>NC_132780.1:14618118-15246734 GCF_048418805.1 Vulpes vulpes
TTTCTGGCATTCACACCCATGTCAATATGCATATCCAGTTCTATGAATGTGCATTTGCTTCTTTATGACCTTTCTCCCCTCTAGACTGTAGACTTTGGAGGTATGATTTCTCCAGTTCAATACTTGATCTTCAGTAAAACAAAAGAGTGCCTGACAAATAGCACATGCTCAGTAGCCATTGCTGAATGACTAGAGTGTACCTCCCTCTGGGGTCTGGTGTGAGGGTTCTAGGAAATAATGTGGGTAAAGCAGTGAGGTCAGAATGTGGCACAAGCTACACAATCATGACAGGGTGGTTGTCACCCTTGGAAGGTCGTTTCTCATGTTCATGCCAGGTGGACAGTAGATGAGAAGAATCCTCACAATCTTTTCCCTGGCTAGCCACAGCAACTAAGTGTTTGATGAGAAACTAAGATTTCTGATTTTAAGGAGCAGAGAGCCGATTGCAGGAAATTTTGACAATGACATCTAATGAACATCTCTGGCACATTGCTTAAGGCAAGCAATGCTTCGTGAGTGGGGGCCAAGTGAAATTTCAGCACACCTAAACGTCCTTGTGTTTCCACATGTGTGGAACACTGCAGGAAAAGGTGTGTAGGTATTTATTTTGGACAGAAGTCATTTGGGTGGAAAATACTGTGAATCGTCAAGTCACGTGAATCTGGGTTTGATTCCCATCTCTGCCCCAGAGCAAAACCATTATCATTAGTAACCCTTCATGTTAGAGACATTATTGGTGAATGTCTAGCTGCTTGATCCAGCTGCTTGATTGCTTGAACTCCTGGCTGTTCCACTTCCTAGCTATGCGACTCAGATGCTTTCCTGTTGTGTAAGGTGGAGAAGACAATTGCATTCCAATTCATAGGAGTGTTGTATTACATCAGTTCATATGTGCAAAGCAATTTAAATGATCCCTTGCACAGAGTAAGTGTCACATAAGCCTACTTTGCTTTGATCATGGCTGTTACCACTTCAATTATTACTACAACTAATAATAACACAGGTTTTATTTTATCTATTTTATTTTTTAAAAGATTTTATTTATTTATTCATGAGAGAGACACATGAGAGAGAGAGGCAGAGGGAGAAGCAGGCTCCCTTCATGGAGCCTGATGAGAGACTTGATCCCAGGACCCCAGGATCAAGCCCTGGGCCGAAGGCAGATGCTCAAATACCAAGCCACGCAGATACCTCACACAGTTTTTTTTTAATTTTTTTTAATTTTTATTTATGATAGTCACAGAGAGAGAGAGAGAGGCAGAGACACAGGCAGAGGGAGAAGCAGGCTCCATGCACCGGGAGCCCGATGTGGGATTCGATCCCGGGTCTCCAGGATCGCGCCCTGGGCCAAAGGCAGGCGCCAAACCGCTGCGCCACCCAGGGATCCCCACCTCACACAGTTTTTATTTTAAAATGATCATTATACAACTCAGACAAAACCTTTATCAGGTAAGCAAGAGTGTGAACCCAATTTGTGGGTGGAAAAACCAAGGCTCAAAAAAGTTGTGGCTTGGCTAAAGTCTCACAGCTGGAAAAATGTGGAATGGGGTTCAAATTCCTTGTTGTCTGATTCCAAAGTGCTCTAAGCCACTATGTAGCATAATCTCTTTAGGATCTTTTCAGAAAATCGTGGATGATGGTGTCCACTGAGTCAGAACTTAAGTTTATACTCGACCTTCAATACTGATGGGCTCAAGCCTAGGGCTCAATCCCTAGTGGATTCTTCAAGAAGAACGTATGAGTAGGGTTTGCTTCTCTTCACATCTGCACCGATACTTATTTTAACATTTTGACGACAGCCATACCAACAAGTATAAGACGACATCCAGTAGTTTTTATTTGAATTTCCATAATTAGTGATGTTGAATACCTTTTCGTATGTCCATTGGTAAGTCATATATCTTCTTTGGAAAAACGTCTATTTGGGGATCCCTGGGTGGCGCAGCGGTTTGGCGCCTGCCTTTGGCCCAGGGCGCGATCCTGGAGACCGGGGATCGAATCCCACATCGGGCTTCCGGTGCATGGAGCCCGCTTCTCCCTCTGCCTGTGTCTCTGCCTCTCTCTCTCTCTCTCTCTCTCTGACTATCATAAATAAATAAAAATTAAAAAAAAATTAAAAAAAAGTACAAAGCTAATTGGTTCGAGACAGTAATTTAGACATTGCAATATTAATGAAATAATAAACAAGTAGATCAGTGGAACAGGATAGAGTCCAGAAAAAGACTCACATATATAGAGTCAACTAATCTGTGTGACAAAGAAGCAAACGCAATTTAATGGAGAAAAAAAAAACAGTGTTTTCAACAGATGGTGCTGGAACACCATGTTTGGAAAACATGTATCTGCCAATGGACTGGTATCGAGAATATCCAAAGAATTCTTACAACTCAGCAATAAGAAAACAAACAATCCAATTTCAAAAATGAGCAAAGATCTGAACAGATATTTCACTAAAGAAGATATACAGATGATCACTAAGCTTATGGAAAAATGATCAATATCGTGTGTCACAAGGGAATTGCAAATTAAAACAATGAGATATCACAACACCCCTATTAAGATGGTTAGAATCCAAACACCAACACCACCAATGCTGGCGAGGCTGGTGAAGCAAAAGAAACTCTCATTTATCATTGGTGGGAAAGCAAAATGGTGTGGCCACTTTAGAGGTTTGGCAGGTTCCTACAGAACTAAACACACTCTTATCATATGACCCAGTATGACCCAAATGAGTTGAAAACGCATGTCCAGGAGTGCCTGGATGGCTCAGTCAGTTAAGTGCCTGACTCGATCTCAGCTTAGGTCTTGATCTCAGGGTTGTGAGTTCAAGCCCCAAGTTGGGAGCCTACTTAAAAAACAAAAACAAAAACTTATGTCTATGCAAAAACCTGCCCACAGAGGTTTACAGCAGCTTTGTTCATAACTGCCAAAATTTGGGAGCAACCAGGATGTCAGTGGATAAATAAACTGGTACATCCAGACGGTGGGATATTATTCAGTGATGAAATGAACTATCGCGAGCCACATAAAAACCATTGGGGAATCTTTAACGCATATCACCAAGTGAAAGAAACCATTTCTAAAATGCTACTACTGTATGGTTCTGACTATATGATATTCTGGAAAAGGCAAAGCGATGGCTGCAGTCCTCTCCCAGAAGGGGAAATTCTGCCCCAAGTGAGAAAGTACTGGAGAGTCCTTGTGGATCAGAAAAAGAATGTCAGGAGGAAGGGAGCTTAGAAGTACAGAGACCTGAGGCGGCTGATGTGGATGCTTCCTGTAGGAGACGAGGGCAAAACAGAAGGGGGAAATCCCTTGGGGCCTGGTTAGTGATGAGGGAAAAGGAAGGGCACACTTCAGGACACTATAAATAAAACGGAACCTCAAAATAGAAGAACCCATAAACCTTCCAGACGTTCAGCACCCCTCCTCTCACATGAAAACCAACCGGGAAAGAAACTGCCTCTCACTACAAGGACGGCAGAGGGCGCCCCTGAGCTACTATATAAACTATCACACCCGCCCCCAAAAATAAAAAACAAAAATAAACTATCACCCCCATACACCCACCCACACCACACTCCCCCGTGTGTAAAATGCTACTAAGTAGCGGTCTTTGCTTGCGCAGGTGCGCTCACACACCCCAGAAATGAACCAGGGGGAGTGAAATATACTCACATTAAGTAGAGATAGGAAAAGCATCTTGAATCAGAAATTCAGAAAGTACTAAAGAGAGTTTTAAAAAATAGGGGAAAAAATGGAACAATACTGAGCTGAAGCCGGAAATGAAGAGAAAAATTTGTAAGTGTCCAAAGTGAAAACTAAATTAAAATGTGGCCAAGGGACAGTAGTTCTAAGTGCAGACTGGAGAACTGGAGAAGGGGCATTTAAGAAAGGCACTTCGATATCCAGGAGGATGAAAACAAGATAAAAATATAAAAGGAGATATAGAGGCTGTGATCGAAGTAAAGTAACTTACACCACATATATAATTAATGCACGTCCCTGAAAAAGAATAACAAGACAAAGGAAGAAAAATAGAATTTGTGATATAATCAAAGAAAACTATGCAAAAATAAAAGAAGATCGGAATCTACACAGTAAAAGGATCCACCATGGGCGCCTGAGCCTCAAATGAACAGTGGTTCTAGGATCTCAGAATCTGTATTCATTCTGAACAATGACAGTTATACCTAAAATTTAATAGGAAAGAATTTAACTTAGGGTTATTTCCCGACCATCACAGCCAATGTCACATACAACCATGAACGCCTGAAAACTCTCCTTTAAGATCAGGAAGAAAGCAAGGATCCCATTCTCACCACTTTTTTTTAAAGATTTTATTTATTTATTCATGAGAGACACACAGAGAGAAAGGCAGAGACACAGGCAGAGGGAGAAGCAGGTTCCACGTAGGGAGCCCAACGTGGGACTCGATCCCGGATTCCGGGATCATGGCCTGAGGCGAAGGCAGAGGCTCAACCACTGAGCCACCCGGGCGCCCCATTCTCACCACTTCTTATATTCAACATAGTACTGGAAGGCCTAGGTAAGAAAAAAGAAGCAAAAGACATCCGAATTGGAAAGGGAGAAGTAAAATTATCTCCATTCACAGACAACATGATCATATATGTAGAAAACCCTAAAGATCACACACACACACACACACACACACACACACACACACACTGGTTGGAACCAATAAATAAATGCAGCAAAGTAGCAGGATATGAAATTCACACAAAATTCAATTACAGGGATGCCTGGATGCCTGGGAGGCTCAGCAGTTGAGTGTCTGCTGATCCTGGAGCCCTGGGATCAAGTCCCACATCGGGCTCCCTGTGAGGAGCCTCCTCCTCCCTCTGTCTATGTCTCTGCCTCTCTCTGTGTGTCTCTCATGAATAAATAAATAGAATCTTAAAAAAAAAACCCAAAACAAAATTCAGTTACATTTCTCTATGTTAACAATGAATAATCTGAAAAAAATTAGGAAAACAAATCCATCTACAATAGCATCAAGAAGAATAAAATACTTAGGAATAAAGCCAACCAAGGAGGTGAAAGTTCTGAACACTGAAAACCATAAAGTGTTGCTGGAAGAAATTCAAGACAATGACTAGTAAATGAAATGATATTCTATGTTCATGGATTGAAGATTTGATGTTGTCAAGATGTCAATATGGCCCCCAAATGATTTACAGATTCAATTCAATACCTACCAAAATCCCAATGATAGATATAGATATAGATATAGATATAGATATAGATATAGATATAGATATCTGTATTTTACAGAAATACAAAAGAGCTATCCTCAAATTCATATGGAATTTCAAGGGACCCTGAATAGCCAAAATATTCTTGAAAAAAAAGGAGACAAAGTTAGAGGTCTCACACTTCCTGATTTCAAAAGCTTCAGTCATCAAAACAGTGTGATACTGACATAAAGACAGACGTAGACAAATGGAATAGAATAAATGGAAATTTTCTAAAGGGTACTTTTCCCAGATTCCAATTTTGATGTGGTTCAACATTCATAACTACATTTGTGTTGTTCAAACTGCTGATGGCTTCAGAGCATGTAACGATGCCCTGCACATTTTGCACATAGCTTTATTTTATTTTTTAGAAAGATTTTATTTATTTATTCATGAGACACATTGAGAGAGAGAGAGAGAGAGAGACAGAGGCAGAGACACAGGCAGAGGGAGAAGCAGGCTCCATGCAGGGAGCCCGACGTGGGCCTTGATCCCAGGTCCCCAGGATCAGGCCCTCGCCCAAAGCTGGCGCTAAACCGCTGAGCCACCCGGGCTGTCCTGCACATAGCTTTAAATATGAGCCTCTGCAGAACCGAGAACATCTCTATGGTACTGCACAGGAAATAGTAGGTGCCCCAAGGAGGAAGTCAGTTCTGTAGAATGATCCTACCACAAGATGCTCTTTCAATCCAAGGAAGTGGAATGTGTTCCAGGAGTCATGATGGGGAGCTGCTTACAGAAGTCTGTTTTGCTGTCATCATGGTAGCACAATTGGAGCTGGTTATATGGCTGGCTGGCTACCCTATATTTGTCAGCTTCTTCTGCAGTTAGATGGAGCCATGTAATAGCATTCTTTAAGCAGCTGTTTACCCATGACCAGGGTATCTGATGATGAGATGAATTTAGAAGAACAGCTGCCAAAGGAGTCACCACTTGACTGACATGGTAATACATCATGGGCACTCTTAGCAGCCTTTTTTTTTTTTTTGCTGTTCCTTTTATTTTATTTATTTATTTAAATTTACTTATGATAGTCACACACACACACACACAGAGAGAGAGAGAGAGAGAGAGAGAGAGAGGCAGAGACATAGGCAGAGGGAGAAGCAGGCTCCATGCACTGGGAGCCTGACGTGGGATTCGATCCAGGGTCTCCAGGATTGCGCCCTGGGCCAAAGGCAGGCACTAAACCGCTGCGCCACCCAGGGATCCCTTTGCTGCTCCTTTAGAGAAATGAATAGGATTGTAACAACAATCTTTCAAATCTTTCTCTGGTGCCACTCGTCTCTGCAATTCCCAAGGGATAGAGCATTTCTCTGTGTGTACCTTCTAATCAAAGACTAGCAACAATGACCACTGATGTAATGTTTGATAGTCCAAGGGTGAGGGAACCAATGTGAATAATAGTAAACCTTTCTGAAAAATCTATTCAAACCATATAACTCTCAGGACCTGGGGAAATAATTGTAAGGTGTGTGTTTGGTATCGTTCTGAGCCAAGAGCAAAGTGAACTTAAGTGAGGACTCTGTCTCATGTTCCTGGAAACTTCCACTCGAATTACTGGATCCCAGTGGTGGTCTGAGTCCTTGAAAATTAATCTTCACTCAAAACCAGTATTCAGGAGACCCTGGAAGGTTTATATATTTCCCTCGGTCCTGGACACTAAACACTGTGCCCCATTAGGGAAGTCTACCAAGAAGGCTGAAAGCGTGTACCTGTGGCATTACAGCAGTGTATGGCTTCATGGTTGTCCAGCCTCCTAATTGTTCAAGGGGGGTCAACTCTGTGAACTGATTGATGCCTGGAAATTTGGTAGAAGGCTGGCTCTTTGGCTCTTCCATGTAATGAACAGCAAGCGTTCAGTTGATTTTCTTTCTGAAAAACCTGTGATCCATTTGTCACCACTGGATGTCTCTCTGGTCAACCCTTCTCTAGGATCTGATTAGTAATCCCTGGTGCCTGGTATAGTAACCACGACCACTTTAAAGTTTAAGGATTAATTGCTACCACCTGGGCTTGGTCACAGCCTGTCCCACAGCTCTCCTGAGACCAGTAAGCCCATTTCAAAGACAGTCCTTTCTGCCAGTATTCAAAGACTAGAAAGATAAGTCAAAAACATTCTTTTTTAGATTTCCTATTTCTCATAAAAGATTACAATGAGTCTTCTGGGTTCACAAAGACAGTGCTTCCAAAATTTTTAGGGGGCGCCGTGATCTAAGAATACATTTGAAAATATGATTTGGTGCATATGTATGTGCATTTTTTATTGAATTATATTGACTTGCACCACTGCATTAGTTTCAGGTGTGAAATGTAATGATTTGACATTTGTTCATTGCCATAGAAAATGACAAAAAAAATTTTTTTCTTGTGATGAGAACTTTGAAGATTCACTCTTCTAGCAACCTTCAAAAATGCACTACAACACCATCAACTATAGTCACCATGCTGCACATCACATTCCCGTGACCTATCCACGTACTCTGTGTGTATAGGCATCTATATCTATGTATAAAATCAGCATAAAATATTAGAAATAGTACATTGGATACATGCTATACTCTGTGACTTCCCCTCCAATTCTACAGCATTTTAAATTAATTAATTAATTTAAAAAGATTTTATTTATTTATTTGAGAGAAAGAGCATGAGAGAGCACAAGCAGGGGAGCAGGTTCCTGCTAAGCAGGGATCCCAGATGTGGCACTCTATCCCAGGACCCCGGGATCACGACGCAGAAAATCAGGAGTCAGGAGCTTTGATGCTTCACAGGTCAGTATTTCCTCTGCAGCTGAGGAGATGAAGGCAGACGCTTAACCGACTGAGCCATCCAGGCACCCCAATATTTTTAATTTAAGCCCCACTGAATCGATAACAGTGACTCCACAGCTTAAAAAAAACTCTCCTAAAGATGTTTTCTAACTCGGTATGGATGAATTTGAGGGTGAAGGTTTTTAAATATTTTACATATCCCAAGAGTTATGTAGGCTTTTGATACAATTATCTGTTTCAGGCTTTTTAAAGCCTAAATGCAGCTGGGGATAATGGATCTAGGTTTAATGTAGATTTGCATTAGCCAATCCAGGAAATTGTTGAAAAAGCAACTGGCTGCCTTTCATGGCACACTAAATAAGGAATATCTGGGTGATTCGTTTGACCATTAGAGGCAAATTGCAGCTATGGAAAGATTTTAATATTTTCTTAGGATCCTGTATGCTTACATAGGAATAGATAAAAGAAAAAAATTCATGAGCTTATCTCCTAAATGTCTCCTAAAAAGCCTGCAAAAAGCAGGCAGACCTATTATAAAGAAGTATCCGAACAGGCAAGGATCTGAAAATTAATCAAGAACTGTTGTTGTTTTTTAAATTTAAGCACATCTATTTTCCTTATGAGGGACAATGATGAAGAATGACAAACCAGATGAAGGGAACAGGAGCACTGCTTCCAGATACCCTGGAAGAGGCAGGGAAGACAAAGGGTAAAGACACAGTGGACCCTCACCATCCTTCCTACTGTGAGCTCTAGGGCTTTGGGCAAGTTATTTAATTTGATTTCTGTTAAGCCTTGATTTCTTCTTCCATAAAGGGAAGAATAAAGTAAGGCAAATTTGCAAGCTTGTTATGAGGATTTGGGGAAACTTTGTATGGAATCTAATAGTTACACTGACTAGCATATAATAGGTTCATAATAAATAAAATAATCTTTTCTCTCCTGAGATCTCTTGTTTGTGTTAGGGGCAGGATGGAAGGGGGAAGGGAAGATTCTATGGATCTTCAACCACAGGTGGGTGGCCCTAAGTGAAATGACAGTCATTGCAAAGGGCCATTTCATGGAAATCAGAAAGTCAGCTCAGAGGCCATTAATTATTTCAGGGCAAAGGCTACTCCTAGGTGGGGCATTTTGTGTGTATTTGCAGTTGTCAGAAGACTGCCAATAGGAACAATAAGTCATATGAAAGAATGGTCTGGGAGGAATAAGGGAATCTTTCAAGATATACAATGTTTGCTTTGGTGTAGCCAACGAGAAGCCATATAGTGTTAATATTCAGGCAAGTTCATGGAAAACAAGTAAAGGAGACTCTTGCTTTGGGAGAGGATGAGTAATAAATGTATGAGCACTTGCCCATGGTTGAGATACACCATCTTCTGACAGGTCTATTTTCTGCATCCCAGGATAGAATTAAATTTTATAAATCTTAGTATCTTTTTTTTACACTATTAATTTTTAAAAATCATGGAGAGATTACTAATCTATTTCCAAAGCTTTATATCACCCCAAATAGAACCGGTACCCATTATGCAGTGACTCCCCAGTTCCTCCCTCCTGCCAGACCTTGGTAACATCTTACCTACTTCCTGTCTCTATGAGCTTGCCTCTTCTATATATTTCATATAAATGGAACCACACAGCATTTTTTTTCTTTGTATCTGGCTTATTTCACTTAGTATAATGTTTTCAGGATTCATCCATGTTGTGAAATGTATCAATTTAATTACTTTTTTATGGCTGAATAATATTCCACCATCAAGATACACCATATTTTGTTCATCCGCTCATCTGTTGATGGACACTTGGTTGCTTCCCCTTATTGGCCACTGGACTAATGCTGAAAGGAATATCAGCATAGAAATATTTGTTCAAGTCCCTACTTTAAATTCGTTTGGGAATATCCATCCCCAGGGGTGGAATTCCTGGGTCACATGATACATTATGTTTTATTTTTTAATCTTATTACCTTTTTATATACTCAAAGTCATGGCCATGGGACCTGGTAAATTAGTTAACCCACTTGACTCATAGTTTCTGAAAATGGTGACATTCATATTTACCTCTTAGGTCGTGGTAAGATTAATAATGATGTGAATAAAGCACACAGCATAGTGTCTGTCCCAAGTGTTCAATAAACTGTAACCAAGGAGATGTGGATGGTTCCAGAAAACTATGTCCCACCCCTTGGGGTAAACTGGCACATGCTGTACCATGGCACCAACTCTCTTCATCTTGTCACCTGGGTCCATGCGGTTCCCCCCTAAACTGCTTTGAGCCTCATTTTGTCACTTCATCTTGTCAACACCTATTTTCCTATCTCGGTTATCAATCTTTTTGTTTTTTTTTTAAATTCTATATTAATAGACTTTACTTTTTTAGATCAGTTTTAGGTTATAGAAAAATTGAGCAGAAGACACAGAGAGTTCCTAAATCCCTCCACCCCCACACAGGTACCACACAGGTCGAGCCTCCTGCTCAAACCAACACCACCCCCTAACAGAGTGGGACATTGGATATAATCAAAGGACCTATACTGACACCTCATTATCACCCAAAGTCCATAGAATTTTTTTTAAGGGCCTAATTTTACCCAGTTAGCAGGTATAAGTGCTGAGGCTAGAATATAGGTTTCCATATCAAAACCTCATCATCCATAATCAATGGCCAAAACCCAAAGTTATTTACAGCCAAATCACCTTCAACTCATATCTCAGAAAATAAAACCTTATAAAGAGGGTCCTACTTTCTCCTTTCATAAAAGAAACTGGAGATTACTTCACAAAAGAAACTGAATTTCCCATGGGAACAATTAGATCTTTACATGCCCCTCCCAGAAAACCTCACCATCAGTCACAATATTTCCAAATCTTGTCCTTGTTATAATGCTGGGTCAGCGAACACCATTTTTTCCCAAACGCGTCCCCATCTTCAGTACAGTCCCGGTAGATCATGTGTCTGTACCAGAAGGGAAACACACATTTTGCAAAGTCTACAGAGAAGAGACACAATCAGAATAGGAAATCTATTTTGTACCTCCTCTTTGCCCTCTCTCTCATGCACACACGTGTGCATGCACACACACACACCCACCATCCCACTCAGCCCCATCTACTCAGCAATATTGGGGTGGAATTGAGGTTTAGCTAAATGTTTTCTTTTCAAGGTCACGTGGTTGAAGCTCTCATAATACGTCTTTGGAGCAATGTGATTTTCGTACTGTCCGAGACCTGCACAAAACTCATTTTCACAATTTAATTGACTGTGGATTTCCTTTTTAGAGCCCTCTTGTAGGCAGGTCTCATTGAACCACACAGCCCTGGTGACAAAGATCACCAATCAATCACCCTGAGGTGTTCAAGGCAAGACACTCACCTTCTTCAGAGCAATATTTCCAGTATCCTTGGTAAGTCTCATTTAGGGAGCACCACTTGTGTTTTGTCTTTAACTTCATGCAGTCATAGAACACTTCATTTCTATAGTAGAATGGAAAGAAACACTTGCCATCTAGAGAAAACAAAAATGCTTGGTCCTTCTCTGGGAGTGTTAGTTGAGATGTTACAAAGTTACTTTTGCCCCCACCTGGTTGCCCAGAAATGAGAGCCAGGGTCTGGGGTTCTGTTCAACATTATTGGGTCACATGACTGCAGAGCTGTTGGACCTCTACTAATAAAGATTTCTTATTTCCAACCCTTCTCTATGTCGCACTTTTTTGCATGGTATAAGCACTCTTGATATTTTGCTTAACATTTGGCCCCAGTTCCAGAAACCTATCCTAAGCTTAGAAACATAAATGTGAGACTTCTTAAGCAATTTCCCCTTCATTTCTTTTCTTTATCTTCTTACACACACACACACACACACACACACACACACATACACTGTATATAGCTTGGTTTGTATCTATCCACAGTTTTCTCCATGCACACCTGGACATTATATATACATATTCATATATCCATACAATATACATATAACTGTATATTTTATACATGTAGGGGCATACATGCACAGATTTTTTGCTACCTCCTGAAATGAATCATACTTTATATCGATAACTTGTTTCTAACTTAGGCATATCACAAAAATCCTTTCCAAGGTATCTTTTTTTTTTTTTTTTTTTTTTTTTGCCCTCCTGGCCTTCATTTAAAATAGCATTCAGAACTTTCTCTAGTTTTGAATTTTTGTTTTTTTTAATCTACAAATCTTTTTAAAAATGTTTTCCTATTATTTATTTATTTATTTATTTATTTATTTATTTATTTATGATAGTCACACAAGAGAGAGAGAGGCAGAGACACAGGCAGAGGGAGAAACAGGTTCCATGCACTGGGAGGCTGATGTGGGATTCGATCCCGGGTCTCCAGGATCGCGCCCTGGGCCAAAGGCAGGCACTAAACCGCTGCGCCACCCAGGGATCCCAAGTTTTGAATTTTTGAATTCATCATCTTTCTCTTTCACTTATATTCTTACTCAGTGAATGACATCTCATCTACCCACTTAGGCCAGAAAGTTTATCCAATGTATGCTTTTAACCTTTGGAGCTCTCACTCCTTTTTAATGCAAATTCATATTCTGTGATATGGGTTTTGCTAAATTTATTCAATATTTCCCTTATTCAGATTATTTTCCTTCTGTATGTAAAGCTGAAGCCACTTTCCATGTATGCAAATCCTTACGTACTAAACCATTTATTTCTATAGAATGAAATCCCAAAAGCATGATTATTAGGTTAAAGCACACATGAACTGTTAACATTGCTGGGTATTGTTTTCTCAGAAGACAATGGCAATTCATCTTTCCTACCAATGTGCTCTTTTACCTGGATTTTCATCACCATGAAATTTCAAATGCTTTTGCACAATTTGAAAATGTTTACCTTTATTTTTATTTTATTTTTTTAAAGATTTATTTTTATTTATTTATGATAGACAGAGAGAGAGAGAGAGAGAGAGAGAGAGAGAGAGAGAGGCAGAGACACAGGCAGAGGGAGAAGCAGGCTCCATGCAGAGAGCCTGATGTGGGACTTGATCCCGGGACCCCAGTATCACGCCCTGGGCCAAAGACAGGCACTAAACTGCTGAACCACCCAAGGATCCCAGATGTTTACCTTTAAAACAGATTGTTCCGGTCTTGCTTTAAAATAGATGATGCAGAGTAAAATGAGCAGGGTCTGAAGCCAGCAAGCATCAGAAAAAATTACTTACTATTATTTGATGCATTTTTGGCTGATACCATGCTATTTGTTATTACTATTGTGATTTGTTTAAATATCTGATAATACAAGGTGTTTCTCCAGAACACTTTTGTTTGTAATATTCCTAATTACTATTGGACATTTTTCCTATGTGAATTTTAAAATCAGGTATTTTCTGTTATATTGGCTAAAATTGAAAAGTAGTGCCAGCGAAGTGCCAGTAAAGGTCAGGGTAACTCTATTTCTCATATTTCTTCTCTCTAAATTTCTCATTTACTTTTATCAATTTTTTTACAGATTTTATTTATTTATTCATGAGAGAGACAGAGGCAGAGACATAGGCAGAGGGAGAAGCAGGCTCCATGCAGGGAGCCCGATGTGGGACTCCATCCTGGGTCTCCAGGATCATGCCCTGGGCTGAAGTCAGGCACTAAACCGCTGAGCCACCCAGGCTGCCCTATCAAATTTTATGAAAAGAGAAAAGTAATTTTATCAAGAAAAATCCCACTGATCTCCCCATTTTTACACAATTAAAAGAAAATTTATTTAATATCAAAAGTTTCTAATCAACTTACCTTTGATTTCTGGGAGGTGAGTTATAGTTTCTGAAAAAGAAAATTTGAAGCTGACATTTATCTTGCTATTCTTATGTCTTCCAACCGAGAACGTGGCATGATCTATTATTTAAAACTTGCTTTATGTTCCTCAATATGATTTTATCATTTACTCATTTAAGTCCTGAACATTTCTTGTTGATTTAACCCCAAAGTGTTCTATCATCTCTAGTGGGTTCTTGCCAGTATAGAGAAAAACAATTAACTACTGTATATCTATCTTATATCCAACCACTAAGCCAGATTCTCTTATTGAAGTTAGTAAACTTTATTAGTTTTCCTGGGAGTTTTAAAGTATGCAATCATACAATAATTGCACATCTTATTTTCTCTGGTTTGTGGATTAATTCCCTTTTTTAAAGGTTATTTATTTATTCATGAGAGACACAGAGAGAGAGGCAGAGACATAGGCAGAGGAAGAAGCAGGCTCCTTGTGGGGAGCCTGATGCGGGACTCAATCCCAGGACCCCAGGATCAAGGCCTGAGCCACAGGTAGTCACTCAACCACTGAGCCACTCAGGCATCCCAAATATATAGTTTTTTAGAAAAATATTTTATTTATTTACTTATATGAGAGAGAGGGCGGGACTGGGGGAAGAAGCAGGGGGAGAGGGACAAGCAGACTCCACAGTGAGCCCAGAAACTGATGCTGAGCGTGATCCCACAAGGCTGAGATCCTAACCTAAGTTGAAATCAAAAGCCAGATGCTTAACCTACTGAGCCACCCAGGAGCCCCTAAAATATATAGTTTCATAATACTGAAGGCATTAACAAAGATGGTCCTATAAGTATGAAAACATTTGCACTTCCTCTTTTGATGACAAAAAGCTTTTTCTTACTTCATTATGTTCTATAAGACTCTGTTTTTGCAAAAAAAGAAAATCACATTATGAAGTTGTATGGGATGATACATTTGGTCACTCGGAAATATTAACAGTAAAATTGACAGTAATATTATAATTGCTTTTTTCTTTTTCCTTAACTACTTTTAACATAGATTGTACTTTATGTTATATACAAGGACATAAAATAGTAGTTTCTCATGAAAAATATAATTTCTTGCTAGGAAAAGAAGCATATTACTGAACAACTTTACATTTTATGGCCAAATTTAAAAAGAAATTCTAATAAAATAATTTTTATCAACTTACCTGCAGCTGGTAGATCATCATCTGAAAGACACAATTTTATTTTATTTCATTTTTAAAGATTTTATTTATTTACTTGACAGAGAGAAAGAGCACAAGTAGGCAGAGTGGCAGGAAGGGGGAGAGGGAGAAGCAGACTCCCCGCTGAGCGGGGACCCCCGATATGGGATTCCATCCCAGGCCCTGGGATCATGACCTGAGCAGAAGGCAGACAGATGCTTAACTGACTAAGCCACTTAGGTACCCCTATTTTTATTTTATTTTTTAAGATTTTATTTACTTATTCACAACACACACACACACACACACACACACACACACACAGGCACAGACACAAGCAGAGGGAGAAGCAGGCTCCATGCAGAGAGCCTGACGTGGGATTCGATCCCAGGGCTCCAGGATCACGCTTTGGGCTGAAGGCGGCGCTAAACCGCTGAGCCCCCCGGCCGCCTTATTTATTTTTAAAAAGTAATCTCTATACCCATCATGGGACTTGAACTTAAAACCCGCAGATCAAGAGTTGCATACTCTACGGACTGAGCCAGTCAGGTGCCCCCAAAGACATTACAATTTTTAGCAAATATTTATTTCACTAGGTTTAGCTTTTAAAATAAAATAAAATAAAATAAAATAAAATATTTTACTAAATTGTAGTCCAGTAAGGATAATATTTTGAAGGGGATGCATCAAAACTTCAGTGGTGCTTATTTTCAGTGGTATAATTGTGGGTGATTTTTTGTTTTTCCTTTTGCTTTAACTGCACTTTCTGGAGCTCCTGGCTGGCTCAGTCAATGAAACGTGCGACTCTTGATCTAAGGTTTGGAGTTTTGAGCCCCATGTTGAGGGTCGATATTACTTGAAAACAAAATCTTAAAACACACACACACACACACATACACACATCCCTGTATTTTCCAAATAGCGTTAATGATCAGGAACAATAAAAATGATCTCTAAAACAAAACAAAGCAAAAATCAGTAGACAAAAACAAATGACTTACTTTTTCCATAACTTCCTACAAAATAAGCTACAATATAGTAGGGGAACTGTGTTCTACAACCTCAGCATTCTTTTCTGTTTTGTTTTTGCTTTATTCTGTTTCTTTTTAGTACTATCTGAAAGGCACAACCTGAAGGAAACATTTACTTATTTGTCTTTCGCTTTTAAAATAAGATCAAATTGCTTTTAGCATCCGATAAAAAAGGGTCTTGGGGCATCTGGGTGGCTCAGATGGTTAAGCATCTGCCTTTGGTTCTGGTCATGATCCTGGGATCCTGGGATCGAGGCCCACTTTGGGCTCCCATTTCAGTGGGGAGTCTGCTTCTTCCTCTTCCTCTGCCCTTTCCACTGCTTGTACTCTCTCTCTCTCTCTGTGTGTCTCAAATGAATAAAAAAAAAAAAAAGTCTTTGCAGTTCCGTGTTACAGGTTTGTTGTGAGGAATAAATGAAATCATACATCAGGGCTCTGCACCATAGGTGGCACATGGCAAGCACGTATCTCATGGTAACTATTTTATTGCAATGATAAAAGATTTCTCTCCTTAAAATAATTATTATTATTTTCTCCTTGATGAGATGGAAAACTCATTCAAGTTTGCAGTTGATTTTCACAAACAATAGAGAACTTATATTCACTAAAATTGGCTCCGGGATTCATGTTTAGGAGACTCTGGTATCTCACAAGTATTGAAATTACAAGAAATCTCACAGAAAGTGCTAAGGCATCACATAATAAACCGATTGCCCATTGTTCGCAGATCTTCAACTGCTCTTCTCTGAGACTGGAAGAGAGACAGGATCTCAATGGGTGTGTTTTGGCCTGTAAATGTTGAACTGGCAACCTGTACAAAATATGAATTTTTTTTTCTGGGAGTAGGAAATACGACATAAAGAAGGCATTTAGAAATGACTTACTTTTTTCACACTTACAAGTATGAAGGATTCCAGTTGGAGGACACATTCAGAATATAAATTGACAGTACAGAGATGTGGCTCAAGAAATAAGCTTTCTTTCTCAGAATCTTTAACTCACTTGTCCTTAGGCTGCTGTGTGACTTTTGGCCCATGACTTAACCCCTCTGTGCCTCCAATTCTCTTCTACAAAACGAGGGCAATAATGGTACCTACCTAATGGGATTGTCATGAGAAACATGTGTATTATGCATATCAAGTACTTAGCTTAACACCAGAAATTGTGTCTGCCATCCACAGGGGCGAGGCATGGGCAAGTCTTTTGAGTATGTGAGAATGTTTCCATAACACAATGGGTTAAATGCTTTAAAAAGAAAACCTAAACTAACCATAACAGCAAAGAATTACAGAGCACTCGTGCTCGGAATGTAAAACAGTGCAGCTGCTGTGGAAAAAAACAGTACGGAGTTTGCTCAAAAAATTAAAAATAGAACTACCATGTGATCCAGTAATCCCACTTTTGGGTATTTATCCAAAAGGATTGAAATTAGGATCTTGAAGAGATATCTGTACTCTCATGCTCACTGCTGTATTAATCTCAATAGCCAAGATGTGGGAACATCATAAATGTCCATCCACGCATGAATGGATAAGGAGAATGTGGTATATACATGCCCTGGAAATTTATTGAAGAGAAATAAATTCATTAAATAAATACAATTAAATTGCATTAAAAGAGAAGGAACTCCTGCCATAGGCGACAATATGGATGGGCCTGGAGGACAACAGGCTAAGTGAAATAAGCCGGATGCAGAGAAACAGATATTGGATGATTCCACTTCAGCTGAGGTATCTCAAATAAAATAATCAGACTCACTCTGTGACTATTAACTGCTAAATCCAAGCCTGTATCCTGCTTCTCCAATACCTGCAGGTGGTAGCTGTGATAATGACATGACAACCTCACCCATGCTGGCTGGCATCCTCCCAGCATCTCTGGGGGTGGGGGCAGCAAGAATCATTCTTCTCCTGTGCTGGGTATGGGAACTCAGAGCCTTGCCTGAGGTCACAGATGGAGCTTGGGTTGGAGCCAGAGAGGCCAAGAGGGGGCTGGACTTTGGAGCCCCTGCTGGAGGGAGGTGGGATAGCGGTGATCCATGGCTGGGAAGGTGTGCTCAGCTCTCCACTAGTAGGGACCACTGAGTCCCCTCACTCCCCCACCCCCACTCCATAAAATAATAAAGGCTCTTGCAGTGCAAGATTCATATTTTAGCACAAGCCTTTGCTGAAATTTAGCTATCCGCCAACGGGCAGTTCATCCCCCCAGAAATGGTCACAGGCAGCAGGTGACAACTCCAGAACTTTGGGTTCACGCTGCATGTCAGGGGCTGCCTGCCTGGATGGTCCTCCTTGCAAGGGAGGCCACTGTCATGTAATCCTTCAGTGTGTTTCTATAGCTTGTAACCGTGGAGAAATTACATTTCGTACACAGCAAATGTCTAGTCCTGAAACGAGATCATTCAACCGGGCCCTCTGTGAAGCCTTGCCAGATCGGTCGCATCTCTAGTGTCACTTGAAGCATGTCAGCGGTTGAGCTCGCATGGCTCATCTGTCTCCTCTCTGTCTTCCCACCAGCCAGTGGACTCATGATTGGAGGTACTCCTGCCACATAATCTCTGCATCACATGGGCCTGGCGGGATCCAAACCTCCCATCTCATGGCTTCTAAAATGCTAAAATGCAATGCTTCTCAGTTCTGTCTCCAGGATGAGGATGTCCCTTATTCTTGATGGCTATTTTATTGCCTGTAGGCTGGGTTGCTGTGGGGACTCGGTAGTTAATGCCTGTACTATGACAGTAGCCAAAGGCCAACATCAGCACTTGTGGTATGCATGTCAGTGGCTCAAAAGAAACCCCCAGAGACAACAATGGGGCCATCTTAACCTCTGGGAAGCAGACACTTGTGTGTGGAGATGGACAGCATGAATAAGTAACATCTGCAAAGACTCAGAAGTGCACTTAGCACCAAGTAAATGCAAAGACCAGCTAACGTGCCTCGGACTGGGGAATCTTCATTCACCAAGACTCTGGGCACCATTGAGATAGTGTCACATGGGAAAATACGACATCAGTAATTCAGGAGGCCAGGCACTAAAAGTGGAGAAATTTTAGGAACATCTTAACCAGCTTCTTGCATTTATATTTTCTTTTCTATGTTCGTACAAGTGATATCTCATGAAAGAATCAACGTCTGAGACAAAAGCGTTATTTTTACATAAGCATAAAACAAATATTCTAACAGATAAGAAAGCAGTGGTCACCATCGCTTTGCAAAATTTTTGCAAAAAAAATTGTTTTCACAGCTATGTGCGATCCCCATCAAATATGTAAGAAATGCCTCTGTGATGAACTCCCTTCTTGTGTTGTCATTTACAATCATTGAAGGCCCTTCGATTTTGGTTAAGGAATAAAACAGACTTTCCAAAATTCAGTTCCATTTTCGAAGACTCAAACAAGGCATTTAAAATATAGTAGGGTGAGAGAGACACAGTTATCAGGTAACACGACTCTTTCAACAGGATTTTCCAAACTGCATTCTTTTTCTTTCATTTTTATTAGTCAAACCTTCTTATTCTTTTTTTTTTTTTTTGAGTTTTTAAAGCCTAGCAGTGGCTCATGTCTCTTAGAAATACTTGAAAAATAGAGAGAGTACATTTTTCTTTCTCAGGGTACGTGAAGTTAGGATGGCTCTTACCCTCTCCATGGCATCTCAAGTCTGATTACATATGTTAGGAGATGTGCAAGACTCGGTTTTTAAATGTCCACCCCCGACACTGTCACTGCTACTCACCTTCATATTCAGGACCAATCACACTATGAAGCCAACAGACCCAGAGCAATAGAAACTCCACATGCAGGGCCATGCTCCTCCCCTCAGGGACTGCTGGTTGACCAGCTCATCCTCAGGGATTTTATAGCCAACACCCCTGTCTCTTCCATGTCTCCTCCCTCCTCCTCCTTACCTTTCCTTCTCCCTCCTCCTCCCTCTCCTTTTCCCCTAGACTCCTCCTTCTCTCCTCCCCTTCCTTCTTGTAATGCCACTTCTCCTTTTCACTCCCTTATCCTTCCCCTGCTTTTTCTATCCCTCTTCCCTCTACCCTTGTCCTCCACGTCCTCTCCTTCCCTTCTCCTCCTTTCCTCTCTCTGCCCCAAAGCTAGACCACCTGCCTCACATCAGAAGAAATGCAGAAAAAGAACTATGCAAGGATTAGGTAAGTCACAGAAAGGAATTTCAGGTTGTTTCCACGATCATCAAGGATCCATGAGAGTATAGGTTTATCTATGTCTTGGTGCTTTTGGGTCTTTGAAAGTCCAGGGAGGCTGGTTGGAGATGCAGATTTGCTTCCAGATACAAGCATCCATGTGCAGGCTCTGTGGATCTCTGGTTTGGGCCTCAGCTCTCCAGAGACACATGGCAATCCACCCAGTGGACTGCAGGTGGCTTTGCAGTTCTGAGGAATAAGCAATGTCACATTATGGTTCCCTACATGTCACAACTCTGAGAAGTAAGACTGAATTCTGAAGTCTCTTGTAGTCTTCACTGATATACTTTAAGTTAAAAGTATGTCTATCATGTCTCCTTCATATTATTAGTAAGATGAGAATTTCCTTTGGAACAAACGATAAGGAAAGCCTTGGCCCCAAATTACAACCATCAAAGTGTCAACACCCATCAAATTGGAGGCTCTCAACTGTGGGACTTCTGCTCTGGGACAATATATTTTATTCTTATTTTTTCTAAATATTTTATTTATTTACTTATTTTAAGTAGGCTCCATGCCCAGTGTGGAATCCAGCATGGGACTTGAACTCACGACCCTAGGATCAAGACTTAAGCTGAGATCAAGACTTGGACATTTGAGGCACCTTGGTGGCCTAGTGGTCAAGCATCTGTCTTTGGCTCAAGGCATGATCCTGGGGTCCTGGGATGGAGTCCCGCATTGGGTTCCCCCACAAGGAGCCTGCTTCTCCCTCTGCCTGTGTCTCTGCCTCTCTCTGTGTCTCTCATGAATAAATAAATAAAATCTTAAAAAAAAAAAGAGTTGGACACTTAACTGACATAGCCACCCAGGGGCCTAGATTTTATTTTTAAATGAAACCAAAGCTTACTCAAGAGTTTTGAATTCCAATTCTAATTAGAAATGATCTCTGTCTTTACTTATCTCTAACATTCTTGCCTTCATGTACTGCTTCCTGTGGTCACTTAAGAAAGATTGTCCCTAAATCTTGGACTGATAGAGGTCCACACAGGACAATGAAGTTGGCATTTGGGGATTCTTATCAGCATCTCAGCATTCATTTCATGTGAACCACTTTCTCCTCTTCCCGGGACTTGAAGCCATACATATCTCGCCAAGGAATACTTCCAGTCTCAGAGCACAATGCTTCATCATGTCTTTACCTCTGCTGTACACAGACCATTGTCTGCAAGATGGTGTCAGTCGTAGGCAGTTTTTCCTTCATGATCCAGAGGGCCAGGAGATGCTGTATTCACTATCTTTGTTGTTCAGATAGCATGTGAACAAGCAGTAGCCACTTCCCCTTCTTGTTTGAACATCTTTCACCGACCCGTGGTAAGGCAGTTCTGGAATATGTTCTGCAACATAATAGTTGGTCTTTGGCTCACTATCATTTGTTCTGAGGGTTGGCACTTTATGAATACAAAACCACAGATATTAAGATGTCACATACTTGCAAGTCCTAAACCACGTGTGTTTGCCTTCATCTCTGTTCCGTGTCAATCACAACTGCGAGTCACGTCACCAAACCTCCCACTCCAAATATTTACTCAGTCACATTTGTTTTGTTATTACCCATGTGAGATCAAAGAATCACTTAATGAATGAAGGAGACAGTTTCTCATGAGCACATTTTGTTGGCAAGTTTTAATTTCTGTGATTTCTATATGTCTGAGCATTGGTGAATGGGCTAAGAATCAACACACTCTCATAGTCTCACTAAACTTTTGCACAGCCTGAATATAATTCAGGGAAAACTTTTTTTTTTTTTAAAGATTTTTTAATTTTTATTTATTTATGATAGTCACAGAGAGAGAAAGAGAGAGAGGCAGAGACACAGGCAGAGGGAGAAGCAGGCTCCATGCACCGGGAGCCCGACGTGGGATTCGATCCCGGGCCTCCAGGATCGCGCCCTGGGCCAAAGGCAGGCGCCAAACCGCTGCGCCACCCAGGGATCCCATAGGGAAAACTTTTTTAATCACATATTTTCTGAGGTTTTAATTTAATTAATTAATTTATTTAATAAATCTCTACACACAACGTAGGACTTAAACTCATAACCCTGAGATTAAGAGTTGCACACTCTTTTGACTGAGCCGTCCAGGCCCTTCTGAATCCTGTATTTTCTAGAACATTGTTAATTAGGATTTGCTTGAGCAAATCTCAAAAATCTTCAACTACCAAAATTTATTGGCCATGTACAGCAATAATTTAAAGACTTGTGTAAGTTCTTAGCTTAGAGGGTACCTAGGTGGCTCAGTGGTAAAAGCGTCTGCCTTTGGTTCAGGTCATGATCCCAGGGTCCTAGGATTGAGTCTCCCTCTGCCTATGTCTCTGCCTTTCTCTGTGTGTCTCTCATGAATAAATAAATACAATCTTAAAAATAAAATAAAATAAATTCTTAGCTTCCATAGACCTGAAAGAATGTTTTTTTAAAATATTTTGTAAAACCGGTGTTTTGAGATTTGATTGGTGAGAACAAAATGTATTAGGGTATCTCATTTTTAAAAATTAATGTTTTTATTATATTTAGAAAGAAAGATTGTTTTACACAGTTAACAATAGGAGTGGCAAAATTATCATTTTGCTTTTAATTTATGCTTGTACTATTGGAAGCCTTCTGAAACAGGATTTTTTGGAAGACAGGTGGTCTTCAGGGAAGAAATGTGACTCTTAAAGATTTTGTTTAAGAGTGTGAATGTGGAATACCAAGCAATTATTAGATGTAGATACACATAAACACTTAATCTCTACTATTCTGCTTTATTTATGATACTTTAAATCATCCCAATATTGTACCCTAAAGGAGTATAATGTTCTTCTGAAAATTAACTTTCTTAATCTTCATACCAATAATTTTTTTATTCTCTATGCCTGTTTGAAAGTTTTTAATAACTAATTTTTTCATAAAATTAATGGCTTTCCGAAAGCTATTTTTTAACAATAACATGAGTAGGGTCGTGTTTTGCTTTTGCATAACAAATTGACATATTGTCTCACTGACATAATTTCTACATATAAAGTACATAAGATGTCTAGAATATGTCTAGAATGCATACTCATATTTAAAGGTAAATATTAACATTAAAAATGAATCTGAAAACCATGCCTTGTTAACATTACCGATGTTTTGCAAATTAAAATGCATGCTGTGCATATTAACAATGAAAACAGCCAACATGATCACAAAAATTGTTGATCAAGTTGGCCATCTGTAACGTCTTTGGAAAAATGAAAAGAAAAAAAAAGTCATTGATCAAATAAGCATTCAGGGATTTCCAGGAAAGATACCTGTTGAGGCAACTGGACTGGCTGGCCAAAGGCCAAGGTCAGAATTGAAACAGATTTTAGCCAAATAACAAGATCAAAATCCAACTTTAGGTCTAACCTATACCAGATGATTCCTCACTTCTACTTAAATTTGCATTCATCGGAACACTAATGCAACTGAGCATTTCTTCTCTTGCTACAGTAAACCACTCAGCATTTATGTCCTATTCATTTCCTTTGCCTGCGCTTCTACTCGGTTCTTTGCCTTTTTCTAGCAATTTGAATGAATTCCTTGAGTATGCTAGGTATTAATGTCAAGTCAGTCCTAGACAGTGCAAACACTTACCCCCTGCCCTCACCTTGAACCTCAGCGCATCCGTGCTCTCACTCCTGGAACTGAAGTCGGGCTTCCAGGCTCACAGCTCTGTCTGCTACTAGCTGTGTGAGCCCGGTCCCTCATTTCCTCTTCTCTAAGACAGTGATGATAGCATCTGCCTAACAGGACTTGTGGGGGGAATTACACGAGTTATAGTGGATGAACAGCTGGCTAAGTGCCAGTCCACTGTCTTTTCCTCTGTACCTCACAAGCGGAGGGATTTAGAAAAATTCTTCACTATGGAAGGGCACGGGAAACTTTTCAGGGAAGGCTCTCTGCCTCCACCTCCTCTGGGCCCCACTTATGCTCTGTCTTGCCTTAGATGTGCCAGTGGCATCCACTGTTGCCCCTACCAGGGTGTCAAGCACATCATTCCTAGTGTCAAGCTGTGTCATCTCTCGGTATATGGGACGCTTGAGGAAAAGAGAGCCAGCCTTGTCCTCATGAAGGTACCACTCTAAGCAAGAGTGGGTGGTATCAGAAAAGGTGTTTTGAGGGCAGCCCGAGTAGCTCAGTGGTTTAGTGCCACCTCCGGCCCCGAAGGTGAGCCTGGAGACCCGGGATCGAGTCCCACATCGGGCTCCCTACATGGAGCCTGCTTCTCCCTCTCTCTCTCTCTCATAAATAAATACAATCTTTAAAAAAAGAAAAGGTGTTTTGAAATAGAGAGCCCTGTTGGGGTCCTAGCAAAGAGGATTGCAACTCGCTCTGTGTTGTGTGTGAGAATGTGGTGTTGGAAAATGCCCCAAGAAGGCTTAGGGCTCCCTGGAGACCAGTGGTTCCAATGAAAAGACGAGGCCTCTAAAGTTGTTGTTCAATGTGTATAAAGTTTCAGCAATGCAAGATGAATATGCTCTGGAGATGTGCTGTAGAACAGAGTGCCTATAGCTAATAATGCTGTATTGTGCACTTAAAGTTTGTTAAGAGGGGAGATCTCATGTTGAATGTTCTTGCAAACAAAACAGACACAAAGGGACGAGAGGGAGCTTTTGGAGGTGATAGACATGTTATTACTTTGATTGTGGTGGTGGTTTCACAGGGATATGCATATCTCCAAACTCATAATCAGACAGTAAACATGTCCAATTATACCTCAATAAAGCTGTTTTTAAAAAAATTACGAATGCCAGTAGGTCTAGGCTGGAGGCTGGGAGTCATTATTCTTAAAAGCTTTCCAGTGATTCCAATATGCATTCCTATTTTATTTTATTAATTTGAAGATTTTATTTATTTGTTTGAGAGAGAGAGAGAGCACAAGGAGGGGAAGCAGCAGAGGGAGAGGGAGAAGCAGACTCCTTGCTGAGCAGGGAGCCTGATGTGGTACTTGATCCCAGGACCCTGATCTCATGACCTGAGCCGAAGACAGACAGTTAACCAACTGAGCCACCCAGGTGCCCCTTATATTCCTATATTCAAATAAGGAGTAGTTGAGAGCGAAACAGAGGCAAGCTGATGGACTAAGAAAAAGACAGAGGGAGGGAACACACACATGTATATATACATGCATATAAATGTATGCATATGGGATGCCTGGGTGGCTCAGCAGTTGGGCGGCTGCCTTCAGCTCAGGGCGTGATCCTAGGATCCCGGATCAAGTCCCGCATCAGGCTCCTGCAAAGAGCTGGCTTCTCCCTCTGCCTGTGTCTCTGCCCCCCTCTCTCTCTCATGAATAAATAAATAAATCTTTTTTTAATTTTTTTTTTAAATTTATGATAGTCACACACAGAGAGAGAGAGAGAGAGAGGCAGAGACACAGGCAGAGGGAGAAGCAGGCTCCATGCACCGGGAGCCCGATGTGGGATTCGATCCTGGGTCTCCAGGATCGCGCCCTGGGCCAAAGACAGGCGCTAAACCACTGTGCCACCCAGGGATCCCAAATAAATAAATCTTAAAAAAATAAATGTATGCATATATGGAGTGGGATATTCAAGTCAGAATGACACACAGAGATTAGTAGTGCAAACCAGAGACTGAGAGAGATAAAGAGGAGGGAAAAGGACACAGGGCAGAGAGCAAAAGGGAGAGGGGGGAGAAAGCTGGTACAGGAGAGGCTGAGAGAGAGTGGATCTCCACAATACAGAGAAAGAAGGAAAGGCAGAGACCGAGACAGGAACTAGGATATGGAAAGAAGGCTGCCATGTCAGAAAACAAAGACCATAAACCTCTTATTTGGAAAACCCCCCAAACCTGTGAAATGAGAACCTGGCACCAAAGTGACAATAAAATGAGACTCCAGACTCAGCTGCTCCAAGTCCCACATTCCCCACCTATTTGCTGTATGGTTTTGGCAAGTCCCCGAGCACATTTGTGCCTCCATTTCCTCATCCTTAAAACCAACAGGTCCTACCTGTGATCAAGGGTAATATTTGGTAAATCTCTATGGTGTCAATCCTAAAAGATACTAAGGCAGGGCAGTAGACTTACAAAATTTTCAGAATGGTAGAATGGAATTTTAAAATGAGGAAAAATGAGATAATATGTTTCAGAGAGCTGCTGGTTTCGATTCTCCCATACTTCCCTTCTCACTAGAAAATTCTAGGGCTCTTGCTCTTGCATTATTCACCTAAAATCTGTCCACTTCCTTGTAGCTGCATATCCAGGAGCACTTTCTCCTCTGTTCATTAATATTCTGCTCATGACCCCAGCCTCTGCAAGATCCCATTAACATACACATGATTGAATTTTATGGGCCTCATGGATATGCATAAACTCATCTTGGGGCATCATTAATCATGGGGCTATCCCATCCAAACTGCCCTGATTCTAACCACTTACAGAAAACCTTCCTTTGGGAAGCTGCAGTGTCTTCCTACAGACAGGTTGGGGCCAAAGCGGTCGGGCCTGTCCCCAAATAATCCAGAGATTTGGGGAGCAGAACCTTAAGAGGGCTCGTGGAGACAGCTAGGGCCAAGAAGGACTCTCTCAAAGGTACACCTCAACCTAGAAACTCGGGAGGGGTGTGAGAAGTGGGACTTGGGGGCCCCCACAGCAAGGAGGGTTTAGAGCAGCCCTGTCCTCTGGAGGAAGAATAACATGAGCTATAAATATCACTGTAAGTTTTGCAGTAGCCACATTTTTTTAAAGTAAGATAACAATATATTTTGTTGAACCATGATATCCCAAATATTATCATTTAATGTCTGATCAACACCAAAAAATTTAATGAGATATTTATATTCTTTTCCTTTTCATACTTCTTCTTCAGAGCTCAGTAAGTTTTTTATGCTTACAACATGGGGCAATGAAAACTTGCCACATTTCAAGTGCTCAAGAGCCCACACAAGTGGCTGGTGGCCGCCATGCTGGACAGTGCTCTGGAGCTCTGGGAAAGGAAGGCCAGAGAAAGTGGGGAAGGGGGGTGTGGGGGCAGATTCCTTTCTCTGTTAAGAAACTCGAAGGGGTGGGTGAAGCCAGACTGTCTGAGCTATGTAAAGCCACGGAAGGCTGCCTGTACCCCAAGTTTGGGGAAAAGAGATGGAAGAAAAGAGAACTAGCCTGGACAAATTGCCCATTAAGTTCCTGGTAGTCAACTACTATCTACATGGTCGCATGAATCTTTGCACTATCCCTCTAAGGTAAGGCTCACTCTCCCTGTTTCATGAAGGAGAAAGTGGAGATTCAAACATCTTCCTGAAGTTTTGACACTGCTCCCTCCAAAGGCTGCCTGAATGCATAATAGAAGAGGTGCACGTGTGTATGCATATGTGTGCATGTGCGTGTGCATGTGCATGTGCGTGTGCGTGTGTGTGTGTGACGGGGTCTCACACTGAGGTTTTGTTTCACACATGGAATCATCATCTGCTGCCAAGGAGCAGAAGGACTCAGTGTTTTGAAGCCACACTAAAAGTCCCATGATTTTATGCCCATGAGCTCCTATAATTCCCACAATAGCTTCCATAGCTGGATTGTAATCTCCACAGATGAGAACTTGAAAACCAGAGACCAGAGAGGTCAAATGATCTTCCTAAGGTCATCCAATAGATAAATGGGAGAGGGGGTCTTTGAATCCTGGTTGGTTGGGTGTCATTGTCTTCTCATGGCTCCACTGTAACATTTTTGACTCAAGAGAAAGAGCAAGCTGAGGCGGTGGGTTAGGCTGCCTCCTGGTGACACTCTCAGCACCTTTATACTACCTGGTGTGGCTGTTCCATGTTGGGTGATAGATATTGGTGCCCATGTCTCATTTCTGTTGAGGTCAGAAATCACGTCCAGTTCCTCTTGGTAGTTGCCACAGTTCTATATAGATGGTAGGGTTCTGGAATACTTATTAGATAGATGAATAAAACAATGAATGGTAGAAGAATGGATGGATGGATGATGGATGGAAAGAGGGATGGATGGATGGATGAAAGGATGGAAGGAAAGATGGATGAATGTGTGAATATTTGTGTATACAAACACATGCATATGCATATGGATTGCATATGCAAAATTATTGTTTTTAATTGTGAAAGTCATACACAGCTGTGGTAATTTAAATGGAGAATCTCATAGTTGCCCTTAGTTGCTCATTCTCACTTCTCAGAGATCCCACCAGCTAATAATATGGTGACAATGGCAAGATGCCAGCCCCAACTACCCCATGGCCCAGAACAAAGGGTCCTCCACAGCATTTGAATGTGCCAGTGCACAAGGAATAACTAGGTCCTAACCTGAATGTTCCAGACGTGGGTGTCTGGCTCTTAAAGATCTGGATCTTAAAGATCACTTTACAGTTCAATCATTGTCTTGAACCACCTCCAAATATTTTCTATTAATATCCATGTCTTCATCCAAGTAGGCTCATTAACATTCCAGAGCGTCAGTCCGTATCAACTCCTTGTATTTGTACAACATCCTTTATGGTACGAAGAAGCAAGTCATGCAGATACCTGGGGGGAAGCATCCAGGTGGAGAAAAGAGAAAGCACAAAGGCCCTGAGGTGTAAGGAAGCTTGGTCTGTGCTGGAAGCAGTGAAAGGCCTGGTGTAAATGGGGTGGATCAAGGGAGAACAAGAGCGATAAGGAATGAGCTTTTAGGGGAAGGCCAGGTATGGACGGTGGGTTGTATTATAGAAGTGATGGAGAATTGTGAATTGATGGATGTCCCTTGCCCCCTCTTTAATCTCTCCAGTGGCTTCCATTTTCATTTAGAATCTAAAGAAGGCTCTGCAGGGTCTAGCCCCATCCACCTCACCAAGCATCTCTCAGGCCTCACTCCTCCCAGCCCCAGACACATCAGGTTCAGCTTTTCCTTAAATATACCTAACTCTTTCTCACATCCTGCCTCTTCTGCCCAGATGAGCCACCATGACCCCGACTCCCCTCGTGTCTATATCCCGCTCTTCCTGCAGGTCTGTTTCTATGTCATTTTCTCAGAAGAGCCTCCCTTGGCCTCCTAACCAGTCACCTTGCCCCAGTTCTTCCTTACTGAAGCCTCTGTCCTTCATCTTTGCCATGATCACGAGCAAGAGTTATATGCTTGTCTCTGGTTTATTCCCTTCTAGTCTGGCTCCTTTGAAGATGGCCAACCCCAGGAAGGCAGGGGCCGGGCCTGTCTCACACGCTGCTGTCTCTCATCCCCTAGCCCTGTGGCCCACATATCACAGGTTCAGTAAATATCAGTAAATATCTGTTCCTGAATGAATGCTTAAAAGCAAGCACCAAGGGTGGCTCAGTCATTAAGTGTCTGCCTTTGGCTCAGTTCATGATCCCAGGATCCCAGGATCAAGACCTGAGTTGGGCACACTGCTTGGCAGGGAGCATGCTTCTCCTGCTCCCTCTGCTGCTCCCCCCGTTTGTGCTCTCTGGTTTTCTATATCAAATAAATAAATAAAATCTTAAAAAAAGAAAAAGAAAAAAAGCAAGCCCCAAGGGAGGCCCCATCAGCAGCCCTGCAGACAGGACAGGGAAGAGCCTAGAGTCCAGGATCCATGAGGGAACGACAACCATTTGGGAGAGGGAAGAGGAAAGCCTGCCTTTGCAGGAGCAGGAGAGACAGAAGATGCTGAGTTCAAGAGCCATTCAGGAAGTAGAAGCCACGGGATTTGATGACTGATGGGACATGAGGGAGGAGAAAGCTTTACTCTTGGGAGGGAGAAGCAGGTTCCCTGTGGCGAGCCAAATGCGGGACTCGGGCCCAGGGCCCCTGGATCACTACCTAAGCCAAAGGCAGATGTTCAACCACTGAACCACCCAGGTGCCCCAAGGGGGATCTTTTATAAGAGTATTAATCCCACTCATGAGGCTTCACCCTCATGACCTCATCACTCCTACCTCCTTCTGCCAAAACTTTGGGAATTGGTATTCCAACATATGAACTTGAGGGAGTCACAAACATTCAGACCATAGAGAACATGGTACAATTAAATCAAGTCATGGTGTGTGTGTGTGTGTGTGTGTGTGTGTGTGTGTGTGTGTGTTTGGGGTTTTATATCAGGAGTTGAATCTTGGAATCGGAGGCATTTGAGGGGCATCTCAAGTATAGATGGCTATACTGGGAAGGCAGTTGAAAATACAACCTTGACACTCAGAAGTAAAGTTTGCCTGGAGAGGTCTGGTACGAACAGTGATTTTGGCTGCCATTTTTGGGGTGCTTAGCACATATTAGATCCCATGGTAAGCCTGAAGACAGTGTCACACAGCAGCTAAGATCCCAGTTTCTGGAATTAGGTTGTCAGAGTTCAGGTAGGACCCCCATCACTTATGAGGTTTGTGATCCTAAGCAAGATACTTTAGCTTTCTGGGCCTCAACTTCCCCAAATATGCAATGGAAGTAATACTAGTGCCCCTGCTTTGGGTTACTACCAAGATCATAATGAATTTAGAATAGTGTATAACACTCAATGAGTATTACCTGTTATTTTTTACTGATCTCATTTAATCACCATTAACAACCCTAAATGATAGGTAAGATTAGTAACCCCATTTTTAAAAAAGATTTTATTTATTTATTTGAGAGAGACAGTGAGAGAGCAGGAGCAGGGAAAGGGGTAGACTTCCCCCTGAGCCAGGAGCCCGACATGGGGCTCAACCCATGGGGACCCTAGGGTTCGTGACCTGAGCCAAAGGCAGATGCTTAACTGACAGCCACCCAGGCACCCCAGTATCCCCATCTTTTTAGATGATAAAACTAAGGCTTGGAGAATTTAAGCAATTTCCAAAGGTTACCCAGGTGGTAAATGGTAGAGTTAGGATTTCAACCAGGACCTGCTAATCCTCCACAATCAAAGGTACATCATCCAACTACAGTGTCTGAACCACCAGTCAGAGTTAGTCATGAGCAGGTAGGCAGCGAATGAGACATCACTCAGGCAAAGTAAGTTTGGGGCATGGTGCTGTGGTTAAAAATAACAACAACAACAAAAAAAATCAGAAAATGCTCCAATAGGTAGCAGGAAAGCCAAGTGAAAGGATGTGTTCTCAGACCCAAGTGCTCAATGGCGTCCCCTACCTGTTTGAAGACCTGAATCAATGGCCTTGGGATATTTTTTACCCCAATCCACCATCTAGATTTGTTGCTAAGAATTGGTACCATCTGATGTCTCCCCTGAGCTACCTTGATATTTGCCTTAATTAATCATAAACACAAGTAACAATTTACAATGGAAAGACACTTTCACATCAGGATCTGCCTGGACCCTCATGGCCTCCCCCAGAGGCAGGAGTTATTAACCTACACTCTGCAGGTGAGGGAACACAGGCCCATGGAGGGGAAGTGGTTTATGGAGTTTGAGGACTCTGACACTGATGTAGACAGGACTGCAGTTGAACCCGAGATCTGTCACTTACCACCTGCGGTGCTTGGATAAGTTACTTAATCTCCCAAATCTTGGTCTCAATCTTCTGTAAAACATAGCTGATCATGCCTGCTCATCAGGTTGTTAGAAAGTGGCATATGGTAGGCGCTCAAAAACGTAGCCAGCAATAGAAGTGGTGATAGTAGCTGAGCCTCAAGACAAAACCAGACCACCAATTCCAATCCTGGCTTGTTGTTTCTACAGAGAATGGCACATCTATGTGTCATTAAGGAAATGGTACAGAGGCAAATAGAGCCAGTAGAAATTATGGCTAGTGAGGATGGTAAATGCTGATTATTAAAGTACTTTATTTTTTATTTTTAAAGATTTTATTTATTATTCATGAGAGAGAGAGAGAGAGAGAGAGGCAGAGACACAGGCAGAGAGAGAAGCAGGCTCCATGCAGGAAGCCCAATGTGGGACTCGATCCTGGTTCTCCAGGATCACACCCTGGGCCAAAGGCAGCGCTAAACTGCTGAGCCACCCGGGCTGCCCTATTAAAGTACTTTAATATCCAGCCAGAGATGGGTGTTATCCATGGGGAGGGTTTAAGGCTATGCTAAAGATCCCCATGATGAGTAGAGCCCTTGGAGCCACTTATGTGGGTTAGAATTCTGTCATTTTCTCGTTGTGTAATCAACTCAGATCACTTAGCTTCTCTGAACCTCAGCTTCCTCATCTGTGAAATGCGATTAAAATAGCTATCATTTCATTTGTGAGAACCAAGTAGCATAATGTGTGTTGAATGTGTAGCCTGAAATGCAGTAAGTGCTCAACAAATTCCTACATCTCTCCTTCCCGTTACACTGTCCACTCCATAATGACAGTGTATGTATTTTTTCTTCCCTGTAAGAGTAAATAATTCTTCACTGCCCTCTGGGGATAGAAAGTAAAACAGCATGCATGACACCAGACCTGGGAGTTCGTGAAAGAAGAAGGGACCCACAGGAGCAAAATTTTTGTCTTCCTGGGGCATTGGGTGGCAGTTGAGCATCTGCCTTTGGCTCAGGTCATGATCTTGGGGTACTGGGGTAAAGCCGCAAATCAGGTTCCCTGCTCAGCAGGGAGTCTGTTTCTCCCTCTCCTTCTGCCCCTCCTTCCTGGTTGTGTGTACACACACCCTCTCTCTCAAATAAATAAATAAATAAATAAATAAATAAATAAATAAATAAAATCTTTTAAAAAATGTTTTTGTCCTCCTTCAATGCAGAAAGAAGAGGCCAGTTGAAATGAACCCATGGTCCAGTTATCTGTTGGGATGGACAACTTTCCTCCTCTACTTCTATGAGACAAGTGGAAGTGAGTATACTGGAAAAATCTGGGGAGGATTTGGAAACCAGAAAGAATGAAAGGGCCAAAGTAAAGACTCCTGGATTCAAGTAGGGAGGAGATAGAGAATCATCTGCTTTTGGACTGTCTTGACTACGGATAGCTGACAACATGGAAAGTCAGACCATGGGTAAGCAGGTGGCTGCTGTAATTGACACAAGCACCTTTCATGATGCTCAGGAACATGGTAGGGATGTGCAGTTATGTTCATTAAAAGGGGGGCTCTAGGGGTGGCTCAGTCAGTTACACGTCTGACTCTGGATTTTGACTCAGGTCCGTGAGATCGAGCCCCAAGTTGGGCTCTGAGCCATTCTCTCCCTCTCTCTTTGGCCCTCTCCCACCACTCACATGCTCAATCTCTCTCTCTCTCTCTCTCAAAAAAAGGGGGAGGCCTCTATGATTCCAACGGATTGTGTCATCAGACTCCAACTTAGACCCTCCACAATTTTTCTTAAATTGTGGTAAAATGCCCAGAAGATAAAATTCACCATCTTAACCATTTTGAAGTGTACAATTCAGTAGAAGTACATTCATGTTGTTGTATAACCAATAGCCAGCACTCTTTTCAGCTTGCAAAACTAAAAGAACTCTGTACCCATTAAACAACTTGGATTTCTCCCTCCCTCCAACCTCTGACAACCATCATTCTGCTTTCTGTATCTATGAATTTGACTGCTCTAGATACCTCATGAAAGTGGAAGCAAACAGTACTTGTCTTTTTCTGACGGGCTTATGTCACTTAGCATAATGTCCTCCAGATTCATCCATGTTGTAGCAGCTGTCAGATTTCCCTTTTAGGGCTGAATAATATTCCACTGTGTGTGTGATACACACATGTACATACCACATTTTGTTTATCCATTCATCCGCTGATGGACTTGGATTGTTTCTAACTTTTGGTTATTGTGAATAATGCTGCTATAAACATAGGGTGTAACAAATACTTCTCTGAGAATCCACTTTCAATTCTTGTAGAGATATACCCAGAGGGGGAATTGTTGCGTCATATGGTAATTTTATGTTTAATTTTTTGAGGAACTGCCATACTATTTTCCAAAGCAGCCGCACCATTTTATATTCCCATCAACAGTGCAAGAGTTCCAATTTCTCTACATCTTTGCCAACACTTGTTGTTTTCTGCTTTTTTTTTTTTTAAAAAAAGTAGCCATTCTAGTGGGTGTGAGGCTATACTCTTCATATATCTAGGAATCTAAATCAACCACCCAAAGATCTTATGGTAAGCACAGAAGCAGAACAAAGAGAGACCTTGATTATATGTAGTTCATTCAAGCTATGTTGAAACTATTCTCTACAACTAAACTCCTTTTCTGCCTGATAAACCCTCAAGAAACATTCCCGTTTTCATGCCCTTTTATTCCACAAAGTCCTTTTTCACTGATAACATTCTTTATTCCAGAGATTCCTAACCTGAGTTCACTGGGAAAGCATGAGTTCACGAAGCCCTGGATTAGTATAAAAGAAGGTGTGTATTTATCAGAGTATTGAGAATAGATATTGAAACAGACAAATTACAAACTTTCAGCAGCTTAACACAAAGCATTTTATTTCTATAAAGTCCAATGAGGGTGCATCTGGTCAGCAGGGATCCATCACCTTCCACCGTGGGTCTTCACCATCCTCTAGGGCTTCAGGATGCCCTGTGGATTCTATGCTTGAAGCTGATAGACAAGAATCAAGTGTCTGATGATCTTGGAAGAGAGGTTTGTTTGGCCAGGAAGTGATTGATATCTGTCACTTTCTCCCATTTCCACTGGCCAGAACTCACAGGATACTTAGCTACAAGGGAGTCTGGGAAATGTAGTTTTTAGCAGTAGGAAGGAAGATGAAGCTGGTTTTGAACACACAGCAGTCTCTGCCACAGGGAGGTATGAGTATTTTCCTAGAGAGAAGGTCTAGCTTCTCATAAGAATAGAGAGGTCCCCCAAAGGCTAAAAACTCATAGTTTATTTAGACAGGGAACGATGCCAGCTTTACCAGTTATTGTCTCATTCTGGTCATACCTTCCTGAGACCACACCCATATTCCGGTGGCGAAACTTGGCATCCCTAAGTCTTCTCTGCACATATTTATGAACTAATTTGTTCCATACACATTTACAAAATGATTCCCAAATGCCAGGCAGGGTGCAATGGGCCAGAAACATAGCTAGCAATAAATGAAATTCATGGCTTATACTCAGAGAGCTTACAGCAAATGAGAGTGATAGACACATAAACAGGTAACTATATTCTTTTTTTTTAAAAAAAATATTTTATTTATTTATTTGAGAGAGTGAGCAAACAAGCAAGAGAATATGAGCAGGGGAAGGAGCAGAGGGAGGGGGAGAAGCAGGGAGGAGCAGAGGGAGACAGAGAAGCAGGCTCCCTGCTCAGCAGGGAGAGTGGAGAAGAGTGTTGATCCACATTGAACCAAGTTATATAGATGAGTAACAGGGAATAAAGCTAGGAATAAAGAAAAGAGCAGGATGAAGGGCATGAGCCAAATGCCAAAGACAAGAAAGAACGTGGAGGAAGGTCGAGGAAATGTTAATCAGGCAGTGAGAACAGAGAGGTTCTGCAGGGCCCAGATTATGGAGGATTTTAACCCATTTAAGAAGATTAGACCATCTGCTGAGTTACTTTGCAGATGGCTAATAGTATCTATTATGTGTTGATCCTTACTAACGACTCCCAAGGATAATCTTAATCCTGTGTCCAGGGGGCATCTGCCTGCCCTCCCCTCACCACCAGCATCATACATACTGGTGGTGTCCATGACTGAGAATCACTGATGACAATGATGACTGTGATGGTAATGATGGTGTAGCAGTCATGTCCCAGGTCCTCTTCTAAGCACTTTCCAGATATTAACTGGTCTCAACTTTACAAAACCAAGATTTAAAAGTTCTGAGACCAAGAGGTGGACAATGCACTGTGACCTAAGGACCTCTACTTTCATCAACCCATTGGCGAAGCTCAGAAATGGAGGTCGGCCTTTTCCACCCTCTCTTAGCACATTCCTCACTCACCCTTATGATGGCCTCTGTCAGATTATACAGGGTAAGAATCTGATCCAGAAGAGACGGGGCTACCAGACTGAAGATAGAGAGGATGTCTTATTCGTCTGTATTGGTAACAGATTAACTATCCGCAAATGTCAGTGGTTCAATTCAAACTCATCTAGTTCTTGTCAAACTCATCTAGCACTTCAGTGTGGCTGTTTGGTGGGATGCCTCTTTCATTGTGATTCAGAGATATAGGACGCTTCTGCATTGTGGCTCCAACATCCCCTAGGGCTTCATTGTTCTCTGCAGGGTCCTTTTACCTAACTTTTTCAACCTGGGCACTATTGACATTTGGGGCCAGATGACTTTGTTCTGGAATCTGTGTGTGGTAAGATGTTTAGAAACATCTCTGGCCTCTGCCCAGTAGATACCAGTGGTACAGGTACTGGCTCCCTCCTCTCCTAGCTGTAACAACCAAAATGTCCCCAAACATTATCTAATGTCCCCTTCTCCATCGAGAACCACTGCTGTGTGTCCAGCTGGCTGAGGAAGAAAGGAGCATGGAGGTTTGCTTGGGACTTTTCTGAGCAAGGAAATGGTGGACATCATTTCCACCCACATTCCATGAGTTGTAACGAGTCATGTGGTCCCACCTAACTATAAAAGAGGCCAAAAAATGGGTTCTAGCTAGGAGCCCAGAAAGAAAAAGAAGATAGGTTTGGTGAATCCATGGAAGCTTTGCCTAGGTTTGGACCATGAGGACACACACGTATATGCATGCACATAAATAACCTATCAGAATGTCTTAGTCATAGTAAGCCTTCATTATATCTTTGAGGGAGGAAGGAAGGGAGGAAAAGAGGGAATGACAGGATGAAGGCAGAGAGAAAAGCTGTGATCCTCAACCAGTAGATTAAAAATTCTCATTCTAGTTCTGCTAAAAAAGAAAAAAAGTATTAAGTTGAAATGATGCTTTATCTTACATGGTTCCTCACTTCCTTCTGCATGATGTGAAAAATTTGAGCTAGAAGAGAATTTCACAAGATGTGTTTCAGGGACCATTAGTCTCCAGAGGTATCAGGGAGTGAGGAGGAAGGATTATTCAATATACTCCAAACACCTCTTGCTAATTCAATTCTCATTTGAGTATTGACCCTTCTGATGAATTCTTCATTAAAGAAACTCATTTAGCTTTTTTTTCATGCGGTATTTTGTGAAATTATTTCTTCATTCTTTCAGTTCTTTCTTAAGCATCTACTATGAGCAAGTCACTATTCTAGTTTCCGAGGATGCACTGTGTCAAAGACAAAGTCCCTGTCTTCTTACCGAGGAATACAAAGGCCAAGGGTTGCATTTTTCCAATTTTACTCATCCAGGTACCACGCCCTCAATATTTGCCACATCTTCATAGCACCAGCACTATCATTTACTTAGCCTTCTTCTTTAAACGTGATCACTTTTCTTCACTTTAACATCCTATTTTAAAGAATAGTTAACATCAGCTCTGTAATCTGTAAAAATGCTACTACTTGCCATAAATAGAAATTGCAAACAAAAATAAATACTATGAAAACAAAATCCCATTATTATATTCTACTAGATGCTATTGTCCCAAAAAGGCTTTGAGCCTGAATCATGCCCTCTTTTTTTGGTTGTTGTTGTTTGTTGTTAAAAAGGGAGATTATTAAGAATTAGAGACATGGTAGAGAAATACTAGCATTAAAGTGAAGCTTTCTCTTTTGTGTAATCAGAAAGATTGAAAAGAGCATTGAAAAACAAAATCATTTTTCAGAATTATTTGACTGTGTGTCTCTTCTATTACCTAATGTGATCTTGTGACCTTTACCAAATGCATTTTGTGTAACATTGATGGTACTCCGATGGTCTGGAGGAAAACTTCATCCCAGTTGTTTTTATGGTTTATGAGACTCCTTCCCTGTACTTTGGGTCTCAGTATAAACTGGACATGCCCTTATATGTCATGAGAAATTTGGATGCTAAAGCTCCACATGTTGCCTTCAAACCCCCCCCAGGGAATAAAACCAAGACTCATCCTTGGCTCACTCATTGTGACAAAGCCCTGTCACAATATTTTGTCTCTCTGTCTTATAGATCAGAAAGATTCATGTGTATTTCCCTTCGTCTACAAGGGGTCTTCTTACTTCTCTTGCATCAAAACCAATAGCTTCTCTCCTTGGTGTGCAACCAGAGCTGTTTATAATGGGCAGTGGAAATTCTGCATGGCAGACGGTGAGTGGCGCCACACTGTCCCCTCAGCAGTCCTCTTCAAATGATGGATTGCAAAAAAGAATATGTGGATTTGTATAATATAATCATATTTTTGAAGATGAGTTATGATATACGTGTGTGTGCATAAAAAATGCTCCCGGGGCAGCCTGGGTGGCTCAGCGGTTTAGCGCCGCCTTCAGCCCAGGGTGTGATCCTGGAGACAGGGAATTGAGTCCCATGTCGGGCTCCCTGCATGGAGCCTGCTTTGCTCTCTGTCTGTGTCTCCGCCTCTCTCTCTCTCTCTCCTCTCTCTCTGTCTCTCTCTCTCTCTCTGTCTCTCGTGAATAAATAAATAAAATCTTTAGAAAAAAAAATCCTCCCGGAAGGCAAAACACTGGATGCTAGTATAGGGTAATAATGTTAACAATGATAGTGTTGAAAATGGTGCTCTCTGAACCACTGTATTCTTTGTCTCTTTCTTGATTTTTTAAATTAATAAGGAAAGACAGAAACAAAGTATAATAGAGAGGAGATTTGAAAGACTCTGTTTACTTTATTCTCAAAACCCAAGACATCTTTGTAATTATATGATTTTGATCTTTTGTGCACAGGATAAAAGGCATTTTGTTTGTTTTAACTAATATTTTATTGTTGGACATTTTAATTGTTCCTAGTAGTAGCTGGCTTTTGAATATGCAGGATTTACTTCTCCCTCATACCACTGTTCTTGACTCTCTTAGATCAAATGCTCCCTTTGATAGTAAATAAAACATTCCTTTTTCTATCCTGAAATAAAATGTATAAAGAACATTACCTATCCTAAATTCATAATTTCAAGATAAATCAACGTAATTCCATAACTGCAATATAAGACAGAAATAAAATGAGACAAATTGATAATAAAGCAATAAGCATGCATGATCATAACTCACCTAAAAGATATTAAAAAGTGGCCAGAGGCTTGTACCTCCAAGTAAAATCTCTTTGATTATAAGAGTCAAAAATGACTACAAAGAAGCCCTGTTCCATTGAAAAACCGAAACCAAACCTGGAAGCAATGCTACCCCTGGTTGAAAATATTCCTCTAGTTCAAACGATGCAAATCAAGATCAACTGGTTTAAACTGAATCTGAAAATTAGAAACAAATTTAAAAACAATTCTGGGGGGCAGCCCGGTGGCTCAGCGGTTTAGTGCCGCCTTCAGCCCAGAGCCTGATCCTGGAGATCTGGGATCGAGTCCCACGTCGGGCTCCCCACATGGAGCCTGTTTCTCCCTCTGCCTGTGTCTCTGCCTCTCTGTCTGTGTGTTTCTCGTGAACAAATAAATAAAATCTAAAAATAATAAAATAATAAAAATAATTTTTAAAATTCTGGAAAAGAGGTCCTGGAACAAGCATAAAATATACAAAAGGGGACAAAACTTTGCCAAAAGTGCATATACTAGACACAGTCAAGGCCAAGATATTCAACAATCTGCATTTAATTAAACCTCTTTCAGCCATATCACCGAAGGCTCTTGTACAGATGAAGGTTTGCCTTTTGCATCTCCTCTCTCAGCTCTGGCTCCTGAGGCAAGTAATGTTCTTTGGACCCATACTGGTGGGTTACTAACTACCTGTGAACAGCTTTAACATCTTAGCCTTGCCCCACAGTGGTGGGGAAGTGGTTTTCCAGGGGCATTCCCAAGTAATGCCTTGCAGGATGCTTCACCTCATGAGTTAAATAGTGGAATCCGAAACGGGTATCCATGGCAATCACTAGACATCTTAGCTTATGATATTCATATCGCTAGAAATATATATTGTGTGCAGAGGCTTTCCTGCTCGTTTGTAGGTTTCTTCAAATAAGGACAAGGTGCCACCGCTGTGTAAATCAGAAAAACAGAATCATCCCTAATCCCTTACCTCCCATCCCATGTGTAATCCATAAACCAGACTTAATTTTGCTGCCAAAATAGATCCTAGTTTTAGCTTCTGGAAAGAAGCTGCTTCACTGCCTCCATCCTTTTCTGAATCATCGTCACCTCTGCTTGCCAAAATTTGCTAACAGGTCTCCTCAAACCAGCCCCCCACCTTCCTCCAGCCAATTCCCCACACATCAGTCAAAGAAATCTTTTTGGAATGTGAAGTCAGGCAATGCTACTCCCCCTGCTCAAGTGGGACCTGAATACCTCTGTAGCTCACCTGCACACTTAGAAATATATCCTGACCCCTGGAAAAGCCAATGCAAAGGAGGAGGCACCACATTTCCTGATTTCAGACTATATTGCAAAGCTATAGTAATAAAAACAGTATGGTATTGGCATAAAAATGGACACACGGATCAATGGAACAGAATTGAGAGCCCAGAAATAAGCCCATGCATATATGGTCAATTAATTTATGACAAATGAGCCAAGAACATGCAATGGGGGAAAGGACAATGTCTTCAATAAGTGGTGTTGGGAAAAATGGACAGCCACATGCAAAAGAATGAAACAAAATCCATATTTTACGCTGTACACAAAGTCAACTTGAAATGATTGAAGACTTGAAAATAAAATGTGAAACCATAAGCAGGCTTGGCAATGATTTTTTTTTATCTGACCCCAAAATCAAAGGCAACAAAAGCAAAAATAAACAAGTGGGACTACATCAAACTACAAAGCTGCTGTATAGCAAAATAAACCATCAATAAAATGAAAAGGCAACCATGGAATGGGAGAAAATATTTGCAAATCATATATCTGATAAGGGGTTAATATCTGAAATATCCAAAAGAATTCCTACTACTCAATAGGAAGGAGAAAGGGAAGAAGGACGAGGGGGAGGAAGAGAAAGCAAAAGAAGGAGGGGAAGATCCTCTCACCTTGGTCTGCAAAGCTCTACAGGACCTTGCCCTTTCTGTCTTCATCATCTCCCATTCTCTTCCTTGACTGCTGAGCTCCAGCTACACTGGTTGTCATGTTTCTTGAATGTTCTGAACTCCTTCCTGTATCTGAAGTCTTCACACTATTATTCTCTCTGCCTGTACTTCAGTTCCCCCCAATTTTTGTGTGGCTGGCTTCTCCACATTGTGAGAGCCTCTTCTCAAATACAACCTGCTCAAGGAAGCCTTCCCTCGTCCCTTCGTTTATTAAACCCCTCCATCATCTCCAAATGACCCTGATTTTCTCACTTAAAATAAATCCACCCACTGTAAACATAATGTCTGAAATTATATTTGCTGTATTAACATTTCTGGTGGGAAATTCAATCTATCTATGAAAGTTGCAAGAAGGTACAAGCACCTAGATGATAATTTTACTGTATTTGACTTCTCTGATATTTGACATTTTTTTCAGTAATGGCAACATTCCTTTTATGTCAAGGTCTTGACTTCATCTGTTGATCATAAACCATCAAAATTCTTTGTTGTGACCTGATTTCTACAGGTCTTTTGCTGACCCTAAGAGATTCATTTTTAAGACATGGTGAAGTATGTTTGTTCAGCAGGTGGGGGTGCCAGAGTTGAGACTGGGGACTCTGTTGGGGAAGCTTTGAGGTTGAAAGTACAGGAGAAGGCTTTCTTTATGAAACACTTGATGAAATGAATGAATAAAATCTCTTCCAGACTTGATACTTGTTCTGTACTTTGGTGGCTAATGGATGGATGGATGGATGGATGGATGGATGGATGGATGAATGAATGATTAAATGACTGTCCCATCAATGGCTGGAGAAAGTCAAACCACTCATGGGCTCCTTTCTGTACAGATTACCCACGATGCATCTTCCCCTTCATCTTTCGAGGAAAGTCCCATAACAGCTGCATCACGGAGGGCAGCTTCCTCAGAAGGCTGTGGTGCTCAGTCACCTCCAGCTTTGATGAGAATCAGCAGTGGAAATACTGTGAAACCAACGGTGAGGCACTGGAGCAGGGATGGAGTGTTTGGTGGGGAGTGGGGGGACAGCAACAATTCTCCTCAGGTGATCATGGTGACACGGGGTAGAGCAATGGGAGCAATACTTCTAGAAATGAAGTGTCTTCTTAAAGAGTACATTAGGATAACTACAGGAGGCAGGAATGACCTGAGACCATGTTCCCCTGAGTCTCCAACATCAGCACCAAAAATCTGGTTGTCCCAAGAACCAAAACCATGGGGTGTAGTCCTGACACTGGCTTTCAAGTATTGCGGTTGCCAATAAGCAGATTCACCCAGTGCTGGACCCTACGTACATTTCATCTTAATTCTATGCATACTCTTCACTTCTTAATGACCTCCATTCATTCTAGAGCTCTCTCTGTATTAGACTATAATCCAGGACCTCTATATATAATCTCTCATTGAATCTTTCCGTGGAAGTTCTATGAGATGCTTTTTTTTTTTCTCTATTCAGCAAATGGTCCCAGTAAAATTAAGTCTTGCCCAAGGTCATTCTCCTAGGTGATGTCAGAGTTAGGATTTGAATTCAAGTTCATATGGCTCTAATGCCCATGCTTCCCCACTAAGTAGTGTTGCCTCCATCGAGATGAAGATTCAGGCAAGGCACCTATCCATGGGCATACTTATTCCCAAAGTCTTAATTATGTTCTTCCCTTAGCACTCAAAAAATCTTAATCCCATATAAAACCTTGATTTTATCTTTCCCCTAGACATCCATCACTTGGGTCCTTAACACTATCAACCTTATCCTTAAATCTCACGATAACTCTGTTGATAAAGCCTGTGGAACACAAAAGCCTTTGTTCAGGGAGACAGTAAACTGTGTGGTCATGAATGATTTGGGTTCTCACTTATATGCAAAGTGGACATAATAGCATCACGAGAACTTGATTGGGCGCGTTCAGTGTTATGGTGCCTAAGTTCATGTGTGATAAATGGAAGCTCTTTTTGTTGTCTCTTCTTGTCCCTGTGACCTTTCCATAATTATTTTCAGAGTATGGCGGAAATTCTTTCAGCAAGCCCTGCATCTTCCCCTCCATCTTCAGAAATAGCACGATCTTTGAATGCATGGAGGATGAAAACAATAAGCTCTGGTGCCCAACCACAGAGAACATGGATGAGGATGGGAAGTGGAGCCTCTGTGCTGATACTAGTAATCTGGGGAAGGGGACTGGGTGGACATGGATGGATTCCTTCATTCATTTACTCAGCAAACACCTAATCCAGCCCTACTGTGTGCCAGACACAGTGGGCATATGGTAATGAGTAAGGCAGAGTCCTGCCCTCATGGATCTGATGAGCAAATAACATAAACAATGCAACAGTGTGATGGGCAAAATACGGGCTGCTTGAGATCCAAAAGAAAGAGGTCAATATAAGATTTTCAAAATGTGAAACACCTAACACTTGCTGTACAAACACAGAGTAAGCACATACTAAGGTTTAAAAAAATCTGGGGTGCCTGGGTGGCTCATTCAGTTAAGCATCCAACTCTTGATCTCATCTCAGGTCTTAATCTTAGGGTTGTGAGATTGAGTACCGCACTGGGCCCCATACTGGGTGGGCATGGAGCTTACGTAAAGAAAAAAAAATCTATTAATAATGTAACTAGAAGGATAGTGAAGCCAATTCAGGGGAAATTATAAGAAATACACAAAGTCAGTGAAGAGAAGAATGTTGAGTACAAGCAAGATTGTTAAGTTAGCCACAAAATCTGTTAACATCTAAAGAGCAATCAAACCATTGTTGTTGTTATCTTGTCTACCAGACAGAAATTATTGGCATCTCTATTGAATAAAAATTAGTTATGATGTATTAGTTTTCTACAAGTTCCAGAGTTGGGGAACTTGTTCCAGCCAACAGCAGATAGTAAGTCAGACCAAGTTCTATTTCCCTAGAGTAGGGGTCTGCAAACCACATCCTGCCTATGGGCCACACCTGGACCACTTCTTTGGGACCCCAATCTAAGAATTGTTTTTTTTTTATTGGAGTTCAATTTGCCACATATAGCATATCACCCAGTGCTCATATCACCAAGTGCCCCACTCAGTGATTTTAAAAAGTCCAAAGAAGAATCACATTTTGTGACAAAAATTATATGAAATCCAAATCTCAGGGCCCTGAGCTAGACAATCAGGTGACCCTTAGGGACTGTTTAGACAATGCTCTAGAAGGACATGAAAAGGTCACATGGAAATCTTTTGCCCCTATTGCACGTTTTGGATAATTTTGTTAACAAAGGAGAACAAACGTAGATTTGGTGGATGATAAGGAAGAAGCCCTCAAGGAAGGAAAACAGAACATTTTTCTGTAAATATAATATTTCCCCATAGGGCACATCCCAGCCTGCCTGCACTTCAGGGACTCTGGACAGCTCTTCAGCACTACATTTGGGCATTTTAAATACTTGTCTACAGCAGGAAAGCTGCACAGCGAAGGCAGGGTGCATGCAGCCTTGCTGGGCTTCAGTTAGGAACATGGGCTCTGTGTGTCCACATATGACCACAAAAACCCCACCAGTACTGACTCAGGTTCCAAATAAATTTTAGCAAGTGGTGAATTCACGCATCCAGGATCTTTGGGTAAGACTCCCTGTAATATGTCCTCTCAGTGCTTCCCACTCCACTCCCTGGTTCCCTTGGTGACATAATGTCCTTCTTTCTCCCACCGCCAGGACCCCTTGTGCTTTCACACAGCCCATAGTCCTTCTTCTACTATTAGTGGAACTAATTTAGCTTCCCCAGGAAGAAAATCTGACATTTAGGATTAGGTCAGCATTTCTCTCCTCTAATGGGAGCTTCTGAGCAAGCCCAAACAAAACTCCCACAGGCAATGTGGACCCAATTTTGATTTTAGGATGGGCTCTGAAGCCTAAGCCTTCACCACAGTGTAAAGACACAGGGGTAACTACTATCCTATCCCCTTCTTCTTCCTAGGAATTTCCTCCTTGGTTCCTGGCTTTCCCTGCCACTTCCCATTCAGCTATAAAAACAAGAATTATTATAACTGTATCGGCAAAGGAACAAAAGAGAACCTCACATGGTGTGCAACCTCTTACAACTACGACCGGGACCACACCTGGGTGTATTGCTGATGCAAAGGTGAGATGCATAACACACCCAGGGCAATACTGTGTGAAAGTAATGTCTGTTCCTTTCAGCATGATTAGCTGAGATTACCAGCAAGGTAAGCTCCATGTCCTAGAGATGAGGTGAAGTGGAGGTTGGGTGGGTGGGTGGAGACTGGGACAGCTTCCCAAATGAGAAGGAGGTAGACTCTTTCAGACCCAGAAAGGTATCATGCCAAGTTTTAGGTCCAGGAGGCCTTGAGTGTGCAAGATAGGAAAATGGAATTTCTCAAACTGGAGTGTGAGAAGAAAAAATGAGCTTGAAAGGAGATTACCAGGACTTGTCTGGTACCTGGAGGCCATGGTGCCAGGTTATGGATCTACTATCCCCGTCACTGAGTAGCCAGTGGACAAAAAGGTAGGGTTCCCTTCTGCTCCTCATCATGAGGGTCCCTCCCCCACCTCCACACATAAGTCCTCAGCTATCTCCACAGGACAAACTTCATTCTCCCTTCCAGTCCTTTCCTCTGGCTTTAGTATTCTAAGGCCTGTGGAAGCTCTCCAGACCCTCTGGCATGGGTCCACTGACCTAATCACTCAGTGGTTCTGGGATTTAAACACAAACAGAAGCCCTTTCATCAGATGTGCGGACAGCTTTGGTGTTTCTAGCAATGTTTGCCCTTACAATGCATATGGCTTATGGGTGACACCAAAATTAGTGACTCCTCCTGAATTTTGGATTAGTCATGAAAATCATCTTCCTGGAACAGACGAGACATCAATAGGGCTGTGGGGCTCTGGGTACCATCTCAACAAGGTGGATATTAAAAAACACCCACAAGCTGGTGTGCTTGGATAGCTCAGTTGGTTAAACGTCCCTTGACGTCATGATCTCAGGTCATGATCTCACACATGAGCATGCTCTCTCTCTCTAAAGAAAACCAAAACCAAAATACCCACAAGTCATCCCCAGGCTGTGGCTAGAATTAAGAACATTTTTAGTGTCCTGCCTCTGATTTCTGTCCACCAGTGCACAACTATCTTCTGCAAGTCTCTATTCCACCAAGCCTATTACAGCGAGATTACAGTGGTCATGGTTCAGTGGCTTCCCACCCCCATGAGCCAGGTGAGGGGCAGGGGTATCCAACTGCCCTTGGCTCAGCTGCCTCCCTTTGGACTCAGACTTGAAAACCAATATAGAACTTTGTAACCACATTACATCTTGAGTCACTGCATACCTATTACCTGAATACTGGCTTTTGATTCTATTTTCAAGGGGAGGAGAAACATCTTCAGAGGAAGACGGACATACTAAGTCTAGAACCTGCTTCATCATTTTCATCAAGTCTTTCAAGTTTAATTGCTTTTAGAAGTACCTTGTCTGCCATTTTGCTTAATCACTTGGTCCTTTGTGAAGAACAGAGGGAATATGTGGCATAACCACCAATAAAGGAGCCCACAGTTAACCCCCAGGGCTGCTCTTTGTGCTCTCTGGAATGAGATAAGGTGAGGGACCAGAATGTATGGTGAAGGAAGCCTTGGTGACTGGGTGGTGAGTCTCACAGGCGGAGGTCAGATTCTTAGCCCAGGGGCCCTTGGAAGGAACTGCAACCTGCTATCTCTTTCTGGGAAACTGTAGATTTGGGTGGAGCATTTGTAGATACTTGTTAAATCATTAATAAATAAATTAGTAAGTTAAACAGAGGGTAGGAAATTTATTGCATTTGATGTAATGAGCAGTAGGTATTACATGCAACTGATGAATCACTAAATTCTACCCCTGAAACTAATAATACAGTACATGTTAACTAAATGGAATTGAAATAAAGACTTTAAAAATTTTTTTTTAAAAAAGAAGAAAATTCATTACAAGACTACATTGACTATTCTCTCCCCATGCCTGTGGCAGACATCATTAATTGATTACAGAATCTGTTTCCCTGTGAGCCCAAAATCCTCATTTTGTTGTTGTCCCTCTTCTCCTTCCTGCTCCTCCCCCTCCTCCCCTTTCATAAAACACTGAGCAACTGCTATCACTGTCCCACACTGCATGCAGACATCAGGAATAGATTTAACCATTCAGCCTCAACCAGTCTGATTGTCTAAAACGATGTTGCATAGACATTTGAGAAGCCGGAAGATCTCATGGTAGAGCTTTTCCACTGTAGCTCAAGAACAACCAGATGTTCGATCTTCCCTTAATCACAAACACACCACAGGAAACCTGGCTCTCCTGCCCCCAGATCCCACAGGTGGCCCCCTCGTCTCCAGCCTTCCCTCACACACGTTCTACCTCTGTCTCCTCAATCAGTACGCTCTAGCCACCGCCCTGTTCCTGAAGCCACCACACTGACGCCAGCCTCTGTGTCCTACTTGCATGGCATCCCCTTCCCCTTGCCTTCCTGAGCCTCCCTGCTCACTTCACAATGTCTGCTGAGTCACCCAGTAATGAAGATGGAGACATGCCCCCAGATCCCAATTCTGCAGAGGGCTTGCCCAGCTCCGGCTGTGCCATCTGCAGGCAGCCTTCAGTGGTCAGCCCCAAATCAGGAATGTCTGCAGCTACAGAGTGGTCTCCCTTGCTCAAGGTTGTGCCCTTTCCAGGGCAGCCCATATGCAAGCTCTGAATGAGGGCAGGTATAAAGGTGCAGCCATTTCAACCCCTGGGAGACAAGTCAGAAGAGCTAAGTCAGGAGCTTGTGCAGGTTGGGCTGAGACACATGAACTTGCATCCCACTTCCTTCTCCAGGTATCAATCCTAAGCACTCTTCTTGATAAACTTCCTGTACACTTCAACAGAGGAGGCATGAGGGGAACCCAACCTGAGACAGCCCATCATTAACAGACATGCTTTCTGGGGGCACCAGTCAGTAGAGTAAGCAGTCTTGATCTCAGGGAATGAGTTCAAGCCCCACATTGGGAGTAGAGATCACTAACAGAAAAAACAAGAAATGCCCTTTGGGCCATTCTAGCTAATCAAACTACCCTTGCCTCTCCCCTAGTTCTCTGAGTAGCTAACCATCTCACTTTATCTTCTGCAGTTTCATGCCAACCTGAGCTGCTCTTATGTGATTATTTTTTTTCTTCTCCCCTCTCACTGGAATATGAAAGCAAAGACCTTATTGCTGGCCTGTCTCCAGGACCTAGAATAATCCCAGATGTATAGCATGAACATGTGCTGTCTATAGCCACCCAGGGTGACTTATATTTAAATATAACTTACATCATTCATAAAATCATTGTCGATAGAATGTTAACTTAGTAAAATAAAAAATAAAATTCAATTTCTCAGCCTCACTTACCACATTTAAAACTCAATAGCCACATGTGGCAGGGGCTAATAACAGACAATGCAGTTCTAGAACATTCCATTGTCATGGAAGATCCCATTGGATTGTGTGGCTCCAGAATACAAGCTCCTTGAGGTCAAGTACCTTTTCATTGCTCTATTTCCATCACCTGGAACAATGCCCGCCATACAGCAGGGACTCAGCAAATGCCACGTTGAATAAGTGGGTGAGTGGGATGGGCAGATGAACAGGTGTATGGATGGAATGGAGCTGGCACAGGAGGTGATTTTAAAGGGTGATCTGGTTTATGTCACTCCTCTGCTCAAAATCCTCCAAGGTCCTCAGACTGGCCTCTAAGAACATACATGGTTTAACCTCCCATGCACTCTGATACATTATCACCTACCCCTCTCCAGCCAACATGGCCTCTCACCATTCCTCTCCAACAGGCCAGCTATATTCCTGCCTCAGGGCCTTGGCATTCACCCTACACTGTGTTGGAAGTGCTTTTCCCCTAGACAAGACTCTGGTACTGAGTAGACCCTCGTTTCCCCTACATAGAATGTGGATTCCTCCTATTTCCCAGACACCTTAAACCACTTTCTGCTCCATTTTTCTCCATATTTCTTACCATCTTCTACCATACTAACTAGGATTATATTTACTCATGTATTTTGTTCCACATCTGTCTCCTCCCTTTATAATGTGGTGAGCTCCTGGGGTGGAGGTGGGGGCCAGGATCGGTGTATTTCATTCACCGAGATAGTCCCATGCTTGGAAGAGTGCCTTGCACTCACAGCAAGCACTTCATACATTCCTGCTGAATAAATGAAGTGCAGAAGGGAAGGAAGGCAGGATGGAAGGAAGGAAGGATACACAGAAGGGCACAAAGTAAGTGATCACAGTGAGAGGTTAGAAAACACATTATTCTGGTTCCACTCTTCAAATCTAAAATTTAACTTTATGAAACGAGGCTATTGAACCAGATGACCCATTGTATACTTCTACTTGGTGGGTTTCAAACATGAGGAAAACCTGGTGGAAGGTGTGATATGAATCCTGTACTTTGAGGACTTTGTGTCCTGCCTGGTGGAAGTAAAGAGGAACAGATCCTCTGGTTTCAGGGTGCAGGTCAGTGTCAGGGTGTGAGGGCTGGCACAACTTCCCACCTAACAGAGGCAATCTACTGGAGCACCCAGGGCAGACCATTGTGGGGCAGGGTGGAGGGGGGTGCTGGGGTTCCCAGGAATGGTTTCCATGCCACCCAGCTAAGCTGAGAATTTGAGAATTCCCCGTCCCCCTTCTCTTTGCATGATGACAATTTATGGGGGATTAATTCCCTGGGGATCAGCTTGCTCTAAACCTTGGTAATCCAGATTTATGATTTAATTTAGTATCTCACATAAGGAAAAGGAAGTAGGAGGTGGGAGGGAAAAAACAGACCTTGCTTCCAGGAAATCAACCAAACGGGCTAAGCTCACTTTGGAAGCCTCTTTAATTAACCAAGTCCAAGTCTTATCAGGAACTCTGTAGCCCCAAGATTGGCCTTTCCCCCCTCTTCCAACTGAGAGAAACTGAGGTGATCGGAAGCAGCTGAAGCAGGAAGGGCGAAGGGCAGACTATGGGCTGGATTTTTTGGGAGTCAAACCCACGAGGACACTGAGGAAGAGACTCTGGCAGGTCATAGGCTTTGGAGATTATGGGAAGTCAAAAGATGTCATTAATCTTTGGAAATGGGGGAGCAGGACTGACCCTAGTCCCAATCTCATTTTCATTCATAGATTCTTCCTTCTTTTTTTTTTTTTTTTTTTTTTTTTAGATTCTTCCTTCTTAATCTCATTCTAGAGAGGTACCCCTGACCCCACCCCGCCATCTGGGCAAAGTGATCATTTTTGGGTTAGCCTCAATTCATGCTCTGCAAGGTGGCCAGCCACCACTCTTCCTGGAAGGGCCTGAGGGGATTTGGTCCAAGGCAAGTGCTTGATCCATGTTGGCTGGGGGTGGGGTGACCGGGACTTCCAGAACCTCCTCAGCGAGACATCATCTTCACAAACTCTGCAAAGGAAGGTCTCTGGTGAGGTGCGTATTTGTAAGAGCAGCCAGCATTCATTTTAAAGCCCTTACTGTGTGTCAGGAACCATGGATGATCTTCGGGAAAGTTCTCAATGACCCTCTGTATCTCAATTTCTTCATCTCCAAAATGGAAATCACAGGACTGCCATATGCCATATGTAATCTTTCAGATGGTTAAACAAGATAATGCTTTAAGACACATCAGGTGTTAAATAACTATGATTAGCTAATTTCATCTTCTCAACCAATTCTGGAGGAGGAAATATCATTTTACAGATAAGCAGAGGCCAATGCAGTTGACCAATGGGCCTGAGGTCATGTGGATGGTGAGTGGTAAACCTTGGGAATAAAGCAGGGTGCACCTGACTTTGCTGTGACTCCATGCCAGATGAACTTTGGGGCCCCACCAAGGTCTTGAGGTCATTCTGTCCTTTCTCTGCCTGGACATCTGCCTCCTGTCTCTTCCAGATTTCCAGGGATGCTCCTGGCATACCTGAGCCTGGTGAGATCCAGCAGGCATCCAGCAAACATTTACTAAGTTGTGGTAATGCAATAAATATCTACCAAGTTTCCCTATTGGGAATTACAGAAAAGATGGTTCAGAGAACATCCCTCACTTGCCATCCAGGATTCAACACCCTAGTTGGTGAACACAGCTCAGTGCCATGAAGTCTGCAGTGATTACTTTGAAGGGAGAGGAACAGAAAAACATCGGTAGGACTACAGAGCTGGAGCTAATACACCCAGCTGAAGATGAAGGGAAGCTTCTTGGCAAAGGTTGCCCTGTTCCCATTCCTGAGGGATGGATAAGACCTGAGAATGCCCTGACGGGAAAGTATGGGAACTGGAAGGGAAGCGAGGGAGAAAGGAACAGGATTTCGAGGACACAGAGCAGTATGTCCCAGAGCCCAGCAACTCAGAGTGCTTGTTGAAGTAAGGAGTTGGTGGAGGTCAGACCATGGATGCACTTGAATACTGGACTAAGAATTTATCTTTTGTCAGGGTGCCTGGGGGGCTCGGTCAGTTAAGTATCTGCCTTCAGCTCAGGTCATGATCCCAGGGTCCTGGGATCAAGTCCCACATCAAGCTCCCTGCTCAGTGGGGAATCTGCTTCTTCCTCTCCCTTTGCCACTCCCCCTGCTCACGTTCTCTCTCTCTCTGTCTCTTTCTCAAATAAATAAATACAATCTTAAAAAAAAGAATTGAGCTTTTGTCTATAGGCAGCAGTTGGATGCTGGGGTTTCTGAACCAGAGAGTCACAATTAGAGCCTGTCATGCCCTGTTCTGTCTCCTACAAAGATCATCTCTACTCCGATCCACACAGGATTGCAATGATTTCCATTCATCTGATCACTCAACACACACGTAACAAGCTCTGCACCAGGACTGGGGGTTTGGTGATGAGAGGTTCGGTCTGTGGCCTCAGCAGGAAACAGGCAAGTCATGGTTATAAGCTCTGGTGGTGTCACTCTCCTTGTTACAGTGGAGGCATGTGCGGGTGCAGAAGAGGAATGCCTCTGCCCAAGAGAAGAGGTAGGGGGCAGCTTCCAGGGGCATAACTAAGACTTACCCAACAGGAAGAGGCAAGGGTGATCCACGCAGGAACACCAATGCGAGCAATGTCAGGATTGCCACTTAGTACATGAGTTCTCTGGATTTTCTCTAAAACTTTGGGAGGAGGATGTCATATTGCCCCATTTTGCAGACATGAACACTGACACTTAACATGAGAAAACAGGGCAGCCCTGGTGGCTCAGCAGTTTAGTGCCGCCTGCAGCCCAGGGCTAATCCTGGAGACCCGGGATTGAGTCCCACGTCAGGCTCCCTGCATGGAGCCTGCTTCTCCCTCTGCCTGTGTCTCTGCCTCTCTCTCTCCTCTCTGTGTATTCTCATGAATAAATAAAAAATCTTAAAAAAAACAAACAAACATGAGAAAGCAGCCAGGATAAGGCTGCATAGTTAGTAAGAAACGATCCTGAATTTGAGCCTCGAGACTCTGACCCCAAAGCCCCAGCTACTAAGCAGTCCACTCTCCAGATGGGACCCTCTGTTCTCTGACAAGGGTGCCTAGTGAACTGGGAAGGGACAGGGACTGGAGACGTGAGAGTGAGCCCTGCGGGAGCATGTGTAGGGATAAGCTCCTAGATAGTGTCCCAGGAAGAGGTGAGGGACACGGAGCCTTTGAAATGACCCAGGTAGAAAGGGAGAGTCATATGGGCAGTGGCTGTCCCCACACAATGTCACCTTCAAAGTCGACGGTACCGTCTCCGTTCACATCAGCCTCCTGCACAACCTCCGAGATCTCGCGGGGTGTGAGCTTCTCTCCCAGGAGCCTCTGCATGGCCTGCTGCAGCTCCCCGAGGGTGATCTCCCCGTCTCCATTGGTGTCAAACTGATTGGAGCAGAGGAGTGATATCAACAATGATCACGACAATCCCAAGAGCAGTGTTACTGACCACTTACTGTGGGTCAGCGCTTTCACACATCGTGCACTGGCGTGTCCCCTCTCTGAAGGTGGGTCATCTGCACTATCTTGTTCACTGCCCCATGCTCAGGCTCCAAAAAGTGCCTTCCACACAGTATGATGCACCGGATAAATACTGGCTGAATTAATGAACTATTTTCAAACCTCCACGCTGCATACCCTTAACCAATCTATTAGAAAGTCTCTGCGTTCTATGCCCCAAGCAGGTGGGGTAGCTAACTATCCTTCTCTAGCTACGCTGACACTAACCTGGCCAAAGCCACAATCATCTCTTTTCTGGACTATCATGACAGCCCCCCAATTGGTCCTCTGACTCCCATCATGCGTTGTCCGCATATCAGGGCCTTGTGTTCATGTTCATTTAAAACAGAAATCAGGGGTGTCTGGGTGGCTCAGTTGGTTAAGCGTCTGCTTTCAGCTCAGGTCATGATCTCAGGGTCCTGGGATCGAGCCTCGCATTGGGCTTTTTGCTCAGCAGGGAGTCTGCTTCTCCTTCTCCCTCTGCCCTCACCCCTGCTTATGCTCTCTCTCTGTCTCAAATAAATAAAATCTTAAAAAAAACAAACAAACAGAAATCAGGTACTGTCACCCACTCTCCTGAAAATACTCCAGTGGCTTCCTATCCCCCTCAATGAAATCCTGACACGTTCCTCAACACACAAACTCCTATGAGGTTGGGTCCTCCCTCTGCCAACTCTGAGCCCTTGTTGTTTGCATGCTACTCTCTCTCCAGCTCAGGATGCTCCAAGAACTCAGGGCTTCTTGCTCTTCCCCAAATGCGCTTTCTGCCTTCCAGCATCCATACCTGCTGCTTCCCCAGCCTGGAATAATATTTCCCCAGAGCAGTGCCATCCAATAGAAATATAGCATGAACCCCATGGCTGATTTTAAATTTTTTAGTCAGCCATGTTTTTATTTTTATTTTATTATATTTTTTTATTTTTATAAATTTATTTTTCATTGGTGTTCAATTTGCCAACATATAGAATAATACCCAGTGCTCATCCCGTCAAGTGCCCCACCTCAGTGCCCGTCATCCAGTCACCTCCCCCCCCGCCCACCTCCCCTTCCACCACCCCTAGTTCAGCCATGTTTTGAAATAAAAGGTTAAAGAGAACAAGATAACTTCTAATAATCAATTTTACTTAACCCAATATATCCAAAATATTATCATTTCAGAATGTAATCAATTTAACAATTATTAATGAGCAGGGCACCTGGCCAGCTCGGTTGGTAGAGCACCTGACTCTTGATCTCAGGAGTTTGAGCCCCACATTGGGTGAGGAGATTACTTCAAATCTTTAGAAATTATAAATGAGCTATATTTTTTTTATGCACACTGGATTTCATAAGACGTTTAAATATTACCATGGTAAGTACTTAGTATATACTTAGTGTGATTATTTAACATAATCAGTACACATGTATGCTTAAGCTAAGGATACTCTTAATCCAGGTGTATTTTACAACTGATAGGGCACCTACGCTGCTCAGTGGTTGAGCATCTGCCTTTGGCTCAGGTCATGATCCTGGGGTCCTGAGATTCAATCCCAAATCGGGCTCCCTGCAGGGAGCCTGCTTCTCCCTCTGCCTATGTCTCTGCCCCTTTCTCTGTGTCTCTCATGAATAAATAAATAAAATCTTTAAAAAAAATCTGATAGTACCTCTCCATTCAAACACCAAATAGTATCAGAAATACTTGATCTGCATGTAGCTTTTGTAAAATTTGTAGGTGGAAAGGTAGATCCACATACTCAAGGTTTTCCAGGAGAAATGTTTCTCAGTAACTGAATTGTGTTATTTGTTTTTAAATTTAAGCAAATTGAGTGTATAGTCTATTGAATGTCTAATTAAATAAACAATTGAACTGAAACAAATCAAAATTAGATAAAATGAAAAAAACGAGTTCCTCAGTCATACCTGCTAGTATGTCTAGGGCTTGACAGCCACAGGTGGCCAATGGCTACCATTTTGGACAGAATATTTCTGAGATCACAGGAAGTACTGTTGGGTGATGCAGCTCTAGGTCATATTTATGTGAAGCTGGAACAGGAAAATCACACAGCTGGTAGGAGGACATCTTCCTGGGATTCAGACCCATGTTTGCACGGCTCCAAAGTTTTGCCTTCCAAAGGCTATGCTACTCTTTATTTTTGCCTCCTGCACCGAAAGCTCTGAGGTAATAATTCTATTTGATTTTATTTTTAAAGATTTTATTTATCTATTTGAGAGAGAGGCAGGGTGAGTGGGGGGAGTGGCACAGGGAGAAGGTCAATCAGACTGTGCTGAGTGTAGAACCTGACGTGTGGCTCAATCCATGACCCTGAGATCATGACCTGTGCCAAAACCAAGAGTCAGATGCTTAACCCACCGAACCACCCAGGCGTCCCCTGAAGAAAGCATTTTATTAGGGGATGAAAGCAAATCTCAGCAAGCCCCTCACCCTCCCTGGGTATGAGACTTAAGAGATTCTTAAGTATCTCTACAGTGGGTTAAACTGGATTATCTCTTTACATTCCCCTCTGGAATCTCAAATTATTGGATTCCTTCTTCCCATTACAGGCACAGAGATTAGAGGTCTAACCATGTGTTCTGGGCATGGCAGGATCTCAGGTGAGATTTGTAAATTCCCTGAGCCTCAACGTCCTCATCTACATGACTGGGGATAAGGGGCGCTTATCCCTATTGTTCTTTATGATCATTAAACTAGAAAGTATTTGCAGAGGGCCTCGTGCATTGCAAATGTTTGGAAGACATTCCCCATTCTAGTTTCCAAAATATTTGGTTTGGGTAGGTTCCATGTTGGAAGACCAATCATAGACTCCTGGTGTTTTTTTCAAGTACCCCCAACACCATGAAAATCTTAACTCACTTCCTTGAAGGCGTCTCTCATCTCCTGGACACCGATCATCCCCGCCGTTTCCTCAAGGAGTTTGGGGGTCATCAGCTCTACAAAGTCCTCAAAGTCTACACGGCCACCCACTGAAGACAGAAGAGGCAGGTTTAGTGAGAGTCCATGTAACCAACCCTCCACTACCTCTCTGGACCCTTCCAGGTTGGTTTAAGAGGCAGACCTGCTCTGATCTCTCTGCCATCTGAGAAATTTCCCTCTCAGCCAACCCGGAGCCCAGGGTCCCTCTAATCCGAACCCGGGTAGACGGGTGCATGGGGTGAAAGTAACCAGCTGTCCCTGTGACCTTGGGAAAAATCTCTTAATTGGTTCAGATCTCTGCTCATCTGTTGGTCTGTAGAAGGGGGAGCATGAATTGAGTGGGAGCCAAACCTCTTCCAGATAGAAACACAATCCTGTCTTTGGGTTCAACCTTGTTTACTCTGTGGCACGCCTTAGAGCAAAACCCCAGAGTGATTTTGTCCCAGCTTCCTTCTCAAAATGAGCTCTGGAACCCATCCCAAGTTTGTTTCCAGAGGCAGATCGGTTCCAAGCTTGCCCTCTACCTTTGCGTCTCAGTGGTCATGGTACTAACCTACATTGATAACCATTTACTGGAGGCTAAGCCTTGACCTGCATCAGCTCCTTCATCCCAATCCCACAAGGAGTGACAGATGGGAAAACTGAGACTCAGGAGTAGAAGTTGACTCCACTTTTCAAAAGCACCACAATCAGTACATGATAGAAGTGGGATTTGGACCCAGATCTGCCTCCAAGAGTCACCCTTTTATCCACTTCAAACGCTGCCTCTCCGAGTCCAGGCTGAACTGTTTGCTTCCAGACTCCTAGTGCTGCCTACCCTCTTCCTTCCCTGTGGCTCAGCCTCCACATCCCTCCTGCTTCCACCCCACCCACTCCCAGCAGTCCTCCCCGGCCCAGCCTCACAGTTCATGCGGATTTGCTGGCCCAGTTCAGTCAACTCCATCTCCGTGGGCATGTAACCCATCGTCCTCATGAGATTCCCTAAATCCTTACAGGAGATGAACCCATCTCTGTCCTTGTCAAACTCAAGAAATGCTTCCCGGAGCTCTGAAAGTTAAGAGAGAAGAACCTTGAGGGGACTCGCAACAGTCAATGGGGAAGACTGGCCATCCCTTGAAACCATCAGGGAGGTACTGACTAGAGACTCCAAAGGAGAAGATATCTTTGAAAACCAAAATTTTAAAAAAGGAGTGATGTATGAAACATGGACAGAGATTGCAATGAGCAAGATTGAAATGTGCAAGAGGAATGATCCGCGAGACCGCAGGGTGATGGCACTGCGGTCCTCCAGATTCTGGGGTGACGTTATGGGGACCTTCAAAACCTCCAAAAGAAAAACCAACAGTCTTGGATTCATCTTAAAACTCTTGCATCTGTCACTCCTGGGTCTCTGAGACGCTTGGGGATGGGTGTGCCTTCTAAACACTTTGGGAGGCTCCCAAGCAACTGTGTGAGAGAGTTCTACAAAATCATGGCTGAATGGGAAGAGAGAGGTATGTGAAGCTTTCGTGGGAAGGGTCTACACTGAGATGCACAGGAGAGCAGCCTAGTGGCGGATGACAATGAGGTGGCATTTGGGGCAGGGGTTACCTTCGATCTCATCTTGTCCCAGGGGTCTTTCCTGGAAAGGAATGTAGAGAGAGGGAATTTGAGAGGGTCAGGGATCCCATATCTACTTCTCCAAACACATCCCTCCCTCTGGGCAACCCCTCCCTGACCCCTCCTTGTTCCCAGTTCTCCTCTAATTCCCCTCCTCTTCCTTCTCCAGCCTCCCGATTCCCACCCCTGACTGTGTGCTTCCTGCCCTCTTCCTCATCACTTCCCATTTCCTCTCTCCTATCCCGGGATCTTGATCTCTGTCCCTCTGCCTTTCCTGAACAGACATCCATCCCATTGTGCTAGCAAGGGGTCTTCTATGTCTTGGCATCCCGTCCCCTCCTTTCTTCAGAACAAGAGAGTAAGGCTCAGAATCACAGCTAATGCGCTCAGAGCGCCAACCCTGTGCCTGGTGCCCACAGTCACTTCACTGAAACCTCAGATCCACCCCAGGGGGTAGGACCACATAGCACTCTCATCTTAAGAGGAAGCTGAGGAACAGAGAGGTAAAGGTTAAGGGACACAGCTCTAAGTGGCAGAGATGCTCCCAAGGCAGGGAGACATTAAATCACTCCCTGGAGGTCATGCAGCAGGCCAGGTGCAGCGAGGGCTGATTTGAATTCTGAGCCAAAATTCTTTCCACTACACTCTCTTGATTCCTTTCCCACCGCCCCCCCCCATTCTTTCGCCCAAGGGTTAGAAGCTGTTTGCGTGGGGGCCAGTGTTTGGTGGCATCTGGGCAGGATGCTCACTGCCAGCATGACCAATTCTTCAACCAGCTAAGCATTTCCAATCCCTGATGCCACCACTGCTCTCAGACACACCTGAAGGGTCAGGCTGGGTATAAGGCACACCACCTGCGGACTCCACCAGCCTCTGGCCTCCCCCTTGTTCCTGGAGCCTTCCCCTGAGCTTCTCTTTCTCATGATGCCCTCCCCCCTCAGGCCCATCTGTCTCTCTCTCTCTTTCTCTCATCCTAAAGCCCAACAATGAAAAGGAAGCCCCCTGGAATCAAATAGACTTGATGGGACCCTGCCACTCAGTAACTATAGAAGGCAAGGGGCTTTGTGACTCAGAGCCTCCATTTCTACATCTGTAAAATGGGAACTCAAGTGTGGCCAACCGTGAATGTGGTCCTGAGGATGAAATGACAGCAGGAAAGCAAAGCCCTTTGCGTAGGGCTGGGTGCGTAGCAGTGTCTCAGTAAGAGGCAGCTGTGTCATCACCGTCATGGTTACAGGTGTCCAGAGAAATGAGAGGTGATGGACAGAGACATCCCAGTTCCCCTTTTATTTGCAGGTCTCCTCCCCTTCTCCCTTTTGCTGCCGAGTCCGAGTCCGGAGTTCACCTTCACTCACCTCACTGGCCCACTGAGCTCCCGGAGTTCAACCTTCTTGGTCAGGAGTCCCCCTGAGGCTGTGCCCCTTACCCCGGCCCCTTGCACCTGTCATGCCGCTTCTCTCCCCATACCCTGGCCCCCTTTGCCCTGTCCGTACCCTTCCCCACTGTCTGCCACCTCACCCGCTGTTTCTCAGCGATGCCTTTCCTCAGGAAGATGCAGGCGGGGCCCATGGGAAACTGCATGGAGGGGCAGGGCAGGGGCGCCAGGCAGCAGGCTCAAGTAGGCTCCCCCTCCTTCCTGTCCCCGTTGGTGTGCAGCCTCCTTATCTTCTCTAGTGCTCCTTTGCCAAGTCTTGCTGCCTCTCTTGGCTTCTCCCTCGGTCCCAGTGTCCGAAAACTGTGACAGCTGGATCAGAAATCTCTCCTGGGGTTGGGGAAGGATCAGAGCTGTCCCTGCCTCCCCATATGGCTGGAGTGGGGTGGAGGGGGAGCCAGTTTCAGGCTCTGACCTATTATCCCCAGAATAGAACTGAAGAGTTTCAAACCTGGGGATTAGAGTGGAGGGCATCCATTCATTCATGTTCCAGCAAGCCTGCTGGGTACTCACTCCGAGAGGGGCCTCTGCTGGCCTTCGGGTCTGTGCACATGTAGAGGACCTTGCCCCTGGCCTCAGGGCGCTGCCGTCAGCATGTGCCAGCGAGCAGGACGCAAGAACCTGAGTAACAGCCTGACTTCAGGAAGGGGCACACATAGCGATTAAGAGGGTGATATCTGTGCTTCCTCTGCTCACCTCTTCCTCCCTTCGTAAATAATCTGGGGTGGGGTGGGGAGAGAGCAAGGGAGGCACCTGTGCTGACCAAGTGAGAAGTTGTGGTGAAGTCACAGCCCAAGGAGGCCATGAAGGTCCCTACCTTGGGGGTTGGGAGGGGATCAGGATAGGAAGCCAGAGTTCGAATAGGATGTGGGAGTGAGGGGGGTGCCCACAGAGGGGCAGCAGGGCTGAGTGTCTGGGCCTGGGGCAGTAAGGATGAGCCATGGGAGGGGAGCCTGACATGCCACGTGGTAACACGAGCATGAGCAGTGAGGAGGTGTCTACACGCAGGTCCCGAGGATGTCCACTCACAGGGGCAGCAAGGTGTAGGATGTGGACAACAGGTCAGGGTGAGAAGGGTGCCCCCGCTGAGTGGGATGGCAGCAAGGAAGAGAGAGGAGTTACACACAGGGAATCTACGAGGAATAAAGGGCAATCAGTTTCTCATGGATACAGAGATGGGGAAAGGAGGAGTCTGGTATTGGATGGGAATCAGAGGCACTGGTTTGTACTGGTGGGTTTCAGGACAGACAGAGGGCTGTGACAGTAAACACAGATGTCACAGGGTATGTAGGGACACTGGTATGTAGGTCATCGAGCTAAGAGAACACAGAAGCTGTGACACCCCTGGCATCCAGGGCTTGGCTTTTAAAATACCATTCTCCATTGAAAGGAACAAGTCCTGGGGGAGAGGGCTGCTCCCAGGTCTGGAGCACGACAAGCAAGTCTAAGATGAGCCTAAAACATCTTGCGCAGTAAAGCAAGGACAGAATTGTGGGGTCACGGCGAAGGATCCCAGAGGTCACCCTGAAGAAGCTCCCCTAGAAATTTGAGAATCCAAATAAATATCAACAGGTTATATGGGAACACGGGAAAGCAGGAGTCCACACAGAACTGTGCCAAGTTGGATAACATTTATTTGTGTCGCACAAAATATCCTCTTACGAAATATTGACTGCAGAGGGGTCACTTTACATGGGGGCACCAAGCAGACATCACCTTAATCACTAATCAAGTGATTAAAACGAGCATCGTCAGATGTGACAAACTGAAATTATATATTTGATTCACGTGCAATCATGAACAAGCCAGCTGCCCACCTTCCCTGCTACCCCTCCTCTGCACACGCTTTCCGGGACTCCGCTCCGAGCACTGTCTGCCCTGGGGTCTCAACAAGTTCTAGAAGCAGCATTTCAACCAGAGGATGATGTTCCAGCTGCCCGCCTGTCCACCCTGAGCTCATCCCCTCATCACCTGCATTGCCAGCCATCAGCAGGATCTTGTCACTCCCACACCTTCCAGTGGGGTGTGGAACTGGAATGTTCCACATCCCCGAGGGGGCATGTGAGGCTCCCCATGGGCAGCGCTGCCAGCACAGGGCCTCCTGCGGACTGTCTGGACCAAATCCTGACCCTCCATCTAGTAGACAGTGGACCTAGGGAAAGTTATTTGCATCTATGTGCCTCAGTGTCCCCCATTGTCAAATGGGGTAATAAAAATTCCTATCCGGTGGGACTGTTGTGAGGGTCTTTGGTGAGTGAGGACATCCCTGCCCAGCCCCGGTGGAGGGCTGTAGCAGCCACAGCTTCTGGGGGTGGTGTATTCACAGGGGTCTGCAGGGGTGAGGGGAGGAGGAGCATGTCCCTGGCCCTGCTTTCCTCAGGAAGACTGGGTTCCATGCCTGAAGGGACCATGGGCTGTACACAAAGCCAGACGGACATGGGCACCCCCAGACACACAGCACGTAACACACACGTTATTTCGCCTTAAAAACGGAGAGTTTGGTAAGTATGGCTGCACGTTACCTTGCCGGTCCTCTTTGGTACAGCTGTATCGGTTAGGAACTCTTTTAGCTGTGATGAGCAAAGGCCATTTCACAGTGTGCAGCCATACTGGGATTTGGTTGCACCCAATAACTATTCTCTCACCTCTGCTCCACCCCCACGACCAGAAGCCTGCTGGGCAGCAGCTGGCCCCCGGGCCACCATCTAAGGGCTACTTTCCCTGGATCTGCTGGCTATTCCTCATGGTCACAAGGTGGCGGCCCCAGCTCCAACCATCGATTCCCAGTCGAGGAAGGTGGGAAGGCAGGGCTGCCCAACCAGGTCCCCTTTTTGATCAGGAAAAACAGCACCGACTACATGCCAGGCACTGTGAAGGGGCTGAGGATCTACGGATGAGCAAACCAGGTCCGGCCAGTGGCTGGCTGCCCTCACGGGTGAGGCTCCAGAATCCGCGGTCCCCAGTCCGTGGCTGGCAGAGCTGGGGGTCTCACACACTCACTGCACCGTCTCGCAGGAGGACAGGGCCCGGAGCCAGGCTGCTGGGTCAGAACCCTGGCACTGGCACCCCCGCTTCAGGCCTGGGTGCCCATCTCCCTGTTCTGTGCGCCCCGCCCCCCCAGTGTCTGCGAAGCAGGTTACCTGAGTTAACATTCAAGTCTCGGCTGCCACTGGCCCATACAACAGCCACCAACCAACTGCATGTGGCTGCTTACAGGAAAATTAAAGAAAATGAAATAAAATGAAATGAAACACGGCCATGTTTCCAGCGCTCAGCGGCTGCACGTGGCTGGTGGCTATCCTGCCGCTCAGCACGGATGCAGAACACCTGCAAACCTGTGGAGAATCTACGGGAAGGTGCTGGGTCAGACAGTTTCTAGCACGCTGCTGGCCACGCACCCTCCACGCGGGAGCTACTGGAGCTGTCACCCCAGAGCCCAGCACAGACTCCAGCACTACAGTGGGTGTTCAATAATTATTTATTTATTGAAAAAAATGATCCAAAAACCCCCTACCCCCAGCTTAAACCATCCCCTCACACACGCACACACACCTGACACTCAAAACCCACACGACCGCAACACCGGATTTGCTGACCAACAGGACACCCACCCTGCACCACCCAGCCCCTGGGAGGGTGGGAGCCTAGTAGAAATCTGAGTCAGAGTCTAAGTCCGCGCCCTGCTGGTTCTGAATCTGACTCTGCTTCATGTACAGGCAGGCCACCTGAGGAGAGTGGGTGGGGGTGGGCGGTTAGAAGCCCCAGGTCTGCCTCCCACCCCTCATTCCAGAATCCACCACCAAGAAGCTAAGGCCTCACCTGGCCACTGGTGGTGGCCTCCTCTGGCTTCTTGTCTTCACGGACGCGGATAAACCGAGGAAAGCGAAGGGAGATCCCCTTCTCACCATCCACCTGGGGGAAGGGGAGATGATAGAGACCCTCCTGGGGTCTAGCCGACAGGCCACTCAGGGCAGCAGTTCCCCATCCAGGGTCTCCTCCCTGCTCCTGCCCTCCAGTTTCCTGACCCATACAATGGAGCCAAGCAATGGATTATAAAGATTAAATACGATATAAAGCCCTATCTTAGGACCATACCTGGAGCATTATAAGTGCTTAAGAAATGCTAGTACCATAGCTGTGGTCTATGCTGTTGTTCTGTTACTATTCTCAGGGCCAAGGAGCAGGACAGCAGAGGCAGATTGCAGATTTGAGAACCAGATGGCAGGGTTCAAATCCCATCTCCCAACTCAGAAACTGCATGACCCCGGGCGAGTGACCTCAGCTCCCAGGCTCTAATGCCTCAGGAGGCTCAGTGCTTTGTGAGGATGGAAAGGTGCACTCAAGTGCCATGCCTGTGAGCACAGCACCCGCTTCATACAGAAGCTCCATAAACGCTGCTCCTGCCACTTGTCTCCAGGGAACCCTAAATGTCTAATGTGGAGTCTGAGACATTTCAAGACAGAAATTCAATGTAAAAATATGAGTTCTGGGGTACTGGGGAGCTCAGTGGTTGAGCGTCTGCCTTTGGCTCAGGTCATGATCCTGGGGTCCTGGGATCGAGTCCCACATCGGGCTCCCTGCAAGGAGTCTGCTTCTCCCTCTGCCTATGTCTCTGCCCCCCTCTCTGTGTCCCTCAGGAATAAATAAAACTTTTTTAAAAATTTTTAAATAAAAAATAAATTAAAATATGAGTTCTGGGGCGCCTGGGTGGCTCCAGCAGTTGAGCAGCTGACTCTTGGTTTTGGCTCAGGCCATGATCTTAGGGTTGTGAGGCTGAGCCCTGTGCAGGACTCAAGTCTGCTTCTCCCTCTCCCTCTGCCCCTTCTCACTTTGTACTCATTCTTTTTCTCTCTAAAATAAATAAATCTTTAAAAAAATGAATATATGAATTCTGCCTTTAAAGGAAGTCCACTTCTAATCAGAAAAGTGCATGCTACCTAGATTTTGAAAGATTGTAGGAAATCACAAAGAAAGCACATTTCTTCTGGAGAAGGCAGAGAGCTGCCCTACCACCGGCCAAGGGGCAGTGTACGCCCCCGTCTGCTGACCCTTTGGCTGGCGTTGAGGGCTGAACCACTGGTGAGAGTGATCAGCCCAGGGAATTTTATTCTATTTTTTTAAGATTTTATTTATTTATTCATGAGGGGTGGGGACAGACACAGGCAGAGGGAGAAGCAGGCTCCATGCAGGGAGCCTGATGTGGCACTCGATCCTGGGACTCCAGGATCACACCCCAGGCCTAAGGCAGGCGCTAAACTGCTGAGCCAGACAGGCATCCCAGCCCAGGGAATTTTAAAACGTGGTAGCATGAAAACAAATTATGGTTCAGAAAGACGAGCTACAGCCCGCATCACTGCTCAGCAGGAAGTGTCATAAACTGTTACTCAGAGGAACTGTGTTTTCAAAAATCAGTGAAGAGCCAAATGTGAGCTTAGGGTATTAAAGGAAACAATTTGATTGTTTACTTTTTGTACCTGGGGAATTTCTTTTTTCTTTTTTTTTTTTTTAATTGAGACTCTGACCCTGTTATCTGACAGCCAAATAAAAAGCAAGCTCAAGCTTTCCTAGTTACTATCAGCCCGGAGCACAGGCGTCATCCTCACGAGCCCCTGCTCCTCATTTCCCATCTGGAAGGTCGACCCTGGGTCCCTCCTGCTGCCTGGAGCCTGAGGTGTTCCCCCTTCTTCTACCCCTGCCCGGCCTACTCACCAGGCCCCGGGCAGCAGGGTAGATGGGCGACAAGGACAGATCCGCACACTTCACCTCCCACACGGCGCTGGGGTCCAGCCAGTGATCGGGGGCCACAGCACCGTCGACCCGGACATAGGAGCGTGGGGTGGGCAGCACCAGGGTCTGCAGAGAACAGCATCGGGGAACAGCAATGGACATGAAGAAGAAAGAGGGTCTTAGGTCTCAAAGTCAAGGCTGGGGGTTGGGGCGTCAGGGAGGGAGGAGAGAGGGAAGAAAATGGGGAAGGGGATAGATGGCAACACAGACATGTCTTAAGGTAAGAGCTTGGGTAGGGATGAGGGCAATGGTGAAAGGAAGAAATGAGACAGAGACCTGGAGAGAGAGAGAGAGAACCAAAGAATGTCACAGAGATAGAAGTACCACCACACAGGGAAGGGAGTCGTACCCCCAAATACCCGTGACCATGCAACACTCCCAATTACTAGGGGATTCACTCAGGGCCAACTCAGGGACCCCTGCGATAGTGCTCCCCTGAAACGCATCCCCCAGCAGCGGAGGCAGGAGGCAGGCTCCCTGACCCAAGTCCTGGGCGCTGTAGCAGCCGGCAGAGCTGAGACTTGAACTCTGAACACGGGGGCTCTGGAGCCAGCTCCACCACCACAGAGTGTGCCACGAGAGGTGGAGAGGCAGGCTGCTCACCTGGAGCCTCTGGTAGTGCTCCTCCAGTTCCTCATCACTGAAGCCAGTTCCAAGCTGCGGGGAGGACAGGGAGGGCAGGTCAGAGGTGCAACCAGTGGCTGAGTATTCCCCACTTGTGTCCCCCACCCCCGACTCCTACTCCTGCCACTGAGGACTCAGATTTGTGCATACCAGAGGCCCCTATCCTACCCTGGCCACAGAAACCACAGAGGAAGGGCTGGGCAGGGGGAGGGTTGCTGGGCGCAGACCCCGGGTGGGGTAACACCTCTCCCAGGGGCATCCCTGGCCCACCTGCTGCCCTGTGCTTGACGTAGAAGCCCTTGCTCTTTCCGCTCCATCCCCCTGGCCCAGGTGTCGCTCCCTTGGGCTCCCCTGAGTCCCACCTACTCTGGAACAGGATGTCCTCTCCAAACTCCACATGCCAGAGATTTTCCTTCACCCACCCAAACTGTCAAGCCTAAAAAAACCTCGCTGCCAGCAAACGTAGTAAGATGCTATCTTCAAACCACGGATATAAACATCAACCGGAAAGCCCTTTCTGAATGGAGAGCCTTAAATATCTTCTCGGGCAGAAGCTGTTTCACAGAAAACCGTTCTGGGTAAATAGTGTAAAATGATGCTGGACTGGTGCCCTATGATCTCTGCAAATTGTTAAGACCACGTCTGTCACGGGTCACCTGGGCTAAGCATCGTGTGCAGTGCTGATTTACTCTCAAGAACAGAGCAGGCCACGAGCACAGGGAGCTGGTTCAGGAAACAGAGCACATCTTCCACAAACAACTGTGAAAAATTCTGGGCAACCTCGCTAAAACAGAGTCAGAGGCCAGTAGAGAGGGTCCCCCTAACTGTCGGTTACAGGAGGGATTGTCGCTTACGGAGCCCAAACCAACATTTGGTGATAGGCTCCAAAAGAAGAATCCACCAACAGGAAAGAACCATCCATGACAGGGCCCCCCGGGGAAAGACAAGACTTTGATCTGAGAACGGGACCAACCCAGCAACTCAGCCTCTGAGAAACCCTCATTCCTCTGAGCTGCTTTTGTCCCCCAAGACTTTCATTCAAAACAACTCCTCTCACTTCCTCCTTCTTCCCATAAAATACCATTATTTTCCTTTGCAGGAGGAGCCTACGGTTTCGCCAAGGCTTGTATGTCCCAAAATGCAATTCTATGCTATTTCTGAACAAACCCATTTTTGCTGGTAAAATAACAGACTGTTTTATTTTTAAGTTTAACACATTCATGTGCTTCTAAAAGTCCTGAAGATGAGGGCAAATACTCTTAACGTTTTTTATCACCATGTTACTTATATGTATCTGACAGTATTTAAAACATGGGATTTAGGGGACACCTGGGTAGCTCAGTGGTTGAGCATCTGCCTTTGGCTCAGGTCGTGATCCCAGGGTCCTGGGATCAAGTCCCATGTCGGGCTCCCTGCATGGAGCCTGTTTCTCCCTCTGCCTATGTCTCTGCCTCTCTCTCTGTGTCTCTCATGAAAAAATAAAATCTTAAAAAAACATATTATTTATAGGGGAAAAAAATCCCTCATATACAAAGATCACAGCTTTGTAAAAGTATAAATAAGACATTCCCTCAAATTTTATGAGTGGTTACCTCTGGGCACTGGAATTATGGGTAACAGTTTATTCTGTTTCTGTGGCAAAAGCCTCACATCTGTTGGATCACCAATGTGTGTAGCTTTAAACAAAAACAAAACCCACTCCATTTCCTAAGCTCTCCTGTGGAGGGAGGTGGGCTGTGGAGCAAAATTCCAACCCATGCCACAGAAGCTGTTTGTTGGCTGAGGCTAATGTAGGGGGCACATCCCTCTGCTTGGGGCCTTCTTCTTTCCTGTTGTTTGGAGCGTGCATGGCTGTGATGGCTGGAGGTCCTGCAGCCACATTATGAAGATGAGGTCAGAAGCACATGACAAAACCCCTGTGCGGGGACAGAAGCCTAGGCCCCTAATGTCATCAGAGAGCCGCCTGCTCCTCTCCAGACTTCTCATTATATGAGAGAAAAATAAATCCCTTTATGTCATCATCTGTAGCAGAACCCAATTCTTAACTGGCACAACTTCTTTACATCTTTTTATAATAGCACATACTTCTATGTAAGGCAAGAGTTACTTATAGGATCAGAAAAAGCAAATAAAAACTAGAAAAAAACTTAATCCTTCATAGGAAGAACACGAGAGCCTCTTGGTTCAGGCACCCCTCCCCCCAAGGTGGAGTCGAATCTACTCCTGCCTCACAGCACCTTGCATATGGCCTGGAGCTCCTCACTCTCCTCATCGTAGGCAGCCAGTAGGAAGCCCCCATAGCGGCCAGCCCGTTTGCCACGGCCCAGGTAGGCGCCAATCACCACGAGGTCCAGGGTGTCGCCCACACCATCGAGGTAGTCCTTCTTCAGCTAGGGAGGAAAGGCCAGAGGTGAGGGGGCACTGAGACGGATCTCACTGCTGGAGGCTCCTTGATGCCAGAGCAGGGGTCGTCGGGGTGAGCCAAAGGAGAGCGCTCTCGTAGAGACTGAGGACCGTCACCAGGCTGAGGTGGGATGTGGGAGGAGCTCCTAGACTTCCAGAACAAATTAGGAAAGAGACGAGCGAAGGGGAAGGAGCTGGCAAGGCTGAGGGGACAAGTCAGATGGAGACCCTCGGGGTCCCCCTTTCCCTTGGGATAGATGTATATTCCACTTACTCCTTTACAGGGAGTAATCACTTGTTCCAGAAAGTGCCAGGCAGGAGTTCAGCCTGGGGTATGTAGCAAGGAAAATGTCCTAAGACAGGAACGCTCATACCCTCCCAGCTGCTGACAGTCTCAGGGGGACAGACCACAGGCCCCTCAAACACACCCGGGAAATCCCTCTGGCTCCACTCCGGCTCATCTCCTGCTGCAGTCCTCTCGCCCCTCTCCAGGCTAGCCTCCTGCCCAAGGGTTCCCAGTCTGCCCAGCACCCTCCCCAACCATCCACCATCCTCAGCCAGCCAGATGTCTCATGCCAAATGACAACCAGACCACAGGACTTCCTGTCTCAAACCTCCACTGGCTTCTCAAAACCCTCAGAGGAAAACCCAGGGTATTTAACGACCCCCAAGGAGCTGTGTCATCTGAGGCCTGCCCTCCACCCTGACCTCGACTCACACCCTAATCACCTTGCTCCCTGCACACACAGAGCTTCATTCCTACCTCAGGGCCCTTGCAATTGTTGCCCCCACCCTTCTCCTAGACACTCTGTCCCAGATCTCCATGTGCCTGACTCTCTCCTGTCATCTGTGCCTCAATGCAAGAGTCAACTCTGGAAAGGCCTTTCCCGATGACCAGAGCACTGCAAGATCCTCACTGGCCCCAACTTGACTTGCTTTCTCCACAATGCTCATCGCCCCCAATGTCATCTCATTTATGTCCTGGCTGACTCCCTCCCTTCCCGTCGGCCCCACCCAACAGAGAGGGGCTATGAACTTAGAATAGAAACCTCATCTAACTTCCATGGTGCTCAGGCCAGGGCAGTTCTAACTGATTCTTGGTGAGTCCAGCAGCAAGGATTTGTGGAGGGATGGTCTGTGGCTGGCTGGACAGGGAGGCATCAGGGACTGAGAAAAGGCTCCCGCACTTAAACAGGGTGGAGTGAGGACTGGGAACCAGATGGAAAGATGGCCAGATTTGGGAAGGGCACCTTGAGCCAGTTGTGGGATCTCTTGGCGATCTCATAGGTGGCATCGACGTCCAGAGTTTTCACCATCAGCCCCTCACAGGAGTCTGAGGGAGACACAAAGAGTGACCTCTGTGAAGCCCGGCTCATGACAGCCAGCCAGCCGGAGCCAGCAGCTTCAAATGAAATCACTTGGGGCGGGGCAGCCAAGAGGGAGTATACATGGCAGCTGGCCCCAGGCCCCCATACCTTTCACAGACTGCTCCAAGAACTCGGCAATTTGGTCCGTGTCCTTGGTGTCCAGGGAGGTGGCGAACACAAACTCGCCCTCCGTCTCCACAAAGTTCTCCCGGAGCAGCTGCCGGCGTCGGGAAAGAGGCTCACGTACCAGGGACTGAGTAGGGCAGGAAAAGAGAGAGGGTGTCACTGTGGAGGTAAAGAGAAGCCTGGGCTCCCACGAGACAGGAAGGCCCCCTGGCAGGGATGAACCAGGCCCACACGGGGATTTTGAGAACTTCGAGGACCCATTTCAAGGGCAAATCAAAGGCAGCAAGGGGAGGGGCACCGGGGTGGCTTAGTTGGTTCAGTGTCGGCTCAGATCATGAGCTCAGGGTCCTGGGATCAAGCTCCACATGGGGCTCCCTGCTCAGCAGAGTGCCTGCTTTCTCTTTCTCCCCACGCTTGTACCCTCTTTCTGTCTCAAATAAATAAATAAAATCTTTAAAAAAAAAAAGGGGGGCAGCTAGGGGGCTGGAGACCGGTCAGTCCTGTGACCTCAGGTGCATAAGACAGGGGCCACAGTCCTTATGGAGCTGGAATGGACTCGTTATTGTGGCTACAGTTCCATTTACAACACCGGTTGAATAAAGGCGAAAGGTGCCGATGACCACACGGATAGAAGATAAACGTGTTTCTGAGAGGATGCTTTCCACTTTAATCCAGGGGTCAGCAACCTTGTTGCACGAAGAACCAGAGTCAATACTCTGAGCTCTGTGGGCTACTGGGGCTTTGTGACAACCGCTCAGCTGTGGGCTGTAGGGCAGAAGTGTATGGGCATGCGGCTGCGTTCCAATAAAGCCTCCCTTACAGATGAGAAAGGCCGAGACAGATTCGGCCTGCAGGCCCTGCTCTACTGAGCTCCGAGTTAGAGCAAATCTATTCGTGGGAAAGTGCTGCTTGCCTTATACTATGAAACAGACTTACCCACCTTCTGGAAGTTAATCTACTCTCTGCGATCTTATTAGCTTTGATTGAATTAACCACACCCTTTCATGTTCCATCCATGCTCCTGATGGGCAGGCACAGCCCACTGGAAATCACCCTGATTTTATTAGTCAAGTGCAAGCGGAGGCCATTCAGCTGCCAGATTGTTAAAGGTTAGTTATCTAGGATGACGGTGGTGTTGGCAACTCATTCTAGAGGATAAACACTCGTATGTGCCAGCCACTGTGCTCATGCCCGGGTCCCATCGCTTCATCTGTCCCATAACAAGTACAGTGGGTGCTACTGTCAGCTCTTTATCATGGACAAGGAAACTGAGACTCTGAGAGGCTGAGTCACTTATCTGCGGCCACACAACCAGGAAGGGAGAGCTGGGATATCAAAGCAGGTGGCCTGGCTCCAGATCCTTAACCCATGCCCTGGAGCAGCAGTTCTCAAACTCTGCAGTCTCAGGACCCCCTCCCACCCGTGAAGTCTGCTTAGGACTCACTCCAGAGAGCTTCTATGTACGTGGCTTACATCTCTGGATATTTACCATAGTAATGATGTAGTATTAGCTATCATATCACATGTTAACATTTGCTACGTTAGAAATGAGAAATCTTGACGTTTATCAATTCATTTAAAAATAATAACTCCAACATGTTAACCCAATAATATGTCATTTATGAAATGTGCTTATGTTAGAAAAAGTGAGAAGAGGGGGCATTAGTTTATACTTTTACAGATTCTATAATGTCTGGCTTTTAATGGAGCTGGACGCTCACGTGTGTGTCTGCATTCAGACAGCGACAATGTGTTGCTCTGGCTGCCATACAGGAAGAGAATCTGCCTCATATGGCTGCGGAGCTGGGAAGGGCAGGCAGGACCTCACAGACTTCCCCGAGAGTGTCCTGGAGACCCTCCAGGGTCCCTGAGAATCGCTGCCCAAGTAAGGCCACTCAGAAGGTCGGCTCCTAAGCTCATACACAGCCCCCACCTCCCCCCGGCTACCCCTAGACATGCAGCCAGAACTCACCTCTCCATTGAGGTAAATGAGGTCGAAGGCATATAGACACACCTGCACCTGGATCTCTGCTGCATCCACCTCCTGGGTTGGAGTAGAACGGGGAGCAGGGGTGGGGAATGATGACAGGGGCACGGTAGGTTTGCCTCCCAACATGCCCCAGGCAGACACATGTCACTACCACTCTCCCCTTTTCTCCAGGCAATAGCCCACACACCCGTGAGAGTGATACTGGCTCCTGGCTCTGCAACCTGATGGCTCTCAGCTAATCCCAACAAACTCAATCCCTTTGTCAAATATTTGCTCTCCCAACCTCCCTTGCAGCTAATGGCCAATGAAGATAAAGAAGTTTGGTGGGGCACAGGTTGTGGGGGGGGGGGAATCCTGGCACACATCCTTCATAATAAAACAGAGACAGGGGCAGCCCTGGTGGCTCAGCGGTTTACACCTTCAGCCCAGGGCGTGACCCTGGAGACCCGGGATTGAGTCCCATGTCGGGCTCCCTGCATGGAGCCGGTTTCTCCCTCTGCCTGTGTCTCTGCCTCTCTCTCTGTCTCTCATAAATAAAATAAAAAAATAAATAAAATAAAATAAAATAAAATAAAATAAAATAAAATAAAATAAAATAAAATAAAATAAAATAAAATAAAATATAAAATAAAATATAAAATAAAATAAAATAAAATAAAATAAAATAAAATAAAATAAAATAAAAAAAATAAAAAAAATAAAATAAAATAAAATAAAATAAAATAAAATAAAATAATAAAATAAAATAAAATAAAATAAAATAAAATAAAATAAAATAAAAAAAATAAAAAAATAAAAAAAATAAAAAAAAAAAAATAAAATAAAATAAAATAAAATAAAATAAAATATAAAATAAAATAAAATAAAATAAAATAAAATAAAATATAAAATAAAATAAAATATAAAATAAAATAAATAAAATAAAATAAAATAAAATAAAATAAATAAAATAAAATAAAATAAAATAGACAGGAGAAAGGCTCTTTCCTCCTTTGTACTTGGTATGCTGGAATGAGAATGTAATGGCTGGAGCTGTGGCAGCCACCTTGTAAGGCAGCAAGAACCACATCCCGAGGAACACTCTGTCCTTCTGGGGTGGGGCAGGGCTAGGAGGAAGAGAAACTGTGTGACCACGGCAGGTAGTGGAGGGAGACTGAGACTACCTTGCGTTTGCGGGTGGTGAGCACTTGGAATGGCTGGATCTGCTTCTTTTCCCGGTCCCATGCCACAGCTTCTGTGTCCAGAATGAAGGACGTGACTGACGGGAGTTTAATCTGAAAAGTGAAGAAGGAGACCCAAGGCTGCTGAGAGGTAGGGGATGAGGCCCAGAGAAACAGGTCCTTTTCCTTCTACAGCTCTTCCTTCTCAAGATTCACAAAAAAACTGATGTCAATTCAAAGATGCACATGTGTACACAGACCCTCTTCTCATTCCCTGTAAGTGGGGGGAAATGAACTTTTCTGAGACTTACTACTTGGTCCCATAAGCTGGAAACCCAGTGACCTTTGTCAGTTCCCCGTGAACTTGTCCACTTCCCCTATGAAATCTCTAAGTCACCTACAGACTACCACCTCATTGAGCCCAGTCCAGCCCAGGTCACATCATCCTAGCAGTCCACTCTATTCCTGTATGGCCTCCACATATAAACTGTTCTCCTCACAGCAGTTAGGGTGCCCTCAGCAACCTCAAATCTGATCAGTGCATCCCTGCTAAAAGCCATATCTGGCTTCCCAAAGCTGTGGGGGCTCTCCTCAGTCAGCCCCTGGCCCATCCTCACCTCACCTGGTCCCCTCAGACTCTGCACCCCAGTACACTAGCCTCTGTTTTGTGGATGGGCTATGCCCCTCCAACCACAGAGCCTTTGCACTTCCTAATCACTCTAGAACATCTGTCATTTTCCTTCACCTCCATTGGGAGGACTTCTTTTCCCTCAAAGGAATGCTGCTGCACAACTCTAGGTGGCACCATTCATTCTATATCCTGGGGCAATATGTGGTGGTGGCTTGCCTTGCTGACACCGGGCCTAGGTCAAATCTCTTACAGATACAGAGGCTCACAGAATGGTGGTCTTTCCTTCAGAGCCCCCGTGTCCCTGTATAACTAGAGAGCCAGCAGTGGGACGCTCTGATGAAGATCTCCTGGCCCTGCCAGGCCTGAGCTGGGTGTAGCCTGTCCATGCTATGTCCCCAGCCTCCTGTGCAGGGCTCAGCACAGAGCAGGTGCCCAGTAAATATGCACTAAATGAATAAACAAAAGTGGACAGAGGCAAAAGACCCCAAACTGGAGGATACCGCTCACAAGAAGCCCTGGAATAGGCCACACCACTTGTAGAGACAAAACGGTCTATCGATGCTCATTGCCTCTGGGAGCTTATGGGGGGTACTGCTTGGCATGGGACACAAGGGAACAATTTAGGTGATACACCAAAATTTTTTATGTTTAGACAAGTGTACATAAACTTACCAAAACTCACCAAACCATGTACACTAAAATCAGAACTCCACAGAGAAATTACATCTAGTAAAACTGATTGGAAACGATAGCAGCTGGCAGCTAACAAGAGCTCAGCTAATGCTATGCTCTGGGAAAGCTCAGCTAATGCTAATGCTGCTCTGGGAAAGTGCCAACTTCCTAATTAACTAGGATCAGGCAAGAAGGGCTGTTTGACCAAGGGCTCCCAGAGCAGGCCCAAGACGCCCAAGAGCAAAGAAGCCATCCCTATTCCAATGGCAGGGCTGATATGCAGGCTGGCTCCCTGCACCTACGTCCCCACTGCCTCTCCTTGTCAGTGTGACATTCTGGCTTTTTCAGCCTCTGCTGCGCCACGGGGCCCAAGGCTGGACGGTGACCCCAAACCAGAGTTGGCCCAGGGTGGTGGGAGGCACCTGCATGGTAGGAAGCCAGAACCCCCTTGACTGTCTTTCCATCTGAATGGTGGCACCTATCCGGGGATGATCAGGGGACAAGTGTTGGGAAGAAAAGCCGACCAGTCAAGGACAACAGAGGACAGAGACAGAAATAAATGGCTTCTGGAGAACTTGGGTGCACAGCTGAGCCAGGCTAGCCTACCCAGATTCCCTTGAGAAAAAAAAGGGCATCTGCTCAAGCCTCTGGGAGATGGGTGTTGCATTATCTGCAGCCAAACGCACTCCAATCTCCTTCTGACAACCGTGCTGTGTCCAGCTGGCCTGGACAGGCCGCAGTTCTCTGCCCCATAACTGCAGCCTCCCCTACCCACCCCCGACCAGGGGAAGCAGACACCTACCTTGGGGATGCGGCTGATGATGTCTGGGTACTTTCCGGTATTGTCTTCCTGATTCCTGCTGAAGATTTTCACCTCCCCACCTTCCAGAACGTGGATCTGCAGCAGAGAGAGCAGAGAGGGACTCAGAACCCAGCCCACCCCCACTGGTCCCTCCTTTCTCTTCTGACCCCACTTTCACCGGCAGAAGATTCCAGAAGGTCTGGAGAAGGAACTGGTGCAGAGACCTGAGTAAATCACCTCCTCCATCCATGCAGCGCCTCCCCCCAGTCTGTGGAAGCCCCTGCCATCACCTTCCTCATCCTCCCTTTCACCACCACCCTCTGCCCCCACCTTGGATGCTCAAGTGTCTCGCTGTTTAAGCGGATTTACCTGGATGTTAAGCTGTAAAAGACATTCTGATTTTATTGTTAATTTATTTTAATATAGTCTGGTCACAGCCCTTAAGCAGAATGGACAAATATGCCACCTTACACGTATGTCATCCCAACAGTTGAGTATGTGTTGGATATGACATATAGGACTTAAAAAACATATGAAAACATACATATTTAAAACCGCTGTTACTACCATAAATTCTTTTATTTTTTCTCAGCATTATATTTTGAAGATCCTTCTATGACACTAAATCTACTTTTAACTGCTTCAAACCACCAAAGGGTGGATATCCACTACACTTGCTCCTCCATCCCGGTGATGAACATAATAGTCCCAACTCCCCGCCAGGACGGCAGAGCCACAAAGGAGCATCCCTATAGACCCAACCAAGGACGTCCTTGGCACCGGGGCGTTGGACACATGCTTACATAATCTCACTGAAGATTAAGTAGGTGCTTCCCATAACGGCTGTTACAGTGAACACCCCCGCCAGAAGGGCACAGGCAAAGTGAACTCCCACTGCCTTGGGTCAGGAATTTCGATAATTTCATCAAATAAAACTGATTTTCAGGGAAGTTAGGTGAGCTATGTTAACGTTGTCGTTAAACGAAGTTGGATATTAAACCCAGATACATAAGGTCAGACGAGCAGTCTATGACAGGAGGTGCTTTGAGTTTGGGTCTGCCCCATCCCAGGGCCCTGCTCTCTGGCACATGCTCTTCTGCTGAAGGGATGTGTCCACCTTCATACCTGTGCCCTCTGCCCATCGTATTTGTACTCGCAGGTGAAAGCTGCCTCTTCAAAACGTTTTAGGACCTCGCTGACACCCCGGGTGGGGTGCGCCAGCATTGGTTTCAGTGGAACCCCTGGAGGGGGAGGAGCGAGAATTAGGAAACTGAGGTAGGCACCATTAACACATCAGAGAGGGAATATGACAGAGACAATTAGCTGTGCCCAAGACCCATTCTCCTTTCTGCGTAAGAAGAGAACATGCCCTCCCGGATCAGGAGGGCAGCTTGCCTGCTCTCAGCCTCCCTTGCATCTAGGTAAGGCCACACAATGAAGATGCATGGGTAGGGGTGTGCACAAAGTCTGGTCACACCCTTCTCCCTCTCTTGTGATCTAGAAACGTAAGCCACCTCTGGTCATGCACATTAAGGTGAAAACCTCAGGATGATAGAACAACAGGACAGAGGAACCTGAGTCCCCCAGTGTGTGTGTGGGAGGGTGTCCCTGGAGCCCACCCATGTATCCTGCCTGATAACCTGCCTTCCTCTAGACTCTTATGAGCCAGAGGAAGACTCTGCCTGCCTCGACACACTGCCTTTTGGGGTATCTCTATCACAGCATTCACCCCCACCCTACCTAATATAGACAGAGACTTGAAACAGAAAAGGGATGGGTTTCAGCACAGGGAACAGAACCCAAATGTGGTGGCAAGAGGAGGAATCTGCAGGTTCTTAGAAGGACGAAAGAAGCTAAGGCCAGGAGGAGGGAGTGGAGCTTACAGAAGGGCTGAGCTCCAGCTCTGTGGCCCCAGACCCAATCCTGCCCAGGGTGGGGCTGGAGTCACCCCTAATGGGCTTGTACCTGGGCTCAACCTGCAGTGCTCGGGGAGGTGCTCCAGGCCATGCTCCAGCAGTACAGGGATGATCCGGTCCAGGTCGGGCACCTCGCTGGCGTGGGGGCAAGAATAAACTTGCAGGTGTCTTTCCAGAACTCTGGCGGCCTGGAAACCCTATGCTCTGGTTGCAGATGTGCCTCTGTCACTGTCACCTTGTCCTCAGGTCTGCTCCTGACTCCTCTGCCCCTTCACCCCCCAAGAATCTGGCTATCTCTGTCACGATCTCCCCCTCAGTGCCACTGTCTCTCTTGGTCTGGGCCTGCCATCACCCCTGCCTGTCATCACGAGGCCAGTGGCCCTTTACCTGACCTACACATTTAAACCACTCAGGGATAGATAAAGGACTTTCTCCAAGGCCAGGTCTCACCTCTCGAGATTCTGACTTAGCTGGCTGGGAGTGGGTCAGGAAGCAACAGTTTGTAGATCCTCCCCGTGGGCAGAGTGGAGATGATGTCCTGGCTCAGGGGTTTGAGGGTTCTCCCCTGCCACGTGCCCGAGTGGGCGCCCCAAGGATCTTGGCAGAAATGTTCTTGGGCCCTCCCGCCACTGACACTCTCTCTGGGCGGTCACCACCTTGCTACGGCCAGCCCTGGGTGGGCTGCTGGCCAGGTCCCCCCCACACGGTCCTCTCTACAGCCCTCGCTATCACCCCATGGATGACCTGACCCGTCACTCCGGTCAGTCACTAGCCCTGCTCTGCTTCTCTTAGGGCCTTTGTGCATGCGTGGTCCTCCTGGAACTCCCAGGTGTCCAGGAGAGCTGAGGCCCGCATCTCTTCACTGCTCACTGTCCCCGATCCTTTGCTGTTCCCCACCCACCTTCATAATTGCTGTCCCCCACCTCGTGTCCAGCACTAATCTTGTCTGGATTTCCACCCTGCTCTGTCACTAGTGCCTACCAGCCGCTGGCACCTCCCACATCACCAGTAACCCTCGGCACTGAGCCCACCGCCCCTCAGGGTCTCCCGCCCCTCCTAGTCTGTTCACCCTTCCCATGGCCCTGGATCTCACCAGAACGTCTGCTTCAGGATCATGCCTTGCTCCTCCAGCCACGTCTTTCGGGCTTCTGCCGTCCGGCCCTTCCCAGCATCCACAATGGCCGGGGGGAATTCTAGGACCAGACCCACCAGCAGAGGCTTTGGGATGGGCCTGACCCCTCGGTGACCCCAGGGGCACAGGGGTGGCGTGTTGGAAACAAGGCTGCCAGGGAAGGAGCCTGGAGGGGAGCCGGGGCATGGACTTCAGGAAAGGAGGGCAGGCGGGTTAACTCCAGTGCAGGGCCTCACCTTGGCCTGGGGGCGTGAGGCTCACAGCCTGGGCGAGGGCGGCCAGCACCGACTGCTCTGCCAGCCCGAGGCGCAGCCGTCCACTCAGGGCTCTGGGGAGACAGCAGGCGAGGTGGCACGGGCTTGTCACCACCCTTCCATCTTGCCCTCTACCCTCTGCCCCCCGCCTCCTCCCATCTTCCCCACCTTGACTCTCTGTAACCCTCTCCTCAAAACCAGAACAACTGTTGGGCCTGGAAGACACCTGAGGAATCACATGGCCCCACTGAAAAGATGAGGAAACTGAGGCCAGGCCCTAAGAGCCATGGCCGCTGGCCTTCCCTGGGGCAGAAGTGGGTGCCTGGCGAAGTCTTTGCTTCTCATCTCAGCTGCCCTCTGGGGAAGCAGTGAGGCTCGGAGAGGGCGAGCCAGGCGAGTGGACCAGGCAGCGGGACACAGCCTCCCCAGAGGGGGCCAGAGAGTGTGCCATCTCCCCTTCAGGAGACCCGGCTGAGGGTAATGGGGCCGGGCAGCGCCAGGCTACCACGCGCAGTACCAGGCGCCCGAGAAACACTCCATGGTAGGAGCTGCCCATGACTATTTTCACCCTCAGGGCAACTGTGTGGCTCCCGTCCGCTCGGCTCTCATGGAGGCCAAGGTGGACGTCACTAATCCATCAGGGCACCTCTTACCCACGAGCCCCAGGACACAGGAGACGAGCTGCCTGGGAAAGGGACCCAGTATTCCCATTCCCCCTGCACCAGCGGGAATCCCACTGCCCATCCGTCCCTCCCTCCCGTCACCTCTTCCAGTCTCCCAGACCCACGCCTACCTGGCAATGAATCGGGCTTCTGAGTGGCGGCAGGCGACGAAGAGGCCTTTGATGACATCTATCTTCTTGGCTGTGGACTGAAGGGAGAGTCGAGCAGTTGGTACCTGGGGCGAAGGAAGGGGAGCACACCTCCTCTGGGCTGGCCCCCTGGAATGCCTGCCCCTGCTGTCAGCCCATTCCCACTTCTCCGCCAGCTCCAGCCTGCCTCCCTCCCTCCCCCTATCCAGCAAGTATTTACTGTCCCGTGTCCTGTCATGAGGCAGCAGCAGAGCAGGTGCTGGAATCTCAAGAGGAGATGCCCCTGCACCATCCTGCAAGCAGGAAGAAGGAAAGCTCTGCACCCCACCAGCAGGCCTAAAGCCTCCCAACCCCAAAGAGTGTGATCAGAAGTTCCCCTTGCTACATGCATGGCTCCAGGTCCCCAAGGGGAAGGGCAGAGAGGGCAGGGGGTTTGGGGCGCAGGGGTGCCATCGTGCCCCACTCACAGCACTGCCAGCAAGCCGGGCAATGTCTCGGAACTTGGCGAAGACCCCGGCAGCGGTGAGAGCAGGTGGGGGCAGCATGAGCCTCTGGGTACTGCGGCTGTTTTCGGCCACCAGCCCCACGTCACCCTTCTCAGCTGCCTCTGCCTTAACAGAGTCCAGCTGCCGCCCTTGGGGTGGAGGGAACCAGTGGTGAGGGGGACGCATAGGGCCATGTCTGTCTCAAGCTCTCTCTGTCCACACCCAGCCCAGGACCCACCCTGCCTCCCACCATGAACACCAAGCCCCAGAGGCCCCACTTGTGGTCTCCCTGCATCTCCCCTTGCCCTCCAGGCTCTTTGGCCTCTCTGGGCCCCGACCCTTAGTCCCAGCTCCCTGGTCCTGCTCCCTCCGCACGCCTATCTCCCCAGCCCCTCCTCCCACCCAAGGCACAGGGCCTCCCTCACCTGAACCAGCACCCACGCTCCCACCTTCAGTGCCCCTCTGCCATCTCTCACATCCTCTCCACCTCTGTACTTTCTCCCTCAGAGCCTCCTCACGCAGGAGCTGCCACCACACCCCCTGCTTACCTGTGGCCTGGGCCACCGCCTTGAGGAGAACACCATCACCGACACCAAGTTCCAGACCCTGCTGGGGCGGCCCAAGACGGTTGAGGCTGAGGTAGAGGATAGGGAGGAGGTCCGGAGGTGACAGGGCCACCACAGAGCGCAGCAAGTTGCTCAGCGTCTCCACCATCCGGAGCCTGGGGGTGGGGGTGGGGGGACAGGGGTGTGACTTCCTGGCATTTCCGGGGTCAAAGGTGGGGGCAGGTGGAAAGGATCTCAAGAAAGGAGAAGGGGAGCTCAAGTCCAGGCCCAGGTGGAGGCCTGAGCTGTAGGCACAAACACAGGCTGCCGGTGGGACAGTGAGCCTGCTCCACGCTTACAGATGACCATCCACAGAACAACTGCTGCGCGTGGAGCATGTTCTAGATGCTGTGGCCGGGGAAAGGGGGGGTACCGCATCTGAGCACTCTGCTTTGTGTGTTTCCTCTCCCTGAACGCTCATGGCTCCCCCAGGAGATAGATAGTGATATCACTCTCACTTTACAGACGAAGCAACTGAGGCCCAGAGAGATCACATAACTCGCCCAAGGTCACAACCAGTGAGAATCAGGCTGAGACGTGAGCAGAGGCCGTTAGCTCAAGGGCCCACACTCCCCATCACCACGCTGTGCTAGCTCGCAAAGTAAACCACGATTCTGCGATTCTGCGTGGCTCAGAGGATCTGTGCAAACGTCTGCGTTTGCTGTCAAGGCCTCACTAGAAAGAGAAGCTAAGTCTCTCTTACAGAAGAAGCTCAATTAAGGCATGGAAGAGGCATGAGAAAAAAGAGAGAGAGAGAGAGAGAGAGAGAGAAACACAAAGCACCACAGGGGCAGACAGGCTGACATACAGCATGCCCCCAAAACTGAGGTCGCCTGGAGCCTCAGAATGGGGCCTTATTTGGAAAGAGGGTCTTAGGAGGTGTAACTGAGGTAAGGAGCAAGATGAGGCCATCCCGGGTGGGGTGGGCCCTCAATCTAGTAAAAGTACCCTTATAAAACACAGAAAAAGACACCCAGAGAGAAAGACCATGTGGAACTGGAGGCAGAGACTGGAATGACGTGGCCATAGGCCAAGGACTGCCTGCAGCCACCATCAGCCGGGGGAGGCACAGGTCAGGTTTGCCCGAGAGGCTCCAGGAGGAACTAGCCCTGCCCACCCCTTGACTTCGGACCTGTGGCCTCCTGAAAGGTGAGAGGATGCATTTCTGTGTTTCTAGTCACCAAGCCTATGGCTGGATATTTGTTCTGGCAGCCTGAGGACACTCCTGGGGATGCTAAAGTCAGTGGCATGAGTTTGAAGACAAATACAATCCCTGCACAGGCTTGGAGTGGAGCCCCATGAGACGCCTGCTAATTGCAAAGGGGAAGACAGCAAATGTATGGCGGAGGCGCCCGGTAGATGCCCTGAAGCCATGTAACTAGGAGTCTGATGGCAGTGGCAGGTGTCCCCTGCCACCTCCCCGCCCTGGCCCCAGTGGGATGCAGTGACATAGCATCCCTCCTGACAGGAGACGCGTCACCTGAAACAATTCTTGAGGAAGTATCAGACAAACCTAAACTGAGACCTTCTACGAAATCACGGGACTCTTCAAAACTGCCACACGGTGAGAAAGGCCGACTAAGAGAAACCGATCAGGATGAAGGAGATGAGGAGACAGGGTGACCCCGTGCCAAGGGTAGGGGTCAGGGTCTGGGTCGGGCCCTGGCCCAGCAAAGACAACGCCGAGGGGGCAACCAGCAAAAACACACACAAAGTCTGTATGTGTCACTCAAGAGCGTGCACTGACGTTAACGTCCTGGTTATGGCAACTATCCTGCGCTGGCAGGAGATGTTAACACTAGAGATAGCTAGCCAAGGGCACATGGGGACTCGCTGTGCTATTTCTGCAATTTTCCTCTAAGTTTAAAACTATTTCAAATAAAGCAAAAAAAAAAAATTAGAGAACCGTCCAACTGTGGGTTGGGGTTTGGACAGTCGCCTGCGGTTCTCCTGAATGCAGTGATTTCTGACAGCATCTCTGGACACTGAATGCCTGTGCTACTCTCTCTCCCACAGCTCTCAGAGCAAGCTGGAGACAGATGATCTTCACTTTACTAGTAACGAGATCAAAGCTCAGAGAGGTCAGGCCACCTGCCAACAATCACACAGCCAGGAAAGCAGCAGAACTGGGCCTACTCCCAGACCTGTCTGCACCCACTGTCCCCTGGGCTGGGCTTTGGCTAATCCAGCCCTCCTGCTGCTGCGGCCCATAGGCCTGGCACTCTGGGCCCTTCCTGGGCCCTCCGGATTACATCTTGGGGTTTATGCCCCAGAGGAGGTTTCTTTCTCACGTCTGAGAGGTTAAAAAAAAAACGATGTATGATGGATAAAAATGAAGGAATCCTACCGAACAGTTAAAAGGACCGAGACCTACTTCAACCCACAGGAAGTGATCTTCTGGAAACAATGCTGATGGTGCAGGCGAGCAGCAGGATGAGGTGGAATAAAGTGGGTGCCCCCGCCCCCCAGCACTGGCTGAACACACGGGGGATGATTGCTGGGCCAGGCAGGAGGGGAGGCCAGATCCCAGCAGCCCTGAGTGCCAGCAGCCTGGCCAGCATTCACTGGGAGTGGGGTTCTTGCTGTAACCTGACCCGGACATCCTTACACTAAGAGTGACAAAATTGGCGAGGTTGTGGTCACTTCTCACCATTGAGGGGAGATTAAGTTCCTGCTATCGGGAGAAGGCGGTTTCCCCACCCCAGGAATCTGGGCTCACCCTCTTGGCTCGTTTTGACCCATAGAGAGACAGAAGTATGGTGTGGGTCTCTGCAGCTCGGGACCCAAGAGGCCCTGCAGCCACCCCAGGGGCCGGGGATGCAGACCGGAGGGCAAAGGGGAAAGAACAGAGGGGAAGGGACCGAGCAGGAGCACAAGCCAGTACCCCACCACCCCCCACCTGCCCAGGTGGGCCTGCCTAATTACCGAGCAGAAACTTCCTCAATCTTCTCAAATGTCCGGGCCACAGCCAGGTAAGGGACCCTGGGGAAGGAAGAGAGACATGGGGCAGTGTGTACAGCCCACACCATCCATCTGTAGGTCCACCTGAGTCCCCACACCTTCAACACTGTGTCCCCAGAATGTGGACGTGAGAGATCTGACGGCTTCCTCCAGTGGAGGCCTCTGGTGAGACGCACCCGAGGACAGGGAATAGAGGAGGGTAGTTGGGGGCGGGGGAAGCCTCACTTCTGGCCTGGCTTCCAGCATGCATCATCAATGGGATGGTAGTTGTTCTTGGCAGGATTGTAGCTGGGAGGGTCCAGGGGTCTGTAGAGGCAACAGGGAGATTAGACACCTGAGTCAAAGAGAAGCCATTCCTCCAATTAATGTTTTCTGAGCGCCTAGCCAAGCTCTAGGCATGAGGGCACAGAAATGAATGAAAACTAAGTCTGCGAGCCTAGAGCTCACATTCTAGCTGGGGAATCGGGGGGGGGGGACCCAAAAAGCACAGAAACAAATCATTTTGATATTAAAAACTATTTCCACAAACAAAATAAAACCAAGTTGGGGAAGGCAGGATGGAAGGTGCTACTTCTGAGGAAAGGATGGGGAAGGAGACATTGGGCAGAATAACATGAGGAGCGAGCAGAGTGCATATCATAGAGAAGAACACTCCAGGCAGGGGGAACAGCAAGTGCAAAGGCCCTGAGGTAGAGACACACAGAGAGAGGCAGAGACATAGGCAGAGGGAGAAGCAGGCTCCCTATGGGGAGCCCAACGTGGGACTCAATCCCAGGACCTTGGGATCACGACCTGAGCCAAAGGCAGATGCTCAACCACTGAGCCACCAAGGCAATCCTTTGGGGCCATTCTAAGAGGCAAGGGATCCCTTTGGGCATCCTACCCAACCTTACCTCTCTGGATGGAACCAGTAGGAATGGCAGAAGGGTGTGGTCCCTAGATGTCTCAAGTGCCAGGCACTGTGTTCACAGCATCCACCTGTTAGCAATCAGCTACACTAGGGACTCTTCTAACCCTGTTTCCCAGGTAAGTGCTTGAGTAGCTCCCACTCAGCCACACAGCTAGTTAGCAGCACGGCTTCAGAGACGGCATTCTACACCTCCCCACCATAAATGCCTCCAGAAATGCCTCACACTGACCCTGCTGGAGCCACCACAGCAGCCCAGACCCTGCAGTCAGATTCATCTGAGTTCACGTCCCTGAGCAGCTGTTACCCCGAGAAAGCAGCTTCCTCTCTCTGAACCATGGTGTCCCCATCTGTACGACGGAGCCACCGAGAGTCCCTACCACCCCGCGTTGTCGGGAGGGTGAAGAAAGACGTGTAGCAGCGTGATCCTGGGGTCCTGGGATGGAGTCCCACATCAGGTTCCCCACAGGGAGCCTGCTTCTCCCTCTGCCTGTGTCTCTGCCTCTCTCTCTGTGTCTCTCATGAATAAATAAAACACAACCTTAAAGAAAAAAAAAATCCCCAAAACACGTCATTAGAATAATCAATCGTAATCACCGATGGTTAAAGTTGAAAATTTCTAGTGATCACTGGTCTCATGGTTAGAGGAATCCAATCAAGAGAATCTGGACTTCCTGCACGCCTCCTCTTAATGCTCGGTCCTCTCTACTTGACAGCTGATACAGACTCACCCCTTGGTCTCCTCCTGCCTTGGAGTGCCAGGGTCCTCTTCTTTCCCTTCTTTCTTGGTTGCCGGTTTCCGTGGGGCTGGGAATGAAGTCAGGAACCTGTATGCCCTCCTCCTGAGAGCCCCCACCACCCAATCATGGGGCCAGGAGTCAGGGGTCAGACCTTCCATGGGGTGGGGCACACTCTGGAGAAAGGCTCACCTGCCCCCTTGGATCGCGCTGGCAGCTCAGGGGTGGGAGACACTCACCAAAGAAGCTGCTGACCGTCTTGGGGGCTCTGGTGGGCAGCTTAGCCGAGTCCTCCTTCTGAGCCTCCTGCTTCCCAGACACTGCAGGCTCCAACGTGCTATCCACCGGGGGCTCTGCTGCCAAAGCAAGAGATGTCAGTTGGTGATGCCAACTTTCAATCCGAGGCTTCATTTGTCACCCAAGGTTGTTCTGATGCCATAGATGGAAAAGGCCATCAGTTCGGCCCCTTGTCTTTATGAGCCTCTTGGGTCTGATGCTTTTTGGTCAGTACTAACAGAAATCTCTCTAGCGTTTGGTCTGAGCCTGGAGACTTCACAGCGGCAAAAAAAAAAAAGACATCTCAGCAGGATCAGAAGAAAATGTTTCCACATCTCCTGCAGTTGCAGAAAATCAGATACGATGTGCATCTTCAAAACGTCCCCTCACCTGTGGTGCTGTTTCTCACACAGGAGTTTCACAGACACCCGGCTGCAGGGCTTGTGAGGGTAACTATAACCTCAAAACCCCCCAGCTCAGCCGGGCTGCCTTACTTCATAACTACCCTCAGTAACGTTTAGTGCCTGTGATTTCTCAAAGATACAAATATTTTGAGGATGACTGGCTCTTTCTTCTTTTCCCAAGTGCACTGGGGAGGGGTGAGGGGAGGATTTCAACCATAAAAGCAACGATGATGATAAAACCTCTGATTCCCCTAGAATTCACTTTTTGAAAAAGATTTCATTTATTTATTTGAAAGAGAACGAGGAAGGACAAAGAAGGAGGAGGGGCAGAGGGAGAAGCAGACTCTCCACTGAGCAGGAAGCCCAACTGGGGGCTCCATCCCAGGACCATGAGATCATGATCTGAGCTGAAGGCAGACACTTAACTGACTGAGCCACCCAGGAGCCCCCAGAATTCACATTTAAACAACACACTTGAGTCTTATTTAAAATTAACTGGCCTTGGAAGGCCAAACCAGAGAGCTGGGGCTGCAGGGGGACTGGAAACTCACGGGAGGTCTCTCGATGCTCAGGGGATGTCACAGGTTGGTCCTCTCCTTCTGCCTCCTTCTCTTGGGTCACTTCAGATTCTGACAGGCTTTCTGGTGGGGTCTCTGCTTTAGATGACAGAAAAGTCAGATGGAAAAAAAACACTCTGACCCCAGATACATTTCAACACCTGAGACATTCTGTTCTCATTTGCTCCTGTGCCGATCAGGCATGTCTATAAAGCGCCAGGAGGTGTGAGCCCGCTCCTGGTCAGCCCCAAGCACAGCAGGGTCTCCAACAGAATCCAAACCCCACGTTCATTCGCCTGAGCAGCTGGAAACAGATAGACAGTGTCTTCTTATCAACTTCTAGAACTATTCACTGCAAGGTGCAACTGGAAAGAGTTCCAAATGCACATGATTAACTTGATAGAGGTAAAAACGAAAAATGTTTTAAACTGGAAGAAAAAAAATCACACCTCTAGAGTAATTAAATAATGAAACTGCGGAAGTGACCCTGAGAAAAACATGCCTTAGGTTCAAGAAGCTACTCGCCCTTCCAAGGCCCCAGACGCAGATACCGGCTAAAAAGTGCACCATTTACACTAAGATTGCATATGGACTAAACATCACTGATAGAAAGTCACATATGCCCTCGGGAAGTTGAGCCTAATAAGGACCTTTTATTCAACAAACACTGACAGTAGCAAAGGCGGCAATGGATCGGATCCTGGCAGTGGTTCCCACAGGTGCCGCGCGATAGTTCCCAGTTCCAGGGGAAACTGGTAACACCTGCTGGACGCTACAGGAACTACTAGCTTGAGGTATTTCAGATTTCAGTATCCTCAGACCACCGGCCTCGCAATTTCTGATGCTAACCTTTCTGCAGAGCCGGGCTTTCACTGGTTGTTGCGATCAAAGCTCCACACTGGGGCAGCTCCAGTGGCGCAGCGGTTTGGCGCCACCTGCAGCCCAGGGCGTGATTCTAGAGACCCGGGATCGAGTCCCGCATCGGGTTCCCTGCGTGGTGCCTGCTTCTCCCTCTGCCTGTGTCTCTGCCTCTCTCTCTCTAGCTGTGTCTCTATGAATAAATAAATAAAATCTTTAACAAAAAAAAACAAAGCTCCGCACTGGGGAAGCCCAGATGGCTCAGTGGTTTAGCGCCGCCTTCAGCCTAGGGTGTGATCCTGGAGACCCGGGATCGAGTCACATGTCAGGCTCCCAGCATGGAGCCTGCTTCTCTCTCTGCCTCTCATGAATAAATAAATAAAATCTTAACAAAACAAAGCTCCGCACTGCACAAACGCCAGCCAACAGAGAACGGGAAAGGAGGGACTGCAATGTTTGGGCAATTGTGCAGAGGCCAGGACACATCCTAGCTAGTGGCTAATCATGAATATTTCAAAATGAAACAAAAAATAGCGCTTTTCCTTTCAATGGATGTGCACTGTTTTCTCAAACACCCAGGTTCATGAACCATCAACAGTTGTCTGGACATAACTATTTAATAAATGGAACTGCTAAGGTGGTGGCTCAGGCTGGGGGGGAGCCAGCAACAATTTACTAAGACGTTCTAAGGATGCTGTGATAGGCTGGGGAACTCTGCCTTCCGATAATATTTCTAAGGAAAAAGAAGTCGTGGAGAGGAAAACATTTTCCATCAAAACAGATAGAAAAACAATAAAAATGGGAAACTGCCTATGAATCAATACTAAATTATAGTGGTCCAAACAAATGCATTTCAAAATGCTCTCGTAACAAATGCCTGTTGGTGTACAGGGTTCTGATGGCCACACCTAGATTCAGGGACATGGAGATCGGGGATCCTAACAGTCTGGCCTCTGGAAGAGGCCCCCACCCTTCCAGATTCCCTGCCACGTGCACTGTGCACTCCCTCCCTCCTTCCTCCTGGTGCCTCACCTTCTTCCTCCTTCTTCTTCTTGGCCTCTCTGTCCTCATCCTTGCTCTGCTCTTCCAGGACATCCTGTATTGTCCGCTTAGGAAGCTGTTTCCGAGCTGAGGAGGCAAAGGGCTCTCAGTGTGGCTGACTTTGTGGGACCGCCTGCCCCCGGTCCAGGGAGCTCAGGCCCATTGATAATGGGGGCCCCTGAGAAGGCTCCGGAACCCTCCCCTTCCGTCCCAGGAGGTCTCATCCTTCAAGCTCTGCTGCTTCCTGGCTGTGTGAACCTGAGGAGGTTACTGAATCTCTCTGTGCCTCCCTCTCCTGCGTGTGCAGAATGGAAACAATCCGTGAGAGCTAGTGATGCTATGATGCGCTTGGCCCAGTACCCAGAGCTGACTGTAGTAGCTGCCCTTGGGGCCACATCTGTACCCCTAGGATTTGCCATCAGTGTGTATCCTGGGTGGCTCTTCTGGGGGCCACCGAACATCAGGGAAGCAACAGGCTCCGAGAAGGGCCCTTGTTCATGATTGATGAGAAATGGTACATAAATGCAGAGCCTCTCTGAACTGCTCCATCTTCTGCTATGTCTCCTTCCCTGAATCACTCACTGTCCGTGTTCTCTGCACTCCCCAAAGAAATGCCTCACTTCTTGAACTATTGTTTCAGAGCTTCAGAAATTGCTTCTAGAGGACTCTAAGCAAGATGCTCAGGTATGGTGAGGAACTGAGAGGCACCTGCCTTTTAATTGTCTCTAGTCACCTCTTCTTGGCCTCCTGGACCTGGTGGCTCCTTTGCACGGTTGCAGACGGATCTACTACCAGCTGTGGCTGGCAATGCCCTAATTGCTCACAAAGCCATCTACATTTCCTCACCCCCATTCCAGAAGCAAGCTTTCTGATATCTGCTGCCATGTTACCCCCATCTCTCTCCAGTTCACCTTCTAACTCTTCCCACGCCACATAATCCTTCATTCTCCATTATCTGGAACTCCTGCAGTTCCCAAACAGACCTCTCAGCCCTCACACTTGCTGTTCGGTGGTCCTCTAGGAAAAAGTTCAAATGTCCTTTCCTCTAAAAAGAATTCCATGCCTCCCTGGCCCACCCTGAGGGTCAATCTGAAGGTCAGCCCTGAGTTTCCAGCATGCCTTGGGCCACTAAGTTATTTCATGACACCCCCACCTCCCGCAGCCCTCCTGTGGCACCCCAGCACTCCCAGGACAAAACCCAGGGTCCTGGCCTAGCATGCCAGGGGCCCTGCGGGAGCCACCCCCACTCTCCTCTCTCACTGCACACCGTCCTCAAACTCGCCCTGCTCCCCAAATTGCATTTGATCCTCCAGAAACACGCCAGTGCATGCGATCCCAAGTATCATGCTGTTCCTCCACTGAGGCTCTGCAGGGCACTCATGGCTACAGCAGGAAAGGCTGCTCCCCCTCAGCCCAGTCAACACTACTTCATCTTCTAAGACTCAGCTGGGGGTTACTCGCTCCGTCTTGGCTCAGGTCTGAGCTCCAATAGTTCTGAGCCCTATTACCACTGCTACTCCTTTTCTTTTTTTTTTTTTTAATTAAAGAATTTTTGAAATTTTTTATTTAAGTGTAATTAACATGCAGTCTATTGATTTCAGCTGTGCTGAGTTTTTTTTCAAGATCTTATTTTTAAGTCATCTCCCTACTCAAAATGGGGCTCGAACTCATGACCCTGAGATCAAGAGTTATAAACTCTTCCAACTGAGCCGGCCAGGCACCCCCAGGTGTGCTAGCTCTTATACCATCAGTGCTGTTTGATGGAAATATATAGTGAGCCACATACATGGTCTTAAACTTTCCAGTAGTTAATTCAAAAAAGGAAAAATAACCCATATGAACTTCATTTTAATAATACAGTTTATGTAACCCAATATATCCAAATATACTAACTCTAACATGTTGTGTTTTCAATATTAAAAAAAATGAACATTCTCTTTTCCACGTTGAGTCTTCAAATTCAAAGTCTGATGTACTTTAGCACATCTCAACAACTGGGTGCTACGTTTTCATCAGAAATAGCGGATCTGTGTTTGGATTTCACAGAATTTACAGTTGAAGAAGAGTTACAGGGATCCCTGGGTGGCGCAGTGGTTTGGCGCCCGCCTTTGGCCCAGGGCGCGATCCGAGAGACCCAGGATCGAATCCCACATCAGGCTCCCAGTGCATGGAGCCTGCTTCTGTCTCTGCCTCTCTCTCTCTCTCTCTCTCTCTGACTATCATAAATAAAAAAAAATTAAAAAAAAAAAAAAGAAGAGTTACACACTCAAGTTATTCTAAACGTGCCTGAAAATCTTCGGTAACTCAATCTGGCACCAGCTTTCACTCTTAAATTTAACGAAAATGATGTTAACACTGAAAATTCAGTCCCTTGGTCCCCATCTGTCATCTCTGTCACCCAACATTATGTGAAGGTCTCTTACTTGTGCCTCCTCACCCCAAACAAAACCTTCTTGATCTACCAGAGGACAGAGGTACCATTCCTCAGGCCAGCTTTCTGCAGACCATCTCCAGTGTCCCTGCTTGGTATCCCAACCCTGTGAGCTACACACCAGCACATTATCATCGGTGCTCTGAAGGGCCTTCTCAATGCCTACTTCCTTCTGCCATTAACCCTCTTCCCTGCTCACTATCCCTTGTCCTTCATGGGCTCGGCTGGGTGAATCTCTTTTCTACAAGTCTCTCTCTTCACTGTGCTCCCACAGTGAGCTGCACTGTCTCCTTGAGGCATGTACCCACAGTTCCAATGACCAGTGTTTCCTGAGCACTCACTCTGGGCTGGGCTGAGTTCCAAGCACTTTCCGCCTATTTGCTCTTAATCTCTGTATGATAAATGCTGTAATTATTGTTGTCTCTGTTGTATAGACGGAGCAATCAAAGCTCAGAGAAGGTAAGTCATTTACTCAAGGTCACACAGCCAGTAGATGGTAAAGCCATGCTCTAAACCACAATGCTAAGATCAGAGTTGTCACAAGGATGGCCGCCTGGTGCACAAATCCTCCTGCGGACAAAGACAGGTAAGGGAAAGGGCAGGGGCCTGTGTGTCCTCACCTGTGCGCCGCTTTGGGATCCCTGCTGAGATGTCCACAGGAGAGGTAGTGGAGAGGGAAGGGCTGCTCTCGGGATATGTGACAGGGCTGGGAGGGGAGCCTTGTGGAGAGCCTGGGGCAGGTTTCTGGAAAGCAAGAAAAGAGAAATTTTAGAGTGAGGGGAGGAAGAAGTGGCCACTTCCTTGTCGTTTTCCAAATAGTTAGGGGTAGTGAATTCTCTGTCCATTCAGGCCTTCTCCTCTCTTACCTGGGCCTTACCCTCCTGTGGGGTTTCATGGCGCCAGACTCTCCTTATCATGGATGACAATAACGACTCTCAGTTTTCTAAGGTAACAGAACCTTTGATTTTTAGCTAGGCATACAATGGCCCAAGTGGAAACCACATTTCTGGGGTGGCTCAGGGGTTGAGCGTCTGCCTGTGGCTCACATCGTGATCCTGGGGTTCTGGGATCAAATCCCCCATCGGGCTCCCCACAGGGAGCCTGCTTCTCTCCCTGCTTATGTCCCTGCCTCTCTCTGTGTCTCTCATGAATGAATAAAAATCTTAAAAAGAAAAAAAAAAAAAAGAAAAAGAAACCACAAATCCCAGCCTCCCCTGTAGCTAGGTGTGCCCAGAAACCTGAGAACTACACTTCCTGGCATTCCTTGAAGTAAGTGTGGCCAGGAGCCTCACTACTACGCAGCACAATATAAGGGAAAATGATGTACACTTCCCGTGAGTGTCTTGCTCTTCTCACTGGCTAAATATGGACATTCACTTGGACAAGGGCATCTAGGGATAAAAGCAATGGTACAGAAACAGCCTGAGAAACTGACATACTAATCCTGGACTTTTCGTGCTCATTAGAGAGAGAAATTCCTACCTTGTGTAAGCCCGTTATTTGTATCTGGGTTTCAATCCCTAACTCATCCTACTAGGCCCTCTGCCTCTTATTAAGTGATTGCCCCTCAGCTCCAAGGCTACCCCATCCACTCTCCCTCATGATGCTGGGACTCCGAAAACCCCTTTCCCACTCCAACAGAAGGCTCTGTCAGGCAATGCCCTAACAGGACACCAGAGAGGCCTACTCCAGCCAGATTCAATTTACTGCATTTCCAGTAACACTCACAGGGCCTGTGATGTGATGCCCCGTGGATGCCAGCACCCTTACCCAGGGCCCCTGCTTCACAGATCTGACCAGGTGCTCAGGGCACCACCTGTAAGCTCAGAGACCCTGGCCCCCACCAGCCAGCATCTGAAGGTCTATCAGCTCCACAGCTCCAGGGATGGTGGCTGCACCCTACTCTCTCTTTTTTTTTTTTTTCCCTACTCTTTTCACCCCTGCAGTGACCCAGTTGAAAACTGCATACCTAGTTGATAATTCTTTGTATTAAACTCTCTCTGTTCAAATCACTCTTGTGGTTTTTCTCTATTTGGATCCTGATAGACACAGGCCCCACAAGGATGTTGTGAAGGTTGCCTGGGACCCAAAGCTACCCCTGTCCCTCTCCTGCTCACAACCATTCCACAGATCCCTAGCAGCCACAGTGCAAAGTCCAAGCTCCTAAAGTGGCCCCTCCCAGTCCCTGGAACCTGTGAATATATTCAGGTATGTGGCAAAGGGCAATTAAGGCTGCAGAGGGAATTAAGGTCACCAATTGGCTGCCCATTCAGTGACTTTTAACAAGGGAAGGAAGGAGGAAGGAAGCCAATGTCTCTGGAAAAGACGGAAAGCCTTCTGACAATAGGAGAAACTGCATGTATTTTTGAGCCTGTAATTTGGATGATGTGTTATTCTTAGACCCATACATGAACTGAGTCCCTTCCTGTTCACAGCTACCCCATGAAGTAGGTGCTCTCAAGAGCTGCAGGTTATAGGTGAGGTGGCCGAAGCACGAGGCAAGGAGCCTGCCCTGGGCACAGGACAGAGATGGAACCGTGTACAGCAGACTGTCCATTTGCTCCAGGGAATAGCTGCTAAACTCCTCCACCTCCTGGAGCATGAGCACTCCTGAGCAGGTGACAAGAGGCTAATGGGAATTATGGCTTCTTCCAGAAATAACGAATAGATAGGCTGGTGGGGACCTACCTGGGCTTTGGATGGCGTGAGGGCTTCGTCCTCCTCCTCCCCTTCACTGCCCAGGACCCGGGCCACCTTCCGCCCTGGCCTCTTCACTGGAGAATCGCTTTCAGGCACCTCTCCATTCCGCTCCTTCAGTGCCACCCTGGAAGGTGGGAAAATGGGGGTGTTCCAGCAGGCAGAGAGGGGATCCTTTCCCAAATGCTCCAGCTCCTTCACTATGTTCCATTCCCTTCCTTTTCTTTCAAGCATTCCATGAGCTTTTTCTAGGCGCCTCCTCAGCATATAGTTTTAATCATCCATCTATCCACTGCATTCACATTTCTGGAGGCCTCCTGTATGCGCACCTTCTCTGTGATGGACAAGCAATGCTAAGGAGCAGATGGGAGTTCCAACTGAGAGCAGAGAATGGCCTCTGACATCCATTTGGACATTCTCTCTTTTTCAATCATACAAGCCCCTGAGATTTACCTAGGTCCACGGGCTCTCAGCTACAGACTATCATTCTCAGCCTCCCTGCAGCTATGTGAGGGGTTCTCACCAATAAGATGGAAGAGGTATGGTCAAGCATATGACTTGCTCCTGACTGCTTGCCCAGTCTCACTCCTGGAACTTGGGACTTACCAACCTGCTTGGACAACACTGAGGCCCTGAATCCAGCTGTGCCTGAAGCAGGACCCACCTTTGGACTTCCCAGTTACTGAAGTCAAAAAAATTCCCTTTAGAACCCCCAGACGTTCTGAGCTGGGTCTGAAACACTCACAGCCAAGAGAGCCCTGACTTACAAAGGAACAAATTCACCTAGCCCCGTTACGTACTTTGGAGGTGGCTCTGTCTCTCTGATGCTGTTGGAGGTCTCCTTCTCTGGCTTTTTCACTTTGCCCTCCTTCTTGGGGTAGAAAAATGACCTGGAGGAACACAGAAGGAGGGGGAAATGGGAATGATAACAACATAAAGAATCAACTAAGCATTTTTGGTGGAGATAAACACACCAAGTACCCACCCCCAAGGGGCTGACACTCCCTAAGAGGCAAATGTTAAATAACTAAATATAAGACATTGGGAGGTATGAAGTGCTCTGGAAAAGATAAATAAAGCAAGGCCTCCTTTGTCCCCCTGGACTGGCTGGACTGAATAGCTGGCTTCCAGAGAAGTGAGTAGTGAGAAGGGACATTGAAAACGTGATGGTGGAGAGGCCTCGCCCACTCTCCTGACCAAGTGAGTACAGTCAGCATCACCAGCGATGTCCCAGGCACATTGTTTACCCCAACTATGAGGTGACAAGAGGTTACCTTACTTCGCTGCCCATGACCCCAGCCTAGTTATGAGAACAACATCAGACAAACTGAGGGACCGTCTGCATGTATCATGACAAAGTCTGAGAAACTGTCACCTGAAGTGACGCCAGAGGGAACCGAGGAGGCATGACAACTAAATGCAACATGATACTCTGAACCAGATCCTAGAATAGAGAAGGGCATTAGTAGATACACCAATGAGATCGGAATAAAGGGTGGAGTGTAGTTACCAATAATGTACCAACGCTGGTCCCTTACTGGGACCAACAGGCCACAAGATGTCAATGGTGGAAACTGGGTGCCTTTGTGGAATGAGGTATGTGGAAATGGTCTCTACCACCTGAGCAACTCTTCTGTACATCTAAACCCATTCCAAAGTTGACGCCTAATTTACGGTCAGCAATCAACTGATCAAGCTAAGCCAAGACAAGCCAGAGGCAGAAAGCCATCAGAGGTGCTATCCACCCAGGACCCACAATGCCCAGACTCGTCTTCATGTGAGAGAAATGCAGCCTGTGATGCTATCCAGGTCTGGGTCAACCTAGAATCCATCCCCTTCTTCCAGGAGCAGCCTCACCAGTTTCCTACTGGAACATCCCCTCAATTTCCAGTGAACGAGTTCTGGCAACTGAATCCAACCAAGCCTGAGGCCATTAATTCAGAAGGCTTCAACTACACAGGCCACGCAATTCCCCGTCTCATTTTCCTGAAGCCAGCTTGCATTACGACAGGGTTTCCCACCCTGGACATCATGGATATTTCAGGCCAGACCGTTCTTCATTGTGGGGGGCTATCCTGTGCACTGTAGGTGTTAAACAGCTACCATGCCGTCTCCTATCCAGTAGATGCTAAAAACAACCCCCCCCCCTCCCCAGGGATGACAACTAAAAATGTCTCTGGACACTGCCAGCTGTTCCCTGGGGGGCCAAACCACCGACTGCAAACCCCTGATGCTGCAGAGTCGGTGTTTCTGAACCCCGCAGCTAAAAAATTCTGGTTAACATGCTACCCGTCCCCAGATTCCACATCTCATATTCTGTCCTGCTCGCTGGGAAACTCCAATTTGGAGGCTAACCTGTGTTCTTCCAGGAAAAAGTGAAGGAATAGAAGGATAAGCAGAGAACTCAGAGGATAGGATGAGCATCCTTACATGATACTCCGCTGCATGATGGATCAGAATGCTCCCTCCTCCTTCTCCTCCTTTTCTCCAGCCAGCTGTTCCTGAAACAGAAATCCAGATCCTTGGTGGGGCTACCAGTTGTGCAGAGACCAAAACATGTAACCCTCCTTCTTTAAGAAAAAAAAAAAAAAAAAAAAACCCACAAAATCAGAAACATGAGTTTCCCCACTGATACGAAAATCTTGTTTTTATAGACAAACTGATTTGCTGGTGAGATTTATTAGTGAAGAAAAAGTTCCAAGTCAGACCAAGATGAGATGCCTCCTTGATCGTGTGGAGCCAGGCTGCTTTTCATTTAACATAAAGGAGACTGAAACCTACAGATTTGGTTGTTTATTTTTGTTTCTGTTTGTTTGGATTTTTTTTTTCAGTTTTGTTAGGGGTTTTGGGGGCGGAATTAAGTTTCAAGATCAGCAAAAAATGGGGCCACCTGGGTGGCTCAGTCAGTTAAACATCTGCCTTCAGCTCAGGTCATGATCCCAGGGTTCTGGGATTGATCCCATGTTGGGCTGTCTGCTTGGTGGGGAGTCTGCTTCTCCCTTTCTCTCTGCCCCCCTCCCTGCTCGTGCTAAGTAAAAAAAAAAAAAAAAAAAAAAAAAAAAAAAGTCTTTAAAAAAAAAATCAGTAGAAAACTGTTTTTAGGTGATTATATAATATCCTAAAATGACCCTGAAACATGGCAGCCCATTAAATAATACCCACTGGTACACATGAATCAGCTGCTGAGCAGTTTCTAAGGTACACTGTTAACAGAAACGAGGGGCAAAACATCCGCAGAGAACATCGATTCCAGAAAGTTATGTACTGTATGATTCCATTTATGTAACAAATGACAAAACCTAGGATAGAGATCAGGGGTTGGGGGATCCCTGGGTGGCGCAGCGGTTTGGCGCCTGCCTTTGGCCCAGGGCGCGATCCTGGAGACCCGGGATCGAATCCCACATCAGGCTCCCGGTGCATGGAGCCTGCTTCTCCCTCCGCCTGTGTCTCTGCCTCTCTCTCTCTCTCTGTGACTATCATAAATAAATAAAAAATTAAAAAAAAAAAAAAAGAGATCAGGGGTTGTCAGAGCTTATGGACAAAAGGTGGGTGGGGAGCAGCTATATAGGGGTAGCACAGTGAGTGCCTCTGTGGAAACAGACTGTTCCATATTCTGACTGTGGTGGTGGTTACATCGATCCTTACAAGGGTTTACACTGTACATATGTGCACACATGAGCACAGGCATACATGTGCACACACACAGCCAAACCAGCTCTGTGGTCTAGTTCATGGTACTGTCCAACGCCAACTTCCTGGTTTTGATACTGGACTATGGTTATATAAGATGTCACCATTACAGGGAGACAGATGAGCTATTTTTACAACTTCCCGTAAGGCTATACAATTTTTTCAAAATAAAAAGTAAAAAAAAAAAAAAAAAAGTATGAAGTCACTCTCATGTACTAATATAGAAAGATGTTCTAGGTACCTTTAGTAACATTTTAAACAGTGATAGCACATAAAAAGGACAGAGAACAGTGTACATAATGTGCTACTGATTCCGTAAGACAGGAGAAAATAGGAACACATCTATTCTTTAGGCCTGCTTTTGTTTGCCAAATAGAAACTCTGGAAGGATAATCAAGAAGCCAATGGAAGCGGCCGGGGGGCTCTCAAGGTGACTGGGAGTAGAAATGTGAACCAGGCCTGTCACTGCATACTTCTATCCTGATTTTATTTTAGATCCTGCATATTTATTACCTATTCAGTTAAAAAAAAAAAAAAAAACAGTAAATAAAGGCCCCACATAACTGTTCAGATTTTATTATCCGCCTCCTATCCCCTTCTTCCAGGGTCCCTCTGGGGAATGCCCTCCCCTCCTTCCAGCAGCCAGTCCCTCCTATGCCCAACTCTGAGAACTGGATGAATGTCCAGATGCTCCCTGGGGCACCTGCTATAAGAGACCCTCCATCTCCTGACCTCCCGTGATGGCTAACTGGTACTTCTCTTGTCACACATATCGTGTTGACCCTCTGTTCTCCTGATTATATCACAGGTCATCTTTCCAATCAGACTGGGAGCTCTGGAGCCATGGGGCTGTGCCTGGTTCATTCCCATCTTCTCCAAAAATTATCTCCCAAACTTTAGACATTCTCCATCCTTTTGAAATTTCAACTGTATCTATGTAAAACCTGAGTTTTTTCTCCTTAATATTTTTTCTGTTAAAAAGAAAAAATCAACTTTATTAACTGGGGGGCTTACTAGGGACCGGGCACCATTCCAAGTGCTTTATTTATTTATTTACTTTTCCAAGTGCTTTATATGAATTCATACAAGATATATTACAATTCGTTATTATCCTGATTTTATGAATGAAGCAAAGGGAGCAGAGAGGTCAAGTAATTTGCTCAAGGCCACACAGCCTAATGGGCTGAAAGCCAGGATCAGAGTCCGGCTCCAAAGTCCCTATCTTTAACGGCTACCTATTCTTGAGGTTGAGAATGGCAGGAGTCCCCCTGTATTGGGATTGAAGGGGTGGTGGGATGAGATAACCAGTGTAAAACAATCATGTTACCCAATACCTCCCAACAACCCGATCAAATATTTTCAATTTTTATCCCCATCTCGCCAATGACAAGACACACAAAGAATCACAGAACTTTTAAGTGGCAAAGGGGGTAATTTGGTACAGTAGCAACAGACTAACTTAGATGGCAACTAGCTTTCTGTTGCAGTGCCCAGGCCCAGTCCTTAGGCCTCCTCTCTGTCTTGTTAACATGGACTCAGAGGGCTTCAACGTACTCTATGATCAGAACCCCAAAATGTCTAACTCCAGCTATTATTAGTCTCTAAATTCAAGGGGCACATTCTGGTTTTCTGCACTGGCACCTAGATGTCCAACCAAACTCTCCAAATCAATGGGCCCAAAACCAAACTCCAGAGGACATATACCCACACATTCCTTCTCCTATCTCTGCGTTGGTAGCTTTTCAGTCAGAAAACCTGAAGTCAGAAACCCTGGAGTCTACTACATGCATATTTAACCGTTAAAAATACAACAAAACACCTGACAATATCAAGTGCTAATGAGGATGTAGAACAGTGGGAATTTCTGGTGGGAATCCAACATGGTACAGTCACTTTTGGAGAAGCCTGGCAGCTTCTCAAATGGTGAAGCAAACATGCTTCCCATATGACCCAGCAACCCTACTCCGAATTATTTACCCAGAGAACTCCTATGTTCACACAAAACCCTGTAATCGAATGTTTACAGCAGCAGATCTACTTACAGTCACCGAAAACAATCCTAATGTTCTTCCACAGGGAATGGATGAACAAAATATGGCACATCATATGCTTTTGTTTGTTGAACTGTATCCCACTGTAGGATGTACTAAATAAAGCTTGTTTACACTCACATGGCAATAAAAAGGAATGCAGGGATACACTGCAGGGAGGGAAAAGGACCAATGGTTGAGGGGAGGTTGCCTATACAATGGAGCACAAGAATTGCTTTTTGTACAGTATCTTGATTGTGATGATCTTTACATAATTCTACACATTTCATCATCGACAGACTTAAACACCAAAAAGAATAAACTCACTATATGTAAATTTTATTTAAAAAAAAGGGGGGGGGGGGCAGCCTGGGTGGCTCAGTGGTTTAGCGCCGCCTTCAGCCCAGGGTCTGATCCTGGAGACCTGGGATCGAGTCCTACGTCAGGCTCCCAGCATGGAGCCTGCTTCTCCCTCTGCCTGTGTCTCTGCCTCTCTCCCTCTCTCTCTGTGTCTCTCATGAATAAATAAATCAAATCTTCAAAAAAACAAAAACAAAAACAAAAACCAACCCTTACATTGTTGATTCACCTCTTTTCTCACACCCCAAACTTATGAATCCCACTAGCAGGCATTGCCTCCCAAACACCACCCAACCACCTCTCAGCATCCCACTGCTACCAGTGAGCAAGCAAGCACCAGTCTGGCTACCGCCACCCCTAGCCTGCTGTACTAACCCCTCACTCCTTTCCTTCCCAGCAGTTAGCACAACTGGACCTTATAAATTAGAATTTGTCCCACTCTCTGGAGTAGTGCTTCTAACACAATTTGCTGCATGATAGGGACATTTTATACCTGCAGAGTCCAAAAAGATCACTCTACCTATATGTGCAAGCATTTGAAGGCAGCTAGTGCTACTGAGGAGCTGAGGTTTTCATCTGTTTCTAATGAGTTTAAATCTCTATATGTGGCTGGCTGCTACTCTATTAAGCAGTGAAGGGCTAAAATGTTGAATTCCAGAAAGGTAAGGATTTTGTCCATTTTGTTTAGTGATATGGCCACAGGATCTAAAATTGTGCCAGGTACTGAATGCATTGGCCCATCTGCATGTCTTTATTTAAAAATCTGGGTAACAGGCAAAGTCAGTTGAGCTCCCAATCCAACTTGAGTTGGGTTTCAGCTCAGGTCATGATCTCAGGATTTTGAGATTGAGACCCATGTCAGCTCCACACTGAGCATGGAGCCTGCTTGGGACTCTCTTTCCCTCTGCCCCTCCTCCCTCTCAAATAAATAAATCTTTTTAAAAAGCTGGAGTAACAAAAACATCAGAATTTAGGGTTCATAAGCAGGATCTTTCAAAACTGCAGGCCACGTGACAGGAAGCATGATATAAAAGAGTCAGTTTGAGGATGACCAGCCAAAAGGCTCAAGTCTTTTTCTTCTCGTTAATAAAAGTTCACATTTCCTGACCTGTCTGTTCCCCTCACCACCTTCCACCTTGGAAAGTATTTTACACCCATTCCCCTAAACATGCTACTCTCTCTCATCCTTTGAAGCTCAGAACAGCTCAGCATCCCCCAAAAGACAAAGAGGAAGTTGAAACAGAAGAAAGTGATTCCTTCAAGGCCAAACAGCCAGCCAATGGAGGATACCAGAAACACAGAGTGCCAGTTCTAAGAACCACCTGGGATTATTCCAGCCCACTCCCAGACCTCCTGAATCAGAAACTCTGGGAATAGAGGGGGGAATCTACAGGCCCAGCAAGCTCCCAGCGAATTCTAAAGTATGAAATTTAGGAGGTCTTACTTAGACTCCACGGGCCTTTGCCTCATGCCTCCCTCAGGCTAACAGATCAGAGACCTATTAGACCTAATGGGATGACAAGGAGATGGAGGCCAAAGAAGTGATGAGTCCTTAATCCCATTCCCTGCTGTCTCTCCTCAGTGATTCCCCTCCGCTTTCAGATGCCAAGCCCCTCTTTCCAAATGCTCATCTCTTCTCTGAGCCAAGAGCACCCCGCCCTGCCTTGCCTTACCAGCCTTCCCCTCACCTAAGGACATCAATAACCTTCTCTCTCGGCTCCCCAAGCTCCTCTGGCCCTTCCTCCACCCTTTAGGGCAATGATAAACCTAGACCTTTGGGTGACTCTCTCCAGGGCCCCCTCCCTCCCCAGGCCTCGGCCTCCCGGCTGTGTGTCCAACCCTACCTCCGCTCCGCCCCCTCATCAGGGACCCACAAAGCCAGAACTCTCATACAGAAAGGTCCCGACCTTTCCTAAGGCTTTGACCTAGACCTGGACACCTCTCTCTGACCCACCTCCATCCAGCGGGATCCTTCCCCAACACCGTCTAAAGCCGACCCTACTCTGAACCTCTCCTCTGGTCCCGCCTCCCAGCACCTGGCCCCGCCCACTGACACATCTTCCCCAACCCCCTTCCCGGTGGCCCCGCCCACCACGTCTTTCTCCCCATGCCCCCCCCCCCCGGCTTCCGTGACCACGCCCCCCGTGGTGGCCCCGCCCCCCAGGCCTCTCCTCTAACCCTGTCGGGTCCTACCGCCTCGGGCCCCCGTCTAGCCTCCCCTTGGGCCTCTCCCGCCGGCGGACGCCCCCCGTCCCCCGCAGCGACCTGCTGCCGGCACTCTCCCTCTCGCCGCGCTCTCGGCCGCCTGAGCGTCGCCCCACGCCCGCTCCCCTGCAGCCGACCGACTCGGCGGAGCCGTGGGCCCGGAGCGTACGACTCGAGCGCCGCCCCCAGATCTCCCAGTCCCGCGTCGGCGGCCACACCTGCCTCGCGCCGGCCCCGCGCGCCACTGCCCTGCGCGTCACACCCAGAGCCGCTCGGCGCTCGACTGCAGTCCTCAATTCGCGCCACGGAATTCGCGCGCAGACTTTGGCGGGTGGGGGCGGGGCCGTGCGAGGGGCGGGGCCCGGGCGTCGTCCGCGCCGCCGCTGCCTCCCGGAGGACGGTGGGAGTTGTAGTCTCCCGGGTGGGAGGCTACTAGGAAAGGGGTGAAGCAGGGTGAGCCCTCCCGCAGAGCACGATGGGAAACGGCCCGAGCCTTCCCTCGCTCCGGGTGGGCGGGTGTAGCTGCGGGTCCGAGAAGTGACTGGCGGGGAAAGAGGGAGCTACAGGGGAAGACGCTGCGCGAGGCACGGCGGGAAGAGAGGCGGGAGACCGCGCGGGGCATCCCGGGAGCAAGGGCCGGGCCTGGCCTCGGCGCGGAGCATTGTGGGAGGTGGACGCCGCGCCGGGGCGGGTAGGTGAGTGGGGAGGGGCGGGAAGGGTGCACATCTGGGGGAGGGGAGAGGCACAGCTGGGTGGGACAGCGGAGATGGGAGGGCCCGCCACAGGAGGGGCTGGGAGGGCTTGGGGAGGCGGGAGCGGGCTGGCAGGGGTTGCACGGAGGCGGGAGGCGCAGCTGGACGTGGGGGAGCATCCGGGGTGATGAAGCCCATCTGAGGACGAGGGCTTCCATGTCTAGGACCAGAACGCACTTCTGGGGAGTAGATAGCTGCAGATGGGAGGTGGGAGCTATTGCTGGACTGGGGGGCGCGTCTGGGCAGGAGGGGGGCACAGACCGAATTTTGGTGACACTTCTGAGAATTGGCTACAAGTGAATGGAGCACACACCTGTGGGCTAAAAGTACATACTGGATGTGGGGAGGACATCTTGGAGGCAGGGGCTGCAGCTGTATGTGACGACTGATGGGGTCACATCTGGGGCAATAACTGGTTGTCGGAGACACATGCAGGGAGGAGGGAGGCACAGGTGCGTGAAGAATAAAACTGGGGATGAGAGGTCAGTGCCTGGATGTGGGAGCAGATCCAGAGATGGAACATCTTTAGAAGAGGGCACAGATGGGTGTGGGTTAGAGCCAAGTGTAGACACGGGGCGGGGGGGGGCGGGGGGGTGTCACATGAATGGGAGCAACAAGAGGTTGCAGCCAAGTGTGGAAGATACATCTGGAGGTGGAGAGGAGGTCTTAGCTGGAAGTTGGGAAGAGATTCGAGAGATCCACCATTGAACTTAAGGGTTATATTTTGGGAGAGGAACCACAACTGTACCGAGGGGCACATCTATAAAGGAGGGGGCCAGAGCTGAAATTAGGGATCAGGATGACAGGCTCCAACTGTCCCAGGAATACTGCAGGCATGGGAGAAGGCCAAAGATGGAATGCAGATTCATATCCACATACTAATGGGGGTGCATCCCATCCTGGGCCCCGCCTGGAAAGAGGCACCAGCACCAAAGAGGCAGGCGGGTAATGAAAGAAGCGGGATACCCCTGGTGGAGATGGGTCTAATATCTACGTTCCCCTCTTCCACTCAGGCGCCCCAGGATGGAGTCCCCACCCAGCACAGCGGGGCAAGAGGAGCAGGAGCTGCGGGAGCGTGCCTTCTTCTCATGGGCCGAGTTCAGCCGCTTCTTCGACGCGTGGTGCCAGCAGCGGCTGGCGCTCTTCTTCGTCAAGAGCTCCATGCACCTGGCGCGCTGCCGCTGGGCCAGCGCGCCCCCACTCTACACGCTCATCGACGTTCTCAAGTACAGCTACGTGCGGCTCGTGTGCAAGGACGTGCGCGCGCCCAGCCGGCCCACCGTGGGGTGCGTGAGCGGTGCCGAGCCCTGCTGGGTCCTGGGGGGAGGGGAAGCGAGGGGGTAGAGAGGCAGAGAGCCCCTGCATCAAGAGACAAGAGAAGGGGAGGGAGAGATGCCCACTAAAACAGCTAAGTACACCTTGCAGGAAGTCCCGGAGAAAGGGGACAGCCAGTGAGCTGGAAGGACATACATAGTAAGTAGCAGGGAGGGCTCCAACAAGACTTTAGTAGGGACTTAATAGAGAGTCAGAGTGAAATGCATACACTGAAGAAAGGCCCCTCCCCTCACCCAAGACAGAAAATTCCAGAAACATGGAGACATGGAGCCAGAGACACCAGCCAGAATCAGAAAAATGGTTGAGAGCCAGGTTTGGGACACATACAAAGAGATGAGAGACAGACTGAGCTGCAGAGAAAGCCACAGGACAGAGAGAGAAAGATCCATCCATTAATTTGGTATATACAGGGCCAGGTCCTACACGAGGGCTAGAGATAACTTTGCTGGGGAGAAAGGGTGTTGAACAGGATAGACCAATCCCCTGCCCTCCCGGAACTTTCAGACTGGACAGGAAGGCTGACGTTGTATGAACAAGCTCACAAATAAGTTCCCTCCAAGTGGAATGCTACAAGGGGCAATTGAAAAATCCATGAGAGAGATAGGAGATATAGCCAGCTGGCCAACGATGTTTTAATTGACCCCAGTTTTAAACCAGAGCACTCCCATAAAATATTTGGTCTCCAGCTTTTCTTGAAACACGGGAAGAGGCTGAGCCCACATTCTTGCGCGGCAGACGGCCACTGCAATTAGACCAGGCATTGGCACTCAGGTGTGCCCCAGACCCCACCACTCTCTGTTACCTCACACTTAGTCCTGTCACTTCCCTCAGGCTCTGCCTTCCGGCTGCCTGAGACCAGCTCCACCACTTCCAGGGTGGGTGTCTTTGGGCCACAGATATCCCATCTCTGAGTCGGGTTTCTCCTCTCTGAAGTGGGGTTATTGCAGAGCTGTTGGAAGGTTACCATGAGCCCAAGGATGGGAAGGAACTTCCCCCCCGCCCCAGTGCCTGGAACATTGGGCAGTTGGGTAAAGAACACATGTTCTAGAAGTCAAGAGCACAGACTTGGGTGCCAGCAGCCTCGCCTCCTGTGATTAGCCAGTGACACTGAGCAAGTGACATCACCTTTCTGGGTCTCAGTTTCCTGACTTGGGAAAACAGAGGAAGGGATGGTACTGATCCATCTCCTAGGTTTTGTGAGGATTCAATGAGCTGATAACATGCAAGTCACCAGAAGAGCATCCAGCACAGAGTGAGTGAGCACTTTGGAACAGCAATTCTCACCATAATTTTTTAAACATTTATTGAGAGATTACTGTTCTTGGTGGTTTACTCACTGCTTACCTAGAAACAGAGACTCAGAGGTCAGGAAGCAGAGCAGCACCAAACACACATCATCACAGAGAAATCTAGAACATTAGAGCTTGTGAGCCACTTAGGCCTAATCTAGAATCTCTTAAAAGAAGCCAATTCAAAGTAACTTATTGAACACCTACTGTGTGCATGCTCTTTGCTAGGCATTTGGAACCCAGAGTTGGCCTCTGGTCTTGAGCAGCAGAGAACCTAATGGAGGAGAAAAAAAAAATAAAAAGGAAATTGGAAATAAGGGCTCACAGTTGTGAAGGAGAAGAAGTTAGATGGTGGGAGGGAAGAGGACAAAAGAGAAGTGGTCAGTGCAGCTCCATCTGAGACCTTACAGAGTGCTTCTGGAAGTCTTCCTGGAAAAGGTGACCAGTAAACAGAGACTGGAAGGATTCTCTGTGTTTATACATTTACATATGTATGTATTTGACTTAAACGCATGGCACTTACTATGTCCAGGCACTATCTCCAGTGCTCTGCAATTCTCAGAGGGAGCCAGGAGACAGGAGGGGCAGGACTGGAGATTGACAGGCTGGTGCCCTGACTGGGGAGATAGTGGGATAGTGTCTGGATGGGGACCCCAGGAGTGAGGGTGGTTGGCAAGCTGGTTCAGAGATGATGACTGGGGGCCCCATCATTTCCCAGCCCGTCTGTCCCCCCAGCTGTTCAGACAGCACCTCTCCAGGGTCATAACCCAAGGACAGCCCACAGGCCAGGGTCCTAGGGGGCGTCTAGTGTGTGAGAAAAGACTGCAGATGTGGGCAGAATGGTATCAAAGTCTCGACTTGCAGGGCTGAGTCCAGGGGCCGGGATTTATCTTGGGGGAGCCCTGGGAGGGCTGAGAGCAGGGGCAGCTCTGGCCGAGGATGATCCCTCCTGTGGCCGTGTCAGGGACAGACTGGAGGAGACAGGCAGGAGGCCAGCGAGGAGCTGGGGCTGAGGGGCCCCGAGAACGCACATCACCACATCACGGCTTTCTCCCTGGCCACTCTGTCCCCCTATCTCAGACGTTGCCTGGCAACCTCTCCCAAATCGCCACCCTGCCTCTCCCCCCTCCCCAGCCTTCTGCTCTGTGCCCACCCCCCACAGCCTCTCTCAGCGCTTCCCACTCTAGAATACACACACCAGCCTTTGAAAATACAAAGAGCTTGGGAACCTGAAAGATCAAGAAGAAATGGCACATGGTGTGCAAAACAGCTCAAAGCGGTGGTACTTTTAGAAGAAAAAAAATTGAGGAAAATGGGCTGGTTTTTTTTATCAAGTGCTATGTACCAGCCCCTTGTCTAAAGTACTTTGCATAACGTAATCCTCTTCTGTACTCCTCTCAATAAACCTGTGAGGTAGAATTCTTCTTAGCCCCAATTTCCATGTGAGAAAACAAGCACAGAGGTTAAAGGAATTTCCCAATATTGCCCAGCTGCCCAGAGGGGGAAACTAGGATTGGGACCCACACAGTTTGACCACAAAGCCCATACTTTTGTTGCCTCTCTCTTCCCTCCCCTCCCCCTCATCTATATTTCCATCATGGATTATCAGTATGAGAGTTGAATGTGGTCCTGGTGCTATGCTGTGTCCATCCGCTTTGTTTCAAGCACCCGCTGTGTGCTGGATGAATGTGTTTTAGATGCCAGGGTTTCAGTGGTAAAGCACTCCATTCAGTGAAGAGCATGCGTTACGGATGGGCATCACTCAGATCATCACCCCAGTGTGTGGTGAAATCTGCCCAAGCCTGGGGATGGTCAGCAAAGGCTTCCTGGAGGAGGTGGCGCTGGTTCTGAGTTGTGAAGGAGGAATAGGAGCTAACTAGGTGAAAAGAAGGGAGAAGGATGTTTCACGAAGAAAGAAAAAACTGAGTTGGTGGCAGTGGGAATGGGGGGAAAGTGGATGGTCTGAGGAGTTCAGAAGGCATGATAGACAAGACTTGGTGCTGGGTGGCTTGATGTAAGGAGCAGAGTGCCTGGGTGCTGGGGGTTCGTATGTGCAGTGGAATTGTCTTTTCTTAGTAAATACTGAGCGCCTCCCAGGGACCAGGGGCTGTTCTCGGTGCTGGGGATATAGCAGTAAGCAAAACAGACAGTGATCCCTGCCCACGTGGAGTTCACACGTAGAGGTGGGTAGCATTATCCTCCCCAGCTAGCTGTAGAGAAATTGCAAAAATTGCGTGTTGAGGCCACAGTAGACAGTTATATTAGATCCTGGGACCCCAGAGGGGATGTGCAGTTCTCTGGCAAGATGCACCACTTCACGGAGCTGTGACCTCCCTTGAGTGGGGGCTTGTTCTAGGGACTGAACCACTCAGGCCAAAAGAAACCAGACCAGAGAGTTTCACAAAAGCCTGTGAGTTATCCAGGGGAAATGTGTCAGATAAGAGCCCCGTGAATGGGCCTTTTTGGTAGATCAAAAATGGGTCGCACATTGGGAATGTCTTTTAGTTACCTAACACCACTGTGAGGGCTCCACCTTTGTATTTTATTTATAACGATTTGTATACTTACAATTTTTCTAATTTTGTGTTATTTTTGTCGCTTCCAATAAGGCCAAAGGTCTTGAGCTTTTTATGTAGACTTTCAAAATCTGGCAGGCTCCTGGTTTTACTTTACCTCTTAATGTATGGAGCAGAAAAGGAATGTGTCAGGGATTTCCTTCTGGTTTAACAAAGGCAGTTCTTAAGTATTTATACTAGAGATTCTTGGGGTGTGTTCTGAAAAGGATCACCCTTCCAGGGGGCCATTTGGAAACAATTTGGGAGCATTTTAGAGGATGCTACTGGCATTTAGTGCCTGGGAGTCAGGCTTCTTAACTACTTGCCACGCCCTGGACAGTCTATGTTACAAGGGTTGACAAGCTGTGAGGACCTTGGGTGAAACCCACCCTGCAGCTGTTTTTTTGTAAATAAAGTTTTATTGGAACACAGCCAGACCCATGCATTGACATAGGATGTATGGCTGTTTGTACAATATAGCAACAGGGTATATTTACTGTCTGTCTTTTTGCAGAAAAAGTATGCCAATCCCTGCTCTATAAACATAAACCTCCTACCAAAAATGCCAATATCATCCCTTATGGAGAAACATGGAACCTCCTTTCAGAAGCAGCTGTCAATTTAAGTATTATCAGCAGGGAAATACACCCCATTTCCCACCCCCACATTCTCTTTCATTTTTTATGATGCTCCTTATAGCTCCCTGAGTGATTTCAGCTAATGGGCCATGCCCTGCTGTTTGAGGGCCATTGTCCTAGACAGGCTCTTGCTCACACACAAACGGATAAGAGAGTTGGTTATCATTGGAGCATTATTTGTAAGAAGGGAGAGCTGGACACACCATGCAGTTGGCAGAGGGGTGCCTGGCTGGCTCAGTCAGTTGAACATGCGACTCTTGATCTCGTGGTGGTGAGTTCGAGCCCCACCTTAGCTATAGAGATAACTTAAAAATAAAATCTTTAAAAAAAATGCAACATACAGTTGGCAGAGTTGGGAGTGGAATAACAGGCAGGAAAAGGACTGAACCAATGTTGAAAAACTAATGAGTGAGAAAGCAAGTTGCAAAAGTATATAGAGAGTGGGGTTAGCTTCCCATTGCTGCCGTAACAAATTATCTCAAACAGGACAGCTTAAAACAATGCAAATGTGTGATCTTGCAGCTCGGAGGGCCACAAGTCCAGCATGGGTCTCCCTGGGCTAGAATCAAGGTGTCTGCAGGGCTGGCTCCTTCTGGAAGCTCTAGGAGAAAATCTGTTTCCCTCCTTCTTCCAGCTTCTAGAGGTACCCGATTCCTCAGCTTGCGCCCTCCCCCCAGCTTGCTGTTCCTCATCCAGCAGAGAAGCATCTCTCTCTCTCTCTCTCTCTCTCTCTCTCTCTCTCTCTTTGACTTGCCTCTCTGGCTGCTTGTTTCTGTCTTCCGCTTATAAGGACCCTTGTGAGTACACTGAGCCTACCTGGGTAAACCATCATCATCTCCCCATCTCAAGACCCTTAATTTACACACCTGCAAAGTCCCTTTTGCAATGCACAGTAATGTTTGCGCAGCTCCAGCAACTAGGATGTGATCAGGCTGTTGGTCTGCCTACCATACGCTAGAAAGAAAAGGTTTCCTAAGTAAACTTTTTAAAAGCATATCACACATTTAAAAAAGCACACGCATCGTGTGTATGTAATTCAGTGAATTTCCCCAAAATAAAATGCACATGTAACCAACACCCAGACCAAGGAAATACACGTGCCAGGTACTAAGAAGCACTCCCCGTAGAGTTAGCCACCCGAGGGTAACCACGATCCAGTCTTCTGACAGCAGCGGCTACCTTTGCTTCTTATTGAACTTTTGCTAAACCTGATACATGGTGATTTATCATCTTTTTTGCTGGGCTTTCACACAGCTGATCTGTGAGATCTGTTGATGATGCTGGGGATAGTAGTGGCTTGTGCATTCTTACTATTGGTTAGGATTGTGTGTAAGGATATATCACTTTCCTACTCTACCGTTGGATATTGGGCTGTTTCAAATACTTGGCTAATATGAATAGTGCTGCTGGAACATTCTAGTACATTCTTCTGGCACCCATCTTCAGGCATTTGTCTTGAGTGGAAATACTGGGTCACGGGGAGGCACATGATCAGCGATAGCTGATACTGTCACACAAGTTTCCACAAGTGACTTACATTTAACACTCCCATCGAAGAGAAGTTAAGTGTTGCGCTTGCTCTACCTCTTGGTCTGTGCTCTGTGTTTATTGGGTCATTCTGGCGGTGGTAGACGCATTTGCTGGGGGTTTGCATTTGCATTCGGTAGATAACTGAGGAGTTTGAGCACCTTTCCATGTATACAAAGTTTTAAAACCTAGAAACCTACCACCCACTGTTGATGGGACTGAAAAATATATTCAGGAATGCAAGATACCCAGTTTGGGAAGTGGCTGCTTTGGGGGACCCAGGAGGGAGAGGACTTTGTCGGGACAGGGTTCACAGAGGTGTTCAGTTTGCCATTGCTAAATGAGAAGTGGATACAGAAGTCTCTGAAGTATTGTATTTCTTACAGTTCTTTGAGGGAAATAAAATATTCATTCACTTTTGATAGAAATGGGGCAATAGGTGCAGAGGTGTGGTAACACTAGTGCCCGCCACGTTGCAGACAGAAGTTAAGTGTTTCCCATACATCAACTCTTTCAATCCTCACAATAGCCCCACGAGAAAGGCACGATGATGATTATTTCCCTTTCAACATAGGAGGAAACTGAGGCACAGAGACCTGAAGTGACTTGCCCAAGGTCACACCACTGGCAGATTCGGAAGGCCCTCTCTTCTTCTCGATGTTTGCAGCAGTTCTTAATTTTAGAAAATGATAATTAAAAAGGAGAGAGAGAAAGGAGGACGAGGGCAGAGGGTGATGTGACGGCGGCGGTGGTCATTCCTCCCGCAGGCCCCCCCAGCCCGGCTGCCCGGCCTTCATCATCGTCAAGCTGAGCCCGCTGCGGGACCGCCTCGTGGTGACAGAGTGCCAGCTGACCCACTCGCACCCGGCCTGCCCGCTGGAGTTCGCCTACTACTTCCGCCCGGGGCACCTGCTGGCCAACGCCTGCCTGCCCGTGCGCACCACCAACAAGATCTCCAAGCAGTTTGTGGCTCCAGCTGACGTGCACCGCCTACTCTCCTACTGCAAGGGCCGCGACCACGGCGTCCTGGACGCCCTACACGTGCTCGAGGGGCTCTTCCGCACCGACCCCGAGGCCAAGGTGGGGTCTTGGGAGAGGCAGGCAGGGGTGGGGGAGAGCCACACTCCAGCCTCGCGGGTCATCCATTCATTCATTCATTCATCACCCCCCATCCATTCACTCCTTCCATCCATTCTCCCGTGCGGTCATTTGGTCATTCACTAAGTGCTGGTAGCAGCTTTGGGGGAGGCAGCAGCCTGCCAGACACACGTGCTCCCTGCCCTCAGGAACCAAAAGAGCTTTCTGCCCCGACCAGGGATTCTGCACCTGTAGGGTCTGGTAGCCCCTGGCCACACGTGGCTATTGAGCATTTGCAATGTGGCCAGTAGGACTGAGGAACGGAATTTTAAATTTTATTTCATTTTAGCTCACTGAAATTTAAGCAGCCACTTCTGGCTGTTGGCTACCTTTGCAGAGGAACCTGCTAGAATTACCTTGCAGTTGTAATGGGAGAAAGCCACAATAGACAGACACACTGTGATACTATGTCAGTAGGGTTGGGGGTAGGAAGAAGAGGCTACAGAAAGTGCCATTGAAAGAAAACCAAACCACACACATAGAAAATGCACAGATGAGAAGAAGTACATGGATGGAGGAATGTTCACAAAATTAAAACAGCCCATCCCTGCCACCCAGATCAAGACTCAGGAGGGAGGGTCGCCTTTGTCACCTAAGGTGATAGAGTGAGGAGTGTCAGGGAGTATAGGGTGCAGATGTGGAGAGGGACAGTTAGTTGTAAGGGTGCTGTTGTATTTTGAGTGGTCAAGGAAGACATCTCTAAGAAAATGCTGGTGAAGCAGAGGAGACAGAATGGAGGCAGGGGACCCCCCATCCTTCTTCAGAGGGGCCGGAGTTCCAGGCAGAAGGAATAGCCAGTGGAAAACTGGAGGCTGGAGCATTTCTGCTATTCCTCCAAGAGGGATCGTTGTGCTGCTTTGATCCAACTTCAGAGCTGGGGTGGGGCGGACAAGGAGGAAGGAGGGAAATTAGGTGCCCCCCCACACCAGCTGTGCTTTTCTCTCATGCATGGAAGAGGTCTCAACTCAGAGTAGTGACACAGTGTGAACCCACTCTCCAGAATTAGACCCAGAGCACTCCCCTCACCTCCATCTCCTGCTCAGGAATCAGCCGTGACTCAAGCCACCAACCCAAACCCAGTGCTCTATCCACACATAATATCGATGATAATCTCAGTTAACATTTATCAAGCACTGACGATGTGCCAAGCACTACCTTGTATGCTTTGCATATTATAATTCCTTTAAATCTCACAAGAGCATGTGGAGGAAGGATTTCACCATTGTACCCACCACCCACCCCCGCAATTTTCTAGACAAGGAAACTGAAGCCTGAAGCACAGAGAGGTCAAGTCATTGGCCCAAGGTCACACAGCTACTTAATAATGGAGCTGGACCTCAGACCTACACAGTCTGGATCCAGGGCCATGCTCTTCACTGCTCGCTATTCCCCAGTTTGGAAATGAGGCTTGGGACCCTTCTCATAGTTCTGGCCTCCAGAGGCTTGAGAGTCCCACCCAAAGCAGTTTGTTGCTCTGTACAATGGGGATACATGCCACTGGTTTTCGCTGAGCTATTATAAACAGCCTTGGCTATCTTTCCTGGAAATATGCATGTAGGGTTACCCCTGTGAGAAGCAGCTCACTGACAAATGAAAACCTTCAATGCCGAGGGGTTGTCCTTTTAACTTCCAGGTTGGAGGCTGCCATAGAATCCAGGCTAAACCAAGGCTGGCTCCTGGGTCTGTGTTTTAGTCTACCTTATACTGTCAAAGGAAATGAGGAAGAAGTTCTGGAACACCAAGGAACAGACCTGTGAAAGGTTTATTCCTTTTCTTTTTTTTAACATTTAACTATTGACTTTTTGAATATGTAACACATTCACATCCTTCTAAATTCAAAAGGTACTAGAGTTGGTGGTGAAAAGTTGCCTTGTCACCTCCTGTCCCCCAAGTCCCCCCCTCAGAGGCCACCAGAGCAGCAGTTCTTCATACATCTTATATATCTTTCTATTCTACGGCTCAGGGTGATCCAGGGGACCTTTCTATGATAATAGTAATGATCTGTGTCTGTGTTGTCCAGGACACCAGCCCCTGGGCTCGTGTGCCCATCGAGCACTTTGCAATGTGGCTAGTATGATGGAGGAACTGGATTTTTTATTTAATTTAATTAATTGCCATTTAAACAGCCCTATGTGGGCTAGTGGCTTCCCATTGAACAGCACTGCCCTGTATGTATACAGATAAGTTTGTGTCTTTAATTTTATTTCTACTGGCTCTCTTCCTACCCCCAGCAAAGTAGCATATTAGACATACTTTCTTGCATCTTGCTTTAGATGTTGGGACTGGTCACATGTCAGCTTCTTTCATTCTTCCTCTGAGGCTGGTCAAATCCCCCTGAGAAAAGCCTGTAACGTCTTGCCTGGCAGGGGTAAAGGCCAGGCTGCCAGCTTCCGGGAACCACATGGGGGAAGAGAGTTGAGGAGCTAGATTTGGGGCAGCAGGATGCACAGACACCCAGTCCCTCATCAGCTGTACCCATGGTCCCCGAGGCCGGTGGCCCTTGCCGTTCTAGGCTTTTCACAGAATAAACCTCCAGCCACCAGGGAGTGAGAGGAAACTTGGCTTGGAGAGGTCTGCTTGCTTCTTAGACAACCATCGACTTGTCTAATTTAACCTCCTCCTGCCGCCTAGCACTCTGCCAATTCCTTTTGAAGATGCTACTGTTGGTCCTCGGCATTTTGCAGTTGCTGGCGCAGGAATCATGGGGCTTAGGATTTGGCTTTTGTTTTGCGGGAGATGGGTAGTGTCTTGTCCATCTGCTTGCTGGCTTCCCAAGTTTGGTTCCTGTTGTCTCCTTTTCTATTGCTCCTGTCTTTAAAAAAGAAATCCTTTTCTATGAAGTTCAGGGAAGATAAAGTTAGAAGATTATGATCAACCTGTCACCTTTACATGGCAATTTTGCATTGCTCTTTTCAATTATGAGATATAGTGAATGAGTTCTGTATTATTTATTAATCTGCTAAGATAATAATTCTTTGGTTCCAAGACCAGGCTAAGCAACAATCAGATTATTATGCTCTCTGCTTCCCAGCAGTCTCCTGTAGGAGGGATGACTTTGTTTCTGGTTTTGTTTTGGGGTTTTTTGGTTGTGGTTGTGGTTTTGGATTTGGTTTTGTTCCTGTTTTGGAGGGGTCACTTTAAAAAGCCAAATGCCTAGGTCCCCCTGAGTGGAGATGGCCTGCTTGGTCTTGGGAGAGGGTCCCATAAGAGCTAGTGTACCCAAAAGCCACTGCCACAGTTTGTGGGCAAGACTGAGTAGCCACTTCAACCAGGGAGATGTTAAGACCTTTTATAATCTGCCCTGAGGCAGCAGTGTTGGACTGAGGTAGGGTAATCAGCAAGCCAACTGGCTTTCTGGGCAGAGATGGACCTTGCACAGAAATGTTGTAACTCCTGTCATAAGTACACTTTGCCTTCTGAGAAAGGGCAACGTTGATCCACATCCATAAAAGTGTGCCACTTTTAGGAATACTAAAAGGTAAACTGATATAGTCACTGTGGAGGACAATTGGGCAAGATCCATGAAAATGACCACTTTGGCCCCTCTCCCATTGCCAGGAATCTGTTGTGCAGACATAGTTACACAGGTGAAGAATGACTTACAAGGTTAATCATTGTGGTTTATGGAAGCAAGAGATTGGATGCAACCAAAACCCCACCAGTAGGGTAATGGTTCCAGAATCCTGGGACATCTATCCCTGGAATACCCCACAACTTTTAGACAAGAATGCTAACAATGCTAACAACTGTGGCAACTGATCTGAACAGATCTCTGGGGCACATTTTTAGGTTAACAATGGCAACCACCAAAAGCAAGGAGCAAAACAGTGCGTAACATGCTGTTTTGTGTATAAAAGGAAGAAAATGAGACCATCTAGGTGGGCTTGCTTGCTTGTGTTCACATAAAGAAACTCTAGAAAGTACTGAGGAGGTGGATGGGCGTAGGAGTAGCAAATGGGACTGGGTTGTTGGAAGATGATAGGAAGAAGAACGTGGCTGTATGGCTTCTATGATTAGACTTTCAGACCCTACGGAGTTTTGCACAAACAGATCATTTTATTTTACTTATTATTTTTTTTAAGAGACAGAGAAAGTGTGAGCAGGGGGAAGGGCAGAGAGAGAGGGAGAGAATCTCAAGCAGCCTCCATGCTCAGTGCAGAGCCCCATGTGGGCTCCATCTCACAACCCGGAGATCATGATCTGAGCTGAAATCAAGAGCTGGAGACTCAACCAACTGAGCCACCCAGGCGCCTCTCAAATAGTTCATTTTATTGTATTTATTTATTTATTTTAAAGTTTTTATTTATTTATTCATGAGAGACACAGACAGAAACGCAGAGACATAGGCAGAGGGAGAAGCAGGCTCCCTCCTGGAAGAGCAATGTGGGACTCGATCCCAGGACCCCAGGATCACAGCCCTAGCCAAGGGCAGACGCTTAACCACTGAGCCATCCAGGTGCCCGTCAAATAGTTCATTTTAAAAGAGGAGGTGAAAAATAGAGAATAGTCCCAATGCACTATGCTCCCCTGTTTCTCTCTAGAAAAGAACAATCAGGGGGTGAACAATAGAGAATCTTAAGACTGTGTCAGTCAGGAGGGCCCGGGATTCGCTGTCCCAGTGACCAGCCCTCAAACCTCAGTGGCACCAAAGTTTATTTTCTGCTCACACTGCATGCCCGCCACGGGTTGTTGGGAGACGTGCTCCTCATCAGAATCCTCCCAACATGGTTAGTGTATCTGTCAGGAAGGACCGTTGGGGCTTCTGCACCCAGGTGACACACCACGGCAGGTCACTTCCACTCATGTTTTGTGAGTCAAAGCAAGTACATGACCCTGCCCAACTGCAAAGCAATGGACGGGTGGACTCTTGCCAAGGGCTCGAGACAGGAGAGCCACGATTAATTGGCACATGGTCAAGGGCAACCATAGAGAGGACGGATAGAGGGCTGTCCCACCCACAGTCCCCCAGAGCCCAGTCTGAATCTGGGCTCGTGTTTCCCTGGTCGTAGTTCCTTGCCCGCCCCCCACTTGTCTTAACCCCTCTCTCTTCATGGCTCCCCAGGGGAATATCCTCTGTGCCCTACAGCTTTTGTACCTTAGAGCAGCTATTTTCTGGGTGGTACAGTAACAACTAGAAACTGATTTTATTTGTTTTGTTAGGTGCTAAAAGCTTTAGATACATTCTGGCTGGGCATGCAACAAAGTTACTTCCTTCTGCAAGCCTTAGTTTGTTCATCTGTAGAATGGGGATAAGAAGAGGTACTACCTCATAGGATTGTCAGGGTTGTTCTATGAGGATTAAGTCTGTGTGTGTGTGTGTGTGTGTGCGTGTGTGTGTGTGTAAAATATAGTTAAGTAGGAAGCCCTGTGTGTTTAGCTACTATTCTTATTCCCTCAAGTTCTTTTTCCGGACAGTCTGGAGGATAGTACTTTTCTGATCATGTGAAAACAAGATTGTGCTCACACGTAGGAGGAGGTGTGGATGAAAAGTATTTAGCGGTGCTGTTTCTGATATTCACATTTGTGGAATCCACTCTGTGGCTGATGCATCCCAGTGCCCCCGATCTATGTGTCTGAGGTAATACCTACCCTCACGTGAGCCCTCATAGCTGCCTACCACATGCCCTTAGAATCAGGCCCGTGGGATCACTCTCATGAAGGCCAAGAGGGTATAGTGGTCAGGAGTGCAGACTCTAGGCTCAAGTGGCCTTGGGTTCAAATTCCAGCTCTGTTGCTTACTACCTGTGGGACCCTGGGTAAGTGACAGAACCCATCTGTGCCTCAGTTTTGCCATCTGAGAAATGGGAATAGTCATAAGAGTCCCTGTTTGCAGGATTGTTGTGGGAATTGAAAGAGTTAATGGCCTTGTCAAGGAAAAACCACTTCCTGTTTGGTCTGTGTTCTCCTGAGCTCTCCATGTGCCTGGAATCATCACGTGTACATTTATTCATCTTGGGTTTGCAGGCTGCTTCTTCCTACTCTAAGAAGCCCTTTGGGCCACCCTCAATTCCTGAACCGGCACTTGGCACACACAGCAGACTTGTTCGGTAAATATTTGGTAGAAAAGTTCATTCATTTACGTATCCCCCACCTTCAACAAATGCCACCCCTCGGTGTCACCTACACATCTCCCTCTGCTCCTTGCTTCCCCCCCCCCAACCATTCTGAGTAATCGAGGCTCTGATCCCACCCCACTATCTCTTAGCTCCACGGCTTTGGCCAACTCACTCCCCTGGTGTAGCTGGGGGCCCTCGGACTGGCCTCAGTTTCAGGGCTCACAGAACTCAGCAAAGCTGTTATACCCTCAGCTGTGGCTTATTACAGCAGCAGGACAGAATAAAATCAGCAAAGGGAAGAGGCGTATGGGGTGGAGTCCAAAAGAGACCAGGCTCGAGCTTCTAGCTGTCCTCCGAGTGGAGTTGTGTGGACACAGTTTAGTTCTGCCAGCAACGATGTGTTAACAGGCACAGAGTCTTGCCAACCAAGCAAGCTCATCTGAGCCTTGGTGTGCAGCAATTTCACTGGGGTTTGGTCACATGGACACGTCTGACTGCCTGAGTGGCTAACCTAAGTCTCCAGCCCCTCTGGAGGTCAAGCTGATACTGTGTGACCCCCACCATAGATCACCTTGTTAGCATAGACTGTCTCGAGTGGCCCAAGGCCCCCAGACACTCTTATCAGGCAGGACATTCCTATGTCCCAGCATCTGGGCAAGAGCCAGAACTTCCTTTGGAATATGCAGTTTGGACCCCCAGGTGGGTAGAATTCATTCTTCTCTACACACCTGGAATATCTTTAAGGAAAATGATGGTGCCCTCTCGGCAATGGCTGTCACTCACTTGGAGGGCCCCACGCCAACCTTAGCCCCCTTAGCATGCCCTCCACACTCAGGTAATGATAATAACGGCTGACAATAAATCGTGACCTCGTACCACTTTGAGGGCTTTGTGCGAATCAGCCCATTTAATCCTCATAGTGATTTTGTAAGGTCAGGGAGATGGTGGACTCCACCTTTGTAGATGTGAAAGGCTGATGCACAAAGAAGTTCAGACACTTTCCCAATGCACACAACCAGTGTGTAAACTCACACAGCTGGTAAGAGGAAGCACCTGGATTTGAATCCCACAGTCTGTGAAGGAAAAGCTTCCATAGTCTCTTTAGAAAGAAAACCTGAGTTCAGAAATCAAAGATCCCTTGAAGAATGGGAGCCAGCTTCTAACTCATCGAGTGCTTGCTTGCCTTCTCTGGAAAAATCTCAAGGCAAATACATTTCGCTGTATTTTCTTTTCTTACTCCTGACTCCCCAGAAGAAACAGACATGATCTCAAGACTATAGGAACATGTCACTCCTTTTTTTTTTTTTCATGTCACTCCTTTTTAACAACTGTTATGACAACTTTTACCTTTGCACTAATTTCTACACTCACGTTGACAGACCCTTCTGTGATGGTGCAAATGTCCTGTATCTGCAGCATTCAGGAGAGCAACCACTAGCCTAGGACTCATGGGACCGATGAACCGAATTTTTATAGGTTGTCAAGTATTAATTTAAATGTAAATAGCTACATGTGGCTAAGGCTACAGGCTTAGAGCCCTTCTGGATTGAAACATTTGCAGAGATAAATCAATCGTAAAGTAATTATAAATGTACAAATTCATGACGGTTGAAAAAAATCGTAGTGGGGTAATAACTAATCCAGCAGAAAGTTTTCCAGGCTTTTTCATAAAATTTGGTGAATTCTAATACTAGTTAAGATGCTGAATATAGGATTTCTGGGTTGGGAAAGCAATCTCCTTGTTCTTTATGGACTCTACTAGACCTCTTTTTTTTTTTTTTTTTTAATCAGAGTTTTTTATTTCTCCTTGAAAGCTGAGAATGACGCAGTGCTTTTTTTTTATTTTTTTAAAGATTTATTTATTCATTTTATAGAGAAAGAGTGCTCGAAAAAGCGCAAGTGAGGGAAGGGGCAAAGGGAGAGAGAGAAAATCTCCAGCAAACTCCCTAAGTGGAGAGATCCACACGGGACTTGATCTCATGACCCTGAGATCATGAGCTGAGCCAAAATCAAGAGTCCGATGGTTACCTGACTGAGCCACCCAGGTGCCCTGATGCAGTGCTTTTTAACCATCTGATAGGAGGAGGTTGGACGATAGCAGCGCGGTTTGTGGTGAGATCCATGCTTTCTTGATTCAGATCCTGGTTCTGCAGCTGTGGGTCAGCACTGACAGGGACCAGCAGAAGGAGTCCGTTACTGCCTGCCTGCCCCATTCAGTGGCTTTTTTTTAAGGTTTATTTATTTATTCATGAAAGACACACAGAGAGAGGCAGGCTCCCCATGGGGAGCCCAGTGCGGGACTTGATCCCCACCCCATCACGACCTGACCCAAAGGCAGATGCTCAACCACTGAGCCACCCAGGCATCCCATTCAGTGGCTTTCGTGCATGGTGATGCTAGAGTGGCTGAGGCCAAGGAGAAAGAGAGGGACAGATGAGGTCCAAGGACCTGATCACCCAGCCCACAGCATGGTGTGAACTCTGGGTGGTACTTGAAGTGGAATGTGAAGTCCTGGGAAAGGAAAGGTTTTCGAGCAGGGGAGGGAGTGAGCTGATCAGAAGTTTTAAAAATGAAACAGAGATGGGGCTGGTTGGGGGGCAGTGAGAATCAAGTGTGGCTTTGGGCTGCCAATCTCCAGGGACACTGGAGATGTCCAATGGGCCATGTTCCTGCAGAGGCAGTTCAATAGATGGACCTAGAGCCTGGAGATACAGAACTAGGAGTTATCAGCTGAGAGATGAGGAAGGCCATGTGACCAAATGAGATCACCTTGGCAGAGTCTAGAGACAGGAAGGAGGAGAAGAGGAGCCAGTGGGTGCTCTGCAGCTCAGCAACATTTAGAAGTGGAGCAGGGGTGGAGGAAGGCTGAGACAGGCAGAGGAGACACACGGGGGATGCCTGCGAGGAAGGAGGACAGCCAGGAGTTTTGAGGATGATAGGAGCCAAGAGTGATTTGTGTTCCAGAAAAGGGTCAGGGTCCCAGTCCTCAGTGCTGCTGAAAGACAAGTCAGACAGAAATAATAGTGGGATTAGATACGCACCAAGCTTTGGACACAAATGATCTCATTTTAGCCTCTCCATGACCTTATTCAATAGACATTACCTCAATTTTGCAGCCAGGCAAAGTGAGACTCAGTGCAGGGTCCCACAGCTAGTAAGAGACAAAGCGAGGATTTAAAACCAGACTCTTCCCTGAACTCTAGAGACGTGGCCAGAGGATATTGCTGCACACTTACGCATGCCTTCATTCGGAATGTATGGAGCTGTCGCTGTGGGCGCCATTCAAAACATTAGGAAAGCAAAACACAACATCCCTAACCTTGTGACGCTTCCCTGTTAGGACAGGCAATAAGCAAACCAGCAAGTAAAGATGTGACATGCTTCGGGGTGGTTGAATGCTATGGCCAATCACGGCTAGAGGGAGCTGGGGTTATTTGCTTGGAAGGGATGGTCAGAGCAGACCTTTATGAGGACATGATCTCTGAGCAGGGGTGATAATTGCTGTAATTATGAACACTTTGAGAGCACTTACTTTTGGTTGAACGAATATTGTAGAATATTAATGTATTTTTGTGCCAGAGCAGTATTCAACAATGCTTTAATTCATTTCATCCTCACAGAGATACTCTCTTCATTTTGCAAATGAGATGGAGGTCAGGGAAGTCTTGGGAAGCCACACCGCCAGGAAGCGGGGGTGGGGGTGGGGGCTCCAGGGTCTCAGCCCAGGCAGTCTGGCTCGGGGCCCTAATGTGGACCTGACCCTCCAAGCAGGAAGGAACAAATTTCCAGTTCCCAGAAGGAGAAGTTAGGGGAACAAGGAGAGTAAGGACGAAACTGAGGCTCAGGTGAAGTCACCAGGTTCGGAAGTGGTGGGGCCGGGACTCAAACCTAGACGACCGGGTTTCTAAGTCTATGGATTTAGTGCTAGACGGGGCTCTCAAACTGAGCATGCGTGGGAATCCCCTGGAGGGCTTGTCAAGGCGCCCACCGTGGGGCCCTCAGAGCTTCTGACTTGGCAGGGGGGCCTAAGAATATGCATTTCTGTCAAGATCCCAGCAGGTGACGCTGCTGCTCCAAGGCCTACACTTCTAAGACGCTGTAGACTGCCTCTGGGCGCAGGAGGAACCTAACCTAACCTAACCCAGTTCCCGGCCTACCCTCAGGCTCAGAGAGGCTGTCTCGGGTGCAGAAATCTCACAGCTACTAGGCGGCGGTGCAGGCTCTCAGACCCGGGCAGTCGGCCTCCAGAGGTCGCGTTTTTAACCATTTCACACACACCCCCTCCGGCACTGCCTCCTGCCGGTCGGAAGAATAAATGGCCGCACGCAGGAATGAATGGATTCCCATTGCCCCCGGTGGGGGGTGCGGGGGACCCGAGATCCCGGAGCCGCCGGCGTCCCCCGACCTGTTTCCCTGCCCCCCCCCCGCCCGCAGGTGAAGCTGGTGTTCGTGGAGGACCAGGCGGTGGTGGAGACGGTGTTCTTCCTGACGTCGCGCACGCGGGCGCTGCTGCGGCGCTTCCCGCGGATGCTCCTGGTGGACCGGCTGCCGGGGCTGCAGGGCGCGCTGGACCTGCTGGCGGTGCTGTGCGTGGACGGAGCGGGCCGCGCGCGCCAGGCCGCCTGCTGCGTGGCGCGCCCGGGCACGCCGAGCCTGCTGCGCTTCGCCCTGGCCTCGCTGCTGCAGAGTGCGCCCGACGTCAAGGGCCGCGTGCGCTGCCTGACCGCCGGGCCCGAGGTGGCGGCGCAGCTGCCGGCCGTGCGCCAACTGCTGCCGGGCGCGCGCGTGCAGATCTGCCGCGCGCAGGGCCTCGAGACGCTCTTCAGCAAGGCGCAGGAGCTGGGCGGCGCCGGCCGCGAGGACCCGGGCCTGTGGCCGCGCCTGTGCCGCCTGGCAGGCGCGTCGTCGCCCGCCGCCTACTCCGATGCGCTGGCGGAGCTGCGCGCGCACGGCCCGGCCGCCTTCGTCGACTACTTTGAGCGAAACTGGGCCCCGCGCCGCGACATGTGGGTGCGCTTCCGAGCCTTCGAGGCGGCCCGGGACCTGGACGCGTGCGCCCTGGTGCGCGGCCACCGCCGGCGCCTGCTGCGCCGCCTGAGCCCCTCGCGCAGCGTGGCGCAGTGCCTCCGCGATCTGGTGGCCATGCAGTGGGCTGATGCGGCAGGGGAGGCGGCGCCCGAGGGCGCGGACAGTGGGGGGCCGTGGCCGGAGGGCGAGCCGGGGAGGGGAGCCCACGTGGAGAAGGAGAGGGGGAAGGGCCTGCAGAGCGGGGACTGGGGAGGAGCCCCCAAAGAAGGAAGTATATGGAGAGGCGCCCAGCTGGAGAAGGAGTGGCCCCGAGGTTTGGAGGCCAGAGACCCGGGAGGGGCGCAGTTAGAGAGTGAGATGGGGAGAGGGTTGCAGATCCAAGATTGGAGAGAGGTCCAGGTGGAGAACCAGAAAGTGAGAGGGCTAGAAGGGAGTGTCTGGAGAGGGTCCCCGTTGGAGAACGAGCAGTGGAGAGGGCCAGAGATCAGAGATTGGAGGGGGGCCCCGCTGGAGGATGAGAAGGATTGGGGACCCGAAGGCTATGTGCGGAGAGGTGCCCGGTTGGAGGACTACGGGCTGAGCGGATTGGAAGGGTATTCCTGGAGGACCGCCCAGCTAGAAGAGCAAAGGATCAGGGTGCTGGAGACCACAGACTGGAAGGGGACCCAACTTGACTCTGAGAGGGCCCGGAGTCTTGAGGGGAGCACCTGGAAGGGGGCCCAGCTGCATGATGAGAAGGCTCGTGGACTGAAAGCCAGAGAGTGGAACGGGCCCCAGTTGGAAGCCGAGAAGGGAAGGGGGCTGGAGGTCAGGAACTGGAGGGGGCGCCATTTGGAGCTGGTCCCTGAGAATGGAGACCAAAGGGAGCCCCAGTGGGGAGATGAGAGGCAGAGAGGGCCAGAGATGGGAGAAGAGAGAGGAGTGCGGTTGGGGGTCAAAAGAAGACGGGACCTGGAGGATGTAGTGCTGGTCCAGCTGGGGGACACAAGGATGGCAGGCCTGGAGAATGGAGAGGGAGCCCCACCTGCAGGCCCCAAGAGCCGAGGAGGACAGGGGGTGGAGTGTGGGGGCACTGGAGGGAGGTGTCTCGGACTGGGGAATGGGGTCACGTGCAGCACCCCCATGGGGACTGCACTTGAGGGGGACCCAGAATGGGCAGGGACAAGGAGAGCACACCTGGCCCCCGGGGAGGGCCCGCAGGAGGGAGGTGAGGAAGATGGCCCGAGGGAACCGAAGAGGCCTTGCTGCCCCTCGGCAGAGGAGGAGGTGGACTGGGAGCCCCTGGCCAAGTTCCGGGCGGCCTGCGGGCCAGAGCTAGCAGAACTGGTGGCCGAGGAGCTGGCCTTTGCCAGGCGGCACGGTACCCGGGGTTTCCACTGGACTGGGGCTGGGTTTGCCCTTAAGGATGGCACCTCGGACTTCTTCCTGGACAGGGCTCTGACACGCTGCAGCTGCTCCATCCACGCCGCCCGACGTCTGCCCTGCCGTCACCTCTTCGCAGCGCGCCTCCTCACCGGGGCAGCCTTGTTCCACATGGACCTGCTCAGGGACTGCTGGGGGAGAGCCCCAGAGCCCTGACCCTTCAGGCCCCTGCCTGCCACCCTCCGCTGCGAGGGCAGGAGGGCGTTCTTCGATCCCAAAGATAATAGGGCTGAGGCCAAGGAGGCCACCCCAGTCCCTCTGGCCACCTCCTGTGTCATCCAGAGACCTCACCTTGGCCGTTTGCCTCTCTGGGTCCGCAGGGAGGCTGACAGCGGTCTCCGAGGTCCTGGAGCCACAGTGTGGAAGATGGTGGTGGCCAGGATGGCTTCTGAGGGCTTCCCTCAGGAGAGGAAATGTGTGATGAGACGGGGGTAGACAGGGTCAGACCGGGGCAGAAGGAAGGATGGGACAAGGCTGAGGGAGGGGGGAGACAGCAGGCTATGGGGAGAGCCCAGGCAGGAGCAGATGGTCAGTCCAGAGAGTACAGGGGCAAAGGAGAAAAGCAAAGGGGAATGTAGGAGGACAAATGAGGGTGGGGGGTTGGGGGTGGAGAGAAACTGACGGGGACAAGCGGAGAAGAGAGGATAAGAGGAGAGGCAGAAATAGGGGAAAAGCAGAGGGAGGCAGGGGAGAAGGAGGCCAGGGGTGGAGGACAGAAAAAAAAAAAGACACACAGAAAGAAAAGGTATGGGAGAGGGGGAGAGAAGGAACAACAGGGAGTGATTTGAGAGTCCCCAAAGCCTGGAGATTTGGATCCCCTTGGCCTTCTGGTTGGTCATTTCCAGAAGAGACTAAATGAGAAAGGGCGTCTCGGGGGATGGGTCAGAGGCTCCGGACTATTGTACTTCAAGATTGGAATAAAACAGTATTATTTTGGTTTCTGCACTGAGTTCCTGGCTTCTGGGGCAGGGGGAGGGGGGAAGTCCAGACCAGGAGAGAAATTGAGTGGTCCGACGTTCCTTCTTCCATTCTATCAACAAGACCTCCTGGGGCCAGATGGAATGGAGGGGCCCAAAATAAATCCACCCTCCCACCCCCTGCCACTGCTTCAGCTCAGCAGTCCTCCTCCCTTGTGTCCACATCGACCAGTATGCTAGGGTGGCAACTTGCCAACATCCGTGGATTTTGGCAAATCAGTCCAGCCAGTCCAGTCTCAGCCACTGTGGCCAAGAATGGTTTAAGAATGGCTGTGTGACCCAATCCAGGCCAATGGGTCTGCTCAGGGTGGGAGACTTCTAAACCTTCTCTCAATCCCAAGAAGCCCCGGAATGAAAATGGTCAGGCTTAGACCTGATTGGGAGCATCTTGGCGGAGCGTGAGAATGCAGCCAGTGCTGGCAGTGACAGAGCCAAGAGATGCCCTCTATGATCACCCCCAACACCCCAGGAGGTGGGCATGGCGCCCATTTTCCTGCTGTGGAAATTAAGTTGGAGAGATTCAGTGACTTGCCAAAGGACACGTAACAGCCCTCCCCAACCCAAACATTCACCCCTGCACGACCATCCGTCCCTTGAGAGAGCGTGGCAGGGGGAGACGGAGAGAATCTTAAGCAGCCCTACGCGGGACTTGATCTCACGACTCTGACATCATAACCTGAGCTGAAATCAAGAGTTGGGCGCTTAACGAACTGAGCCACACAGGCGCCCCATTATATGTCCCTAAACTTCCAATCGCAGCGAGTATGGATGGTGTCATACACGACTGGCTTCCGTCCCGCGCTGTCCTAGCGCTTGCTGAGGCTCCCCATCTCTGAACCTTAGTGTCTTCGCGTGGAAAACGGGGATAATAGCAACTCCCCAAGGCCGGCTGCAGAATTGAAAATAATGTGCTTATACTGTCTGGTGCACGCGAAGCGCATCGATAATTGGTTATTATATAACTGTTTTCTTTTTGAAAGACTGAAGATGTAGGTTGACGTTTGGTGTTGCTGCAGGGGGAGGGTCTCCCAGTATTAGTCAGCCCGGATCCACATCAGGATAAAGAAAAGCCGGGCCACCGGAAATGTGCGGCGCATGCGCATTGGGGTGGTAGGAAGCGCCGCTGCGGGGAGGTCCCCGGTGAACCAAGACTCCCGGGAACCGGGGGGCACCAGGCGGGAAGGGTGAAGATCGCAGCCCTAATTGGGCGGGGGCAGCGACAGGGAGGTGGCAGAGTCTGGTGAGACACTGGTCGGATCTGAAAGGCACCAAGGGAGCCAGCGGTCCCGTCCGTCCCTAGGAGAAGAGGGACTCCCTTTCCGCCCCCCCCCCACCGTCGGTAATGGTCTCGCCCGACTCCCGTTCCCTTCTGCCACTCCGGGACGCACCAAGTTTCCAGCAGAGGGGTGGGGGGATTGGGCCTGGGGACGACAGGTCCGTTTCGGCGGGCGGGACCATTGTCGCGGAGATCCGGGGGTAAATGCTGCGGGAGAGGGCGGGATAAAGGGGTCCAAATGATTGGAAGAGGGGAGGCCTTCTGGAAACCCTAGTTGGAAGGGCAGGGCGGAGGAGCTCAGTCGAGCAAAGAAGGCGGGGCCTCTGGATAGGCTAGTCCTCCGGGTCAAGAGGCGGGAGGTAGGGGTGGGCGGGACCATTGAGAGTCTGGTGACGGGGATGGAATTGGGTGGGAAAGGCCATCGTTTGTGTGGGGGAGATTAGGGCAGGCTTGGGGGTGACCTCTGCGTGTCTGAGTAAGGAGGGTCCGGGTGAGTGTGTGCGCCTGGAGCAGGTTTGAACTGCCCCTTGAAGCAGGAGTGGGAGTCCGACTGAGGCTGAGAAAGGTTATTTCTATACGGATGGAGGAACAACAGGTGCTATGCTAACTGGCGGAAGAGTTAAGGACCTACTCAGAAGGAGAGGCTGCCATTGGAATGTAAGGACCACAGGCAAATACATGGAAAGTTACACTGGAGAATGTGCAGGGGGCATAGCAAGGGGGGCTGATGCGAGAGACGGGACAAGATCAGCCCTGGGTGAAGAATGGGTCGTCCCGTGTGGGAGTTGGACTAGAGTGGGGAGACTGGAGGCAAGGAGGCCAGAAAGGAGGCTGGAGTGAGATCCAGAGGGAGAAGAGATCTGAGCTGGGGCAGGGGCCCTGGGGACACAGGGGAGGATACAAGGCAGAAAGAAAACGCAAGAGGAGTGGGGTTGAGGGATGGGGTTTGGGGACTGACAAGTGGGGGAGGGGCGGTGAGGAGGAGGGGGAAGGGAGGGATGAGAACCTCCCTGGGGACCTGGGCAGGTACTGAGTGAACCATGAGGCTGTCCATGGATGAGGACCCTTGGAGGAGGACTGGGTTTGCAGGAAGGCTCCAAGAGCAGTGAACATGTCATGCGTGTGAGGGGCCAGCAGGCTCTGGAGGGAGATGCTGGTGCTGCCAGGTGGTTGAGCTACCTGGCGAGAGGGAACTGAAATGAGGAAGGCAACTGTTCAGTTCCAGAAGCTGTTCTGTGAAAGGCTTCGAAGGCCAGGTTTGGGAGCTCGGGTTTTCTCCTGGGAGAGTTGGGGAGCCATGGGAGGAACGTGAGTGGGAAAGGGGCAGGGACAGCACTGGGGGATAGAGAGACTCCTCTAGGGCCCCATGGAAGATGCACTGAAGACAAGACACAGGAGGTGGGGAGGCCAGGGAGGAGGCTGGGCAAGGACATGCACCAGGTGGGTTCAGCACTGAGGGGATGGAGAGGACAGGCATAGTTGGTGGTGGAGGATGTGGGAATATCTGTCCCCCTCAACCCCCTGGGAAGGTCTTGGAAAAAGATAAGCCTGCCCCCATGCCTAGGGCTGGGGGAGCTCTGGGATATCGTCTAACCCCAGCTCTCAAGGCAGACAGTCTAGGCTCAGGTCCCAGCTCTGCCTCTCACGCCTTGTGACACTGGCAAACTTACTTAATCATTCTGTGCCTCATTTTCATCTTCTATCAAATAGGTAATAATCCTGCTTCCCCCAGCAGGTTGCACTGAGGGAGAAATGGGTTCTTGTATGAGAAGCACTTAGAGCAGCCCCTGAAACTATACCCCAGTTACCCGTTAATTAACATCGCCAGCAACATCTCTGCTCACCTTGGCCTGGTGCTGTCACAGTGTTCCGGTTTTTTATGTACCGACAGCTCCATGACCTGCACCAGTCTCTAGAAAGACCGGCCCAGGGACACCTGGGTGGCTCAGAGGTTGAGCGTCTGGGGTTCTTTCTCTTCATTAGGGTTTAGGGGAGGGGCAAGCAGATCATCATGAATTTCTCTCCAAAAAGGCAGTGTTCTTCCGGTCAGTCCTCCTGAAATTGGGAGGTGGGAATGTTGTGGCAGAGATTCTGCTGAACTTGTGCTCTTAGGGAGGCCACGCCAGGACCAGACCTGACCGGACTGCTGGTGATTCTTCAACCTTACACTGGGAGGTTGATGTTGGGTTTTTTTCCTTCTCAGTTCTGGGTCTTGATAATCAGTTCTGGGAAAACAGCGCCTAGTTACATCCCATTATGTAGATGAGCTAAGTGAGGATTGTGGAGATTGGAACCATGTAAGGTGTTTTGATGTGTGATTGTGTTTTGGTGTGTGATTGAACCAGAATTCAGATCTTTAGACACCAGACCCATACCCATGATATCAGCCTGGTAAATGTGAATTCTTATCTTCAAGCCTCCAGAGGGTCCTTGAAGACATGGAATCTATCCATCCTAGAGAGATCCTAGGGGACTGAGGTCCAGGGGGAGGACAGAGGTCATGGGGACTAGGATGGGCACAGTGGGCTCCTGCATTCAGGGATGGAGGGATGGGAGGGGAGAGAGTGATAGATGTATTCAGTCAATCTCATCCAGTGAATAAGACTGAACTTTACGATCGGGTTGACTTAGTATTAACCCAAGCTCTGCTGTTTATAGCCGTAACCTTAGACAAGTTACTCGGCTTCTTTGTATCTCAGTTTTAGAATCCATTGAATGGGGATAACATTAGCACTAATGACATCAGCGCATTTAACCCGGGCAGGGTAGTTTTTATTAACTCTATACTATGTTGTACTGGATTTAGAGAAGTGAACTAATTTGCTCCAGTCCACAAAGTTAGTGAGTAGAGCATCATGCTTCTCACATAGGCACTGGGTAAATATTAGAAACCATTGGGGCACTGGTATGGATGCTCTGTACTGTTGAGCTTGATCTAGCATAATCCGGTAATGACGAATCCATTTATAGAGGTATAGACACCGAAAGGAAGGGAGTGTGATCCTCTTCCGCTTGGATCACTCTTGATTTCTGACTTCCATTCTACATTCACTTTTTATTTTTTGTTGATGGTTCGTTGCTTGCTTGCTTGCTTGCTTTTGGTTTTTTAAAGCTGTGTAGAGTAAAAATCACCAATGTTCAACGTCTAGTACAACAAGTTTTGACCAGTATAATCACCTGTGTGACCAACACCCCAATCAGATACAGCACATGTACATCACCCTAGGTCATTTCCTCAGGATATAAGATTGAGAATGTTATGCAGTGAGAGAGGGAGAGAGAGGAAGGAAAAGAAGAGGGAGGAGGAGAGGGGGGTAGGAGAGTGAGAGAAAGAACCAGTGTTGGGCAAATTTCAGGGAGGCAGGTTTGGTTACAAAATAAGAAATGAGTTTGACATGCCCTTTCGTTTTCTTATTGTTAATTCTGGTAACATGGACATGCTGCTTTTTGTATCTGGAATTCCCCTTCTCAGGATGCCTGGGTGGCTCAGCAGTTGGGCGCCTGCCTTTCGTGATCCGGGATCAAGTCCCACATTGGGCTCCCTGCAGGGAGCCTGCTTCTCCCTCTACCTCTGTCTCTGCCTCTCTCTCTCAGTCTATGTCTCTCATGGATAAATAAATAAATCTTTAAAAAAATAGAATTCCCCTTCTCACCCTCCTTTCCTGGACACACTCACATCTTTCAGCTTTAGTGTCGTGGCTAGGGAAATTCCTTGCTCTGCTCTGTTAGTCTGTCATGTATCAAAAGTCCATGACAGGGCATGACTTCCTGGTGTTTCTTTTTTTTTTTTTAATTTTTTTTAATTTTTATTTATTTATGATAGTCACAGAGAGACAGAGAGAGAGGCAGAGGGAGAAACAGGCTCCATGCACCGGGAGCCTGATGTGGGATTCGATCCCGGGTCTCCAGGATCGCGCCCTGGGCCAAAGGCAAGCGCCAAACCACTGCGCCACCCAGGGATCCCTTTCCTGGTGTTTCGATTGTGTGCATGTCTGGCACATAACCAGGCTGTGCACTCCCAGAGGAACTACCACTTACTCACCTCTGTGTCCCCAATATGGGCAGGTCCATAGAGGAACGTGACAGTCATTGGCTGGAAAGTCCCATGTCAACGCTCCTCACTGGTGCTGTTGCTTACTGAACACCACACGTGTCCAGTGTTCTGCTGAAGCCTGGTGTGCACATCTCACTTATTCCTCACAGCAACAAATATGTTAAAAAAAAAAACAAAACAAAAAACTGTGCTTGTCACCCATGTTCACAGGAGGCGGGAGCCTTGAGAAGCAGTATCAGTCCAAATGATGCACTCCCCAAATACAAGGTTGGAAGGAAAAATGGGAAAAAGAAAAACTGAGTCTGAGCTTTGTTTTTTCTAGGGAGTAGTCAGTAGGATTCATTCTTTCTTTTGTTTATTTACTAGTATTTTTTGAGTGCCTACTATGTTCTGTGGCTTGAGGTTCCAGCAATGAATAAAACCAGGTCTTATTCTCTTGTTATGAAATTTACGTTTGGTGGATAGAGACAGACACACACTTCCCACCTGGAATTTGGTTGTGGATATGTCCTGGTTGTCCACACAGCACACATTCCCTCCTCTTAAAAGTACCTGGATTTTATTTCTTTTAGGAAAGAGGGAAAGGGAGAAGCGGACTCCCCACTGAGCAGAGAGCCCGATTTAGGGCTCAATCCCAAGACCCCGGGGTCATGACCTGAGCCAAAGGCAGATGCTTAATTGACTAAACCACCTAGGCACCCCACAATTTTATTTTTTTTTATAGTTACATGTGTTTGCCAAATTGACTTGTATTGTAGTGGGATTTCATTTTCTTTTTTTATTATTATTATTTATTTATGTAGTCATACAGAGAGAGAGAGAGAGAGAGGCAGAGACATAGGCAGAGGGAGAAGCAGGCTCCATGCACCGGGAGCCTGACGTGGGATTCGATCCCGGGTCTCCAGGATCACGCCCTGGGCCAAAGGCAGGCGCCAAACCACTGCGCCACCCAGGGATCCCAGGGATTTCATTTTCAGCTTAATTTCTTTTAACCTGACTATTGATGAGGTGGGGACTCTACCATATATTTATTGACTACATGTCTCATAATCGAGGTGTCCAGTCAAGCCTTTTGGCTTCTTTCCAGTTAGGTCTTCTGCCCTTTTGTTATTAATTTTTAGTAGTTCATGTGCACATCAGTTAGGTGTGCTGTTAACCATGTCCATTCACCTTGAAGTTTATTTTTTCACAATCCTTATGGTGTTTTCCATTGAAGAAAAATTTTTAATTTTAACATAGCAAACCAACTTTATCTTTTTTATAGTCTGATTGCAGGGAGAAAGAGAGTGCACAGGCCTGGAGTTCTGCTTTAATTGGCAATGAGAGTGGGGGCATAAGGCTTTTGCAGGCTTACTTTTTGTTCTGTGTTTAAAACATAAAAGCAGGGATCCCTGGGTGGCTCAGCGGTTTGGCGCCTGCCTTTGGCCCAGGGCGCGATCCTGGAGTCCCCGGATCGAGTCCCACGTTGGGCTGCCGGCGTGGAGCCTGCTTCTCCCTCTGCCTGTGTCTCTGCCTCTCTCTCTCTCTCTCTGTGTCTATCACGAATAAATAAGTAAAATCTTAAAAAAAAAAAAAAAACCATAAAAGCAGGCACACCTGGCTGGTCCAATCGGAAGAGTATGTGACTTTTGATCTCTGGGTTGTGAGTTTGAGCCCCACATTGGGTGTGGAGATTACTAAAATGAATGAATGAATGAATGAATGAATGAATGAATGAATAAGTAAATATAAAAGCAGGAATTTAAAGCATGGGAAAAGAAAAGAACAGCAGCCCAAACAAATATTGAAACCACCCAAGATCTCTGTAACAGAGAAGCCTGAAGCACGGAGCCTAGAAACTGGAGTGGAGGGGTGGGGGGGCAGGCTGGCTCTTTATCTACTGTGTGGCTGGCAGTGTTTGTTTTTTTTTTTTAAGATTTTATTTATTTATTTGAGACAGAGAGAGAGAGAGCCCGAGCAGGGGGAAGGGGCTGAGAGAGAATGAGAGAGAAGCAGACTCACTGCTGAGCAGAGAGCCCGATGTGGGGCTCCATCCCAGGACCCCAGGATCAGAACCTGAGCCAAAGGCAGACGCTTAACTGACTAAGCCACCCAGCCCCCCCCCCCCCCCCCCCCGAATGTGTTTATTGAGATGGCTGTGTTTGTCTTGGAAGTGAAGGCCGTGGCAAGCAAAGCTTAAGTGAGGCATTTGTATTATCAAAAGAAAAGCCGCCTGTCAAGGGCTTTCACTAAATCAAAGAAATGCAAATCAAAACCACAATAAAATGTCACTTTACAACTGTTAGAATGGCATTTTCAAAGCTGTTGGTGAGGCGGTGGGGAAAAGGAAACCCTAAAGCACTGTTAGAAAGAACGAAAGTCAGTACCGCCCCTATGAAGCCGGTATGGAGCTTCCTCAGAATATCCACCACAATGAGATACCACCTCACACCAGTGAGAATGGGGAAAATTAACAAGGCAGGAAACCACAAATGTTGGAGAGGATGCGGAGAAAAGGGAACCCTCTGACAGTGTTGGTGGGAATGTGAACTGGTGCAGCCACTCTGGAAAATTGTGTGGAGGTTCCTCAAAGAGTTAAAAATAAACCTGCCCTACGACCCAGCAATTGCACTGCTGGGGATTTACCCCAAAGATTCAGATGCAATGAAACGCCGGGACACCTGCACCCCGATGTTTCTAGCAGCAATGGCCACAATAGCCAAACTGTGGAAGGAGCCTCGGTGTCCATCGAAAGATGAATGGAGGGATCCCTGGGTGGCGCAGCGGTTTGGCGCCTGCCTTCGGCCCAGGGCGCGATCCTGGAGACCCGGGATCGAATCCCACATCGGGCTCCCGGTGCATGGAGCCTGCTTCTCCCTCCGCCTGTGTCTCTGCCTCTCTCTCTCTCTCTCTCTCTCTCTCTCTCTCTCTCTCTCTCTGTGACTATCATAAATAAATAAAAATTTAAAAAAAAAAAAAAGAAAAGAAAGATGAATGGATAAAGAAGATGTGTTCTATGTATACAATGGAATATTCCTCAGCCATTAGAAACGACGAATACCCACCATTTGCTTCGACGTGGATGGAACTGGAGGGTATTATGCTGAGTGAAGTAAGTCAATCGGAGAAGGACAAACAGGGTATGTTCTCATTCATTTGGGGAATATAAATAATAGTGAAAGGGAATAGACGGGAAGGGAGAAGAAATGTGTGGGAAATATCAGAAAGGGAGACAGAACATAAAGACTCCTAACTCTGGGAAACGAACTAGGGGTGGTGGAAGGGGAGGAGGGCAGGGGGTGGGGGTGAATGGGTGATGGGCACTGAGGGGGGCAATTGACGGGATGAGCACTGAGTGTTATTCTGTATGTTGGTAAATTGAACACCAATAAAAAATAAATTTATTATTAAAAAAAAGAATATCCAGCAACCCCACTTCTACATACATATCTGAAGGAAATGAAATCAGCCTCTCAAATTGCAACCTGCACCCCCAAGTTCATGACACATTATTCACATTAACCAAGACATGGAAGCTACCTCGTTCAAGAACAAAACTCAACTAATGGGCTTTATTCAAAGATTCATGAATCAGACAGCATCTCTTCTAGGGACAGAGGAGTGGTATTAAAGGGGCTCAGAGGGATCCCTGGGTGGCGCAGTGGTTTAGCGCCTGCCTTTGGCCCAGGGCGCGATCCTGGAGACCCAGGATCGAATCCCACGTCGGGCTCCCGGTGCATGGAGCCTGCTTCTCCCTCTGCCTATGTCTCTGCCTCTCTCTCTCTCTCTCTCTCTCTCTCTCTCTCTCTGTGTGTGTGTGTGTGTGACTGTCATAAATAAATACAAAATTAAAAAAAATAAAGGGGCTCAGAGGAGTGGTATTAAAATGGAAGGTTTTATAGGCAGAGGGAGACCAGGGTAAGAAAATTATTAGCAAAAGAAAAGAAAGGGGCACCTGGGTGGCTCAGCCGGTGAAGCGTCTGATTCTGGATTTTGGCTCAGGTCATGATATCAAGGTCCTGGGATCGAGCCCCATCGTGCTGGGCATGGAGCCTGCTTAAGATTCACTTTTACCCTCTGCCCCTCCCCCTGCTCTCTCAATCTTTCTCTCTTGAATAAATAAATAAATCTTTAAAAAGAAAGTAAAGAAAAATGCTCTAGGCCAACTCATCCTTAGGGAAGAAGGAATGGCAAGGGTCTTATCATGCAGATGACTTGGCCAGTGGTGATCATGGAATTTCAGATTGACTGTTTCAAGGTGACATTTCTGAGAGATTTTGAACCCTCAATTAAGTCTTGGTTTGCTGTCATGTGGGCAAATGACTCAGGTTAAGACACACTGCTTCTTTTCCAAAACAATCCAGTGTCCGCAGGAGGATGAATGGACAAAGAAATGTGGTATACAGGCAATAGAATATTGTGCAGCCCCAAGAAAGGAGGAAATCCTGCCACCTGTGACAACATGGATGATAGGGAGAGGGAAGCGCTTATACTAAGTGAAATAAGTCAGACAGAGAAAGGCAAATACTGTAAGATCTCCCTTTCATGTGGAACCAAAAAGAGAAAAAAAGTCCAATTCAGAAACAGAGTAGAGTGGTGACTACTAATTGCTGGTGATGGGGGAATTGGGGAAATTCAGGACAAAGGGTAAAAACCTTCAGTTAGAAGATGAATAAGTTTTGGGGATGTAATGTACAATATGGCGACTACAGTTAATAATACTGTATTATAGACTTGAAAGTTGTTCAAAGAGTAGATCTTACCCATTGTCTCACCGCACACGCACACACACATGCACACGAAATGTGAGATAAATTGTTAATTAACCCAATGTAACAATCACTTCACAAGATACATGTATAGCAATCATTATGTTGTACACTTTAAATATATACAATTTTGTCAATTATACCTGAATGAAGCTGGAGAAAATATAAATGAAATATGACTTGATTCTCTTAAAACCAGCACAAAATATTTCAAAGTTAAAAATTCATATAAGGGCACCCAGGTGGCTCAGTCAGTTAACCATCTGCCTTCAGCTCAGATCATGATCTCAGGGTCCTGGGTTTGAGCCCTGCATTGTGCTCCCGGCTCTGCATGAAATCTGCTTCTCCCTCTCCCTCTGGTGTTCCCCCTGCTTGTTCTCTCTCTCTCTCTCTCAAAGAATAAATAAAATCTTTTTAAAAACATATAAACAATCAAGCAATAACCTACATCCCAGAACTGTTTAGGATTTAAAACATTACAAATGCTGACAAGGCCCTAGGTGTACTCTTCCCATAGCCCACAGAGCATTACAAAGGAGACAGTAGGCTCCAATGGAGTCACTTAGACTAAACCCCACCAAAACTTAACACCTAACCTAACTCTAGCTTGAGCTTCTCCCAGAAATATGAACTTTAGCCAGCCAACGTGGGTGTCCTGGCCAGTAATCACAAGGAAGTGACCAGTCCACCAATAGACCCCATTTCCCTTAGAAGGACAACCTTGCCTAAAACAATGCATCCATGGCTAATAATCACCTGCCATTCCTCACTTTGAAACCGTTTCCTTTCTGTAGCCCTTTTGAGCTCCTTTTTTTTTTTCTGGATAGGTTGCTGCCAGATTCACAAATCATTCAATAAAGCCAATCAGATCTTTAAAATGTAACACAAGTGACCACTATCCTGAATTATATGTCTCATTTTTGTTTTCCTTCAGTCTTGCCAATATGTACGTTTTCCTATGAAAATACATCCTACATTGCTTTGCATAATTTTATAATCAATACAAGGCTACATATTGCATGTACACTTCTGCAGGTTCATCCAATACCTTGAAATAATTTATCAGACTAGCTAAGTATTGATAATGCTTTCCCAAAGTATAATCATTTAAAAAATAACAATTCAAAATTAAACTAAAAACATTTCTGATGTCATGGCATTTGTTTCCTCAGATAAATGATAATGTAGATTCCTCTGCATTGGGATGAAGTGGTGGGGTACCAGGTGAGTCACTGAATGCTCTTTGAGAAGAGGTAATTCTCACCTTTGAAAGGGCAGAAATAAATTTGGAAATAATTTTATTACTTTCCATTAGCACAAGAGGGCAGATCGTTAGGTAGCATGATGAAATACTTCCAGCAATTCTCACCAGTCTTGGGTTTTCCTCAGGTCCAGAAGCCAAATAGATGGTAAGGCAGTTGCCTGAACAGTAAAAGAACACAAAGCAACTTACCAGCAAAAGTGCACTGTGGGTGGCTTTGATTTCAGGAGGTGGCTGGGAAGAGAGGCTGGGGCTGTGAACATGCTGGGCTCTCTTGTGGTGTCTGCACAAGAGATTCACCATATAGATGCCAGACCACACCATGAGGACCACAACAGCAGATCTCAAATCACCATGACACTTATTAATGCCATTGGATAGTGAGGTTTATTCTGCTTAGTTTGACAGTATCCTTGATAATGTCCAAACCCAACAGTACTGAAATTGGTATTGGCTTGTAAGCTTCCAATGATTTGGATATCTATGAGCATGTTATGATCCAGAAAGAAAGGAAAGAGGGGAAATCGCATGTAGAGATTTTTTTTTAAAGATTTTATTCATGAGAAACACAGAGAGAGAGGCAGAGACAGAGGCAGAGGAAGAAGCAGGCTCCCTGTGGGAGCCTGATGTGGAACTCCATCCTAGGACCCCGGGAGCACAACCTTAGCCAAAGGCGGACGCTCAGCCACTGAGCCACCCAGGTGCCCTGCATGTAGAGATTTTAGATTTCAGCCACACCCATCTAGAATTACTGGAACTGATAGTGATGGCCTGTAAGGCACTCAGGAGAGAGGTCATACTGATGGGAAGACCCTGAGAGACTCTGTATGTGTACAACATTGCCTTACACTCAACATCGTCTGGGAAATTACTCATTCCAAATGATGACATGACATTTGGAATCAACCTGAACATGATGGTGAATGAAGACATTGACTAATGTTAGGTGTATGAAAGTGAAGTCTGTGGGCTTTTTCAGGGGAGACTGAGTCAAGAAGGTGTACATACGTAACGTGAAGAGCAATGAGTTCCAGGTGAACGCAATACAAATTTGACGTATGAGCAAAAAAACAAAAATCACATCCCATGGAAACAGAAAGCAGGGGTACCTAGGTAGCTCAGTGGGTTAAGTGTCTGCTTTTGGCTCTGGTCCTGATCTCAGGGTCCTAGATCAAGCCCCATGTCAGGCTCCCTGCTTGGTGGGGAACCTGCTTCTTCCTCTCCTTCTGCCTGCTGCTCCCCCTGCTTGTGCTCTCTCGCACTCTCTGTCAAAAAAATAAAATCTTTTTAAAAATTTTAGAGCATCAGGGGATCCCTGTGTGGCTCAGCAGTTTAGTGCCTGCCTTCGGCCCAGGGCATGATCCTGGAGTCCTGGGATCAAGTCTTGCATCGGGCTCCCTGCATGGAGCCTGCTTCTCCCTCTGCCTGTCTCTCTCTCTCTCTCTCTCTCTCTCTCTCTCTCTGTATCTCATGAATAAATAAAATCTTTTTAAAAATTTTAGAGCATCAGAAATGGTAAATATATGGGCATATATTGTAAATAATACTCCTCATGGGCTCTTAAAATATATTCAGCAATTGAGTGTAAAAACCAGGGACACATGAGTGGCTCAGTCAAGCATCCAACTCTTGATTTCAGCTCAGTTCATGATCTCAGGATGATGAGATCGAGCCCTGCCACAAGCTCTGAGCTCAGCACTGAGGCTGCTTGAGACTCTCTCTCCCTCCCCTTTGGCCCCTCCACCCGTTTATGCTCTCTGTATCTCTCTGTAAAATAAAGAAATAAAATCTTAAAAACAAAAGAAAGCAAAAAACATAAAACATTTTTCCTTTTGGGACCTTATTATATAGAGAGACATAGTCTCAAAACAACCCAGTCATAGAAGGTACCATGGCCAAAATGGTGCTAAGGTTTCTAGATTCCACTATAATTAGTACAGTATGGATAGTAACATCAATGCATTCAGTGTGTATCCTTTTATCTGGAACTCAATCACTAAAAAATACACAACCACATATTATGGAAAACACAGTAGATAAATTGAGGTGGAATGCTAAAAACTCTTCAAGTAACCCATGGAAAAGCCAAGAAAGGAAAGACAGGCATACAGCACAAAGGGAAGAAACAGAAAACAAGTACTAAAATGGCTGACCTAGGCTAAATCCTAATCTTTCGAGAATTATGTTAAATGTAAATGGCTGAACACACCACTTAAAGCAGATTGTCAAAGTGGGCTAAGAAAACAAAAACAGGGCAGCCCTGGTGGCCCAGTGGTTTAGCGCCGCCTTCAGCCCAGGGCGTGATCCTGGAGACCCGGGATTGAGTCCCACATCGGGCTCCCTGCACGGAGCCTGCTTCTCCCTCTGCCTGTGTCTCTCATGAATAAATAAATAAAATCTTAAAACAAAAACAAGGGCAGCCCCGGTGGCTCAGAGGTTTAGTGCCGCTTTCGGCCCCGGGTGTGATCCTGGAGACCTGGGATCAAGTCCCATGTCAAGCTCCCTGCTTGGAGCCTGCTTCTCCCTTTGCCTGTGTCCCTGCCACTCTCTCTCTGTGTGTGTCTCTCATGAATAAGTAAATAGAAGCTTAAATTTAAAAAACTGACCCAACTGTATTCTGTCTCCCATGAGCTCACTTCAAATATAATGAAATAACGAGGTTCAAAGTCAAAGGATAGCAATAGTTACGTCATGCAAACACTGATCCAAAGGCAGCTGGGATGGGTATAAAATGGGAGGATCTAATGGCAGGACCTGCTTATTTTTGTGACATGCTTAGCCAGGAGCGTCTCTCTCAGAATCAGCTGAATGTTCCTCCTTTTCCCTCTTACAGCTTCTGTGGAGACCAGTAATGCTAACTCCATCTCTGTGTTTCGTGGAGCTGTTCCATGAAAGCCCGATGTACCCATTCCTGGTACCAGCCAAAACACCAGAGGCAAATGGGTTTCTTGCCAGCACTTGCATTTGCTTCCACTCCTGACCTGTACTCCATCAAGAGGACTTCATCATTCCGGTATAAATAGCAATAGATGGGACGCCTGGGTGGCTCAGCGGTTGGGTGCCTGCCTTTGGCTCAGATCATGATCCTGGGATCTGGGATCGAGTTCTGAATCGGGCTCCCTGCGAGGAGCCTGCTTCTCCCTCAGCCTGTGTCTCTGCATCTCTGTGTGTGTGTGTGTGTCTTGTGAATGAATAAATAAATCTTTAAAAAAAATAGCAACAGATAAAACGCTAAAGACGCAGAATATTTAAAAAAAATTAAAACTTGTGAATGTCATGAAAGTCCTCAACAGAGAGTTTCTGTAAGCCTTCCTGGCTTAATTGTCAGCAGGTGACACCTCAGATATAACGTTGACTGGAATTGCTTCTCACATTACTCAGGAGAATTGGTCATCCTGGACCCTGTCAATCATAAACACAGAGAAAAGAAATGTGTCAATGGATGAAATAGTAATTTCTTTCAACCTGCCTTAAAAAAACCATTTAGTATGGATATTCCTACTCTCTTCAGATCTTCTTGAGGTTAAGGTATTAGGATACAGGAAGAGAGTCCAAGATAGCAGAGGAGTAGGAGACCTTAGTTTCCTCAGATCCTAGGAATTCAGCTATATAGCTATTAAATCATTCTGAACACCCACAAACTCAACTGGAGCTCTAAATAAACTACAGAGAAAAGTGCTCATTTTCTGTTGTGCCCAAGATTACGTATTCGAGAAACCACCAAGGAGCCAACACCGATGCAAGCACATGGAGGGTTTATTTGCAAGCTCAAGCTTGGGTCCAAGTATAGCCGACACAGAGGGGCAGGGACTTGGACCCCCAAGTGGGTTACAGCTGGGTTTTTTATAGGCTGGTCTAGGGGGTTTTCAGAAGAGGTGGAGGAATTTCTCAAGTTCTGTTTACATTCTGATATGGGGCTTTCAAGGGCATTGAGCTCTGTTCTCATTCTAATATAGGACTTTCTACCACGGGCGGGCGTGGGCTCTGTTGTCTTTCTGATATGGGATTCTCTGCTGAGGACATTCTGCAGTTTTTCCTGTAAAGTTCAGCTCTTATTCACAGGGGCCTAAGATGGCTGTACTTGTGCTAATGCTAAACTTTAGGTGGAATGGCCTTGATTTTTCTCGGCCTCCACATTTTCTACAAAGTGGGAGGTGCAGAGAAGTGCATCGGAGGCAATATGGCAATACGGGGGAAGATAAACATTGGAGGGGAGGGAGCCTCCATCAGCTGGCTACCAGAAAATGATAGAGCAGCGGAGTGCACAATTGGAAATTTTAGAAGCCTACTCTGGTGAGGGACATCCCTGCCTGAAAGGTGCTCGGGCAGCAGAGCAGGGGCCGAGTCTTAGGTGGGACAGGGTGGTCTCAGGATCCTCAGGGTCACAGGAAGACTGGAGGTGCCTGAGTGGGGCAGAGCTCTCAGGCATCAGAGCAGGGAAACAGCTGCAATCAGCGGGTCCGGGAGTGGGCTTTCAGCTCAGGGTGGCCATAAACTGGAACTGGGGCACAGTCCATGCCACCACTCTCTGAGCAGGAGCCCAGCAAATGGCAGAACTCGAGAGACGTCCCCTTCCTCCCCAGGGAGGAGCGGTGTGGGAGCGACCCACAGGAGTCTGCAGGATTTGGAGACTGGAACCAGGTCATGCCTGAAATAGAAACGCTCAGTCCCAGGCTCAGTGAACACGGGGTGAGGATGGGGACCAGGGAGATGGGAGTGATGGACTGCTTTTCCCAAGGGCAGAGCTGAGGCGTGGGCCCCCCCACCCCACCCCCTGAGCTTTCAGCTCCAGGGCTGGAGATTGGGAGGCTTCCATTTTCACTCTCATCCCCTAAGGCTGCCTAGAAAGGCTTCAGGGAAAAGCCACATAAAGCAATCCTGAGAAGCTTACTTAGCCTGCCCCCTGGCAAGGGCGGTGCAGTCCCGCCAGGGGCAAAGATACGTGAGAATCAACACAACATGCCCCTCCCCCAGGTCAGCAAGAACATCCAGCCAAGACCAAGTTCACCAACCTCGAGAACTGTAAAACTCCAGGGCTACAGGAATACAGTGTATATAATTCATAGTGGGTTTCTTTCCCCCAAAATTCTTCAGTCCCATAATTTTAATTTTTTCTCTCCTTTTCAACCAATTTCTTGTTTTATCAAAACTCTTTTTAAATTTTTTTATTTTTTATATTTCTTAAAGATTTTATTTATTCATGAGAGACAGAGAGAGAGAGAGAGAGAGAGAGGCAGAGACACAGGCAGAGGGAGAAGCAGGCTCCATGCAGGGAGCCTGACGTGGGACTTGATCCTGGGACTCCAGGATCAGGCCCTGGACTGAAGGCAGTGCTAAACCGCTGAGCCACCAGGGATGCCCCTTATCAACTCTGTTTTAATTTTTTTTTAATTTTAATTTTTACATTTACATTCTACCATTTCATTGTATTTAATTCTATCTTCTATATATATATGTTTTTCTTTCTTATTTTCTAATTTCTTTCATATTTCTAATTTTGGGATGCAATTTCTTCTAACAGACCAAATACACCCAAAGTGTAGTGTATGGCTCTCTTCTCCTCACCAGTCTGGTCATATTCACTTTTCTCTTTCTCTTTTTTTCTGTTTTGTTAAAGATTTTTAAATTTTTATCTTTATAGTTACATTCTATCCTTTCAATGTATTTAATTTTATTTTTATATCTATGTTTTTCTTTCTTTACAATTTTGAAGTGTAGTTTCTTCTAACAAACTGACCAAAATACACTCAGGATATAGTGTAATCCTCTGTTCTGTTCACCTATCTGTTTATATTCCAATTTTTTGTCTTTTAATTTCCATTTTTACAGTTACATTCTATCCTTTCATTGTATTTAAGTTTTTGTACATATAAATTTTTTTTGTTACAATTTTGGGATCTAGTTTTCTAACAAGTGGATCAAAATACACACAGAGTCCAGTGTATTGCTCAATTCTGTTCACTTGTCTGATTATATTCTCTCTCTCTCTCTCTCTCTCTCTCTTTTTAAGTTTTGAGCTTCTTCTGATTTGTTTAGGGGTCATTGTTGCCATTTTAGTATTTTGTGCCCTTGTCCCTCTATTCTTCTCTGGTAAAAGGACAAGTTGGAAAAACTCACCTCAAAAAAGAAAACAAGAGGCAGTATTGACTGTCAGGGACTTAATCGGTATGGACATAAGTAACATATCAGCACTAGAGTTCAGAATAATGATTATAAAGATAGTAGCCGGGCTCAAAAAAAAGCATAGAAGACACTAGAGAATCGCTTTCTCAAGAAATAAAAGAACTAAAAATCTAGTCAAGTGGAAATTAAAAAAGGCTATTAATGAGATCCAATAAAAAATGGAGGTTCTAACAACTAGGATAAATGAGGCAGAAGAGAGAATTAGTGATGTAGAAGACAAAATGATGGAGAGTAAAGATGCTGAGAAAAAGAGAGATAAACAACTACTGGATCATGAGGGGCGAATTTGAGAGATAAGTGATACCATAAAGCAAGACAATATTAGAATAATTGGAATCCCAGAAGAAGACAAAAGAGAGAGGGACAGAAGTTACATTAGAGCAAACTCTAGGTGAGAACTTCCCTAATGGGGGGAAGGAAATAGGCATCCAAATAAAGGAGGCACAGAGAACACCCCTTAAAATCAATAAAAATAGGTCAACACCTCAACATAGAACAGCGAAACTTGTAAATCTCAGAGACAAAGAAAATCCTGAAAGTAGATCAGGACAAGAGGTCTATAACCTACAAGGGTAGAAACATAAGGCTGGCAGCAGACCTATCCATAGACACTTGGCAGGGCAGAAAAGACTGCCATGATATATATTCAGGGTGTTAAATGAGAAAAATATGCAGCCAGGAATACTTTATCCATCTATGATGTCATTCAAAATAGAAGAAGATATAAAGAGTTTTCAGAACAAACAGAAACTAAAAGAATTTGTGATTACCAAACCAGTCCTACAAGAAATATTAAAAGGGAGCCTTTAGGGGCAGCCCTGGTGGCGCAGCAGTTTAGCACCGCCTGCAGCCTAGGGCATGAACCTGGAGACCCGGGATCGAGTCCCACTTCAGGCTTCCTGCATGGAGCCTGCTTCTCTGTCTGTGTCTCTGCCTCTCTCTCTCTCTCTCTCTCCTCTGAATAAATAAATAAATCTTAAAAAAATAAAAATAAAAAATAAAAGGGAGCCTTTAAGGGAAGGGAGAGCCCCAAAATAACATAGACCATTAAAAAGAAAACCATAGCTGGGGGCATCACAATGCCAGATTTCAGGTTGTACTACAAAGCTGTGGTCATCAAGACAGTGTGGTACTGGCACAAAAACAGACACATAGATCAATGGAACAGAATAGAGAACCCAGAAGTGGACCCTGAACTTTATGGTCAACTAATATTCGATAAAGGAGGAAAGACTATCCATTGGAAGAAAGACAGTCTCTTCAATAAATGGTGCTGGGAAAATTGGACATCCACATGCAGAAGAATGAAACTGGACCACTCTCTTTCACCATACACAAAGATAAACTCAAAATGGATGAGAGATCTAAATGTGAGACAAGAGTCCATCAAAATCATAGAAGAGAACACAGGCAACACACTTTTTGAACTCGGCCACAGTAACTTCTTGCAAGATACATCCACAAAGGCAAAAGAAACAAAAGCAAAAATGAACTATTGGGACTTCATCAAGATAAGAAGCTTTTGCACAGCAAAAGATACAGTCAACAAAACTAAAAGACAACCTACAGAATGGGAGAAGATATTTGCAAATGACGTATCAGATAAAGGGCTAGTTTCCAAAATCTATAAAGAACTTATTAAACTCAACACCAAAGAAACAAACAACCCAATCATGAAATGGGCAAAAGACATGAAGAGAAATCTCACAGAGGAAGACATGGACATGGCCAACATGCACATGAGAAAATGCTCTGCATCACTTGCCATCAGGGAAATACAAATCAAAACCACAATGAGATACCACCTCACACCAGTGAGAATGGGGAAAATTAACAAGGCAGGAAACAGCAAATGTTGGAGAGGATGCGGAGAAAAGGGAACCCTCTTACACTGTTGGTGGGAATGTGAACTGGTGCAGCCACTCTGGAAAACTGTGTGGAGGTTCCTCAAAGACTTAAAAATAAACCTGCCCTACGACCCAGCAATTGCACTGTTGGGGATTTACCCCAAAGATTCAGATGCAATGAAACGCCGGGACACCTGCACCCCGATGTTTCTAGCAGCAATGGCCACAATAGCCAAACTGTGGAAGGAGCCTCGGTGTCCATCGAAAGATGAATGGATAAAGAAGATGTGGTTTATGTATACAATGGACTATTACTCAGCCATTAGAAACGACAAATACCCACCATTTGCTTCAACGTGGATGGAACTGGAGGGTATTATGCTGAGTGAAATAAGTCAATCGGAGAAGGACAGTGGATGTTCTCATTCATTTGGGGAATATAAAAAATAGTGAAAGGGAATATAAAGGAAGGGAAAAGAAATGTGTGGGAAATATCAGGAAGGGAGACAGAACATAAAGACTCCTAACTCTGGGAAATGAGCTAGGGGTGGTGGAAGGGGAGGAGGGCGGGGGGTGGAGGGGAATGGGTGACGGGCACTGAGGCGGACACTTGACGGGATGAGCACTGGGTATTTCTCTGTATGTTGGTAAATTGAACGCCAATAAAAATTAATTAAAAAATAAAAATAAATAAATAAATAAAAAAACATAGACCAAAAAGGAACTGAGACAATATACAGAAACAGTGACTTTTTAGGTAATGAAATGACACTAAATTCATCTTTTTTAAAATATATATTTTATTTATCTATTCATGAGAGACACACAGGGAGAGAGGCAGAGACATAGGCAGAGGGAGATGCAGGCTCCCTGCAGGAAGCCTGATGCAGGACTCAATCCCAGGACCCTGGGATCACGACCTGAGCTGAAGGCAGATGCTCAACCACTGAAGCATCCAGGTGCCCCTAAATTTATATCTTTCAATAGTTAGTCTGAATATAAATGGGCTAAATGCCCCAATCAAAAGATACAAAATATCAGATTAGATAAAAAGCAAGACCCATCAATATGCTGTCTGCAAGAGACTCATTTTAGACCCAAAGAAATCACAAGATTTAAAGTGAGGGGGTGGGAAACCATTTATTATGCTAATGGATGTCAAAAGAAAGCTAGTGTAGTAATTCTTATATCAGACAAATTAGATTTTAAACCATCTCTCTGTAATAAGAGATGGAAGGACACTATATCATAATTAAAGGGTCTATCCAACAAGAAGATCTCACAATTGGGGCAGCCCCAGTGGTGCAGCAGTTTAGCGCCGCCTGCAGCCCGGGGTGTAATCCTGGAGACCCGGGATCGAGTCCCACGTCAGGCTCCCTGCGTGGAGCCTGCTTCTCCCTCTGCCTGCTTCTCCCTCTGCCTGTGTCTCTGCCTGCGTCTCTATGAATAAATAAATAAAATCTTAAAAAAAAAGAAGATCTCACAATTGTAAAGATTTATGTCCCTAACATGGAAGCAGCCAGTTATATAAGCCAATTAATAACAAAATTAAAGAAACACATTGATAGTAATACAATAATAGTAGGGGATTTAAACACCCCACTCATGGCAATGGACAGATAATCTAAGCAGATCACCAAGGAAACAAGGGCTTTGAATGACACATTGGACCAGATGGACTTCACAGATATATTCAGAGCATTCCTCCTAAAGCAGCAGAATGCACATTCTTCTCAAGTGCACATGGAACATTCTCCAGAATAGATCACATACTGGGTCACAGATCACATACTGGATCTCAACTGGTACAAAAGACTGGGATCATTCTCTGAATATTTTCAGACCATGATGCTTTCAAATTGGAGCTCAATCACAAGAGGAAATTTGGAAAGAACTCAAATACACGGAGGCTAAAGAGCATCCTACTAACAAATGAATGGGTCAACTAGGAAATTAAAGAAAAATCTTAAAAATTCATGGAAATAAATGAAAATGAAAGTTCAAAGCCTTTGGGATGCAAAGGTGGTCCTAAGAGGGAAGTATATAGCAACACAAGCCTTTACCAAGAAACAAGAAAGGTCTCAAGCACAACCTAACCTTACACCTATAGGAGCTGGAGAAAGAACAGCAAATAAAGCCTAAACTGAGCAGGAGAAAAGAAATATAGTTTAGAGCAGGAATCAATGAAATAGAAACCACAAGAAGAGTAGAACAGATCAATGAAACTAAGAGCTGATTCTTTGAAAGAGTTAATAAGATTGATAAACCCCTGGCCAGACTTATCAAAAAGAAAAAAGACCCGAATAAATAAAATCATGAATGAAAGAGGAGAGATCACAACCAACATGGGAGAAATACAAACAATTACAAGAACATATTATGAGCAACTATATGCCAAAAATTAGGCAATCTGGATAAAATGGATCTATTCTTAAAGATATGTAAAATACCAAAACTGAAATAGGAAGAAATAGAAAATCTGAACAGACCTATAACCAGCAAGTAAATTGAAGCAGTAATAAAAAAAAAAAAACTCTCAATAAACAAGAGTCGTGGGCCAGATGGCTTCCCAGAGGATTTCTACCAAACATTTAAAGAAGAATTAATGTTTATTCTTCTGAAGCTCTTTCAAGAAATAGAAATGGAAGGAAAACTTCCAATCTCTATGAAGGCAACATTACCTTAGTTCCAAAACCAGACAAAGATCCCACCAAAATGGAGAATTACAGACCAAAATCCCTGATAAACATGGATGCAAAAATTCTCACCAAAATACTAAGGATCCAACTGGATATTAAAAGGATTATGCACAATGATCATTTGGGATTTATGGGCTGCAAGGGTGGTTAACCATCTGCAAATCAGTTAATGTGATAAACTACATTAATAAAACAAATGACAAAAATCATATGATCCTCTCAATAGATGCAGAAAAAGCATTTGACAAAGTACAGCACCCTTTATTGATTAAAACTCTTCACAGTGTAGGGATAGAGGGAACATACCCCAATAGCATAAAAGCCATATATGAAAAGCCCACAGTGAATATCCTTCTCAATGAGGAAAAATTGAGAGCTTTACCCCTAAAGTCAGGAACACAACAGGGATGTCCACATGTACTACTGTTATTCAACATTACTACAAGAAGTTCTAGCCTCAGGAATCACACAACAAAAAGAAATAAAAGGCATCCAAATCAGCTAAGAAGAAGTGAAACTTTCACTCTTTGTAGATTACATGATATTCTATATGGAAAACCCAAAAGACTCCACCTCAAGATTGCTAGAACTCATACTGGAATTCAGTAGAGTGGCAAGATATAAAATCAATGCACAGAAATCAGTTGCATTTCTATACACTAACAATGAGGCAGAAGAAAGAGAAATTAAGGGTCAATCCCATTGACAACTGGACCAAAAACCATAAGATACCTAGCAATAAACCTAACCAAAGGGGCAAAGGATCTGTACTCAGAAAACTATAGAACATTGATGAAAACATTAAGGAAGATACAAATAAATGGAAAAACATTCTATGGTAATGTATTAGAAGAACAAATATTGTTAAAATGTCTTTAAAATATGTACATTCAATGCAATCACTCTCAAAATACCATCAACTTATTTCACAGAGTTGGAACAAATAATCCTAAAATTTGTATGGAACCAGAAAAGACCTCGACTAGCCAAAGGAATGTTGAAAAAGAAAACCCAAACTGGTGGCATCTCAATTCTGGACTTTAAGCTCTATTACAAAGCTGTGATCATCAAGACAATATGGTACTGGTACAAAAACAGACACATAGATCAATGGAACAAAATAGAGAACCCAGAAATAGACCCTCAATGCTATGGTCAACTAATCTTCAACAAAGCAGGAAAGAATATCCAATGGACAAAACATAGTCTCTTCAACAACTGGTGTTGGGAAAATTGGGTAGCTACATGTAGAAAAATGAAACTGAACCATTTCCTCACACTATACACAAAAATAGACTCAAAATGGATGAAAGACCCAAATGTGAGACAGGAATCCATCAAAATCCTAGAGAAGGGGGGTAGGGTAATTGGGTGATGGGCACCGAGGAAGGCACTTGATGGGATAAGCACTGGGTGTTATACTATATGCTAGCAAATTGAATTTAAATTTTAAAATGTAAAAAAAAAAACTTCCTAGAGAAGAACATGGGCAGCAACCTCTGTTACCTTGGCTGCAGCAATGCCTTGCTAGATACATCTCCAAAGTTAAGAAAAACAAAAGGAAAAATGAACTATTGGGACTTGATAAGGATAAAAAGTTTTGGTACAACAGAGGAAAGACTCAACAAAACCAAAAGACAACCTACAGAATGGGAGAAGATATTGGCAAATAATGTATCATATAAAAGCTAGTATCCAAAATCTATAAAGAACATATCAAAATCAACACCTAAAGAACAAATAATCCAGTCAAAAAATGGGCAGAAGACATGAACACACATTTCTCAGAAGACATACAAATTGCCAACAGGCACATGACAAAATGCTTAACACCACTTGGCATCAGAGAAATACAAATCACAACCACAATACCTCACACCAGTCAGAATGGCTAATTTTAACAAGTCAAGAAACAACACATGTTGGTGAGGATGTGGAGAAATGGAAACCCTCATACACTGTTGGTGGGAATGCAAGATGGTGCAGCCACTTTGGAAAACAGTAGGAAGTTTCCTCAAAAAGTTGAAAATAGAGCTTCCCTATGACCCAGCAATTGCACTACCGGGTATTTGCCCCAAAGATACAAATGTGGTGATCCAAAGGGGAACCTGCATCCCAATGTTTATAGCAGCAACATCTACAATAGCCAAACTATGGAAAGAGCCCACATGTCCATTAAAAGATAAATGGATGAAGAAGTTGTGTATACAGTGGAATACTACTCAGCCATCAAAAAATGAAATCTTGCTATATGCAATGATGTGGGTAGAATTAGAGGATATTATGCTAAGTGAAATAACTCAATCAGAGAAAGACAATTGTATGATCTAACTCATGTGGAATTTAAGAAACAAAACAGAATCATAGGGGAAGAGAGGAAAAAAATGAAACAAGATGAAATTAGAGAGGGAGACAAATCATAAGAGACTCTTAAACATAGGAAGCAAACATCATTGCTGGAGGGAAAGGAGTGGAAAGATGGGGTAACTGTGTGATGGACATTAAGGAAGGCTTGGTATGTAATGCGCACTGGGTATTATATAAGACTGATGAATCACTGAACTCTATTTCTGAAACCAATAATACATTATATATAATTAATTAGATTTAAATTTAAAAAAAGAAAAATTTAAAGATTTTGGATATAGTAATAGGTATTTGCCAAGTTACAGATCAGTCCTCAATAAAACCTGTGTGTTGGTTGAGTAGGTGTTACTTGGACCTCTTTTGTCTTGGACACTGAAATCAATGATCACATGTTCATTTATGCATTTCCTTCTTTTTCCTTCCTTTTTTTAACAAAAAAAAAGATTTATTCAATTTCTTTATTTGAAGGGGGCAGAGTGAGTGGTAGGAGGGGCAGAGGGAGAGGATCTCAAGCAGACTCCAAGCTGTGCACTGAGCCCAATGCAGGGCTCAACATCATGACCCTGAGATCAACACCTGACCTGAAATCAAGAGTGAGATGCTTAATCCACTGAACTACCCAAGCACCCCTGTTTGTTCATTTTCAATGGAGAACACTAGATTCTCTCTTCGTGAGTATCCACCTGAGTCACTGTTGTAAACTCTGCTGGCTGAGGTAGGACATCAGGTAAGGATCTCTTCTATGAAGGCTTTGGAAGAGAATCTCCAGGGCCTGGTGCCCTTTCTTCTCCACCATCCTCAGCAGGGTCTCATTCCTCCGCTGCTGTGTAGGGCACTGCTGCACCAGCTCCTTCTCTTCCTCGGTGAAGACCTCACTGTCCTGAAGGTCATCCAGTACTCCATTCAGGTCTCCCAGCCTGGCTTGCAGCTGCCGGCGGTGCTCCTTCAGAAAGGCCTTACCTGCGCAGAAGGAAGAGTTGAAGACTCAGAAAGGGATAGCACTCTTATGGAGTTCACAAACTCCATAAGACATAAGACATATTTCCTTTTTCATTTTTCCCTGAAGTAAGCTCCATGCCCAGTGTGAAGCCTAACTCAGGGCTTGAACACATGACCCTGAGATCAAACTCAGAACTGAGATCAGGAGCCAGATGCTTAACTCACTGGGCCACCCCGATGACCCTTAAAGACATAATTCTCTGTGGAGATAATGTTCATTCTCTTTTGCATGTTGCCCAGACAGACCTTACATGCACATCTTCAGGATTCCCAGTCCATTTTCAGGGGTCTATGAATTTAGGGAAACTCAATGATTCCTCTACTTCAATCCCTTCCTATCCCCTCCCTCCAAGCTTGGAGCACCTCTCCTTCATTACTTTCCAGTTTTCTTTGGAATCCTAGAGAGGCTCTATCTTGCTGTACACTCATCTATTCATCTTCTAACAATCTTCAAGCTCATACATTGATATGCATGATACCGGAGGTGCAGGTGGTCTAGACTAGCACCCCACCCTCAGGGGTCTTCTTAAAAAGTGTATAGAAAGAGATGTAAGTGGCTAAATACAGCACAGAAGGAACCAGGAACTGTAGAGAAGAAGGTATTTTGCATCATGTTGACTCAGGGTTCATGCTGGTTCCCATATATAATACCTGTGTGACCTTCGCCAAATCACATCACTTTCTTGTTTCTCAGTTCATTCAGTTCTACCATGACTGTTTTAGCCTTTTTTTTTTTTTTTTGAGAGAGAGAGAGAGAGCTCCAGCAGGTGGAGGAGGGCAGAGGGAGAAAGAGAACCTTAAGCAGGCTCCATGCCGTGCTTAGAGCCCAACTGAGGGCCCAGTCTCATAACCCTGAGATCATGACCTGAGCCAAAATCAAGAGTTGGATGCTTAACCTAATAAGCCACTTAAGAAGCTAAAAGTATGAATGCTTCCTACTTATAACTTATACAGTTAGAAATTTCGTTCTTAACACAATGTCACAGATCGTTAATGTCCAGTCATCTGCTCCTATAACCAAACAGTTTAATTTAATGATCTGATTTCTCTGAAGTCTTGGTGCTTATACTGAAAAGTCACAGGAACTGTACGTTCGATGACTCCTTGATTGGAATAGAGTTTTCTGTTTTCAGAAAGATTCTCATCTTAACCTAGTCTCGCTGCATTGGTTGTGGTCATCTTACCCATTTGTTTAACAACTTATACTCAATCTTCTTAACTGGACATAAACTTCACCTTTTTCCCCCTCTCTAGGATGCACTCTGAAACATTTAAACTCACTCAATGTTCGATCTGAGCCCATGTATTATTCTCTCCTAAATCCTCCTAATAATCCTTTGGAACACATCCACAACTGTTATTTTGATAAGCACTGTGAAGTCAGCTTTGTTGTTTCCACCTGCTGGAATAGAAACCCCATGAATGCGGGATGTGTGAAGTAACAGCCATTGCCATGTTAGCTCCAAACCTCCTCCATGATTCTGTGGGGGAGCAAGTCAAAGATTATTCACAGGGATAGACAGAAATGGGGTATTAAAGCACAGATACACATATTTGGCATGAATTTTTGGCATGCTACAGGCAGTCAGTAAGTTGCATTTGCCATCATGATCCTTTTAATTACCCTGATTTCATGAGGGAAAAATGCAACCAAAGCCTTTGGGTCAGAAAGGATAGGATGACTAGACTTTTTTTTAAATTTATGATAGTCACACACACACAGAGAGAGAAAGAGAGAGAGAGAGAGAGAGAGAGGCAGAGACAAAGGAAGAGGGAGAAGCAGGCTCCATGCACCGGGAGCCTGATGTGGGATTCGATCCCGGGTCTCCAGGATCACACCCTGGGCCAAAGGCAGGTGCCAAACCGCTGCTCCTCCCAGGGATCCCTGACTAGATTTTATTTTATTTTTTTTTATTATTATTTATTTATGATAGTCATACAGAGAGAGAGAGGCAGAGACAAGGCAGAGATACAGGCAGAGGGAGAAGCAGACTCCATGCACCCGGAGCCCGACGTGGGACTCGATCCCGGGTCTCCAGGATCGCGCCCTGGGCCAAAGGCAGGCGCCAAACCGCTGCGCCACCCAGGGATCCCCCTGACTAGATTTTAAAGCAAAGTCTTCACAGAAGAGTTAGTATCAAAAGAAGATCTGAAGGAGTAGGATCTTGTATGAAATACAAGATGCCACCAGGCCAAAAGGGAAAAAGAGGAAAAGAGATGTCATGCTTCACAGTGCATGGTGGCCAGAATGGAGATTTGGCTGGCAAAGATGTGGGCTGGCAGCAGCTTCTGAAAGGTCTTCTAGAGAGAGAAAACCAGGTTCAGCTTTATCTTGTGACAACGGGTGACATAACTCTTGCTCAAGAGCTTACATAATAGGAAGGGTAGAGACCTTCTGCTCCTGCCACACACTCACCACTTGCATAAATCCTTTTCATTTTGAAATCATCCTTAGCTCATGCTTACCCAAGATCAGTGGTTGGGTTGGAACCCAATTGCGACTCCAGGTGTGGGGTCTGATTTTCTTTAGCTAGTCTGCCTCTCTGGATCTCCTGACAATACCACCAGCTGGCCAGGACATGGGTCTATTGCCATTTCAATCAATGTGACACCTGAGGAGGAGTCTTCTCTTCACTGAGGGGCATCAAGAGATGCTATCTTTCTCCTCCTGGATGATCTGTTTTGAGATAGGAGGACTGTCACTTTTACCATGTGGAGCCTGACAGTCAAAGCCAACAATATGGAAGGCAGAAGGGAGTCCCTTGATCTTTATTCCTTATTTTATTTACTTATGTTAAAAAGGCTTTATTATTTTACATTTTTTGTAATCTCTACTCCCAACATGGGCTTGAACTCACAACCTCAAGATCAGGAATCACAAGTTCTTCCAACAGAGCCAGCAGCCAGGTGCCCCTTGACTCCTTACTTTGAATCATTTCTTTCTCTGCTACCTACCAACTCCAGGAACCTTAACCAATGCCCAGCTAATCCCTGTTCTTGATTTTTACAGCAGCCTCATAACGCGGTTCCCACTTCCTGTCCGTTCCTCGCCCACATTCATCCACACTCTTGAGAAAAGTGAATGCATTGCTACCTACCCTGCAAAAGTCCCCCGTTGGCCTTCAGCTTAAGGTCCAAAAGATTTCAACCATCATCCTTATGCTTTCAACGTCTGTTTCTTGCCTGCCTCTCTGGTCTCTTGGGGCCTCACTCCATCTAAAGCTTCATGTCCAGCCATATCAAACTACTTTCACCTATACTTCATCAGATGCAATATGTGTTCCCCAATAAGACTGGTTGCATGCTCAGAGTCTGCATATTATACCCCCTCACGAGTTTGTTCCCTGAAGTGGCTCAGGCTCCTTCTTTGTCTCTGACACCACTGAGTCTTTGTAAATGAAGAGAAGGTATGATCTCTCATTGAGCCACATCACACCACTCAAACACCTCCTGAAATCAGACACATCCTTCTGACTTTTGGTGGAAGCATTGCACTCACCTGAGAGAGGAGGAGGGGCTGCTGCAGAATGAAACTGGAGATCCACTAGGAAAGGAGGAGAAGATGGAGAATGAAATGAACCATATACCTTCATCTAGGTGTTCTTTTCTTTATTTGTAAGTGGTTTGTTCTTGTTTTATTCATTTAGTAATCTCTACAGCCAACATGGGGCTCAAACTCACAACCCCGAGATCAAGAGTCACGCGTTCTTCTGACTGAGCCACTCAGGCAACCCTGTAGTTTCTCTGGTCTTTGATGTAACCCACTAAAGTAATTTAACTCCACTTCCTAACTTAAAGATCCCATTGAAACATCATATACCAATGGCACCCAATTAAGTAGAAGATCACTTACTGCCTATTAAGGAAATGCATCCAAGGAGGGAGCTCATTTTTCCTTTCTATTTCTATTTCTATTTTTATTTAGAAGTCAATGTGAGGAAATGCGAAAGGTACAGTAAAAATGATCATACTGTTCGTCATTATCCTCTAGGTAAATGTATTTTTGACATGAAATGCCATCATTGAGTGAGTATATTTGATCAATAAGTGTCGATATTCTTTAAACTCTAGAACACTGAAATTGTTGATAGTTCAGAACTTGTAAGTTGAACACACTTGTAAGTCGGTGGGACATTTGCTGACTGGAGCAACCATTTGGGAAAATAACTAAATTGTGTTTATCATTAAGCCTTCAGCATGGTCTTATGCTTTCTTTCTAAAAGTCCTGCTGTTGTTTAAAGTTCTGAGAAATTTTGTGTCCTCCCTCCTTCAGCAGCTGCTTAGTCTCCATTTATGCCAACAAGTATAAAATTGCCCAAAGGATAGGATTAAACCAACTTTATGCACCTTCTGATTCTTATGATTAGCATCCCCTGTGCAACATCTCCTAGGTAGGAGAGGTTCCAATTCAACTCCAACAGCCACACCTATACCAGGCACACAAGACGAGTGCCAACACTTTTTTCAATGCAACATTGACTATAAACTGTAGTTGGGACTATACTCAGACCTTCTCCTCTGAGAAGGTCTTCACTACAACCAAGGGGAGAGAGGTGCATGATTTTTTTCCTCCCCCCAAATTGTAGACTCATATTGTCACCTACCTGGCTTCACCAAAGTGCGCCAGACCAAAGTCTTGTGTCTTTTTTCAGCAATTTCAAGTATGATTGGTTCCTTCATCCTCCCAGCATAGACTTTGGAGAATATCTGGATTTCTCCAGGACTCCTGTAGGATAATTTCAACTCCTAGAGGAAACACACCACTTGAATTACAGCATCAGGGGGTGGAGGGGGTGTGTGTGTGTGGAAAGGCCTGTTTGCCAACAGTGAACTGGTCACTGAATTATGATCGTTTCCTTCACAGTCTCATAGCTGGTTGACGGTGAAAAGAGGGAGGATGGTCAACAGCTTTTAAGGTTACAATTTTCAGAAATAGTATTATCCCTGAAAGGAAAGGTAGCCAAGCTTTTATCAGGGTGTGGTTCAGAGAGTAATCACCGGAGCTACTGACGCTGCATTAGTCTTCCATTGTTTTCTTTTAAAGATTTTATTTATTCATGATAGTCAACAGAGAGAGGCAGAGACACAGGCAGAGGGAGAAGCAGGCTCCATGCAGGGAGCCCGACGTGGGATTCGATCCGGGGTCTCCAGGATCACGCCCCGGGCCAAAGGCAGGCGCCAAACTGCTGCGCCACCCAGGGATCCTGTCTTCCATTGTTCTCCAAAGAACATAACATTTTGAAGCCTGAGTTAAATCTGAGTTAGATTCAATTCTACCAACCTCAGGTATTATCTCCAGATGAGCATTACTGGACACGATATAACGGGAACCAAAATTCAGGGGGTCCACTGGGGGTGAGGTCTGCAGACGCACACCATGAAACTTAGCTTCTTCATCATCTATTGCCTGAGGAAGAAGCAGAAGCAAATCAGAGGACAAAGCTAAAAGTAATAAAGCAAAGGTAGTGGCACACAAAGTCCTCCATATGTTGTATTAAGTAGCATGTGTGATATGATTCAAATGATGTAAAGATTTATGCCTCCGTGCATGAGGAGATACAGTTCTCTTATGATTTTATTTTTAAGAAATCTCTACACCCAGTGGGTGGTTCAAACTCACAATCCTGAGACTCAAAGTTGCATGCTCCTCCAACTAAGTCATACAGGTGCCCCATGGAAGGATGTATTAATACAATTTTACTGGTGGTTATCTCAGAGCCAAGGGATTTATATCTTTTTTAGGGGGGGGGGGTTAAATGGAGAGAGAATCTTAAGCAGTCTCTACATTCAGCAGAGCCTGACTTGGTGGCTCCATCTCGTGACCTTGAGATCATGACCTAAGCCAAAATGAAAAGTCATAAGCTTAAACAATTGAGCCATCCAGGTGTCTCCTCCCAAGACAATTCTTTTTATCACAAATCTCTGTATAGATTGATCATTCTTCCTATAATGTAGCAGGAATTGTCTGAGTGCTCCTCAAAGCTGCAGACAAAGACAATTCTTTCTGTTTGCCCTGGCAGGGGACCATCCAGTTTGCAGCTGGATCTATGAGGGATGAGGGAATAAAAGACTTCCCTGCATCACAAGGCTGCTGCCCCATGAAATGCTCTACTACCTGTGCACCAATACAGCTGTGACATCACCAGAGAGGCCCAGAAACAGAGCAGAGGAGCCTTCAGAACTATTTGAGGAACCTCCAAAGACACAAAATAGAACTGAAACAACAAAATAATAACAGGATTTGAGAGTCTCAGCAAAGCTCAATAGAGACTTTACAGAATTAACGAGCAAGAATCACTATCAAAATCAATTACAGTGTAAGTGTCCAGTTAGTAAATGCTCTTGGTGGGTAGTGATGAGAAGGAGGCAGGAAGGAGAAGGAGAGGCTGGTGATGTTCCACTTCTCGATCAGGTGCTGTATACAAGGTGTGTCCACTGTGAAAATTAGGGAGCAATACATTTATCTGCCTATTTGATTCATGTTAAAAGAAATCCGTATATCCATTTGAAGGGAAGGATGTCCAATGCTGATACACGAATTGGACCTGGAAGATCAAGTGGAAGAAAATTTTCAAATTGTATCAGGAAGGGAATGAAACTCCGGTGGGGGGCAATGGGCTTTCAAGGAGTCACTACACACATGCTAGTAAAGAGTAACAGCTCCACAGGGATAAAAAGAAAAGGAAGGAGGAAAGACAGTAATGTGCCATGCCATTTTAGGGGTGCCTGGCTGGCTCAGTCAGTAGAGCATGTCACTCCATCTCAGAGTGTTGAAATTGAGCCCCAGGTTAGGGTAGAGATGACTTTCTAGAAATCTTTTTAAAAATTATTTTAAATGAGTAGACACATTTAAAAGAAATTATGGTAATAAGAGATTGGAACCAAAATAACCAAATACATCACTATAACATTGACGGGTTATCCTATGTCTCTACTTCTGTGTGTATGTGTGTGTGTGTGTATTTTCTTGAATAAATAGATAAATCTTAAAAAAAAAAAAAAAACACATGTGTGGGGGGGACTCCTTGTTGGCCCACCAGTTGAGCGTCTGCCTTCAGCTCAGGGCACGATCCTGGGATCCAGGATCGGTTCTTACACTGGGCTCCCTGAGAGGAGCCTGCTTCTTTCTCCCTCTGCCTATGTCTCTGCCTCTCTCTGTGTGTGCCTCTCATAAATAAATAAATCTTTTTTTTTTTTAAGTGACGGTTATGGGCAGCCTGGGTGGCTCAGGTTTAGCGCTGCCTTCAGCCTGGGGTGTGGTCCTGGAGACCCAGGATTGAGTCCCACGTCGGGCTCCCTGGATGGGGCCTTCTTCTCGCTCTGCCTGTGTCTGTCTTTCTCTCTGTGTCTCTCATGAATAAATAAATAAAATCTTTTTTAAAAATTGACAGTTATTATTAAGAGCAGATTTCTGGAGATAGTGGGACATACTCCTGTACTTAGCTTGTTTTATGGATTGAAGGTAAATCCCTTTACCTGCCTTTTTTTTTTTTTTTAAATAGCACTTGTCATAGGCACATATATTTTTCCTGTAGGACAAACATTTCCATCTTCCAAATACTCTTTGGTTGTCCAGCATTTGTTTTGTGCACTCAACAGCCAAGCATGGCTAGTGGCTAATATATAGGATTGTGATGCTCCTGATGTAAACAGGGAACATTCTCAGGGCAAAAGTGGCATTTTGAGATTGTCTTGTGTTTTCAAATGAAGAAAAGGTTTGCCCTCTTTTCTTCCCCTCTGTATAGAGGACGACAGACCACATTTCATTCCTTCTGTCAACATTTCATGAATGTGTATAGTAGGCCTTACATTGTGCTTTTAACTAACCTGTGATTAAGAGGTTATTTATAATTTACAAAGAAACAGACAATAAGTAAATAATGAGACCAATGGAAAGAAATAAATAGACACAATGATTATAGCTTGGGTCAGATGACACTACGGGCAAAGAGATGACTTGGTTTATGTTCAAAGTGTAACAAGGATTTGGAGAAGAGTCTTGGCCAAGAAGTGTTGGGATATTTATGTTTGTACGAGATCTCCCTGTTGGCAGATAAAAAGGAGAAGTCAGATAGACAAAAAGTCTGAAGGCCTGAGTCCTATTTCCAGCAGAAGTCCGTGAAGGAGGGGGCCACCTTCTGGTGGCAGGAGGCCACCACTGCCAGTGGTGATAAGAAAAGGAAACTGGCTCCAGTGACATTATGAAAGTGACTTCTGAAAGCAGAGAGCTGAACTCACGCATCTCCACACTTATTGTCTCTTGCTCTATAGATTGCAAGCTCCAATAAAATTTCAAGCAATATTACGACAGTAAAACCCATTGATTTTCTTTCTTTTGTAGAAGTCATTGATATGGAGGATACATTGGAGGAGGAAAGAAAATGAAACAGAGGGATTGAAGATAAACTCTAGATGTGGGTTTGAGTGACTCAGTGGAACTTGGTTGCATATCCCCTATAGGAAGAGAGTTGAAAGAGCAGGGCAGTTTTGGGGAAGAAAGGAAGTAATACACGAGGCTAGGTATTCTCCTGGACACTCAAGTGGACACATTAAGTCAGGCAGTTCACAAAGCTCTGGAGGGTCCAGGATGGGATACAGATTTAGGAATTTTCCTCTTCCATGGAATTTGGTGACAGAATCCAGAAGAGTCACTAAGACCATCAGTGAGTCCAGGAGGTGAGAGGTTTCAGAGCAAGTGTCTTGTGGAAGCCATTGGATGAGGGACCATAACAGTTAATATGGAGATTGGGGAAATAGGGTATGAAGGACTTCTAGACAGGACTCTTTCCAAGGATGGGTGAGGCCAACAGCACACATGCTACCAGACTTCAGGGAAGAATCATCCAATGGAGACTTTGAACAGAATCATCTGAGGGAATAGAGATACAGTAGCCCAGCAAGAAGCATCTGAGGGCAGAGTGAGCACTGAGGAATGTCCAGACCAGCGGGCCCATAAAGCTGATGACCCATTTGCCAAGTAGCAGAAGAGAGAAATGGACATTCAGAGCTGAAGGAAAACATTTCTCTAATATGGTAGCTATGGTCAATCTGGGGTTGCTCATGGAATGGGACGCCAGGGTAGGAGACACTGATGGAGGAGGGGACGGCAGATCCTTCCTGGTGTAGCGTCCTCCCAGGAAGGCCAGAGGGAATGGGATCCAGGAGAGCCTCAGACCCTAGCCTCTAGCAAGTAGTGGGCAGGCTAATCTCTGCCCACTCCACGACAGGGCTGGGGGTAGTGAAGCCAGTACAGAATTAGATCTACAAAGTGATGATAGGAAAATGAGGTCATTCCATCTCATTGTTTCTACTCAGCAATAAAGTAGAGCAAGTGATCCTATGAGATTTGGGGTCAAGGGAGGAAGAAAGGCCAGCCTGGGAACTAGGGTGTGTCCACAATAGAAAGAAGAGTCATTTAAGACTTTGTTTTGGTTTTTACTACAGTTTTCTTTTCCTGCATAGCCCAGGAATGGTCATCTCTAGCATCCAGATTAAAATATTTTCTCTTGTACTTTAAATACCTACAGTTACTCACAACCCTATTGACCACCAGGCATGCATCTGTCTCTCTTGGGGCTGAAGGAGGATAAACTGACTGTTAGAGAATCAAATGAACCTTCCTCTGGAACCTCTCGATCAAGGATGCAGGGACAAAAGTGATATTTTTTGTGGGAAAGCAGTAGCTCTCCAGCGACAAAGACCGGTGAATCTGCTTCAGCACTAACCCAGGAATGGTTGGGGGACGGGGGACTCTGAGCCTATCACAAATGTGCTGGAGGGAGACACTACTGCACAGGAAAAGGACTTCAGAGGGGTGTGCATGTATCATGTATGTTTGGGGAGGGTATTTAAATTAGATCCTATTACTTTGAAATTCTACAATGAAATCTCTGCATTACTCTCTGCCAGTCTCCATAAGTCTCATCTCGTATTTTCCTTCTCCGTAAACCCAGAGAAGGCAGCTCCATTTTCAGAAGAACAGAATTCCTATTGCAGATCCTTGCACATGGCTCAAGAGGCAGCACCCACAGAATGACCTCAGGGAGGGTGATTCATGCTTCTATCAGTGAAAGCTGTGCCTTCACTTTTCTGTTTAATACAGAGTTGGAAGGTCCAAGGTGAGAAACTGCCATGTAATTCTCACATCTTCTCCAGCCTTACCTTCGTTAACAAGGGGTCACTGGGGATGAGGTACAAGTGAAATTTAATATCTTCAGGGTGGAAGTGATAATAGATCAGTGTCAAGGACGTGATGGGGACAGAAACACCTGTCCCACTGGCGAATCTCAGCAGGATCCCCATCAGAGAGAAGCTGGGGTTTTCCAGCACGGCATAGAAAGGCTCCACTCGGCTTGGCGATTCTAGGACCATTCCTTCATCCTTAAAATGGGCGACTTGGAACCAAGAGACATCGACCTCATTTGCTGTAGGACAACCACAAAGCCCATGAGATAACGTTCCCACTGGCCCACTGTCTTCCCTCATCCCTCTTTACCTGGGAGGGAGATGATGTGGGGGAGGTGGATTTCAGCAATGACCCCCTCAGGCTCCACAGAGATCTCAAACAAAGGCCCTGCCGCCATCCACTGCTCCTGGTGCTGTAACGTCAGGCCCAGGCGTTGATTCCAAGAATCAAAAGCAATCTTCACAGTCACTGCTGCTGTTACCAAGAAGCCAAGGCCTACCGCTGGCCACAGATAGAAGCCAGCCACAGGAAAGTGGGCGCTGAAAAGAGCCAGAGTGATAGTCATGCTGGTTAACCCTAGAACTTTGATTGAAAGAACACAAGTGCAGAGAGATGTGGTGTTTGGGTGGAGCCAGGTTCAAGACCCATCTGTGATTTTCACAACTGTAGGAACCTCTGGGGACTTCATTAGGTTTTCTGGGCCCCAGTTTCTCTCTATTCTACATATGTTGAAATTAAAATACCAACTCAGTGCATAGAATACAGAGAACACTGACAAAATTTCAGATGTCCATAGGGATGGATCATGTTTCCTATCATGTAGGTGTATACGAGTAAATATCACACAGCATTTTCTTCCTTTATAGTAGAATTCTTTGAAACAATTAGCGTCTCCCATTCTTACCTGTATCTGTTTGCAGACTTATCAATCAACTCAATATCCACATTTCCTTCAGTTCCCAGGAACTGATAACTTTTACAAACTGGTTCAACCCCAGCAGACAGTTGAGCAGCCTGGATGGGCACTAGTGTCTCCACTCCTAAGCTAGTATCTTCTGAAAAATAAACATTGCATGTGTCAAATGCAGACTCTTCGAAAAGGCCTGATCTGAAGGAGCCCTGGAGGTTCAATGGCACATGTGCTGTTCGCAATCTAGATGTCAGAGAGAAGGATGTGTGGCAAGAACAGGGCACTTTGATCTTTGAATCCAGAAGAGGAAGGCATGAGAATGTTCTTTGTTGTTACTGAAACTGCACTCCCACCTTTAAGAAGGAAGCCCAGATGGACAGCTTTGGTTGGGGGCGATATTTGCCTCAGCCAGGCACCACAGCAGCTAAATTTCTACATGGACCCAAGGAGCAGCTGATATCTGATGCTGGTGAAGGAAGGCAAGTCCCTAAAAGCTGAAGACACAAAAGCACACCGGTGGACTGTAGTGTTCACCACCATCCAACTGGAGGCACCCCAGACCATCCCCTGGCTCCCTGAGCGGTTCCACCACCCAACTGGGAGGCTTCCCAGCACTGCTTGGAGACCCTCTACACATGCGCTGCTGGATTCCATTCGCACCTCCCACGCTCTGGGAGAAGATGACTGGAGTAGAACAAATATCTGTATCTTGGACAATAGAAGTCTCTGATATACTATGCTCTGACAAAATTGGTTTACGGTTTATCAAGAATTATAAAGGATGGAGTCTCATTTCACAGAGAGTAGGGATTTTGTACAGGAACAATGAAAAGTCTCAAACAGTCACCTAAACTCTCTGAGTTTTTTTCCTCCTGTGTAAGATGGAGAGACTGATGCTACCTGACCTTATAGAACTGCTCTGAATTTTGGTTCCTCGAGAAAATAGCACACAACGTCAGCTACTAATGTGAGTACAGATGAGGTTACCCTGTCACCATGTGCCTGGTAGCTCAGGAGCTGGACTGAGCATCAAGATACAGCCAATTCAGTGCCCTGATTCTCCTGATCCTCACATGGCTTTGACATATTGTGGGAAAGTTTCCATCAATGAGCACAGAGAGGTGGAGCAAGTATCGACAGGATGTAGGACAGTCATGTTGGGTAAAGTTTTCCAACCAATGGTGATCAATTTTGGGCTGGTCTAGGTGCTGATTTTAAAAATGGAGTCTATAAAAGAGTTCTAATGGTGAACAGATGTTATAAGAAAGAACTCTTAATCCAATAGGACTGGTGTCCTGGTGTCCTTTACATGAAGAGGAAGAGAGACCAATCTTTCTATCTCACTCTCTTTCTTGATACATAGAGGAAAGGCCATGTGAACCCCAAGAGAAGGTGACCACTTACAATCCAGGAAGACTTATTCACCAGAGACTGAATGTGTCAGCAGGTGAGCTGAGACTTCTAGCCTCCAGAACTATGAGAAAATTGCCTTCTGTTGTTTGAGTCCCCTAGACTGGCTGTTTTGCTAGGCCAGCCCTAGTACACGCTTACAATAGGAATGTTTCCTAGCCCAAAGCCATTCAGAGTATAAATGTCACAAAAGATCATACATTGTTCAGTTTTTGAAGTCTTAGCATGGATTAGGGTAAAAGATAGCAGGCCCTTTTAAATGAACCCAAACACCATGGGATGCTGCCACACTTCACCTAGTGGCTGGAGATTTCTCACCCCTCGGTTCCTTTCTTTGTCTTTGAAATAGAGGCTCTATGATCCACTCATAGAGTTTCCATGAATAATAAGAAGACAATGTGTTTAATGTCCGTAATCGAGTGTTTGGAATACGGAGTCTCTTCCAGATACAGTATCTGAGGATTTCGCTACTTCATATTCCCATTTAAGTTGTAGGGAGGATGGTGTTATAGAGAAGAAAATTGCTTTTGATAGTCACCACCACAAAGGACTTCAAATTGTCTTCTCCGTGTAAATCCACAGGACATTTCTATCAGCCCAATACACACATGCCTGGCTTCATCTCTATATTAGACAATTACCTGATCCTTTTGTCAGTGGCAATTTCCGGGCTATCCATTTCATGGCACTTTGGGCCCTTGAATGTCAAAAATAAGAAAAATATTAGAAATCATTTCACAAGGGGTGCCTGACAATCAATGGAACATATGGCTCTTGATCCTGGGGTCATGAGTTTGAGCCCCACACCAGGTGTGGAGATTATTTAAAATCTTAATTAAATATTAATAAACTCTTTAAAAAAATTATCAGTTCACCAAAAGAAATGAGGAGGATGTGATTACAAACGAGAGCTGTTTTTTTTTTTTAATTTATGATGGTCACAGAGAGAGAGAGAGAGAGCGAGGGGCAGAGACATAGGCAGAGGGAGAAGCAGGCTCCATGCACCGGGAGCCCGATGTGGGATTCGATCCCGGGTCTCCAGGATCGCGCCCTGGGCCAAATGCAGGTGCCAAACCGCTGCGCCACCCAGGGATCCCAAACTAGAGCTGTTTTGCCCAAACAAAGGCTATGATCCAGAAAGGGTCATTTAAACTTTCAATTAAATTAAATTCAATGATATTAAATTAAAATTGAGCTCTCAGCTATACTATCCACATTTCAAGTGCTTAATACCTGCATGTGGCAAATGGCTACCATATTGGCTAACACAGGCTAGAACATTTCCTTTTTTTTTTTTTTTAAGATTTTATTTATTTATTCATGAGCGACACAGAGAGAGAGAGATTGGCAGAGACCGAGGGAGGAGCAGGCTCCATACAGGGAGCCCGATGTGAGACTCGATCTCAGGACTCCAGGATCATGCTCTGGGCATGAAGGCAGACGCTTAACCACTGAGCCACCCGGGCGCCCAGAACATTTCCATCGTCACAAAATGTTCTCAGGAACAGTTCTATTATACTCCCAAAAAATAGATGACTTGGATATGGAGAGTAGAACTAAGAGAGGATCTGTCCAGGCAAATGTGTCTTGACCATTCTGCCTCTTCTCCTATTATACTAGTATCCAAAGTGCTCATACCTAACTTCTTTTGTTTAAATGGCTCTGATTGGGCATTTGTTATTTCACTTGGCAGTAGTAGAGGAGTGGAGACGACAGGGGTTCTGTAACCATCTGGGTTTTTGTGAGATGACTGCTATTTTTTCTGAATTCAGTGGGCATGACAGTAAAGAAGATCTGGGGGGCTATACCCACGGGCAGGTTAGAGGCATGCTACCCACTCTGAGTCCTTTACTGTGGGACTGTTCATTACCAACAGAGCCCTGTGAATTTATGTGCCCAGTGTTGCTAAGTGTCCACAGTGCTTAGAGAAGAATGTTCTAAATGAGTTTCCAAAACTTACTGGAGAAAATCATGGAAACAAGAAGCTGGATAAGTGAGGGTCAGGGCACAGTGGGGAAGGAGAAGAGAAGAAATTCAGGAGAAGGAGAAGGAGAAGAGGTAGAAAGGGTCAAAAAAAAAAAAAAAAAAGAAAGGACACAGGACACAAAACGTGAGGATTGCCAACATTCCAAGGAGGGAAAATTATGTAACAGCATGTTAAAAAAAATAAAAGATATTTAAATAAATAAAATCTAAAAACATTTAGTTAAACAGAAACAGAATATTTTAGATCAAAAATTCTCCTGTGGTGCCTGAGTAACACAAGAAGATGAAATCATCATTCAGGGAGACTACAGATGACCTACTTTAGTCATTCAGGAAAATTGAAGAGAGGTGAATGATGATGGCTTTAAAAATCTTAGAGAAGATAAGAAATGACTTTTGGAAAATTTGTCTATATTTAGTGGTTGGAATTGAAAGTTGATATGGCCAGAAGGAGAGGGGGTTTCACAAAATGTGTATTTATCTTGCAGTAACACTATAGACGACCCTCACCCTGGCATTTGCACTTTTCTGGATGAGGCTGCTTGGTTTTTTTGTTTTGTTTTGTTTTGTTTTGTTTTTTTCTTAACTGCTGAAGTCTAATAGAGGAGGCTGTAATGCTTATGTATGAAATAGAATTTAGTCAAATAAACATTTGGGGTCATTTGGTTAAATAAATAAATAAATAAATAAATAACTCACTCACTCACTCACTCACTCATTCACTCACTCACTCACTCACTCCTTGGTGTCTGATGACTGTTGGAATAAAAGTACTGAATTAGCAATTGACTCATGGGTGCAATACATGACCCCAGAGTAGTGGTGACCAAACTGACTGTACCTTGGAAGCTTTAAAAATCCCCCAATACACAGAAGGGGGGTGATGAAAGAGGAACAAAAGCACTGATTTCTGTGGGTACAGTAGTTATTGCATGATTGCTGCCATTGCATCATGAAATGTCTAGTTTCATTTACATTTGCTGAGATTCTCTTGATTTCTTGCTGTATGTATGTAATCCTTGATCCCTGGATTCCTCATATTCCTTGATATGTCTATTCACTTGAACATGAGAGGAATTTTCACAGAGAAGTTGATACATAGACTAAGGCTAAAAAGAATACATATTTGGAGAAGTGGAGTTCAAAGAAAGAATCTGTGGCTCTTTTCTCAAAAGGGTTTTGGGCAAGCCATGTGAGAGAACCTTGACCTGCCCTCCGGAGTCTTGGTGCTGTCTGAGGCTACAAAATCAGCCATGGATTATGTTAGGCCCATGCCAAGCTGAGGGTAAATACATAGCCTTCTGTTTTCTTGTGGTGCTTGTGCACATTGGGGTCCAGTGGTGGCTGAGGGTGGAACTTAGGAGGAAGGCATTGGTGAGTGGGAGTCAGTTCATCCCAGGTCATGGTATCTGAATGTTAAATTTTCCAGGAATTTTGTGGGTAGGTTGTTAAACATGGCTGTTAGTAAAAATTAAATCATATACAATTTTCATTTAAATGGACTATATTGGGACGCCCGGGTGGCTCAGTTTTTGAGCCTCTGCCTTTGGTTCAGAGCGTGATCCTGGGGCCCCAGGATCGAGTCCTACATTAGGCTTCCTGCATGGAGCCGGCTTCTCTCTCTTCTATGTCTCTGCCTCTCTCTCTATGTCTCTCAATGAAGAAATAAAAATAAATCTTTTAATTAAATAATTAAATAGATAGATGATAGATAGATAGACGATATCACTGACAAAGGTAATAAATGCTGAAACATTCCTTTGTAATCATTTTACTACATTATACTATATTCGGTGTTTTTTCTTAATAGTACATATATTTTTTCTTTTTAATCTCTACACTCAACCAGGGCTTGAACTCAGGGTGCCATGATCAAAAGTTGCATGCTTCCCTGACTGAGCCAGCCAGGCACCTCTATACCTCTGCCCTCTTGAAGTTATCTACAATTATGTTATCTGTGTAGTGAAAATACTCTGTAATAACAGGCTACTGCACAACTATTTCCAACTCTGTATTAAGGGACATCATCTTCGTACTTTGAAATACACCATGATGGAAGTAGTCACCCCATGGAAATTGGCAAATACTGTAAGTAAAGGCTCTCCCCTCTCTCCTAGGGAGGCTGGTGTTGAACACTCTCCAGCACACCATGTCAGGGACTTCATTCCATCCTTCAGCCTCATCAGAAGCCAGTTTCCCAGAGCACCTAGTTGGTTATTTGCATTGGTTCCCAACTCAACCAATGACACAGTGGTCTTTGCATCAGTTACTGCCTATTTGTGTATAGTTTATCAAGACACCTTCCAAAAGGGAAAAAAAAAAAAGGCAGCCCGTGTGGCTCAGCGGTTTAGCGCTGCCTTTGGCCCAGGGCGTGATCCTGGAGGCCAGGGTCCGTGTCCCATGTCGGGCTCCCTGCATGGAGTCTGCTTCTCCCTGTGCCTGTGTCTCTGCCCCCCCCCCCTCTCTCTCTGTCTCTCATGAATAAATAAAATCTTAAAAAAAAAAAAAGACACCTTCCTGAAAGAAGAGGTACCTGCCTCATTCAGAAATTTCTGAATTTGTTGGTAAGACTGGATAAGCTCATTCATTCTCCCCGATTCCTATGTAAATTACCCCACCCTCCCTGATTCTCATGTGCCCCTGTGATATCCAGGAACAGAATCCAATACTACCATCACCTTTCCCCAAGTAATCATTCCCCTTACTTGGAATACAAGTCCTTACGAAACTGACCGTGCAACACCAGTGTGGAGCAGACTTAGGTTCTCTGAAAATTTATATTTAGAAAGCACTTCCGGAGGTATCTCATCACCAATACGGCTTAATGTTACACAAAAATTCTGTCTGGGAAACAAAACAAAAGTTGTGTTATGAATATAGCATGGAGGTCTGGTGGCAGGACAATCTCTCCACATGACTTTATGTTAAAAGCCCTAGACCCCATGCTTTGTCTTTAGGGGAATCTTCTCTCAAGCCCTTGACTCCATCTCCCCCTTCATTAAAATGGATTTAACTCTGTCTCTGTGTCCCACTCAACATTGCTCTCTCCATATCCGGGAAGCAGAATCAGCTGATTCTCTACACTTAGTATTTCCTGGAAGGTTTTGTTTCGCATTAGGCTGTGGACCTACGTGACCTTATTGAGTACTTAGGAAGAAGAGAAGATTCCTAGCTTATATTCAGACTTCAACCATCACTGGTGCCCAAGAGATTGGGACCCTATTGTGATCTATTGAAATTCTAGGACATCAGTGGAGATTATGTATGTGCTGTAAGAATCCACGCAGTACTAATGCTCCTCTTCCACCTCCTGCTTCCTCACGGTGACAGACATGTGAGAATACTAGGAGGGAAGGAGACGATGGATCTCAGGCCTATTTTCTTCCACAGGAGATCCTCATCCAGGTATGGAACAGGAAAGCCCTATACTAGGTGATTTCTTCTTCATATTGGAGAGCTGGGCTCTAGTCTCCCTTGGCTGGCTGGGATCAAGATGGGGTTAGGAGCAGGGAGTGTCTTTGGGCCAAGACTTACACTGTCTAATATGATAGCCACTAGCCACGTGTGCCTATTTAACCTTAAATTTCAAGTAAGTAAGGTAGAAAATCAGTTCCTCACTTGAACTAGCCATATTTCAAGTGGCCAAACACCACAAAGAGCCAATGGTTTCCATATTAGACACCCCGGATATGAAATATGCCTATTGTGGCAAGATTTCTCTTGATAGCCCTGATCTGAATCATCTGCTACAGTCCAGTTGAACAGAGACTGGCATTGGAGTATCTGGCATTGGTTCAACCAAATAAAGTAGTTCATGGAGTACTACTAGCCATGGTCCCCTATGTGGAAAAATTGCGTTGAGAAGGGGTGGATAGATAAAGCAGGACAGAAGATTTCTTGTGCTTCTCAGCAATATTTTCCAGGCTGCCAAATATTGCCTTGAAACAAAGTTTGTAATCTGAGTTAATAGTACTGGGTCGATGTCAACTTCCTGGTTTTGACAATGACTATTTTTATAAAGGGTATTATCATTTGGGTTGAGTGTTCATTTTTGCTCCTTTTGTACATTTGTTACTACTTCCCATGAGTCTTAAACTATCTCAAATAAAAAATTATAGTGACAAAAAAGAAAGAATATGTGGGCACTTAAGCAAATAATCTAAATGTCTTTGCTTTTCATGAATCTCTATGAGATAGAAGGACAAGATCCAAATCTTCTCCCCCTCCCCACTCCCAAATATAGTATCCCTTACCTATTAATGTCATCATAGTCTGTGTCCTGAGAAGAGGGCGGGGACTTCAGGCTTTCATCTGACAGCTTGGTGCTCTCTGAGGGCTGGTCCACTGTGTTTGCATCACAGGTACACTCACCCGGCCTGGGAAAACACAAGGGAGTTGTCATTGGATTCTGTGTGAGGAACTTGATGGTGGGACGGTCTCTTCACTGTGATGTAGTGGAAGTAACAAATCAGATACTCCATCTTCAGAGATGCAATCTCTGATGTCCACCCTGAAATCCACTTATTTCACTGTATTAACTGTTCTCCTTCTCCACTCAGCAGACAGTGATCTCACCTCAGGAGTCATGCAACATTTGATTCTTAACCCTTCATGTTCATCAATGTATACGTAATACCTGGCAAGACTCACTATAGACTCGCATATAACTTGTATAACAATATTGTGTACCAGTAACATGGTGGTTGTAGAAAGTTCCTTACTCAACTGCTATCCTTCAGAGGCCCTAAAAAAGAAGGAAACTTTTATAAAGTTGCATGACACTACATGAATTATACTTCCCAAAACGCAATATCTATTTAGGGTGAGTCTGTCCTGACTCTGGACACCAAAGAGACAAGAATCCACAGGTTGGCACTGCCATTTCTTAGAACTTCCATTCATGTCAAAATTGTTGCTTCACTCTCTGAGGTAAATATCTGTTTTCTAACTTTTAAATAAGGATATGACACAAATCCTTATGATGATTAATTATAGAAGGGTAATATTACTTAGTACCCAAGCTAGAAAACATTAGGCTCCCAAAGAAAATAAACTCACTTCAGTGATCCTCCAAATTCCCTAGCATGTGGGGATTTTACATATGCCATAGTAGCTGAATCTTTGGTCCAACTGATTTGTTACTGCAAGTTCTATGATTCTGCAAAAATGTGCATTAATTGGTCACAGATAAGACGTGACCCTCTGGAAAGCAGCTGATGAGGAGCAGCTGAAGCACTCATGGATACAGCTTAGTGAGTTTGACTCATGCCATCAGATGGTCAAAAGCATTGCCATGGCATCCGGGAAAGAGTTGGAGGAACACCCACAGAGTCGCTTGTGCTCAGGTCTGAAGGTATTGTGGTAAGAGGCAAGGTGTTATTACCTGACAATGGAGATAAGAAGTCTAAGTAATACATCTTGGTGCCTTTAGGCAGGTTTTCCCCTCCAAGTATGATGAGAAGAGTGAATAAATAAAATTGTGAGCAGCGGAGTGCCTGGGTACTCAGTTAAGTATCTGCCTTCAGCTCAGGTTGTGATCTCAAAGTCCTGAGATCCAGCCCCTCACTGGGTTCCCTGCTCATCATGGTGTCTGCTTCTCATTTCCCTCTGCCCTTCACCCTGGCTCCTGCTATCTCTCTCTCTCATAAAGAAAAAATATTTTTAAAAAAAATGTAAGCTGAGGCTTTTCACTAAAAAAAAAAAAAAAAAAAAAAAAAAAAGAGGGCTCCCTGCGGGGAGCCTGCTTCTCCCTCTGCCTATGTCTCTGCCTCTCTCTTCATGTCTCTCATGAATAAATAAATAAAATCTTGAAAGAAAGAAAGAAAGAAAGAAAGAAAGAAAGAAAGAAAGAAAGAAAGAAAAAAGAAAGAAAGAAAGAAAGAAAGAAAGAAAGAAAGAAAGAAAGAAAGAAAGGCCATAGTACTCAGTATTTCATGGAACAGTAATGAGATACAGAAGAATCAAAACCATCAAGAGCCCTCAACGGCTTAATAGATATACTCTCACCGTGTCAGATGGCATCTTGTGCATCTGTGCATCTCTTTCTTTAATGTATCTCTTTCCATGTTAACAGCCAGTGTGTTTGTCTCTCCATTACACCTCTATTAACACTGAGAACAGAAAAAGAAGGAAATTGTATTCAAATAAGTTGGAAAAACCTGAAGATACAAGTTAGTGTTATATCTGTCCGGGATATACAAAATTGTTCATTGTCCAGTTCAAAAGAAATACATCGGTACAATTGTTTCCAGCAATGCTGGCACTTTGGAGAGAAACCAAGAAAGATTATAAACCTTAAATGCTGCTTTATTTCATATCTAACCCTCTATGTGCAAATACAAAAGATAGAGAATAGCTCCTAGATATAGAGATAGCTCCTAGGTCAGAGAAGTGAGATCACCAAGATGGCGGTAGAGGAGACCCCAGCCCCCATTCCACTGATGAAAATCAACAATTACACAGCTACCCAGAAACAGAAACAGCTCTGGGAGGCATTTGGAATCCACATAAGAATTTGCAGCAACACAGTGGGACAAACTACTGGAGAAAAAAACATACCAAATGGGAAAGAAGAACAGTTTCACTTAGCCCACACCGCCTTGCAATTTATAAGGTATGGAGATGGCTTTGTGTCTTAAACCTCACAGACCAACTTCTGTGAGGTTCGACTGTGTCCTCTGTAGCATCCACACCTCTCTCTGCCTGCAGAGAATAAGGAGAGTCAGGACCTTGCTCTGGGTGAGGCTTTGGCTCCAGGGAATGTTGTGGCTGGTTTGCTCCTCCTTCCAGACCATTAAATTTTCTCCACATCAGCAATAAGTTTGCTTTGCTTTCTTGTCATCTGTGTGTTCATTGGAGTAGCACTTTTCCTTTCCTTCGAGAACTTTCCATTGCATTCATAACTTGGCTAACTTGCACAAGAAGTTTGGTTTTTGGCCTATGTCAGTTTTCAACTTGCCTTCCCCATTAAGCATCATCACTCGTAGCCTTCCATTGAAACTGATAAGGCATTTGACTCTTCTTTTGCTTGAATACTGAGAGGCCATTGTTGGGGTATTAATTAGCCCAATTTCAACATTGCTGTGTCTCAAGGACTAGGGAGGCCCGAGGAGAGGGAGAGAGATGGGGAGCGGCAGGCCCGGGGAGCATGTCAGAATATACACAACACGTATTGATTAAGTTCATCATCTTATAACGGCGTGCTTCATTACATTAGAAAAATTGCAGAATTGCAGAGGTCTTATCTCAGGGAGCCCAAGAATGAATCTTGTGGACACAAAAGGGTGAAGTAAAGTGGACGTTTATTAAGTGAAAGTGAAAGCAGAAAAGAAAGAAAATGCTCTCTTGAGTGAGAGTGGTCCCAAATGGCTTGCCACTGAGGATTTTTACGGTCAGTCTTTAATTGAAAACTTGACAGGAAGCTCCTGGCCTTGAGATTCTTGTGCCCTCTTGGATTGAGCAAGGGCTACTGATAAAGCTCATAGAGACTTCCTTCTTGAGGTGTGGTCATTTACAATGTAACTGCCATTTATGATTATAATGTAACCGCCAAAGAAACCTACTCCCTAACCTTCTGGGGTCAGGTGGTCTGCTCCATTCCCTTATCTACTGTTCACTCTGGCTTAGGGCTTCTGCCTGCCAGGAATAGTTTCAGACCCTAGTCAGAGGCCCCCTATCTCTCCCTGCCTGTACCTTAACCCTTTCCTTACTCATTCTCCCCCCCTGGTTTAGTAATCCTAACTGCCATTAGGGTATGAGACAGGACCGCTCTGGCTGCTGCCCATTGAAATGAGGTAGCATGCTGTATGGTAGTTAGAATCTATCCAGGCGGGGGGGGGGGGGGGGCTGAGGTATCGCTCCGGGGTGGGGGGGAGCAGGAGGTCATGATGGCAGCAGATGATACTTGCATCAGTACATGAAAAAGAACAAGCATAAAAAGAATGTCAAGCTCCAGATTGTGATCACATCTCTTAGATAAGATCCTCAATTACCAATTCCACTAAATAGATCAGTGGCTATCTTGATCTTATTTAATTGTTCAAGAATGTCCCCTCCCTATCAATTGGGACACTTTGTGAGAGTTATCTGCAATGTTAAAATAACACACGTGAGGAAACTCCTTGAATCCTAAATGAGGAGGTAGCAATTGTAGATAATCAATAGTGGCTAATCAAAGGTGGTTTCAGAAAGTCCCTCTCTGCCTTCCCTTAATTTTTGGTTAAGTACAGCTAGTGCCTGGGAAGTATCATTTAGAGTCCTGCTGAGTAAACATACTGTTTTGCTTATTTTGTGTTGTAGTCTTAGGGTAACCCAGAGTCCCACCAAAGAGGCAGCCAAAGCTATTATGTTAATTACTCTGAAGTGTACCTCAAGTTGTCTAGCTTAGGCAAACCACTTCTTTTTTAATAAATTATTTTTTATTGGTGTTCAATTTACCAACATACGGAATAACACCCAGTGCTCATCCTGTCAAGTGCCCCCCTCAGTGCCCGTCACCCATTCACCCCCTCCCCCCGCGCTCACCCTCTTCCAACCACCCCTAGTTCGTTTCCCAGATTTAGGAGTCTTTATGTTCTGTCTCCCTTCCTGATATTTCCCACACATTTCTTCTCCCTTCCCTTCTATTCCCTTTCACTATTATTTATATTCCCCAAATGAATGAGAACATACACTGTTTGTCCTTCTCCGATTGACTTACTTCACTCAGCATAATACCCTCCAGTTCCATCCACGTTGAAGCAAATGGTGGGTATTTGTCGTTTCCAATGGCTGAGTAATATTCCATTGTATACATAAACCACATCTTCTTTATCCATTCATCTTTCGATGGACACCGAGGCTCCTTCCACAGTTTGGCTATTGTGGACATTGCTGCTAGAAACATCGGGGTGCAGGTGTCCCGGCATTTCATTGCATCTGTATCTTTGGGGTAAATCCCCAGTAGTGCAGTTGCTGGGTCGAAGGGCAGATCTATTTTTAACTCTTTGAGGAACCTCCACACAGTTCTCCAGAGTGGCTGCACCAGTTTACATTCCCACCAACACTGTAACCCTTTTCTCCGCATCCTCTCCAACATTTGTGGTTTCCTGCCTTGTTAATTTTCCCCATTCTCACTGGTGTGAGGTGGTATCTCATTGCGGTTTTGATTTGTATTTCCCTGATGGCAAGTGATGCGGAGAATTTTCTCATGTGCATTATGTCCATGTCTATGCCTTCCTCTGTGAGATTTCTCTTCATGTCTTTTGCCCATTTCATGATTGGATTGTTTGTTTCTTTGGTGTTGAGTTTAAGAAGTTCTTTATAGATCTTGGAAACTAGCCCTTTATCTGATACGTCATTTGCAAATATCTTCTCCCATTCTGTAGGTTTCTTTTTGTTTTGTTGACTGTTTTGCTGTGCAGAAGATTTTTATCTTGATGAAGTCCCAATAGTTCATTTTTGCTTTTCTTTCCCTTGCCTTCATAGATATATCTTGCAAGAAGTTGCTGTGGCCAAATTCAAAAAGGGTGTTTGTTGCCTGTGTTCTCCTCTAGGATCTGATGGATTCATGTCTCACATTTAGATCTTTCATCCATTTTGAGTTTATCTTTGTGTATGGTGTAAGAGAGTGGTCTAGTTTCATTCTTCTGCATGTGCATGTCCAATTTTCCCAGCACCATTTATTGAAGAGACTGTCTTTCTCCAACGGATAGTCTTTCCTCCTTTATCGAATATTAGTTGACCATAAAGTTCAGGGTCCACTTCTGGGTTCTCTATTCTGTTCCATTGACCTATGTGTCTGTTTTTGTGCCAGTACCACACTGTCTTGATGACCACAGCTTTGTAGTACAACCTGAAATCTGGCATTGTGATGCCCCCAGATATGGTTTTCTTTTTTAAAATTCCCCTGGCTATTCGGGGTCTTTTCTGATTCCACACAAATCTTAAAATAATTTGTTCTAACTCTCTGAAGAAAGTCCATGGTATTTTGATAGGGATTGCATTAAACATGTAAATTGTCCTGGGTAACACTGATTTTTTCACAATATTAATTCTGCCAATCCATGAGCATGGAATATCTTTCCATCTCTTTGTGTCTTCCTCCGTTTCTTTCAGAAGTGTTCTGTAGTTTTTAGGGTATAGATCCTTTACCTCTTTGGTTAGGTTTATTCCTATGTATCTTATGCTTTTGGGTGCAATTGTAAATGGGATTGACTCCTTAATTTCTCTTTCTTCAGTCTCATTGTTAGTGTATAGAAATGCCATTGATTTCTGGGCATTGATTTTGTATCCTGCCACGCTACCAAATTGCTGTATGAGTTCTAGCAATCTTGGGGTGGAGGCTTTTGGGTTTTCTATGTAGAGTATCATGTCATCGGTGAAGAGGGAGAGTTTGACTTCTTCTTTGCCAATTTGAATGCCTTTAATGTCTTTTTGTTGTCTGATTGCTGAGGCGAGAACTTCCAGTACTATGTTGAATAGCAGTGGTAAGAGTGGACATCCCTGTCTTGTTCCTGATCTTAGGGAAAAGGCTCCCAGTGCTTCCCCATTGAGAATGATATTTGCTGTGGGCTTTTCGTAGATGGCTTTTAAGATGCTGAGGAATGTTCCCTCTATCCCTACACTCTGAAGAGTTTTGATCAGGAATGGATGCTGTATTTTGTCAAATGCTTTCTCTGCATCTAATGAGAGGATCATAGGTTCTTGGTTTTTCTCTTGCTGATATGATGAATCACATTGATTGTTTTACGAGTGTTGAACCAGCCTTGTGTCCCAGGGATAAATCCTACTTGGTCATGGTGAATAATTTTCTTAATGTACTGTTGGATCCTATTGGCTAGTATCTTGTTGAGAATTTTTGCATCTGTGTTCATCAGGGATATTGGTCTGTAATTCTCCTTTTTGGTGGGGTGTTTGTCTGGTTTTGGAATTAAGGTGATGCTGGCCTCATAGAACGAGTTTGGAAGTACCCCATCTCTCTCTATCTTTCCAGACACCTTTAGTAGAATAGGTATGGTTTCTTCCTTAAACGTTTGATAGAATTCCCCTGGGAAGCCATCTGGCCCTGGACTCTTGTGTCTTGGGAGGTTTTTGATGACTGCTTCAATTTCCTCCCTGGTTATTGGCCTGTTCAGGTTTTCTATTTCTTCCTGTTCCAGTTTTGGTAGTTTGTGGCTTTCCAGGAATGCGTCCATCTCTTCTATTTTGCCTAATTTATTGGCGTATAGCTGTTCATAATATGTTTTTAAAATCGTTTGTATTTCTTTGGTGTTGGTAGTGATCATTCATGATTTTATTAATTTGAGTCTTCTCTCTCTTCTTTTTAATAAGGCTGCCTAATGGTTTATGTATCTTATTAATTCTTCCAAAGAACCAACTCCTGGTTTTGTTGATCTGTTCCACAGTTCTTCTGGTCTCGATTTCGTTGAGTTCTGCTCGAATGTTAATTAACTCTCTTCTTCTGCTGGGTGTAGGATCTATCTGCTGTTTTTTCTCTAGCTCCTTTATGTGTAAGGTTAGCTTTTGTATTTGAGTTCTTTCCAGTTTTTGAATGGATGCTTGTATTGCGATGTATTTCCCCCTTAGCACTGCTTTTGCTGCATCCCAAAGATTTGGAACGGTTGTATCTTCATTCTGATTAGTTTCCATGAATCTTTTTAATTCTTCCTTAATTTCCTGGTTGACCCTTTCATCTTTTATCAGGATGGTCCTTAACCTCCACGTGTCTGAGGTCCTTCCAAACTTCTTGTTGTGATTTAGTTCTAATTTCAAGGCATTATGGTCTGAGAATATGCAGGGGACGATCCCAATCTTTTGGTATCGGTTCAGACCCGATTTGTGACCCAGAATGTGGTCTATTCTGGAGAAAGTTCCATGTGCACTTGAGAAGAATGTGTATTCAGTTGAGTTTGGATGTAAAGTTCTGTAGATATCTGTGAAATCCATCTGGTCCAGTGTATCATTTAAAGCTCTCGTTTCTTTGGAGATATTGGGCTTAGAAGACCTATCGAGGGTAGAAAGAGCTAGATTTAAGTCACCAAGTATAAGTGTATTATTATCTAAGTATTTCTTCACTTTGGTTATTAATTGGTTTAAATATTTGGCAGCTCCCACATTCAGGGCATATATATTGAGGATTGTTAAGTCCTCCTGTTGGATAGATCCTTTAAGAATGATATAGTGTCCCTCTTCATCTCTCACTACAGTCTTCGGGGAAAATTTTAGTTTATTTGATATAAGGATGGCTACCCCTGCTTTCTTTCTATCAAGGTAGGAAGACGGGGAAAAAAGAAATAAAGAAACAAAAGGCATCCAAAGGGGAGGGGCCCCGCGAGGAGCTGGGCTGAGTCCGGGGCGAGTGTCCCCAGGACAGGAGAGCCCCGTCCCGGAGGAGCAGGAGCTGCACCAACCTTCCTAGCGGAAAGGCCTCCCGGGGAATTGGAGCAGGATCCCCAGAAAGGCGGGGATGCCCTCGGGCTCCCTGGGACAGTAACAGAGGAACTGCGTCCTGGGAGAGTGCGCCGAGCTCCCTAAGGGCTGCAGCGCGCACGGCGGGACCCGGAGCAGCTCCGAGGGGCTCGGGCGGTGGCTCCGCGGAGGGGGCTGCGCGGCCCCAGGAGCAGCTCGGCGGCGGCGGCTCGGGCAGAGGAAGAAGCTCCGCGCAGAGGGGGTGGCTCGGCTCCGGGAACAGCTCGGAGGGGCTCGGGCTGCGGCTCCGCGAAGGGGGCTGCACCGCCGGGAGCGCGAATCCAACAGCGCAAGCCCCGGAGCACAGAGCGACGGGACACAGCCCAGGATCCGGCCTCCCCCGGGACAGGCAGAGGCCGGGAGGGCCCAGGACCGCAAGGACGCTCCTTCCTGGAGCTGAGCAGATCAGCGGCCCCGCCCCAGAGCCTCCAGGCCTTGCAGACTGAGAGCCCCGGAGTTACTGCGGGGGCTGACTCCAGGGTCCCAGAGCTCCCCGCGCCACTGTGGCTTCCTCCCGGGGCCTCACGGGGTGAACAACCCCCACTGAGCCCTGCACCAGGCAGGGGCAGAGCAGCTGCCCAAGTGCTAACACCTGAGAATCAGCACAGCAGGCCCCTCCCCCAGAAGACCAGCGAGACGGACCAGTTCCAAGGAAAGTCAAGGGACTTAAAGTACACAGAATCGGAAGATACTCCCCCGTGTTTTTTTGTTTTTGTTTTTGTTTTTTTGTTTTTGTTTTGTTTTGTGCTTTTCTTTCTTTCTTTCTTCTTGATTTCTGATTGCTTCCCCCACCCCACCCCACCCTTTTTTTTTCCTCCTCTCTTTTTCTTTCTCTTTTTCTTCTCTTTCCCCCCCCCTTTTTTTTTCTTCTTTCTCGTTTTTCTTTTTCTCTTTTCTTTCCTTCTCTCTCTTTTTCTCCTTTTCCCAATACAACTTGTTTTTGGCCACTCTGCACTGAGCAAAATGACTAGAAGGAAAACCTCACCTCAAAAAAAAAGAATCAGAAACAGTCCTCTCTCCCACAGAGTTACAAAATATGGATTACAATTCAATGTCAGAAAGCCAATTCAGAAGCACTATTATACAGCTACTGGTGGCTCTAGAAAAAACCATAAAGGACTCAAGAGACTTCATGACTGCAGAATTTAGATCCAATCAGGCAGAAATTAAAAATCAATTAAATGAGATGCAATCCAAGCTAGAAGTCCTAACGACGAGGCTTCACGAGGTGGAAGAACGAGTGAGTGACATAGAAGACAAGTTGATGGCAAAGAGGGAAACTGAGGAAAAAAGAGACAGGCAATTAAAAGACCATGAGGATAGATTAAGGGAAATAAATGACAGCCTGAGGAAGAAAAACCTACGTTTAATTGGGGTTCCCGAGGGCGCCGAAAGGGCCAGAGGGCCAGAATATGTATTTGAACAAATCATAGCTGAAAACATTCCTAATCTGGGAAGGGAAACAGGCATTCAGATCCAGGAAATAGAGAGATCCCCCCCTAAAATCAACAAAAACCAATCAACACCTCGACATTAATAGTGAAGCTTGCAAATTCCAAAGATAAGGAGAAGATCCTTAAAGCAGCAAGAGAAAAAAAGTCCCTGACTTTTATAGGGAGGAATATTAGGGTAACAGCAGACCACTCCACAGAGACCTGGCAGGCCAGAAAGGGCTGGCAGGATATATTCAGGGTCCTAAATGAGAAGAACATGCAACCAAGAATACTTTATCCAGCAAGGCTCTCATTCAAAATGGAAGGAGAGATAAAGAGCTTCCAAGACAGGCAGGAACTGAAAGAATATGTAACCTCCAAACCAGCTCTGCAAGAAATTTTAAGGGGGACTCTTAAAATTCCCCTTTAAGAAGAAGTTCAGTGGAACAATCCACAAAAACAAGGACTGAATAGATATGATGACACTAAACTCATATCTCTCAATAGTAACTCTGAACGTGAACGGGCTTAATGACCCCATCAAAAGGTGCAGGGTTTCAGACTGGATAAAAAAGCAGGACCCATCTATTTGCTGTCTACAAAAGACTCATTTTAGACAGAAGGACACCTACAATCTGAAAATAAAAGGTTGGAGAACCGGGATCCCTGGGTGGCGCAGCGGTTTGGCGCCTGCCTTTGGCCCAGGGCGCGATCCTGGAGATCCGGGATCGAATCCCACGTCGGGCTCCCGGTGCATGGAGCTTGCTTCTCCCTCTGCCTGTGTCTCTGCCTCTCTCTCTCACTGTGTTCCTATCATAAATAAATAAAAAAAAAAAAAAATTAAAAAAAAAAAAAAGGTTGGAGAACCATTTACCATTCAAATGGTCCTCAAAAGAAAGCAGGGGTAGCCATCCTCATATCAGATAAATTAAAATTTACCCCGAAGACTATAGTGAGAGATGAAGAGGGACACTATCTCATACTCAAAAGATCTATCCAACAAGAGGACTTAACAATCCTCAATATATATGCCCCGAATGTGGGAGCTGCCAAATATTTAAACCAATTAATAACCAAACTGAAGAAATACTTTGATAATAATACACTTATACTTGGTGACTTCAATCTAGCTCTCTCTATACTAGATAGGTCTTCTAAGCACAACATATCCAAAGAAACGAGAGCTTTAAATGATACACTGGACCAGATGGATTTCACAGATATCTACAGAACTTTACATCCAAACTCAACTGAATACACATTCTTCTCAAGTGCACATGGAACTTTCTCCAGAATAGACCACATACTGGGTCACAAATCGGGTCTGAACCGATACCAAAAGATCGGGATAGTCCCCGATCTTTCGGGGGACTCAAGAGAATCTATATTCTCAGACCAAAATGCCTTGAAATTAGAACTTAATCACAACAAGAAGTTTGGAAGGACCTCAGACACGTGGAGGTTAAGGACCATCCTGCTAAAAGATGAAAAGGTCAACCAGGAAATTAAGGAAGAATTGAGAAGATTCATGGAAACTAATGAGAATGAAGATACAACCGTTCAAAATCTTTGGGACGCAGCAAAAGCAGTCCTGAGGGGGAAATACATTGCAATACAAGCATCCATTCAAAAACTGGAAAGAACTCAAATTCAAAAGCTCACCTTACACATAAAGGAACTAGAGAAAAAGCAACAAATAGACCCCACCCCCAGCAGAAGAAGACAGTTAATTAAAATTCGAGCAGAACTAAATGATATCGAGACCAAAAGAACTGTGGAACAGATCAACAGAACCAGGAGTTGGTTCTTTGAAAGAATTAATAAGATAGATAAACCATTAGCCAACCTTATTAAAAAGAAGAGAGAGAAGACTCAAATTAATAAAATCATGAATGAGAAAGGAGAGATCACTACCAACACCAAGGAAATACAAATGATTCTAAAAACATATTATGAACAGCTGTATGCCAATAAATTAGGAAATCTAGAAGAAATGGATGCATTCCGGGAAAGCCACGAACTACCAAAACTGGAGCAGGAAGAAATAGAAAACCTGAACAGGCCAATAACCAGGGAGGAAATTGAAGCAGTCATCAAAAACCTCCCAAGACACAAGAGTCCAGGGCCAGATGGCTTCCCAGGGGAATTCTATCAAACGTTTAAAGAAGAAACCATACCTATTCTACTAAAGCTGTTTGGAAAGATAGAAAGAGATGGAGTACTTCCAAATTCGTTCTATGAGGCCAAAATCACCTTAATTCCGAAACCACACAAAGACCCCACCAAAAAGGAGAATTACAGACCAATATCCCTGATGAACATGGATGCAAAAATTCTCAACAAGATACTAGCCAATAGGATCCAACAACACATTAAGAAAATTATTCACCATGACCAAGTAGGATTTATCTCCGGGACACAAGGCTGGTTCAACACTCGTAAAACCATCAATGTGATTCATCATATCAGCAAGAGAAAAACCAAGAACCTATGATCCTCTCATTAGATGCAGAGAAAGCATTTGACAAAATACAGCATCCATTCCTGATCAAAACACTTCAGAGTGTTGGGATAGAGGGAACTTTCCTCGACATCTTAAAAGCCATTTACGAAAAGCCCACAGCAAATATCATTCTCAATGGGGAAGCACTGGGAGCCTTTCCCCTAAGATCAGGAACAAGACAGGGATGTCCACTCTCATCACTGCTGTTCAACATAGTTCTGGAAGTCCTCGCCTCAGCAATCAGACAACAAAAAGACATTCAAGGCATTCAAATTGGCAAAGAAGAAGTCAAACTCTCCCTCTTCACCGATGACATGATACTCTACATAGAAAACCTAAAAGCCTCCACCCCAAGATTGCTAGAACTCATACAGCAATTTGGTAGCGTGGCAGGATACAAAATCAATGCCCAGAAATCAATGGCATTTCTACACACTAACAATGAGACTGAAGAAAGAGAAATTAAGGAGTCAATGCCATTTACAATTGTACCCAAAAGCATAAGATACCTAGGAATAAACCTAACCAAAGAGGTGAAGGATCTATACCCTAAAAACTACAGAACACTTCTGAAAGAAATTGAGGAAGACACAAAGAGATGGAAAAATATTCCATGCTCATGGATTGGCAGAATTAATATTGTGAAAATGTCAATGTTACCCAGGGCAATTTACACGTTTAATGCAATCCCTATCAAAATACCATGGACTTTCTTCAGAGAGTTAGAACAAATTATTTTAAGATTTGTGTGGAATCAGAAAAGACCCCGAATAGCCAGGGGAATTTTAAAAAAGAAAACCATATCTGGGGGCATCACAATGCCAGATTTCAGGTTGTACTACAAAGCTGTGATCATCAAGACAGTGTGGTACTGGCACAAAAACAGACACATAGGTCAATGGAACAGAATAGAGAACCCAGAAGTGGACCCTGAAATGTATGGTCATCTAATATTTGATAAAGGAGGAAAGACTATCCATTGGAAGAAAGACAGTCTCTTCAATAAATGGTGTTGGGAAAATTGGACATCCATGTGCAGAAGAATGAAACTGGACCACTCTCTTTCACCATACACAAAGATAAACTCAAAATGGATGAGAGATCTAAATGTGAGACAAGAGTCCATCAAAATCATAGAAGAGAATACAGGCAACACCCTTTTTGAACTCGGCCACAGTAACTTCTTGCAAGATACATCCACAAAGGCAAAAGAAACAAAAGCAAAAATGAACTATTGGGACTTCATCAAGATAAGAAGCTTTTGCACAGCAAAGGATACAGTCAACAAAACTAAAAGACAACCTACAGAATGGGAGAAGATATTTGCAAACGACATATCAGATAAAGGGCTAGTTTCCAAAATCTATAAAGAACTTATTAAACTCAACACCAAAGAAACAAACAATCCAATCATGAAATGGGCAAAAGACATGAAGAGAAATCTCACAGAGGAAGACATGGACATGGCCAACATGCACATGAGAAAATGCTCTGCATCACTTGCCATCAGGGAAATACAAATCAAAACCACAATGAGATACCACCTCACACCAGTGAGAATGGGGAAAATTAACAAGGCAGGAAACCACAAATGTTGGAGAGGATGCGGAGAAAAGGGAACCCTCTTACACTGTTGGTGGGAATGTGAACTGGTGCAGCCACTCTGGAAAACTGTGTGGAGGTTCCTCAAAGAGTTAAAAATAGATCTGCCCTACGACCCAGCAATTGCACTGTTGGGGATTTACCCCAAAGATTCAGATGCAATGAAACGTCGGGACACCTGCACCCCGATGTTTCTAGCAGCAATGGCCACAATAGCCAAACTGTGGAAGGAGCCTCGGTGTCCATCAACAGATGAATGGATAAAGAAGATGTGGTTTATGTATACAATGGAATATTCCTCAGCAATTAGAAACTTCAAATACCCACCATTTGCTTCAACGTGGATGGAACTGGAGGGTATTATGCTGAGTGAAATAAGTCAATCGGAGAAGGACAAACAGTGTATGTTCTCATTCATTTGGGGAATATAAATAATAGTGAAAGGGAATATAAAGGAAGGGAGAAGAAATGTTGGGAAATATCAGGAAGGGAGACAGAACATAAAGACTCCTAACTCGGGGAAACGAAATAGGGGTGGTGGAAGGGGGGAGGAGGGTGGGTGTTGGAGGGGAATGGGTGACGGGCACTGAGGTGGACACTTGACGGGATGAGCACTGGGTGTTTTTCTGTATGTTGGTAAATTGAACACCAATAAAAATTAATTAAAACAAAAATGGGCACAGCTAAAGAGCTGATGGGAGGTGACAATATAGCTGGCAAGGAAATTTAGTTATTCTTGAGACATATAACATTTTAATTATTAGAATATTAAGTGATGACCTTATTACCAAAACATATTAAAACTTTAAGAGTGGCATATCATCTGAAAAATAGTTTGTTTTTTTTAATTCATGAGAGACAGAGAGAGAGAGAGAGGCAGAGACACGGGCTGAGGGAGAAGCAGTCTCCATGAAGGGAGCCCGACGAGGGACTCGATCCCAAGACTCCAGGATCAGGCCCTGGGCTGAAGGCGGTGCTAAACCGCTGAGCTACCCAGGCTGCCCTCAACAATAGTTATTACATTTACCCAGACAATATAACCTAGGGCTTATCATTATTTGTTTGTTGGTGCTTCCCACGTACCTTAACATAACCATATAAACAAGCCTAATTGGTCAAAACTGCTTTGTTTATCATTTAAATCTTGGAGAAGTTTGTTAAAAACCTGGGTGCACCCAGATGGGGCACCTGGGTGATCAGTGATTGAGAATCAAGTATGGAGCCTGCTTGTCCCTCTCTCTATGTCTCTGCCTCTCTTTGTGTGTCTCATGAATAAATATATAAAATCTTAAAACAAAACCTCAGAAAGTTATAAAGAATGGGCCTACGTAGGATTATAGTTCATTATAAAAACCCAAAACTTAATTATTTATTTGACAAAAATGACCTTAAGATTCTGAAGGCAAATATGTAGGGTCAGACAATTGTTAGCAAAACTTAGGTCTTTCAATAATGAGAAGCTTTAACTAAGTAATCAAAGACCTGAAAAGACAAAAAATAGAAACTGGTTTTCCTGGATAAAGAAAAAACAACTTTTTTTTTTTTTTTACATTTTATAAAGACGAGACCAACGATTTAAGAAAACTTTGTCTTTTGAACTGAAAGTAAGCATAATTTCAATCTTCTACTGATGTACCTTTAGAATCCATTCATTTTAATCTTAGTCCATCCTGACCACATATCAAATGTTTTCCCTAAGATTTCCCTTCATAAACCTTCCACAACTTTCCTTCACATCCAGCTTCGGTCCAAGTCATTTATTTTCAAACAACCTGTCTTATTTAGGAAAAAAATCACCTTCTTTTACCTTAACAAAAATATTTTCCCATTCCTTACATCTTGCTTACGTATCTCCTACTTTTCTACATGCAGAGTTGTTTCCATTCTTTCTGAAAGTCTTCAATTACACTTAGCAGAATTTTAACTCTTAGTACAAACTAAGTAGCAACCAAATATGAACTGTTACACCAAAACTCTTTAGAGGGCAAATTTATGAGTCCTTTAAGCACAAGCTATGTTTACAAGCAGATTCAAATATTTGGGGTTTTTTGTTGTTGTTGTTGTTGTTTTGTGGGTATTTTTGCAGTAAGAAGTCAAAAGCACAAGCCTACATCTGGTAATCAATGCTCTAGTACTTTATCCTGTTTGGAGAAAACCTAGACCATCTAATGAATTCAATCCCAATTTATCATCTGAGCAAAACTTCTAAGTTTCAGGTCACCAAAGACTTTGAAAGCTGTCTTAGCAATTACCCATGAAAACTTTGAGACAGATAATTCACCATCATTGTAAGTTATCTGTTTGCTGACCAACTGCCACAGGGATCATGATCTTATTGGACCCTCAGTAACTCTTGGTAGAACACAAGTTTCACATCTAATGTTGGTAACTTTAAGACATGTTTAAAAATAATAATAAAAAAGAATTTTTTAAAAAAGACATGTTTAGGGGCACCTGGGTGGCTCACTGGTTGAGTATCTGCTTTCCACTCAGGTCATGATTCCGGGGTCAGATCCCAGGGTCCTGGAATCGAGTCCGGGTCAGAGGGGCTCAGGGGGCTCCCTGCTCAGAGGGGAGTCTGCCTCTGCCTCTCTCTTTCTCTCTCATGAATAGATAAATAAATTCTTTTAAAAAGATAAAGACCTTTTTATTTTAATTAAACCAAAACCTGAAATTAGTTTAAATAGTAAATTATACTGTACCTGGATTCCCTTTAGAAGTCAATCAATTTGTTTCCCACTGTCCATTTGTACCACCAGGAGAAATGGTGGGGAAATCTGGAGTGAGCAGTGTCCACAGGCCACACTTAAGGTTGTACAGAAACAGGAAGAGGAGTTGGGGAAGCAGAAGAGGCAGGGTGCTGCCCAGAGGCAGAACAACAACATTCTGGGTCCTAAAGCCTGTCAGCTCCAACAGATGAGCAGATGCACATTTGTGTTCATTTGTTTTCCACCAAAGTGGAATTAGGCAGTCCATGTCAGGCAGGCCAGGGAAGACAGGGAATCTGTCCAAAACAAAGGGAGCTTTGACAGCTCCTTGGGAATATTCCGTAAAGTCCCGGTCCTCAAAGAGACTAAGCAGAGACAGCTGGTTCCAATTATAGACACTAACCTGGGAAATGAGGGGGAAGCCCCACATGTACTAGGAGAAGGAACAGTGTGAGAGAGAGTTAGCACCCCCTTTGCTAGGGAGGGCCTGTGTTTCCTCCAGCAACCTGAGTTTATTCTGAGAAGGTCAATTTAGATACTTATCAATCCAATCTGTTAGGAGGGAATTTATTAGCCAGACACGTTTGGGCAAACACATTCTGCCAGTGGCCCTCAGGTCAAGGTCCTGGTGGAACGCAATGAAAATACCTTTTTTTAAAAAAACAAACAAAAAAAATACATTTTATTCAGGGGATCCCTCGGTGGCTCAGCGGAAAAGGCTGAGGTTAGGTCAGATGAGGAGTAGGGACTTCCTCTTTACAAAAAGCCTGTTATTTATAATCTAATGCTCCTGCGATAGAGACCTGGCATCTGTATCCCTTCTCATCTGGAGTCTGCTTCTCCCTCTCCCTCTGCAGCATCCCCTGATTGTTCTCTCTGTCTCTCTCTTTGTCAAATAAATTTTTAAAAATCTTTTTAAAATTAAGATATATGTAATATTTTGATATAATAGCTTGACTAACTTTGTCAAACAACCTCAGTTTTCTAATATGTAAAATAGCAATAAAAGCAATCCAAATTTCAGCATTAGCTAGGATCTGGATGTCATTGTCCTAATTGATGCCTGGCTTGCTGGCTTTTTTCTTTCCTTCTTTCGTATATTTTTTTATTGGAGTTCAATATGACGACATATAGCATAACACCCAGTGCTCATCCCATCAAGTGTCCCCCTCAGTGCCCATCACCCAGTCACCCCCAACCCCCCTTCCACCACCCCTCCCACTACCCCTTGTTCATTTCCCAGAGTTAGGAGTCTCTCATGTTCTGTCTCCCTCTCTGAAATTTCCCACTCATTTTCTCTCCTTTCCCCTTCAGTCCCTTTCACTATTTTTTATATTCCCCAAATGAATGAGACCATATAATGTTTGTCTTCCTCCAATTGACTTATTTCACTCAGCATAATACCCTCCAGTTCCATCCACGTTGAAGCAAATGGTGGGTATTCGTCATTTCTAATGGCTGAGTAATATTCCACTGTATACATAGAACACATCTTCTTTATCCATTCATCTGTCGATGGACACCGAGGCTCCTTCCACAGTTTGGCTATTGTGGACATTGCTGCTAGAAACATCGGGGTGCAGGTGTCCCGGCGTTTCACTGCATCTGTATATTTGCGGTAAATCCCCAGTAGTGCAGTTGCTGGGTCGTAGGGCAGATCTATTTTTAACTCTTTGAGGAACCTCCACACAGTTCTCCAGAGTGGCTGCACCAGTTCACATTCCCACCAACACTGAAAGATGGCTCCCCTTTCTCCACATCCTCTCCAACCTTTGTTGTTTCCTGTCTTGTTAATTTCCACCATCCTCACTGGTGTGAGGTGATATCTCATCGTGGTTTAGATTTGTATTTCCCTGATGGCCAGGGATGTGGAGCATTTTCTCATGTGCTTTTTGGCCATGTCTATGTCTTCCTCTGTGAAATTTCTGTTCATATCTTTTGCCCATTTTATGATTGGATTGTTTCTTTGCTGTTGAATTTCGTGAGTTCTTTATAGGTCTTGGATACTAGCACTTTATCTGATTTGTCATTTGCAAATATCTTCTCCCATTCTGTAGGTTGTCTTTTAGTTTTGTTGACTGTTTTGCTGTGCAGAAGATTGTTATCTTGATGAAGTCCCAATAGTTCATTTTTCCTTTTGTTTCCCTTGCCTTCATAGATGTATCTTGCAAGAAGTTGCTGTGGCCATGTTCAAAAAGGGTATTGCCTGTGTTCTCCTCTAGGATCTGATGGATTCGTGTCTCACATTTAGATCTTTCATCCATTTTGAATTTATCTTTGTGTATGGTGTAAGAAAATGGTCTAGTTTTATTCTTCTGCACATGGCTGTCCAAATTTCCCAGCACCTTTTATTGAAGAGACAGTCCTTTTTCCAGTGGATAGTCTTTCCTGCTTTATCAAATATTAGGTGACCATAGAGTTGAGGGCCCAGTTCTGGATTCTCTATTCTGTTCTATTGATCTATGTTCTGTTTTTGTGCCAGTACCACACTGTCTTGATGATCACAGCTTTGTAGTACAACCTGAGATCTGGCATTGTGATGCCCCTGGTTCTGGTTTTCTTTTTCAATATTACCCTTGGCTATTCGGGGTCTTTTCTGATTCCACACAAATCTTAAGATGATTTGTTTCAACTTGCTGAGGAAAGTCCATGGTATTTTGATAAGAATTTAATTAAATGTGTAAATTGCCCTGGGTAGCATTGACGTTTTCACAATATTAATTCTTCCAATCCATGAGCATGGAATATCTTTCCATCTCTTTGTGTCTTCCTCCATTTCTTTCAGAAGTGTTCTGTAGTTTTTAGGGTATAGATCCTTTACCTCTTTGGTTAGGTATATTCTTAGGTATCTTATGCTTTTGGGTGCAATTGTAAATAGGATTGACTCCTTAATTTCTCTTTCTTCAGTCTCATTGTTAGTGTAGAGAAATGCCACTGGTTTCTGTGCATGATTTTGTATCCTGCCACACTGCCGAATTGCTGTATGAGTTCTAGCAATCTTGGGGTGGAGTCTTTTGGGTTTTCTACGTGCACTATCATGTCATCTGCAAAGAGGGAGAGTTTGACTTATTCTTTGCCAACTTCAATGCCTTTTCTTCTTGTGTCCTGATTGCTGAGCCTAGGACTCTAGTACCATGTTGAATAGCAGTGGTGAGAGTGGACATCCCTGTCGTGTTCCTGATCTTGGGGGAAGGCTCTCAGTGTTTCCCCATTGAGAATGATATTTGCTGTGGGCTTTTTGTATATGGCTTTTAAGATGCTGAGGAATGTTGCCTCTATCCCTACATTCTGAAGATTTTTGATCAGGAATGGATGCTGTATTTTGTCAAATGCTTTCTCTGCATCTATTGAGAGGATCATATCGTTTTATTTTTTCTCTTGTTCATATGATCTATCACACTGATTGCTTTACGAGTGTTGAACCAGCCTTGCATCCCAGGGATAAATCCCACTTGGTCATGGTGAATAATCTTCTTAATGTACTGTTGGATCCTATTGGCTAGTATCTTGTTTAGAATTTTTGCATCTGTGTTCATCAGGGATATTGGTCTATAATTCTCCTTTTTAGTGGGGTCTTTGTTTGATTTTGGAATTAGGGCGATGCTGGCCTCATAGAATGAGGTTGGAAGTATCCTATCCCTTTCTATCTTTCGGAACAGCTTTAGTAGAATAGATATTGTTCCTTCTTAAGACATTTATAGAATTCCCCTGGGAAGCCATCTGGCCCTGGACTTTTGTGTCTTGAGAGGTTTTTGATGACTCCTTCAATTTCCTCCCTGGTCTGTTCACGTTTTCCTTTTCTTCCTGTTCCAGTTTTGGTAGTTTTGTGGTTTTCCAGAAATGCTTCCATTTCTTCTAGATTGCCTAATTTATTGGTGTATAGCTGCTCATAATATGTTTTTAAAATCGTTTGTATTTCCTTGGTATTGGTTGTGGTCTCTCCTTTTTCATTCGTGATTTTATTAATTAGAGTCTTTTCTCTTTTGTTTTTAATGAGGCTGGCTAATGGTTTATCTATCTTATTATTTCTTTCAAAGAACCAACTCCTGGTTTTGTTGATCTGTTCTACAGTTCTTCTGGTCTCTATTTCATTGAGTTCTGCTTGAATCTTTATTAACTCTCTTCTGCTGGGTGTAGGTTTTATTTGCTGTTCCTTCTCCAGTTACTTTAGGTGCAAGGTTAGCTTGTGTATTTGAGTTTTTCCCAGTGTTTTGAGGGATGCTTGTAGTGCGATGTATTTCCCTCTCGGGACTGCTTTTGCTGTATCCCAAAGATTTGGAACAGTTGTATCTTCATTCTCATTAGTTTCTATGAATCTTCTTAAGTCTTCTCTAATTTCCTGGTTGACCCTTTCATCTTCTAGCAGGATGGTCTTTAACCTCCACATGTTTGAATTTCTTCCAAATTTCTTCTTGTGATTTGGGTCAAGTTTCAAAGCATTATGGGCTGAAAATACGCAGGGGACAATCCCAATCTTTTGCTATCGGTTAAGACCTGATTTGTGAAAAGAATAAAAATTAAAAAAAAAAATTTTAAAGACCTGATTTGTGACCCAGTATGTGGTCAATTCTGCAGAAAGTTGCATGTGCACTTGAGAAGAATGTGTATTCATTTGCGTTTGGATGTAAAGTTCTGTAAATATATGTGACATCCATCTGCTCCAGTGAATCATTTAAAGCTCTTGGTCCTTTGGAGATGTTGTGCTTAGAAAATCTGTCATTTGCAGAAAGTGCCATGTTGAAGATTCCCAGTATAAGTGTATTATTATCTAAGTATGTCTTTACTTTGGTTATTACTTGATTGATATACTTGGCAGCTCCAACATTAGGGGCATAAATATTCATGATTGTTAGGTCCTCTTGTTGGATAGATCCTTTAAGTATGATATAGTGTCCCTCTTCACCTCTTACTACAATCTTTGGGATAAACTTTAAGTTATCTGATATGAGGACTGCTACCCCTGCTTCCTTTTGAGGACCATTTGAATAGTAAATGGTTCTCCAACCTTTCATTTTCAGGTTGTAGGTGTCCTTAGGTCTAAAAGGAGTCTCTTGTAGACAGCAAATGGATGGGTCTTGCTTTTTTATCCAGTCTGAAACCCTGCGTCTTTTGATGGGATCATTAAACCCATTCACGTTCAGAGTTAACTATTGAAAGATATGAATTTAGTGTCTTCATAATACCTACTCAGTCCCTGTTTTTTTTTACTTATTTCTTTGGGCTTCCTCTTTCTTTTACAGAGTCCCCCTTAATATTTCTTGCAGAGCTGGTTTGGAGGTCACATATTCTTTCAGTTTCTGCCTATCTTAGAAGCTCTTTACCTCTCCTTCCATTTTGAATGAGAGCCTTGCTGGATAAAGTATTCTTGGTTGCATGTTCTTCTCATTTAGGACCCTGAATATATCCTGCCAGCCCTTTCTGGCCTTCCAGGTCTCTGTGGAGAGGTCTGCTGTTAATCTAATATTTCTCCCCATATAAATTACATTTAAGTAATCTCTGTTCCCAGTGGGGAACTCGAACTAACAACCATGATATCAAGAGTCAAGGGCTTTGCCAACTAAGCCAGCCAGGTGCCTTAACACCCATCTTACTTTGCTCTCAGCAACTTTAGCTTCGATTCCTTTATGTGGTAATAATAATATGTTGATTATCACCATGCTTTGCTTGCAGATGAAAACTGCAAGCTGATATACAAGTTATTTTAAGTATAATGCATTTTATTGTAAACTGTGTTTATATTTTCATCATATTTTCTCAAGTGCCAATTTGGTTTTTTTTATAAATTTATTTTTTATTGGTGTTCAATTTGTCAATATATAGAATAACACTAGGTGCTCATCCCATCAAGTGCCCACCTCAGTGCCCATCACCCAGTCACTCCCACCCGCCGCCCACCTCCACTACCACCACCCCTAGTTCGTTTCCCAGAGTTAGGAGTCTTTCATGTCTGTCTCCCTTTCTGATATTTCCCACTTATTTTTTCTCCTTTTCCCCTTTATTCCCTTTCACTATTTATTATATTCCCCAAATGAATGAGACCATATAATGTTTGTCCTTCTCCGATTCACTTATTTCACTCAGCATAATACCCTCCAGTTCCATTCACGTCAAAGCAAATGGTGGGTATTTGTCGTTTCTAATGGCTGAATAATATTCCATTGTATACATAAACCACATCTTCTTTATCCATTCATCTTTCGAGGGACACCAAGGCTAATTTGGTTTATGACAACTTTAAAGTTTATTTGAAAGACATGTAGAACATAATCATCTGCCTTCAGCTCAGGTCATAATCCCTAAATTCTGGGATTGAGCCCCACAATGGGCTACCTATTCAGTGGGGAGTCTACTTGTCCTTCTCCCTCTCCCTCCCACTGCTCATTCTCACTCTCTCTCACTCAAATAAATAAATAAAATCTTTAAATATAAAAATAAATAAAATAAAATTTTCCTTTATTACAAAATAATACATGTTTTTAGCCATGTGCTTTCCTTCTTAGAGGCAAACAAAATAAAACCTCTATTTTTCCTAATCTGATTGTCAAGGACTATCAGACGAGGAAATGTCCAGACTGTATATTAATCAAACAATATAATATGTGTGTCACTACTGTCATATTGTGATTTCTTTCTACCATAATTTTTGTGATTTCTATTTTGTCTTCTTATTTTAAGATTCTTTCCTTAACCTTTCTTACTTTATGTTTGATCGAGAATGTTTTCTTTTTCCCCTTTTTTTTTCCTTTCCTGGCTTTGATAATAATCTCATTCTCTATTTTTTTATGATGACCTGAAAATTTTAGGACACATTTTTTTAATAAACCTTTTTTGTTGTTTTTAAAATAAGCTCATAGCTCAACGTGGGACTCAAAATAATAACCTCAGGGTCAAGCATTACATGCTGTTATAGACTGAGTTAGCCAGAAGCCCCAACACCTTTTTTTTTACTTTATTTTATTTTATAGATTTTGATTATTTTATTTTGTGGGGGGGGTGAAGAGAGAGACATTCTGAAGCAGATTCTGCACCAGGAGGCAAGCCCAGCATGGGGCTCCATCCCACTCCTGGAGATCATGACCTGAGCTGAAACCAAGAGTCAGACATTAATCAACTGAGCCACCCAGGTGCACTCTCAACACCTATTTTAAACTTAACAAATTCTCTATCCATCATAGGAAACAAACTAAGGGTTGCTGGAGGGGAGAAAGGGTGGGGGATGGGGTAACTGGGTGATGGACATTAAGGAGGGCACAAGATAGAATGAGTGCTGGGTGTTATATAAGACTGATTAATCCTGAACTCAACCTCTGAAACCAATATTACATTATAGGTTAATTGACAAATAAATAACATTAAAAAATTTAAATGATATTAGGATACAGTAATAGGTATTTGCCCAGTTACAAATCAGTCCTCAATAAAACCTGTGTGATGGATAGGTGTAACTTGGACCCCTTTTGTCTTGGACACTGAACTCAAGATCACATATTCATCTATCCATTTTCTTTCCTTTTTAAAAAAGATTTATTCAAGTCATTTGAGAGAGAGAAAGAGAGAGAGAGAGAATGGGAGGAGGGGGATAGGGAGAGGATCTCAAGCAGACCAAGCTGTGCGCTGAGCCCAATGCAGGGCTCAACATCATGACCCTGAGATCAACACCTGACCTGAAATCAAGAGTCAGATGCTTAATCCACTGAACCACCCAAGCACCCCTGTTTGTTCATTTTCAATGGAGAACACTGGATTCTCTCTTCGTGAGTATCCACCTGAGTCACTGTTGTAAACTCTGCTGGCTGAGGTAGGACATCAGGTAAGGATCTCTTCTATGAAGGCTTTGGAAGAGAATCCCCAGGGCCTAGTGCCCTTTCTTCTCCACCATCCTCAGCAGGGTCTCATTCCTCTGCTGCTGTGTAGGGCACTGCTGCACCAGCTCCTTCTCTTCCTCAGTGAAGACCTCACTGTCCTGAAGGTCATCCAGTACTCCATTCAGGTCTCCCAGCCTGGCTTGCAGCTGCCGGCAGTGCTCCTTCAGAAAGGCTTTACCTGGGCAGAAGGAAGAGTTGCAGACTCAGAAATGGATAGCACTCTTATGGAGTTCACAAATTATGCCCAGCTTAAAGACATATTTCCTTTTTTTTTTCTGAAGTAAGCTCCATGCCCAGTGTGAAGACTAACTCAGGGCTTGAACACATGACCCTGAGATCAAACCCAGAACTGAGATCAGGAGCCAGATGCTTGACTGACTGGGCCACCCAGATGGCCCTTAAAGACATAATTCTCTGTGGAGATAGTGTTCATTCTCTTTTGCATGTTGCCCAGACAGACCTTACATGCACATCTTCAGGATTCCCAGTCCATTTTCAGGAGACTATGAATTTAGGGAAACTTGATGATTCTTCTACTTCAATCCCATCCCATCCCCTCCCTCCAAGCTTGGAGCACCTCTCCTTCATCACTTTCCAGTTTTCATTGGAATCCTAGAGAGGCTCTATCTTGCTGTACACTCATCTATTCATCTTCTAACAATCTTCAAGTTCATACATTGATATGCATGATACCGGAGGTGCAGGTGGTCTAGACTAGCTCCCCACCCTCAGGGATCTTCTTAAAAAGTGTATAGAAAGAGATGTAAGTGGTTAAGTACAACACAGAAGGGACCAGGATCACTGTAGAGAAGAAGGTATTTTGCATCATACTGACTCAGGGTTCATGCTGATTCCTATATACAATACCTGTGTGACCTTGGCCAAATCGCATTGCTTTCTTGTTCTTCAGTTTCTTTAATAAAACCATGACTGTTTTTAGGCTTTCTTTTCTTTTCTTTTTTCTTTTTTAAGAGAGAGAGAGGCAGCACCAGCAGGGGGAGATGGGTAAAGGAAGAGAGAGAGAATCTTAAGCAGGCTCCATGCTCTGGTTGGAGCCCAACTCAGGGCTCAATCTCATGACCCAGAGTTCATGACCTGAAGCCAAAATCAAGAGCTGTATAGTTAACCAACGGAACCACCCAGGCACCCAAAAGCATGATTGCTTTCTAAGTTCACCTCTTGCCTCAAGAACTTTTAGTCTTAACATAGTGGTGCAAATCATTAATATCCAGTCATCTGAGGCTGTGATCAAACAGCTTAATTTAATGATGTGATTTCTTTGAATATTGGTAATTATATTGGAAACTAATTGGAAGTATATATTCAGTGGCTCCTGAATTTGAATGAATGAAGTTGCTGTTCACAGAAAGATTCTCAGCTTAATCTATTTTGCTGCCCAGATGCTTTCTACTCATCTATTTGTTTAGCAACTTCTACTCTATCTTCTTAACTGGACATGAATTTCACTTTTTTTTTCTCTCCTGGATGCACTCTGAAACATTTGCCTCCCACAAGGTTAGATCTAAGCACCTGTCTTATCCTCTCCTAAATCCTTTTAATTTTCTTTGGAACATGTAAACAACTGCATTTTGATAAACACTGTGAAATCACCTTCATTGTTTTCATCTGCTGGAAGAGAAATCCCAGAGTGTGGGTTGTGTGTCCGTGTCAGGATACACTGTGAACAGGATTGTTACTTCAAAAGTCACTGTTAGCTCTGAACCTCCTCCGTAATTCTCTGGGAAACCAAGCCAAAATTTATTGACAGGGATAGATGTAAGCGGAGTATATAAAGTACAAATATACATACCTGAATACTTAACATGCCACAGGCAATCAGTAAGCTGCATTTGTCATCATGATCCTTTTAATTACCCTGATTTCATGAGGGAAAAATGCAACCAAAGCCTTTGGGTCAGAAAGGAAAGGATGACTAGACTTTAAAGCAAAGTCTTCACAGAAGAGTTAGTATCAGAAGATAATCTGAAGGAGTAGGATTCTTGTATGAAATACAAGATGCCACTAGGCCAAAAGGGAAAAAGAGGAAAAGAGATGTCATGCTTCACAGTGCATGGTGGCCAGAACGGGGATTTTGCTGGCAAAGATGTGGGCTGGCAGCAGCTTCTGTAGGGTCTTCTAGAGAGAAAAAACCAGGTTCAGCTTTATCTTGTCACAATGGGTGACAGATATCTCTTGCTCAAGAGCTTGCATAATAGGAAGGGTTGAGACCTTTTGTTGGTGCCACACACTCACCACCTGCATAAATCCGTTTCATTTTCTTTGTGAAATTATCCTTAGCTTATGCTTAACCAAGATCTGTGGTTGGGTTGGAACCCAATTGCGACTCCAGGTGTGGGGCCTGATTTTCTTTAGCTAGTCTGCCTCTCTGGACCTCCTGACAACACCACCAGCTGGCCAGGAAATGGGTCTATTGCCATTTCAAGCCAATGTGACACCTGAGGAGGAGTCTTCTCTTCACTGAGGGGCATCAAGAGATGCTATCTTTCTCCTCCTGGATGATCTGTTTTGAGATAGGAGGACTGTCACTTTTACTATGTGGAGCCTGACAGTCAAAGCCAACAACATGGAAGGCAGAAGGGAGTCCCTTGATCTTTATTCCTTATTTTATTTACTTATGTTAAAAAGCTTTATTATTTTATGTTTTTAGCAATCTCTACTCCCAACATGGGCTTGAACTCACAACCTCAAGATCAGGAATCACAAGTTCTTCCAACAGAGCCAGCAGTCAGGTGCCCCTTGACTCCTTACTTTGAATCATTTCTTTCTCTGCTACCTACCAACTCCAGGAACCTTAACCAATGCCCAGCTAATCCCTGTTCTTGATTTTTACAGCAGCTTCATAACGCAGTTCCCACTTCCTGTCCGTTCCTCGCCCACATTCATCCACACTCTTGAGAAAAGTGAGTGCATTGCTACCTACCCTGCAAAAGTCCCCCGTTGGCCTTCAGCTTAAGGTCCAAAAGATTTCAACCAGCATCCTTATGCTTTCAACATCTGTTTCTTGCCTGTCTCTCTGGTCTCATGGGGCCTCACTCCATCTAAAGCTTCATGTCCAGCCATATCAAACTACTTTCACCTATAGTTCATCAGGTGCAATGTGTGTTCCCCAATAAGATTGGTTGCATGCTCAGAGTCTCTGCATATTACACCCCCTCACGAGTTTGTTCCCTGAAGTGGCTCAGGCTCCTTCTTTGTCTCTGACACCACTGAGTCTTTGTAAATGAAGAGAAGGTATGATCTCTCATTGAGCCACATCACACCACTCAAACACCTCCTGAAATCAGACACAACCATCTGACTTTTGGTGGAAGCATTGCACTCACCTGAGAGAGGAGGAGGGGCTGCTGCAGAATGAAACTGGAGATCCACTAGGAAAGGAGGAGAAGTTGGAGAATGAAATGAACCATATACCTTTATCTAGGTGTTCTTTTCTTTTTTTGTAAGTGGTTTGTTCTTGTTTTATTCATTTAGTAATCTCTACAGCCAGCATGGGGCTCAAACTCACAACCCCGAGATCCAGAGTCACACGTTCTTCTGACTGAGCCACTCAGGCAACCCTGTAGATTCTCTGGTCTTTGATGTAGCCCACTAAAGTAATTTAACTCCACTTCCTAACTTAAAGATCCCATTGAAACATCATATATCAATGGCACCCAATTAAGTAAAGATCACTTACTGCCTATTAAGGAAATGCATCCAAGGAGGGAGCTCATTTTTCCTTTCTATTTCTATTTCTATTTAGAAGTCAATGTGAGGAAATGTGAAAGGTACAGTAAAAATGATCATACTGTTCGTCATTATCCTCTAGGTAAATGTATTTTTGAATGAAATACCATCATGAGTGAGTACATTTGAACAATAAGTGTCAATATTCTTTAAACTCTAGAACACTGAAATTGTTGATAGTACAGAACTTGTAAGTTGAACACACTTGTAAGTCGGTGGGACATTTGCTGACTGGAGCAACCATTTGGGAAAATAACTAAACTGTTTATCATTAAGCCTTCAACATGGTCTTATGTTTTCTTTCTAAAGGTCCTACTGTTGTTTAAAGTTCTGAGAAATTTTGTGTCCTTCTTCCTTCAGCAGCTGCTTAGACTCCATTTATGCCAACAAGTATAAAATTGCCCAAAAGATAGAATTAAACCAACTTTATGCACCTTCTGATTCTTATAATTAGCATCTCCTGTGCAACATCTCCTAGGTATGAGAGGTTCCAATTTTCAACACCAACAGCCACCCCTATCCCAGGCACACAAGACCACTGCCAATGCTTTTGTTTCAATTCAACAGTCACTATAAACAGAGTGGGACCATACACAGACCTTCTCCTCTGACACACTTCACTACAACCAAGGGGAGAGAGGTGCATGATTTTTTTTCCTCCCCCCAAATTTTAGAGCCCATCAGACAATGTTCCCACTGGCCCACTGTCTTCCCTCTTCCCTCCTTACCTGGGAGGGAGATGATGTGGGGGACATGGATTTCAGCAATGACCCCCTCAGGCTCCACAGTTATCTCAAACAAAGGCCCTGCCACCATCCTGCTCCTGGTGCTATAATGTCAGGCCCAGGTGGATTCCAAGAATCAAAAGCAATCTTCACAGTCACTGCTGCTGTTACCAAGAAGCCTTGGCTTCTAAGTAGGCCAAGCAGTAGGCTTACTAAGGCCTACTGCTGGCCATAGATAGAAGCCAGCCCCAGGAAAGTGGGCACTGAAAGGAACCAGAGTGATAGTCATGCTGACCAACCCCAGAACTTTGATTGAAACAACACAAGTGCCGAGAGATGTGGTATTTGGGTGGACCCAGGTTCAAGACCCATCTGTGATTTTCACAACTGCAGAAACCTCTGGGGACTTCATTAGGTTTTCTGGGCCCCAGTTTCTCTGTATTCTACATATGTTGAAATTAAAATACCAACTCAGTGCATAGAATACAGAGAACACTGACAAAATTTCAGATGTCCATGGGAATGGATCATGTATCCTATGATATAGGTGTATACGAGTAAATATCACACAGCATTTTCTTCCTTTATAGTAGAATTCTTTGAAACAATTAGCATCTCCCATTCTTACCTGTATCTGTTTGCAGAGATACAGGTAATAATATCCACATTTCCTTCAAGAAATGAATATCCACATTTCCTTCAGGTCCCAGGAACTGATAACTTTTACAAACTCGTTCAAACCCAGCAGACAGTTGAGCAGCCTGGAGGGGCACTAGTTCCTCCACTCCTAATCTAGTATCTTCTGAAAAATAAACATTGCTGTGTCAAGTGCAGACTCTTAGAAAAGGCATGATCTGAAGGAGTCCTGTAGGTTCAATGGCACACGTGCCGTTGGGAATCTAGATGTCAGAGAGAAGGATGTGTGACAAGAACAGGGGACTTTGATCTTCAAACCCATACAAAGAAAAACACAAAAATGTTCCTTGTTACTACTGAAACTGCACCCCCAAATTTAACAAGGGACCCAAGCTCAACACTTTTGGTGGGAGGCAGTTTCACTTCAGGCAGGCACCACAGCAGCTAAATTTCTACATGGTGCCAAGGAGCAGCTAATACCTGATGCTGGTAAGAGAACACAAGTCCATAAAAGGAACAAGCATGAAAGCAGAAGAAGCAAAGGCACATTCATCACCCTAGTGCTTGCCACCATCTATCCTGAGGCACCCCAGACCATCTCTTGGTTCCCTAAGCATTTCACTTCCAGCTGGGAGAGCCTTCCCATCACCACTTGAAGACCCTCCACACACATGCTGCAGGAATCCATTCTCACTGCTCAGGCTGTGGGCGAGGATGATAGCATAAAATAAAATCTGTATCCTGGACTATAAGTCTCTGATATACTGTGCTCTGACAAATCAGTTTCTCAAGAATTATATATGATTGAATATCATTTTACAAAGAGTAGGGATTTTGTATAGGAAAAATGAAAATACTCAAAGAGTTATCTAACCTCTCCAAGCTTATTTCTCCTGTATAGAAGTCCTCTGAATCTTGGTACTTGGTTGTGTGGTTCCTTGAAAAAAAGCACACAATGTCAACTATTAATGTGAATACAGATGAGGTTACCCAATCACCACATGGCTGGTAAGCACAGGAGATCTATTGAGCATCAAGACACGGTCAACACCAGTGCCCTGCTCTTCCTGAATCTCATGTGGCTTTCAAACTACATCACACCTGTGGGACAGTTTCCAACCATGAGCACACAGAGGTGGAGCAAGTATTAACATGATGTAAAACAGTCAAAATGGGTAAAGCTTTCCAATCTAACACAGTGAGAATTGGGCCAGTCTAGGTGCTGAATTTGAAGATGGAGTCTATAAGAAAATCCTAGTGGTGAAATGAGGTCATAAGAAAGAACTCTTAATCCAACAGGACTGGTGTCTTGGTATCCTTATATGAAGAGGAAGAGAGATGAGATCTTTCAGTCTGCCCATCTCCCTGTCTCCCAGTCTGTCAGTCTCTCTTGATACATAGAGGAAAGGCCATGTGAATCCCAGAAGAAGGTGGCCATCTACAAGCCAGGAAGACAGCCTTCACCAGAGACTGAATCTGTCAGCACCTGAGCTGAGACTTCTAGCCTCCAGAAATATGACAAAATTAACTTTTATTGTTTAAGTCCCCTAGTCTGGGTATTTTATTAGGCAGCCCTAATAGACTCTTCCAATAGGAATGTTTCCTAGCCCAAAGCCATTCAGAGTACAAATGACACAAAGGTCAAGACCCCTAACCACACATTGCTCATTCTTTGAGGTTTTATCATGGATTAGGATGAAAGAAAATAGGCCCTTTTTAATGAACCTGGACACAATCCAATGCTATCACAACTCATCTACTAGCTGGTATGCTCACCCCTAGGTATGCTTTCTATGTCTTTGAAATAGAGACTATATGATCCACTAATAGAGTTTCTATGGATCATAAAAAGAGAATGTGTTTAATGTCTCTAATAGAGTGTTTGGAATATGGAATCCATTCCAGAAATAACATCCAAGATTAAAGCTACTTCATATTCCCATTTAAGTTGTGTTTCAGGTAAGAAAAAATGCTTCTGATTGTCACAACCACAAAGGACTTCAAAACTGTCTTCTGCATGTAAATACACTGGAAATTTCCATCAGCCCAATACACACACCCCTGGTCATCTCTATATTAGACAATTACCTGATTCTTGTATTTGTAAAGACTCCTGGTCTTCTGATTCACTGTCGGGAAGGGCCCTTGAGAGTCAAGAATAAGGACAATATTAGAAATCAGTTCACAAGTGGTTCCTGACTGTCAGTGGAGCATGTGGCTCTTGATCTTGAGGTTGTGAGTCTGAGCCCCACACTGGGTGTAGAAATTACTTAATAAAATCTTAAAAACTAAGAAATAAATCAGTTCACCCAAAGAAATGAGGGGTATGTGATTACAAGCTAGAGCTGTTTTGCCCAAACATGGGCCACTATCTAGAAAAGGCCATTTAAACTTTCAATTAAATTAAATTGAATTAAATTAAATTATATTGTTAAAACTGAGCTCTCAGCTGTACTATCCACATTTCAGTGCTTAATACCTACATGTAGCAAATAGCTACCATATTGGCTAACACAGGCTAGAACATTTCCATCATCACAGAACGTTCTTAGGGACAGTTCCATTAGACTCTCAAAAAAGAGATGATTTGGACAAAGAGAGATTTGTTAACCAGACATATGGAGAGTAGAGGGATCTAAGGGGATCTCTTCAAGCAAATGTGTCTTAACCGTCTACATCTTCTCCTATTATACCAGCATCCAAAGTGGTCATATCTAACTTCTTTTGTTTAAATTGCTTGTATTGGGGACACCTGGATAGCACAGTGGTTGAGCATCTGCCTTTGGCTCAGGGTATGATCCCAGAGTCCCAGGATCAAGTCCCACATCGAGCTCCCTGCAGGGAGCCTGCTTCTCCCTCCACCTCTCTCTCTCTTTCTCTCTCTCTCTCTCTCAAATAAATAAATAAATAAATAAATAAATAAATAAATAAATAAATATATTTTTAAAAAATAAAGTAAAATAAATTGCTCTAATTGGACATGTATCACTTCAGCTGGCCATAGTGGCAGGAATGGAGGCAACAGAGGTTCTGGGACCATCTGGGTTTGTGAGATGACTGCTGGTTTTTTTAATCCAGTAGGCATGATAGCAAAGAAGATCTGAGGGGCAATACCTGAAGGCAAGTTAGATGCATGCTACCCATTTGGAGTCCTTTACTGTGGAGCATGTTCATTACCAACAGCCCTGTGAATACATGTGCCCAATGTTGCTAAGTGTCCACAGAGCTTAGAGAAGAATGTTCCAGATGAGTTTGCAACTATCTGGAGAAAATTCACTGAGACAAGAAGCTGGACTTAGTAAGAGTCACAGTATGGTGGTGAAACATAAGAGCAAAATGGTGGAAGGGGTCAAATTAAACAAAAAAAGAAGACAGTACCATCAAAGGTTAGGATCATCAAAGTTCTCAGAGCAAAAAAATAAATACATAACAAGCGTGTGTGACTTGTGACCTTCAACATTGATCTTAAAGAATCACAGAGAGGGGCGCCTGGGTGGCTCAGTCGGCAGAGCATCCAACCCTTGATTTCAGTTCAGGTCATAATCTCAGGGTTCTGAGAATGAGCCCCAAGTAGAACTCCACACTCATCTTGGTGTCTGCTTGAGATTCTTTCTTCCTTTCCATCTGCCCTTCCCCATGCTCACATTCTTGCTTTGCTCTCTAATAAACAAATAAAATCTTGGGACACCTGGGTGACTCAGTGGTTAAGTGCCTGCCTTCGGGCCCAGGGTGTGATCCTGGGGTCCCAGGATCAAATCCCACATTGGACTCCCTGCATGGAGCCTGCTTCTCTTTCTACCTCTGTCTCTACCTCTCTCTCTCTGTCTCTCATGAATAAATAAATAAAATCTTTAAAAAAAAATTTAAATAAGCACAGAGGTTTTCTTCTTTTTGCTCAAAAATTCTCCTGTGGTGCCTCAGTAATAGGAGAGAATGAAATCATCATTTAGGGAGACTTTACAGATGACATATTTTATGTTGGTCAGTAAAATGAACAGGGGTGGTTAATGATGGCATTGAAGACCTTATAGAAGGGGATCTTTAGCACCTGCCTTTGTCCCAAGGTGTGATCCTGGAGTCCCAGGATCAAGTCCCACGTGGAGCTCCCTGCATGGAGCCTGCTTCTCCCTCTGCCTGTGTGTGTGTGTGTGTGTGTGTGTGTGTGTGTGTGTTTGTGTCTCATGAATAAATAAATAAAATCTTTTAAAAATAAATAAATAAACAAAAGATCTCATAGAAGAAAGAAGTGATTTTTGGAAAATATGTCTGTATTTAATTATTGGAACAGAGAGCTGATATGGCCAGGAAAGAGGCCTTTTAAAAATATGTATATATATCCTACAGTAAAACTCTAGGCTACCCTCACCTTTGGCATTTGCCCTGTTCTGGATGAGGCTGCTTGTTTTTTGTTTTTTTTTTAACTGCCAAAGTCTAAGGAACAGGGGAGACTATAATGCTTATGTATGAAATAGAATTTAGTCCAATAAACATTTTGAGTCATTTGGTAAATACATACGTACATATAGTTCTGATTGGTGTCCTATGACTATTGGAATAAAAATACTGAATTAGCAATTGATTCATGGGTGGAATATATGCCCCCAGAGCAGTGGTTATCAAACTTGACTGCACCTGGGAAGCTTCAACACCCCCCTCCCTCAATATAAGCCATGTGAGAGAACCTTAACCTGCCCTCCTATGTCTTGGTGCTATCTCTGAGGCTTCAAAATCAGCCATGGGTTATGTTAGCCCCATGCAGATCACTGAGGGTAAATATGCTACTTTCTGTTCTCTTATGGTGCATGGGCATGCTGGGCTCCAGTGGGTGGCTTAGGGTGAAATTTAGGAGGCAGGAGGAAGGCACTGTGAGTGGGAGCCAGCTCATCCTAGATTGTTGGTCGAATTACTAAATTTTCCAGGAATTTTGTGGGTAGGTTGTTAAACATGGCTATTACTAAAAATCAAATGATATAAAATTTTATAATTAAAATTATATAAAACATCACTTTTTAATCATTTTACTATATCATACTATACTCTGTGCTTTTTTTTTAAGTATATATTTTATTCTTTGTATTTTCTACACTCAATAGGGGCTCGAACTCAGGGTTCCAAGATTAAGAGATGCATGCTCCTCTGACCGAGTCAACCAGGCATCTTATACTCTGCCCTCTTGAAGTTATTTTCATGTGTGGTATCTGTGTGGTGAAAATACTCTGTAGTAGTGAGCGACTGCATAGCTATTTCCAATGCCACGTTCAGGGACATTATGTTGGTAGTTTGAAATCCACCATGATGGAAATAATCACCCCACAGAAATTGGCAAACACTGTAAGCAAAGGCTCTCCCCACTCCGCTGGGGAAGCTGACATTGAACAATTTCTAGCACATCACTTCGGGAATCCATTCTGCTTCATCAACAGCCAGTTTCCCAGAGCACTGAGTTGGAAACTTGTGTTGGTTCCCAGCTCAACTAATGACAGTGATCCTTGCATCGGTTACTGCCTTTTTGTGTATAGCTTCTCAGGACACCTTCATGGAAGAAGAGGTAGTCAACCTCACTCAGAGATTTCTGGGTTTGTTGGTAAGACTAGATAAGCTCCTTCATTCTCCCCCTGATTCCTATGTAAATTACCCCAACCCCGCTGATTCTCATGTGCCCCTGTGATAGCAGGAACAGAATTCAATACTACCATCACCGTTCCCCATGTAATCATTCCCCTTACTTGAAAACCACTTCCTCAGGAGACTAAGATCCAGGAACTGAGATGTACAGTGTTGGCTATACTGTTATCACTCCTCCATATCCTGAGCCAGTAGGATGCCATAGGTGTGCTGTCTGTTGACTCAGATCATGTACAAATGGATCACAATATGGACTGGAAAAAAGAATGAAGGTTGTGTTATGAATAAAGCATGCAGGTCTGATGGCAGGACAATTTCTCCACATGACTTTATGTTAAAAGCCCTAGACCCTGTGCTCTATCTTTAAGAGAATCTTCTCTCAAGCTCCCATGACTCCATCTCCTCCTTCATTTTATGGATTTAACTGTGTCTCTATGTCCCACTCAACATTGTTCTCTCTGTGCCCAAGAGGCAGAACTCAGTCAATTCTCAACACCTAGGACCCTATTAAGATCAATTGAAATTCCAGGACATCAGTGAGATTATGTAAGTGCTGTAAGAATCCACGCAGTACTAATGCTCCTCTTCCACCTCCTGCCTCCTCACGGTGACGGACATGTGAGAATACTAGGGGGGAAGGAGACAATGGATATCAGGCTTATTTTCTTCTTCCATGGGAGATCCTCATCCAGGTACGAAACAGGAAAGCCCTATGCTAGGTGATTTCTTCTTCTTCATACTGGAGAGCTGAGCTCTGGTCTCCCTTGGCTGGCTGGGATCAAGATGGGGTTAGGAGCAGGGAGCGTCCTTGGGCCAAGACTTACACTGTCTAATATGATAGCCACAAGCCACATGTGCCTATTTAAACTTAAATTTCAAGTAAGTAAAGTAGAAAATCAGTTCCTCACTTGAACTGGCCATATTTCAAGTGGCCAAACACCACCAAGAGACAATGGTTTTCATATTAGACTCCTCAGATGTGAAATATGCCTATCGTGGCAAGATTTCTCTTGATAGCCCTGACCTGAATCATCTGCTACAGTCCAGTTGAACAGAGACTGGCATTGGAGTATCTGGCATTGGTTCAACCAAATAAAGTGGTTCATTGAATACTACTAGCCATGGTCTCCTGCAGATGCAGGGGGGTGGATAGTCGAACCAATACTCAGAAATTCTTGTGCTCGCAGCAATATTTTCCAGCCTGTCAAATACTAACTTGAAACAAAGTCTGTATCTGAGTAATTGGTACAGGATCAATATCAAATTTCCTGGTTTTGACAATGACTATTTTCACAAAAGCTATTATCATTAGAAGCTGGGTTGAGTGTTCATTTTTTTCCTTCTGTGAGTCTTAACTGTCTCAAAATAAAAAGCTATAATGACGATAAAGAAAGAGCAAATACACTGGTTTTTATGCAAATAATCAAAACGTCTTTGCTTTTCATGAATCTCTATGAGAGACAGGAACAAGATCCAAAATCTTCCAGTTTTCCTCATTGTATATAGTGTCTCTTCCCTAGGACAGGAACTCATCTTTGGGCGACAGGTCTCCATTATCCCTGAGAGATCTGCCACTGTGCCTCCAAATCAGTTGCATCCACACACAGCCTCGGAAAACACAAGAGAGTTATAATTGGACTATGTCTGAAAAACTTGATGATGGGACAGTCTCTTCACTGTGATGCAGTGGAAGTAACACAAATCAGGTGCTCCATCTTCAGAGATACAATCTCTGAGTCCACCCTGGGATCCACTTATTTCACTGTATTAACTGTTCCTCCATCTCCACTCAGCATAGTGATCTCACCTCAGGAGTCATGTGTCATTTGCTTCTCAACCCTTCATGTTCATCAGTGTATATGTAATAAGACCTGAGAAGACTAACTGTAGACTCTTGTGTAACGATATTGCACAACATAGGGGAGGGGGTGTAAGAAGTTCCTTACCTTTCTGCTATCCTTCACAGGTCCTAAAAAGGAGGGAACTTTTATAAAGTTGCACAACACTATATGAATTATACTTCTTCAAAAGCAACATCTCCTTATTTAGTGTGATTTGTTCTGACTCTGGAGACCAAAGAGACAAAAATCCATAGGCTGGCACTGCCATTCTTAGAACTTATATTCATATTAAAATTGTTGCTTCACTCTTTGAATTAACTTTCAGTTTTCTGATTTTTATTTATTTTTATAAAGATTTTATTTGTTTGTTTGTTTATTTGACAAAGAGAAGAGAACAAGCAGTGGGGAGGAGCAGAGGAAGAGGGAGAGAGAGAAAGAGAAGCAAATTCCCCACTGAGCAGGAAGCCCCATGTGGTGCTCCATCCCAACACCCTAAGATCATGACCTGAGCCAAAGACAGTTGCTTAACCTACTGAGCCACACAGATACTGGAGTTTTCTGACCTTTAAATAAGGATATAACAAAATCCTTGTGATGATTAATTATAGAAGAGTAATATTACACAGTACCCAAGCTAGAAAACATTAGGTTCCCAAAGAAAATAACTCATTTCAGTGACCCTTCATATACACAAGCACATGGGGATTTACAAATGCCAGAGTAGCTGAATCTTTGATCCAATTGATTTATTTCAATTTTAAGACTACGAAAAAATGTGAATTAATTGGTCACAGGTAAGAAATGAACCTCTGGAAAACAGCTGATGAGGAGCAGCTGAAGCACTCATGGATACAGCTTAGTGAGTTTGCCTTGTGCCATGAGATGGTAATAGCATGGCCATGGCATCAGGGAAAAAGTTGGAGGAATATCCGTAGACTTGCTCCTGCTCACATCTGAAGTTGTTTTGGTCAGAGTCAAGGTTATATTCCTTGACGATGGAGAGAGAAAGTTTAAGTAATACACCTTGGTGCCCAGGCAGGTATTCCCCTTCAAGTATGATGAGACCAGTGAATAAGTTAAAATGTAAGCAGAGAGGTGCCTGTATGGCTCAGTAAGTTAAGTGTCTGCTAGGCCATAATCTCAGAGTCCTGGGATTTACCCCAGCAATGGACTTCTGCTCAAAAAGAAGTCTACTTCTTCCTCTCCCTCTCCTCCTCTTCTCACTCATTCTCTCTTTCTCTCTCTCTCCAAGAAATACAATCCTTTAGAAAAATGTAAGCAGAGTCCTTTCTTTCAAAAAAAAAATAAACCCACAGTACTCAATATTTCATGGAATACTAATGAGATTCAGAGGAATCAAAGCCATCAAGAGTTCCCAAAGGGTAGTATACATACCTTCGCCATGTCACAGGACAGCTCCTGCATCTATGCTTCTTTTTCTTAGATTTATCTTTTTCCATTGATCAGCCAGTGTATTTATCTCTTTGCTGCTTCTCTATTAACCATGAGAAAAGAAAAGAAAACTGTATTCAAATAAGTGGGAAGACCTTGCAGATAGATGTTAATGTTATATCTCCACATGACAGCCAAAATTGCTTTATGTCCATTCAGAAGCTACATCAGCTGAATTGTTTCCAGTAATGCTAGGCATTTGGGAGAGAGACCCAGAAAAGATTATGAACTTTAAAAATTATTTTATTTTATTTTATATCTAACCCCCTATGTTCAAATACAAAAAATATAGAAATAGCTCCTAGATCAGAGAAGTGAGATCACCAAGATGGCAGTAGAGGAGACCTCCATTCCCCTGATGAAGATCAACAATTACACAGCTATCTATCCACAAACAGAAATAGCTCTGGGATACATCTGGAATCCACATAAGAATTTGCAGCAACACAGTAGGACAAAAAACTGGGAAAAAAAACACTCAAAGTGGGAAGGAAGAAGAGCTTCATTTTGCCTATACTGTCTTGCAAGTTCTAAGTTATGGAGATGGCTTTGTTCCTTAAACTTCACAAATCACCCTCTACGAGCTTCAAACTTGTCCTTTGAAGCTTCCATACCTCTCACTGCCTTCAGAGAATTGAGGAGAGTCAGGACCTTGCTCTGGTGAGACTGGCTCAAGAGAATGTTGTGGCTGGTTTGATCTTCCATCTAGACCATTAAATTTTCTCCACATCAGCAATTAGGTTGTTTCACTTTTCTTATCACCTATGTGTTCACTAGACTAGCACCTTTCACTCCCTTCAAGAACTTTCTGTTGCACTAATGTACTTATCAGATAGTTCTAAATGTGGGAAATGGTGGACGGCTCCTTCTAGGGTGGTGTAAAATCCTTTTAGGGGTAGTTTCCTCTTAGGTGGGGTCCCCATGTTCCTGCCTGCCTTTTTCCAACTATCCTTCACTCCATAACAAGGAGTGTGCCAATATTAAAATTCTTGTATATTAAGTGATCAGTTTATACAACATTAGAAATTTTCACATTATATGAAAAGCAACCCCTAAGCGGAATAAAATTCATCATTCTATGGCATGTTAAAGAAAAAAGCAATAGAGAAATGATAGATGACATGACTGAGGAAGTCAGAAGTTGGAAAACACAAATGTCTTGAAAATATTTTTTTAAGTTTATTTATTTAAGTAATCTCTACACCCAATGTAGGCTCAAACTCACAACCTCAAGACCAAGTCACATATTCCTCTCACTGAGCCAGCTGAGTGCCCCAGAAAAGATTTTTGACTCATTAGTGATCATGAAAGCATTCTTGCCCACAGTAGCGATGAAAAGAAGAACATAGGACAAACACAAGGGTAAATGAAGAGGTGAAGCAATGGAAACTCATAAACTGATAAGTGAGCGGATTTGGAAGAAAACACAACCACTTTGGAGGATTGTTTGGCTACTTCTAGAAAAAAAATCAAGCATTTAATTGCTTTGGATCAGCAACCCCATTCCCTGTGCCCCCCGGAAATGAGCAGAATAAGTTGATCATGTTATTGCTTGATTTAGGGAGGAAAGTGGTAACTAGCTAAATGTCAATCATCCAAAGAATGGATACATCGATCTTGATGCCATCACTACATTAACCTGATAGAACAATTAACAGGAACTAATTAGGGTGCCTGGCAGGCTCAGTCAGTCAGTAGAGCACTCGACTCTTAATCTCAAGATCATGAATTCAAGCCTCACATTGGACATGTAGCCTACTTAAAACAAAACAACAAACAAACAAACCCCAAGAATTAATTAGAACCACAAGGTAGACATGGGTAGATACAAAAAGAAAAAAAAAAACATAATACTGATTAAAAACCAAATTACTTAAGAAATGTATCACAGCGCGATACCAAGCAAATAAAAATTTTCAAATAATACACTTGGAAATCTATAAATAGTGCAGGAGGATTTAGGCCAGTTTCTGGACAGCAGTTACATTCCAGAGGGAGTTCCACAGACAGCCTGGCTTTTATTTAAAGTATCTTATTGTTTGTGTAATCTACTCTACCCCATTTAAAAGAAAGGTTTGTGTGTTGGCATAAATATAAACTTTGCAAAAGTGAGTTTGATTTTACTTTGTTCTGGCTCAGATGCCAGTTCTCACTGTCTCAGATCTACCCACGACCAGCACAACTGCCAGAGGTCACCAAAGTGCACTTCCCCTGTGTTGGGGATTCCAAAGGAGCTTGCAAGTAGCTAGTTAGCAGCTAACAGCATTCTCCATTTGTCCCTCCCTCTCCTAAGGCCACACCACCTGCTCTTTTCATGCAGTGCTTACCAGCTAAATCTCAGTTTCCTCAGGGTACAGAAAGGAGAAGGCAGGGCTGGTGGCTCAGATATCTCCAGGCTGCTCTAGGTCCTGTTCATTTGAGGAAGGAGTACCCCAAAGGTAAAAAGCTGAGGCTCAGTCAGATAAGAAGTAGAGACCTTCTCTTTTTACAAGAAGAATCCCCACCTCCTGTTATTTATAACCTAATGCTTTCCCAGGGATGTGTGGTTATAAGAACAACAGTCAGAAGAATACCAGTACCGACAGGGACAAGGGGCCCCAATCTAGGCATTAATCAGATTTAAACAGCTCACCAACAAGCCCAATAAAAACCCTTAGACTTAGCAACTCCAGTGGCAACCCTCTCGGGTCTCCTCCCTCTTCATGTGCTTTGTGCTATTGCTCAATAAACATTGCTATCCATTTCTCTTCATCTGGTATATCTCTTCATTCTTTGTAGCAGAGCGATCAAGACCCACAAGCACTTAAGAAATAGAAATCTTGCAACAGTTACTGATACTCAATTTTATTTTTATTTTTTAAAAGATTTTATTTCTAGGTAATCTCTATACCCAAGGTGGGGCTCAAACTCACAACCCTAAGATCAAGAGTCATATGCTCTATCAACTTAGCCAGCCAGGATCCCCACTGATACCAATTTTAAATATTTTATAATAACAATTTTATATTAATGTTCGTTTTTTACATTAAAATTTTTGAATTGTGCATGGAATACTATAATCATTAGAAGGAAACTATTTAAACTGAAATATCTAGGGAAGCCTGACTGGCTCAGCCTATAGAGCTTATGACTCTTGACGTTGAGGTCATGAGTTCAAGCCCCATGTCAGCTACAGAGATTGCTTAAGCAAATAAATAATTCTTTTTTTTTAAGACTTTATTTATTTATCCATGAGAGACAGAGAAAGAGAGAGAGGCAGAGACACAGGCAGAGGGAGAAGCAGGCTCCATGCAGGGAGCCCAACGCGGGATTCGATCCTGGGTCTCCAGGATCACGCCCTGGGCTGAAGGCAGCGCTAAACCGCTGAGCCACCCAGGCTGCCCAATAATTCTTTTTTTATTATTGAAATATATATACAATATTTTTATAGCATGGCTTCACTAACTTTGTCAAACAGCCTCAGTTTTCTTATATGTAAAATGGCAATAAAAGCAACCCAAACTTCAGTGTTGGCTAGGATCTGGATGTCATTGTCCTAATTAATGCTTGTCCTTTTTTTTATGTTTAAGTAATCTCTGTACCCAATGCAGGGCTTGAATTCACAACCTTGAGATCAAGAGTCAAGGGCTCCACCAACTAAGCCAGCCAGGCACCCCAATGCCCATCTTACTTTTGTTCTCAAACTACACAGCTTCAGCAGCTTTAGATTCAATTCTTTTATGTGCTAATAATGATAATACATTGATTATCTCCATGTCTTGTTTGCAAATGAAAACTATCTGATACATAAATTATTTAAGTATAACACATCTTATTGTAAACTGTGTTTAGATCATCACCAAATTTTCTCAAATGCCATTTTGCCTATGGCAACTTTATTTATGTAATTTATGTTTATTTATTTGAGAGAGAGAGAGCACAAGCAGGAAAAGAAGCATAGGGAAAGGGACAAGCAGACTCCTCGCTGAGCTCAGAGCCCAAGGTGGGGCTTGATTCCATGACCTTGAGATCACGACCTGAGCAGAAGTACAATGCTCAACTGACTGAGCCACATGGGCCCTGGCTTTTTAACAACTTTAAAGTTTATTTGAAAAGCATGTAGAGGGTGCAATTCCACCTGGGCAAAGATACCTGATAATCAGTGCAACAGGCTCCTACCCCAGAAGACCAGCAGGAACTTCCAGTTAATACCAAGTTTACCGGTCATAAAAGTGTATAAAATTCCAGCTCATAGGGAAATAAGTGTATAGAATTTGTGGCTTTTTCTTATTATGCTTTAGTCCATCTATTAAATATATTATTTCCTTTTTCAGTTATTTTCTTATTTTATCAATGATTTGTTAAAGTCCTTTTTAATTTTCATTTTTACACTAACATTTTTTTTCATTTTTGGATACTTTCCATTGTATTCAACTTCATTTTCATCTATATATAGTCATATATATATATATGTTTTTCTTTCTTTCCTATTTGGGGATATAGTTTCCTCTAACAAACAGACCAAAATACACCCAAGATCTAGTTTATTGTTCTCTTCTATTCAACTTCTTTGATTTTATTTTAATTTTTATTCTTTTCCTTTTGGTTTCTGTTCTCTTCTGATTTGTGTGGTGTATATTTTTCTGGTGCCATTGTTGCCATTTTTGTATTTTCCCTCTCTTTCATTTATTCTTTTCTGGATATAATGACACGATAGAAGAACTCAGTCCCCCAAAAAGGAGAATAAGAGGCAGTACTCATGCCAGGGAGTTAATAAATAGGCATATAAGCATGATGTTGGAACTAGATTCAAAACAATGATTACAAAGATACTAGCTGGCTTGAAAAAAGCATGGAGACACTAGATAATCCCTTCCTGGAAAAATGAAAGAACCAAAATCTAATCAGGTCAAAATCAAAAAGGCTATTACTGAGCTGCAATAAAAAATGGAGGCCCTAACTACTAGGATAAATGAGGCAGAAGAGAGAGTCTGGGATTTAGAAGACAAAATTATGGAGAATAAAAAAGCTGAGAAAAAGAGAGATAAACAACTACTGGGTCACCGGGGGAGGATTTTGAGAGATCCATGATACCACAAAGCAAAACAATATTAGAATAATTGGGGTTCCACAGGAAGATGAAAGGTGGGAGCAAAATGCTTATTTGAACAAATTATAGCTGAGAACTTCCCTAATCTGGGGCAGGAAACATGCATCCAAGTCCAGGTAGCACAGAGAACCCCCCTCAAAGTCAATAAAAATAGGTCAACACCTCAACATATAACAAGTGAAACTTGTAAATTTCAGAGATGAAGCAGAAATCCTGAAAGCAGCTCTGGATAAGAGGTCCTTTACCTATAAAAGTAGAAACATAAGGCTGGCAGCGACCTGTCTACAGAGACCAGGAAGGCGAGAAGACTGGCATGATATATTCAAGGTGCTAAGTGAGAAAAACGTACAGGCAAAAATATTTTATCCAGCAAAGGTGTTATTCAGAATAAAAGGAGAGATAAAAAGTATCCAGGACAAACAGAAACTAAAAGAATTTGTACTCACTAAACTGGCCCTGCAAGAAATATTAAAAGGGATCCTTTAAGGGAAGAGAGCCCAAAAGGAACAAAGACCAGAAAGGAACAGAAGAGTATACAGAAACAATGACTTTACAGGTAATACAATGACACTAAATTCATATCTTTCAAAAGTTACTCTGAATGGAAATGGGCTAAATTCCCCCAATCAAAAGACACAGGGTATCAGATTAGATTTTTTTAAAAGCAAGACCCATTGATATATGGGTCTACAAGAGATTCATTTTAGGACCAAAGACACCTCCAGATTGAAAGTGGAAGGGTGGGACCATTTATCATGCTAGTGCACATCAAAACGAACTGGGGTGGCAATCCTTATATCAGACAAACTAGATTTTAAACCAAAGGCTGTAATAAGAAATGAGGAAGGGGGATCCCTGGGTGGCGCAGCGGTTTGGCGCCTGCCTTTGGCCCAGGGCGCGATCCTGGAGACCCGGGATCGAATCCCACATCAGGCTCCCAGTGCATGGAGTCTGCTTCTCCCTCCGCCTGTGTCTCTGCCTCTGTCTCTCTCTCTGTGACTATCATAAATAAATAAAAAAAAAAATTAAATTAAAAAAAAAAAAACTTTAAAAAAAAAAAAAAGAAATGAGGAAGGACACTAGATCATAATTAAAGGGCCTATCCAACAAGAAGATCTAACAATTATAAATATTTATGCCCCTAACTTGGGAACAGCCAATTATATAAACCAATTAATAACAAAATTGAAGAAACACATTGATAACAATACAATAATAGTAGGGGACTTAAACACCCCAATCATGGCAATGGACAGATCATCTAAGCAGAAGATCAACAAAGAAACAAGGGCTTTGAATAACACACTGGACCAGATGGGCTTCACAGATATATTCAGAATATTTCATCCTAAAGCAAAAGAATACATATTCTTCTCAAGTGCACATGGAGCATTCTCCAGAATAGATCACATACTGGGTCACAAATCATGTCTCAACTGGTACCAAACAAAAGACTGGGATTATTGCCTGTATACTCTCAGACCACAATGCTTTCAAACTGGAACTAATCACAAGAGAAACTTTGGAAGGAACAAATACTTGGAAGTTATAGAGCATCCTACTAAAGAATGAATGGGTCAACCAGGAAATTAGAGAAGGATTTTAAAAATTCATGGAATCAAATGAAAATTAATGGGTGACGGGCACTGAGGCGGACACTTGACGGGATGAGCACTGGGTGTTTTTCTGTATATTGGTAAATTGAACACCAATAAAAATTAATTTAAAAAAAAACACAATAGTTCAGAACCTTTGGGATGCAGCAATGGGGGTCCTAAGAGGGAACTATATAGCAATATAAGCCTTTCTCTCAAGAAACAAAAAATATGGCCACAATAGCCAAACTGTGGAAGGAGCCTCGGTGTCCATCGAAAGATGAATGGATAAAGAAGATGTGGTTTACGTATACAATGGAATATTACTCAGCAATTAGAAACGACAAATACCCACCATTTGCTTCAACGTGGATGGAACTGGAGGGTATTATGCTGAGTGAAATAAGTCAATCGGAGAAGGACAAACAGTGTATGTTCTCATTCATTTGGGGAATATGAATAATAGTGAAAGGGAATATAAAGGAAGGGAAAAGAAATGTTGGGAAATATCAGGAAGGGAGACATAAAGACTCCTAACTCGGGGAAACGAACTAGGGGTGGTGGAAGGGGAGGAGGGCGGGTGTTGGAGGGGAATGGGTGACGGGCACTGAGGTGGACACTTGACGGGATGAGCACTGGGTGTTTTTCTGTATGTTGGTAAATTGAACACCAATAAAAATTAATTTAAAAAAAAGAAACAAAAAATATCTCAAAGATAACCTAACCTTACACTTAAAGGAGCTGGAGAAAGAACAGCAAATAAAACCTAAACCAAGAAAGAGAAGAGAAATAATAAAGGTTAGAGGAGAAATCAATGAAAACCAAAAGAACAGTAAAACAGATCAATAAAACTAGGAGCTGGTTCTCTGAGAGAATTAATAAGATCAATAAACCCTAGTCAAACTTATCAAAAACAAAAGAGAAAGGACCCAAATAAATAAAATCATAAATGAAAAAAGAGAGAGATCACAACCAACACCAAAGAAATACAAAAAAATTACAAGAACATACTATGCACAACTATATGTCAATGAATTAGGCAATCTGGAAGAAATGGATGCATTCCTAGAAACATATAAAGTAACAAAACTGAAACAGGAAAAATAGAAAAGCAGAACAGACTCATAACCAGCAAGGAAATTGAAGCAGTCATCAAAAATCTCCCAACAAACAAGAGTCCAGGACTAGATTATTTCCCAGGGGAATAATACTAAGCATTTAAAGAAGAATTAATACCTGTTCTTCTGAAGATATTTCAAAAAATAGAAATGGAAGGAAAACTTCCAAATTCATTCTATGAGGCCAGGATTACCTTGATCCCAAAACTAAAGACCCCACAAAAAGGATAATTACAGACCAATATCTCTGATGAACATGGAGCAAAAATTCTCACCAAGATACTGACCAATAGGGTCCAACAGTACATTAAAAGGATTCTTCACCACGACCACGTAGGACTTATACCTGGGCTGCAAGGGTAGTTCAACATCCACAAATCAATCAGTGTGATACACTACATTAATAAAAGAAAGGACAGGAACCATATAATCCTCTCAATTGATGCAGAAAAAACATTTCACAAAATACAGCCTTTCTTGATTAAAACCCTCCACAGTGTAGGAATAGAGGGAACATACTTCAATATCATAAAATCCATAAATGTAAAGCCCACAATGAATATTATTATCAATGGGGAAAAACTGAGAGCTTTTCCCCTAAGGTCAGGAACACAACAGGGATGTCCACATGCACCACTGCTTCCTAGCCTCAGCAATCAGACAACAAAAAGAAATAAAAGGAACCCAAATTGGCAAAGAATAAGTCAAACTCTCACTCTTTGCAGATGATAGGATACTCTATGTGGGAAATCCAAAAGACACCCCCCCCCAAATTGCTAGAACTCATACAGGAATTCAGCAAAGTAGCAGGATATAAAATAAATGCACAGAAATCAGTCACATTTCTATACGCTAACAATGAGACAGAAGAAAGACAAATTAAGGGGTCAATCCCATCTACAATTGCACCAATAACCAGAAGATACCTAGGAATAAATCTAACCAAAGAGGTAAAGGATATATACTCTGAAAGCTATAGAACACTTATGAAAGAAATTAAGGAGGACACAAAGAAATGGAAAAACATTCCATGCTCATGGATTAGAAGAACAAATATTGTTAAAATGTCTATACTACCTAGAGCAATCTACACATTCAATGCCATCTCTATCAAAGTACCATCAACATCTTTCACATGGCTGGAACAAAGAATCCTAAAATTTGTATGGAGACAGAAAATACCCCCAAATACCCAGAGGAATGTCAAAAAAGAAAACCAAGCTGGGGGCATCACAATTCTGGACTTTAAGCTCTCTTACAAAGCTCTAAGCATCAAGACAGTATGGTACTGGCATAAAACAGACACATAGATCAAGGAACAGAATAGGGAACCCAGAAACGGACCCTCAACTGTATGGTCAACTAATATTTAACAAGGCAAGAAAGAACACCCAATGGAAAAAAGACAGTCTCTTCAAGAAATGGTGTTGTAAAATTTGGACAGCTATATGCAGAAGAATGAAACTGGACTATTTCTTTACACCATACACAAAACAGACTCAAAATGGATGAAAGACCCAAATGTGAGACAGGAGTCCATCAAAATCCTAAAGGAGAACACAGGCAGCCATCCCTGTGACCTTGGCTGCAACTTCTTGCTAGACACATCTCCAAAGGCAAGGAAAACAAAAGCAAAAATGAACAATGGGGACTTCATCAAGATAAAAAGCTTTTGTACAGCAAAGGAAATGGCCGACAACCTACAGAATGGAAGAAGGTATTCGCAATTGACTTACCAGACAAAAGGCTAGTATCCAAAATCTATAAAGAACATATCAAACTCAACACTCAAACAAATAATCCAGTCAATAAATGGGCAGAGGACATGAACAGACATTTCTCAAAAGACATACAAATGGCCAACAGACACATGACAAAACATCACTTGGCATCAGGAAAATACAAATCGAAACCACAATGAGATATCACCTCACACGGTCAGAATGGCTAATTTTAACAAGTCAGGAAACAACAGATGTTAGTGAGGATGTGGAGAAATGGGAACCCTCACACAGTTAGTGGAAATGCAAACTGGAGCAGCCACTCTGGAAAACAGTAGGGAGTTTCCTCAAAAAGTTAAAAATAGAGCTTCCCTATGACCCAGCAATTGCACTACTGGGTATCTACCCCAAAGATATAAATGTAGTGATCCAAGGGGCATCTGCACCCCAAAGTTTACAGCAGCAATGTCTACAATAACCAAACTGTGGAAGGAGCCCAAATGTCCATCAACAGGTGAATGGTTAAGATGTGGTCTATATATACAATGGAATATTCCTTAATCATCAAAAAATGAAATCTTACCATTTGCAATGACATGGATAGAACTAGAGGTATTCTGCTAAGTCAAATAACTCAATCAGAAAGACAATTATCATATGATTTTTCTTATATGTGAAATTTAAGAAACAAAACAGGGAAGCCCAGGTGGCTCAGCGGTTTAGCGCCGCCTTCGGCCTAGGGTGTGATCCTGGAGACCTGGGATCGAGTCCCATGTCAGGCTCCCAGCATGGAGCCTGCTTCTTCCTCTGCCTGTGTCTCTGACACACACACACACTCTCTCTCTCTCTCTCTCTCATGAATAAATAAATAAAATCTTTAAAAAAAAAAAAAAGAAACAAAACAGAGGATCTTAGAGGAAGCGAGGGAAAAAATAAATAATAAGAAATCAGAGTGAGAGACAAACCATAAGAGACTCTTAACTATAGGAAACAAACCAAGGGTTGCTGGAGGAGAGGAAGCTGGTGGGATTGGGTAACTAGGTGATAGACATTAAGGAGGGCAGGTGATGTAATGAACACTGGGTGTTATATAAAACTGATGAATCACTGAACTCTAATATGCTATATGTTAATTAAGTGAATTTAAATTAAATTTTAAAAAGAAAGGCATGTAGAATGTAGAGTACCACTGTTAGTTCACCAGTGAGTGACATGGGTGGCAAACAATTTGCCCAGAGACTAGAGCCAACGAGCAGGATAGAATTGGTTGCTTTTCCTATTGGAGCCTCAGTGTTCATGTAAGTTCTCTGCACAGTGGTTAGGTGTGGACAACCTCTTCCACCCTCTCTATAATCTCTAAGAATTTTCATTAGATATATGTGCATTCTTTGCACTATAACTGTATTTATTTTTATAAGTAGGCTCCACACCCAACTATGGAGCTTGGACTCATAACCCTGAGGTCAAGAATCAAAAGTCATATACTCTACCACCTAAGCCAATCAGACACCCCTGTATATATATTTTTTATTTTTATTATTGAATTATAGCTGACATTCAGTTAGTTTCCGGTGTACAACACAATGATTTGACAACTCTATGCCATACTCAGTGCTCACCACGATGAGTGTCATCCCCAGCTGTCACTATAGAACATTATTACAATATTACTAACTGTAATCCCTATGCTATGCTTTTCATCCCCAGGACTTTTTTATAACTGAAGATCTGGACCTCTTATTCCCCTTCCTCTATTCTGCCCATGCCCCATCCCCTTCTCCCTGGCAGACATGAGTCTGTTCTCTGTATTTGTCATATAATCTGTACACTCAAACCTTCATCTCCATTTCTGTCACTTCCTCCACTGCTTTTTGGATCATTTCTTCAAATTGACCTTCCAGGCACTAATTATCTGTTCTGGTTTTTTTTTTTCCTGAAATACATTGCTGAATCCACCTATTCAGATTTTACTGTCATGCTGTTCTTCAAAGATAATATTAGCTAACAATCGATAAGCACAATGTTTTCTTGCGCTGGTGAAGAAATCTCTCCCTACCTCCATTTGTGAATTTCTTTTCCAACCAAGCTGCACCAAATCATAAGCCCACTGAGCTGTACATGTCTGTGTTTTCTTGTGAAACCATCTCTCCTGCTAGTATTTCTTCCTCCCCTCTCTGAGTGTTTACCCACATTTCTTGTTGTCTTGTCTATTTCTGACATAATTAGAATTATGTGCATGCTGGTGCCAGGATGGTAGAAAAGTTGCTAACACTGCAAACATTGCTGAACAAATCCACATCCTCAGACAACAATGCAGAGCTAGGCTACCTTGTGCAACATTTTACTGTAGTTTCAACATCCATCCACAGTACAAATGCAAGAGATACATGAACTAGTCTGGGGCTCTTTGACCCAGAGAAGAGAAGACACGGTCATGACTCTTGTTACCAAATCTCTGAATAAATATCCTGGGGAAGACTACATTTGTGTGTTCCCAGATGGAGTCTGAGGGGTAGCACATGGGCACTGAAATTTTGGGGAAGGGTGTTAATCAGCCACCATAAGCAATCCGCGCAGAGTGGCTGTCAAAAATTCCAATCCGGTTTAACTCGTTTCCACCAATACAGCTGATGGAAAGTAGTTCATGACTAAATTCAGTCCATAGACATCATCTGCAGGCTCCATAGGTAAGGAGATTTCCATTAGTTGGTGTAGTCCAGCAGAGTTTAAAAATTCACTGCCAGTGAAGCTGTCCTTGGTCAAGGATCCAATGTCTCGGAGTTGAAAGTTTGGAGCACATGTGTGTCTATTCATTAAGAGAAGGAATCCTACTTTCTTCTGGGTCTCTAATTGGTATGCCATTCTCAAGACTTGACCTATCCCTGATCTGGCAGGAATGACTGGCGGAAGGGAACATGGAACTATATATTGTTGAATTTAGCACTGGGATTGTATAAAGTTCTGTCTTTTGACTGCTGTGTAGTTTCCATTCTCAAAATCTTTCTCCACCACAACCATACTTCCCATTTCAGTGTGAACACAAGAAATAGCTTTCCCACTTTGTTTTAATTCTGTTGACAACACATTATAACAGAGGCTCTTCCCTGAGGAGTGGAGACCGTGGATCTACTTGTACTTGCTTTGGCTCTTCTCACCATACTCTGTGACCCTCCTCTCTCAGACTCTCTCTATCTGTCTCTTTCTCTCTCTCCTCATATTTTGTGTTCATGCTTTCTCATACTTAGATGCCCCAGCATCTCCCAGACCCTAGTCCCATTCATTTCTTCAGATATTCTGAGTTGGAGTTGGGAGGATTTCATAATCTAGCCAGTATAGAACTCATAAAGAAGCTGAATTCTTGTAAAATAATTTTAGTTCCTAGAGGCAAAACCAGTGACTTGGAAGTCAGTGAGTTTCATACGGACTTGGGACTCATGCCTAGGGTTCTATTGTTTTTTTTTTAAGATTTTATCTATTTATTCACGGGAGGCACAGAGAGAGAGGCAGAGACATAGGCAGAGGGAGAAGCAGGCTTCCTGCGGGGAGCCTGATGTGGAACTGAATCCCAGGACCCTGGGATCACGACCTTAGCCAAAGGCAGGCGCTCAACCACTGAGCCACTCAGGTACCCCTCATGCCTAGGGTTCTACTCCTAATAGAGCTATATCCTCACTCTGCAAATAGGTCTATATGGGCTAATCCCCCTGGAGCAGGGGTGTGAGGGAAAAATGGGGATGAAGTGTGAAAAAGATTCACTGTAAAATATGACTAATTGCCATATTCATTGTTACTGCGGTAAGAAAGGAAAATCCAACTTTCAAAAATAGCTCGTTGTCCAGGAAATTATTTCTCAAAGTCTAATCCAAATCCTTTGCATTATAAACTCTCAGCACTCATCATATTGACACAAGAGACGAATCTGACATATCAGAGTACTCTGACTCACAGAAGGAAGGAATCTACCATAGATAAACAGCAAATCTATGAATAAAAAACAGAACCACGATGTTATCAATTACATCACAATTTTTTTTTAATGGAAATACAGGCCACCTTCCCGGCTGCTGGTTGCTGACGGCGTAGGGCTCTGTGAAGTGAAGATTTAATTCCAAGGTCATGGCAAAATATCTGAAGTTCATTGCCAGGACTGTGATGGTACAGGAAGGGAACATGGAAGGTGCATACAGGACCCTAAACAGAATCCTCACCATGGATGGGCTCATCCAGGACATTAAGCGACGATGGTACTATGAAAAGCCTTGTCGCAGAAGACAAAAAGAAAGCTATGAAACCTGCCAGCGTATCTACAACATGGAAATGGCTCACAAGATCAACTTCTTGATGCGAAAGAACCGGCCGGATCCATGGCAGGGCTGCTGAGGCCTGTGGACAGTAGGTCCAGTATGAAAATGCCTATCCAGCTAATCTCCTTTCTTTCTCTGATCCCATTTTCTCTTACTTTTCTTGTACTAAATTCAGTCACATATATGTTAGAAAGCCTGCATATGTAGAGGCAGTCGCATAGTTAACAATGGACCCTGTCTTTCATTACATGAAAAAGAAAGTAAGTCAGAAAGTAGTCTAACCCCCCCCCCAAAAAAAAAAGAAAGAAAAAGAAAGTAGTCTAAGAGTAGAATGGTAGTTGCCAAGCACTGGTTGGGAGTGGGGCATGGGTAATTAGTGTTTAATGGGTACAGAATTTTAGTTGGGGAAGCTGAAAAAGTTCCAGAGACAGATGATAGTGATAGTTGCACAACACTGTGAACATGCTTAATGCCTCTGAACTGTACATTAAATGGTTAAAATGGCAAATTTCACATATATTTAGCTATATTAAAAATGTATTGGGAGGGAAAAGCAGGGGAGGAGAAAATTTATTAAATAGTCTAAGAGAGGTGAGGAACTTTTCTAAAATGTAGTGAAATTTCCTACCCAATTCTTATGAAACCCAAAGCAGGACATTATTGGAAAAGCATCTGTTACTCTTTACTGAACTGTCCCCTTCTACCAACTGTTAAATAAAAGGAGAGGAGGCATCTATGTATGTGGAATAAGTTGCCACTGAAACACCCCCAAAAAATGGAAATACAGGGGGATTACTTTCTCTTGTCTTGTTAAAAAGTACATTTTAGGTATGTACTTTCCAGAACACAGTTGTGTTCTGGAATCATTTTGAGCACAGTAATTTAAAGAAAAATTGACTATATATTAATGTAGACATGATGAGGGTTTTTTAAAAGATTTTATTCATTTATTCATGAAAGACACAGGGCGGGGGCGGGCAGAAACACAGGCAGAGGGAGAAGCAGGCTCCCTCCTGGGAGCCCCATGCGGAACTTGATCCTGGAACCCAGGATCACACCCCAAGCTGAAGACAGACACTCAACCACTGGGCCACCCAGATATCCCTGATGAGTTCTTTAAGGCCAAAAATCCTTCCTTAGAACTTTTCAAACAAGACTAAAAGGCCACAGAAGCATCTCACAAGAGAAGTAATCATATTGCATATTGTGGCAAAGCTCACCAAAGAATAGCTGGAAAATTACTAAAGCCTAGAAGAGCTGACACTGCTGCATTTCTGCAGGGTATAAACTCAGCTCAGAAATAAAGCCATCATTTTGTGGAAATCACACAGAAACGAGATGGATCCCCACTTGAAATTTTGTCCACATATTAAGAGTGATGGGAACCCTGGGTGGCGCAGCGGTTTGGCGCCTGCCTTTGGCCCAGGGTGCGATCCTGGAGATCCGGGATCGAATCCCACGTCGGGCTCCCGGTGCATGGAGCCTGCTTCTCCCTCTGCCTATGTCTCTGCCTCTCTCCCTCTCTCTCTCTCTGTGACTATCATAAATAAATTAAAAAATTCAAATATTAAGAGTGATGATCCCCACCACACTCCCCCCACCCACATATACCCCAAAGAGACTATGAAAGCTTTGTTTATCACTCACATATCAAGAATCTTGGAGAGAGCAGGGTGATTCCCAAGCAGGTCTAAAAATAGCATGAGAGCAAGGAAGGAAGACTGACTTGAAGGTTTCATGTCATTAGTGAGTGGCTGGGGTGAGGATTCCCACTCACAGGAAGGGGCTCTTGTGCTTTGAACTCTCACAGGCAAACAAGCTTGCCCAGTTGAGCAGCAGAAGAGGAAGAAGGTGTCCGCAGTCAGACATCAAAAAAATGGAAGGGGGATCAAGTGGCGCTTGGCTGGCTCAGCCAGTGGGATATGTGCCTGCTGATCTTGGGATTGTAAATCCAATCCCACATTGGGTGTAGAGATTACTTCAAAATAAAGTCTTAAAAAAAAGAGTCAAATTCTTTATCACACGCTGCCATTTTCCAACACTATGATAACTTGCTAAAATAGAGATTTTGCTTCAAACGTGAAGACCAAGTCAGTATCTGGAGAACTTTTGCCTTAAGGAAAATATATAGCCAAGGCTAATTATCAAAGGACATCCTATCTGCTCTTATAGACATGCTTGGCAACAGGCAATGGTAAAGTAACTATTTTGAATCTTCTGGTTTATCCTGAGCAACTACTATGGGCATTTGCACTGCTGGTACCGTAGCACAAATGAAGGCAGTGGTGCAAATAAACAAGGCCATTCCTTGTATTCTTCACCACCGTGCACTTACAAAACAAAACAAGTCAGTTTCACTGAAGTCCTGGATGAAGCAAAATACACATTATCAGTCTTATTAAATATCACCCCCTGAATGCAACCCATGTACAATACATACATATACACCGAAAACTTTCGAGGAAGTATGCGTAAAGTCTACCTGCTGCATAGCAAAATATGCCATCTACTCAAAGAAAATTAACTTTGCTATCTAAAAAAAATCCTTGGGACACCTGAGTGGTTCAGCAGTTTGAGTGTCTGCCTTTGGCTCAGGGCATGATCCCAGGATCCGGGATCAAGTCCCACATCAGGCTCCTTGTGGGGAACCTGCTCTCCCTCTGCCTATATCTCTGCCTCTCTCTCTGTGTGTGCCTCTCATGAATAAATAAATAAATAAATAAATAAATAAATAAATAAATAAATAAATAAATATTTGTAAATCCTTTTTTTAATTTTTTTAAAGATTTTATTTATTTATTCATGAGAGACACCGAGAGAAAGAGAGGCAGAGACACAGGCAGAGGGAGAAGCAGGCTCCATTCAGGGAGCCCGACATGGGATTTCATCCCAGGACTCCAGAATCACACCCTGGGCAGAAGGCAGGCGCTTAGCCACTGAGCCACCCAGGGATCCCCAAAATCCTTTTTTTAATTGAGTACACTACCCCCAACGTGGGACTGAAACTCACCACCCAGATATCAAGAGTCACATGCTTTACTGACTGAACCAGCCAAAAGTCCCAGCTTTGCTATTGTTTGAGTCATAAGACTAGCTCCTTTTTTTTCATAGAATACCATTTTTACTCAAAAGAATAACAGACCAACTGTGGTTGTTCAGACCTGAGTATTTGGTGAATATTTTCTTGAAGATCAACAAAGCCTGTTGTTTCAAGGAAAATAACAAATAGCACACTTCGCCAATAATAAAATTTGAGGGGTGACTGGGTGGCTCAGTCAGTTAAGCATCTAACTCTTGATTTCTACTCAGGTCATGATCTTGGGGTCATGAGATTGAACCCCACATGGGCTCTGCACTGGGCATGGAGCCTGTTTGAGATTCTCTCTCTCTCCCCCTCTGCTCCTCCCCCTTGTGCTCTAACTAAATAAATAAATAAAATCTTTTTTAAAAATTATCTTTATTTCTAGAAGTTGTATATTATGTGTGTTTCCAAGTTGTTTCTTGTTTATGCATCTTTAAAAAAACTCAATGTTTATGTCATAGAAGATCGACTTATTTATTTACCAAATTATTTTGTATTTCTCTTTTAAAAAAATATTTTATTTATTTATTCATGAGAGACACACAGAGAAAGGCAGAGACATAGGCAGAGGGCGAAGCAGGCTCCACGCAGGAAGCCCAATGTGAGACTTGATCCCAGAATTCCGGGATCATGACCTGAGCCAAAAGCAGATGCTCAACCGCTGAGCCACCCAGGTGTCCCTATTTTGTATTTCTGATAATTTCAGAAGACATACAGCTTCAGGCTATTTTAACATCTGAAATTCCTAGGATTCTTTTTTTTTTTTTTCAAGATTTTATTTATTTGACACAGAGAGAGAGCACAAGCAGGGGGAGCAGCAGAGGAAGATGGAGAGGGAGAAGCAGGCTCTCCACTGAACAGAGAGCCCAGCACAGGGGATCCTCTATGACCTGAGCTGAAGGCAGATGCTTAACTGACTGAGCCACCCAGCACCCCTGGATTAAATTTAATTTAAACCATCTATTTTTTTCCATGGATTCAGGCATCTATTCTTCCATGGTGTCATTGATTTAAGGAAACCTCCCTGAAAATAACTCTATACCAGGCTCTGAGCATGGTATGCTTTCTCAGATAAATCCTAGTCTAGTAGTAAATAAACTCTAGGTAGCAAATAATAATCAGAAATGAACTACAGAGAATTTGTCTAGAATTGTTTTTATATTTTTTAAAGATTTTAGTTATTCATTTGACAGAGAGCATAAGCAGGGGAAGCAGCAGAAGGAGAGGAAGAAGCAGGCTCCCTGCTGAGCAGGGAGTCCGATGAAGGGCTCCATTCCAGGAACCCAGGATCATGAGCCTAAAGGAAGGCAGACGCTTACCGGACTAAGCCACCGAGGTGCCCTAGAATTTACCTTGGACTGAGGCCCATGGTACTGACACAAACTTTTCTCCATCTATAGATGCATTTCTCCAAGCAACTCAAGACTACTGACCTAAGGAATCAGTAGCTGCGGGTAAGGTTAGCGGGTCCCATATTTGTGGGGGTAACATCTCGTCGGCCCTGGTTGTCCCAGACTACCTAACAAGATCTCGACCCTTTCAGACTGTGGCCTGGAGATCTGATGTAGGCTTCTCATTGCTGCTCTTGGAACTTCAGTAAGCCTTGACATTTAGCCCATGCCTTCCACCACAGTAATCATGATAAATTATCCTGATATTTAAATGTTCAGATTTTCAAGTAGATAGACCCACCCTTCATACTTCTTTCTTCCGTTAGTTGTATTGCCCCCCCAAGACTAATAGATCTGAGAGACTACGCAGAGTTTTCTTAGACCTACAGAGATTTATATGAAAGATGTGCTTGTTTTGTTTCTCTTAACAAGGCTTGCCCTTGGGATCCCTGGGTGGCGCAGCGGTTTGGCGCCTGCCTTTGGCCCAGGGCGCCATCCTGGAGACCCGGGATCGAATCCCACATCAGGCTCCCGGTGCATGGAGCCTGCTTCTCCCTCCGCCTGTGTCTCTGCCTCTCTCTCTCTCTCTCTGTGACTATCATAAATAAATAAAAAATTTAAAAAAAAAAAAAAAAACAAGGCTTGCCCTCAAAAGATGATCGGTTTCAACATTTAGCTGAGCCTGAATGAAAAGTCAGAGCCTTCACTGGGATGAAAATTATTTCAAAGTGGGATGGACCTTGAAACAGAGCCCCATGCTTCAACATTAAAGGTAGTTATACCAATCTGATTTAAAATCTTCCCCCACATACACAGTCCCTCTTCCCAAGGGAGGAACACGTAAGATCTTCAGGGTGCTCATCTCATTCATTACCAGGCAAAAAATTAAATAAGCAACAGAAAAATGAATCAAGCCCAAAGAAAATCTCTTTCAGCACACCTGGGACGTATGAAGACAAAAGAGGAATTTTGCCAGGTGATCAGCTGAGGTGATGGATTACCATCAACTTTCATGAATTGTTTTGTTGTGTTGTTTTGAGAAGTTATTGAGTCAGTGGGTATGTACTTATTAAAGTTGTATCCTTCCATGCATGTATTTGGGAAACCCATAACAAAATGCCAATTGTACATGTAGTTAATCTTGATAAATTGATAAATTGATTGGCCATTTTAATGAAAAGACTTCCCACCCCCCATCTTGGTTCCTCTAAAGAAGGTGCACTGGGGGAATTGGGAGAAGGTTTTGTCACTGAACTGCCAATCAAAGACCACCTGGGGTGCCTGGCTGGCTCGGTCAGTGGAGCATGTGACTCTTGATTTTGGGGTCGTGGGTTCAAGTCCCATGTTGGGTATAGAGATTGCTTAAAAATAAAAATCTAAAAAACAAAGTATTAGTTATTTAGCTTTGGGATCTCAAACCCCCTATTCCTATTCCAGAGCTCTTTCTTTGTATTCCATGTTGGCTAAAACACAGCCCAATAACCATGCTTCCTGCAGCTGTCATAACAAACTATCACAAATTTGGTGGCTGAAAACAATAGAAATATCTTCTCTCACAGCTCTCAAGGCCAGAAGTCCCAAATCAAGGCATTGGCAGAACCCCACTCCCTCTGGAGGCTCCAGGGCAAACGACTTACCTCCTCCAGCCTCTGGTGGCCCCAGGTGTCCTTGCTCTGTGGCTGCAATGCCCCTCCTCCATCTTCCCATTGCCTCTTCCTCTGTGTATATGTCTCTCTCAAAATCGGTCTTGTGGGGCAGCCCGGTTGGCTCAGCAGTTTAGCGCCGCCTTAGGCCCATGGCCTGATCCTGGAGACCTGGAATCGAGTCCCACATCGGGCTCCCTGCATGGAGCTTACCTCTCCCTCTGCCTGTGCCTCTGCACCCCCCCCCCCCCCCGCCCGCCGTGTGTCTCTCATGAATAAGTAAATAAAATCTTTAAAAAACAAAAACAAAATCTGTCTCGCTTTTCTAAGGATCCATGTGAACTTCGTTTAGGGCCCGCTTGGATGACTGGGCATATGCTCCTCTACTTAGGGTCCTTATTTTGATCACCTCTTTTACTACTTCAGGTCAGGAACACTCACAGGTTCCAGGGATTTGACATGGATATCTTCAGAGGGGCCATTTGCCAACCTACTCTAAATGGGAGACTCTTTTGGTAGATTTTGTTCAACTTTTAGCCAGTAAGAATATATAGCAAGCTGACTTCATTGTCCTGAGATTTCTATTTTTACCTAATGGATGATTTGTTGGCATTGTTTTTGGGTTTTTTGGGGGGAAGGGTGTTTGTTTAAGGATTTTATTTATTTATTTGAGACAGAGAGAGCACGTACAGGAGCAGAGGGGTAGAGCAGAGGGAGAGGGAGAAGCAGATTCCCTACGGAGCCGGGAGCCTGCCAAGGGGCTCCATCCCAGCACCCCGAGATCATGACCTGAGCTAAAGGCAGACACTTAACAGACTGAGCCACCACAGTGCCCCGGCATTGTTGTTTTAATAGAAAATAATAATAATAGGCAATTCGGTACTTACATAGCACATATTATACACCAAGAATTTCCCAAAATTTTGTGTTGTGTGTATTGACTCCTCTAATCTTCAAAATAAGTCTACGTTGTGTTTATAATTATTAATCTTAAAAAATAATTATTATTATTATTATTAATCTTCATTTCATAGAAAAATAAAGTAAGGCACAGAAAAATGAATTAATGCTACCATGGTCATATATCCAGGGAGCAGTGGGTCCAGAGTTTAAGTCTAACTTCTGTCCCTCGGTCTAGATGGCAACCACTCTATTTTTACCACCTCTCCCACCTCTGATGAAGTATCCATCCCTTCTAGGCTATCATTACCCCAGGATAACTATTGGATAAAAATATCATTTGTATTGTTTATTGGATTACTATGTCTTAACTATCTGATTTAGTAGCTTATACTGCAATTGAATATGCACGATGGAGTTACGTACTAGAAGACAAATTCAAAAATTGAAATATTTTGAAATATTTGAAAAATAGTCTTTGAAAATATTTATATAACCCAGAATATCGACACATTAGAGATTTCTGAATTTCAGAGGTCTTGAATACAAATTAATTTGATCTCTTCAGCTAAACTCATGAGTATTAAGACCATACCTTAGGCAGGTTTTGTTTGGAATAAAGACTAGTTATAACTAACATCCAATAATAAAGTCTGCTATTCTTTCTAAATAGCAGACTTTCTAACCTATTAAATTTCTGCTTAAATGATGGGCATCGTGTATGGTAAGCCTTAAAAGCTATGAACAAAGATATCTTCTTCAAGAACAGGTTTCTAATTTTCTTATCAGCAGATAGAATGGAGATACATTAACTTAACCTGATCCAAGACAGCCTGATTGATGCTGGGCTGCAGGCTTGTAGGACGACAACTACCTGTTTTCACCCTCTTAAAAGTTACCCAGTGATCATAATGGGATATTTACCAGAACTACTACTGATTGGTTTGTCCAGAAATTTGATGATTTACCTTTGATACGGACCATTCTCATGAAGTAACAGTGAGTTTGATTACAGCCTTGTGGACACAGATTCAACAGATACATATTTTTTAAAGCTTTTATTTATTTATTCATGAGAGACAGAGAGAGAGAGAGGCAGAGACACAGGCAGAGGGAGAAGCAGGCTCCATGCCCGGAGCCCGATGTGGGACTCGATCCTGGGACTCCAGGATCACACCCTGGGCCAAAGGCAGGCGCCAAACTGCTGAGCCACCCAGGGATCCCAACAGATACGTATTTTTTATATGGCTTGTCTTCTAAAACTCACCGTATCTATGAATTTTAAAAGCCTCATTTACCCATTTTATTCTGTACAACATTGCTTCTGACAAGGAAAATCATTTATCATAAAGAAAGTGCAGCAATGGGCTTACACTGATAGAATTCGCTAGTCTTGTTCTGTGTCCATCACTAATTAAGAACTGGCAGGTAGAAACAGATATAGTCTATTTAAAGTTAATTTATGGCACCCTGTGAACTTCGAGTGCTTCCTAAAAAGATGTGGTATATGTCCAGAAGGCTGTCAAGTTCTCAAAGTCACAGAAGGCCAGATTTGAGGAAAACTGATAAAGAAGAGGCACAGAAGGACACCTGGGTGGCTCAGGGGTAGAGCATCTGCCTTCAGCTCAGGGTGTGATCCCAGGGTCCTGGGATCAAGTCCTGCATCAGGCTCCCCAGAGAGAGCCTGCTTCTCCCTCTGCCTATGCCTCTGCCTCTCTCTCTCTCTCTCTCTCTCTGTCTCTCATGAATAAATAAATAAAATCTTTAAAAAAAAAAGAAGAAGAGGAACAGAGAATTTATTTATTTATTTATTTATCACAGAGAATATTTTGAAAACTGCTGCCCAGCCCTGGCTCAGCTCTCCCCACATTCTATCTGCCTGGCTGATAAAAACAGAACCCTGTTCTGGGGGCGGATATAATCTGGCACATCTATACTTACTTTATGTGCGATGTCTGACATAAAATTAAAACTTAATAGGTGTGGGAGGGGAAAACAAAAAGATATATAGGGCTAAATCTTTCAGAACTACCAGGAGAGAGTGACAAGCCAATGATTTTTGTTTGTTTGTTTCATTTAGTTAAGTAATTTCTCCACTCGTCGTGGGGCCTGAAGTCCACAACTCCCAGATCAAGACTCATGTGTTATATACCACCTGAGCCCATCAGGCACCCTGACAAATCAATGATTTCAAAAATTTTTTCTCAGGTTATATTCACCAATCACATATAGTAAAATAAGAAATCAATAATAAAATAGTAATCAAAAAGATAGAAAAAGAAACTTAGTAGGCAGAACAGTAACAGGAAAATACAACAAATAATCAGAAAAAAACTGATCTTGGAAACAGATTAATATATTTATTATCCAGATTGAAGTGACCAGACGTACTTCAAATTAACTATTGTCGATTCGTAAAATAAAATAGAGAACAAGATCGAAAATGGGTAAAATAATGGTGAATTTCAGCAGAGAACTGGAATCTCTAAGAAAGAGTCAAACCAAGAACTAGGGATGCCTGGGGGGCTCAGTAGTTAAGCAAATGTCTTTGGGCTCAGGTCTTGAACCCAGGGTCCTGGGATTGAGTCCCACATCAGGCTCCCTGCATGGAGCCTGCTTCTCCCTCTATGTCTCTGCCTCTCTCTGTCTCTATCTCTCATGAACAAATAAATAAAATCCTTTTTAAAAAAAGGAAAGAAAGAAAGAAACAGAACAGACTAAAGATATAAAGGCCACACACATTCAAGAAGCCATATATACACAAAACTAGAGTACCAAAGTGAGAGGAGAAAGATATTGAGGGAGAAGCAAATTTTGAGGTATTAGTGACTGAGCATTTTCCAAAATTGATGAAAGACATTAACTCGAAGATTTAAGAAACTCAACAAAATCCAAACAGGAAATATAGAAAGAAAATCACACTTGGCTCATCAAAGTATTGAAAGGTCAAAGTGAAGGCTAAATTTTTTTTTAAGATTTTTTTTAAAAACCATTCATGAGAGACACAGAGAGAGAGAGAGAGGCAGAGAGAGAAGCAGGCTCCCTGCGGGGAGCCTGATTCAGAACTCGATCCCAGGACCCCGGGATCATGACCTGAGCCAAAGGCAGACGCTCAACCACTGAGCCACCCAGGCCCCCCTTGAAGACTAAATTTTTAAGAAAGCCAGAGGACATTTAAAGTTGTTTCTGGGATCCCTGGGTGGCGCAGCAGTTTGGCGCCTGCCTTTGGCCCAGGGAGCGATCCTGGAGACCCAGGATCGAATCCCACATCGGGCTCCCGGTGCATGGAGCCTGCTTCTCCCTCTGCCTGTGTCTCTGCCTCTCTCTCTCTCTGTGACTATCAAAAAAATAAATAAATAAATACAACCAAATGAAAATAAATAAATAAATAAAATCTTAAAAAAAATATAAAGTTGTTTCTACTTGTCAGCTGTTGTGAATAATGCTGCAGGGAACACAGGGGTGCAAGTAGCTCTTCAAAACCCTGATTTCACTACCTTTGGATACATTCTCAGAAGAGGAATTGTTCTAGTTTTAATTTTTTGAGGAACCTCCATACTCCACAGCGGCCGCACCAATTTATGTTCCCACCAGCAGTGCGTGAGAGTTCCTTTTTCTCTCCACTTCTGGTTTCGATTTGCATTTCCCTGATAACTAGTGATGCTCAGCATCTTTTCATATACCTATTGGCCATTGGTGTGTCTTCTTTGGGGAAAAAAAATGTCTGTTCAGGTCCTTTGCCTATTTTTTAACTTGGTTATATCTTCTCAACTTCCTGAAGTCAAGCACAGTGCCATAAAATCACAATATGTCATGCCAGTCATAACTGAGTTCATTTTCTAGAAGAGCCCTGTCCAATAGAAATATAATAAATACAAGGTACATATGTAACAGTAAAGTTTCTAAAAGCCACCTCACAAAAAGTAAAAAGAAAAGGGCAAATGTAATTTTAGTTACATATATACATTTTATTTCAAGATTTTATTAATTCAGGGGCACCCGGGTGGCTCAGTCAGTTAAGCGTCTGCCTTCAGCTCAGATCATGATTCCAGGGTCTAGGATCATGGCCCAAGTCGGGCTCCCTGCTCAGCAGGGAGTCTGCTTCTCCCTCTGCCTCTGCTCCTTTCCCTGCTCCTGAGCTCCTGCTCTCTCTCTCTCTCTCACTCTCTCCCTCAAAAAAAAGATTTTATTTATTTATGAGAGAGAGGAAGCAGGTGCGGGAAGGCAAGAAGTAGAGGGCAGAGGAAGAAGAAGCAGCAGCAGGAGAGTCCCCATTGAGCACAGAGTCCCATGGGGGGGCTCCATCTCACGACCCCCGAGATCATGACCTGAGCCAAAACCAAGAGTCAGATGCTTAAAAGCTGTTCCAGCAGCTTTATTTTTTTTAAGATTTTATTTATTTATTTATGAGAGACACAGAGAGAGGCAGAGACACAGGCAGAGGGAGAAGCAGGCTCCATGCAAGAAGCCTGACGTGGGACTGATCCCGGGTCTCCAGGATCACACCCTGGGCTGAAGACGGCGCTAAACTGCTGAGCCACCCGGGCTGCCCTGCTCCAGCAGCTTTAAAGGAGTAATGGTTACATGAACATTTTTTTGAGGAATATTCACTAAATATAAAAATCAGGAATAGGGCAAACATTTCCTTTCTCAGTGTCCCTTGAAACAGCCTCCAAAGGTCTTTGCCATACTTTAGGGAGGCAGTTCACTTGCTATGGATGCCCTACCTGGTGCAGACTAAAGATGAGTCATGACCATGTTTCAAATGTCACAAATTCATTCCCTCCAGCATGACTGCAGGATTTTCTATCCATCTTTCTTTCACTCACAGATTCAGGGGAAAAACTATTTATACATGATGCAGGGATGCAAGACAATCTGTGTTGTTTTTCTTTTTTCTTTTTAAGGTTTCATTTATTTGAGAGAGATAGCATGAGTGGTGGGAGAAGCAGAGTGAGAAGCAGATTCCCCACGAAGCAGAGAGCAGAATGCCCGCCTCAGTCCCAGGACCTTGAGATCATGACCTGAGCCGAAGGCAGACGTTTAACCAACTGAGCCACCCAGGTGCCCCTGTGTTGTTTTTCTAAGTCAGCATACACGAGGATGGCCTCCTGACTTCCCCAGTGATTGCCCTAGGTAGGCATTGCTGCCTGCCTCCTGGGAGTAGGAGGCAGCATTAATGCATTCTGCTCGAACCATTAGCTAAACTCCTGGATAATAATCAGGATGCTGCTCTCGTATTTATTCTACCAAAAGATCCTGAGGGTGGCAAATGCAAATCTTCTGAAAGGAGCCTATGGTACAACCTACTTTTTCTTGAAATTTTGATATTTGGGGAGATAAATCTTTCTTTCCTTCCAATCCTGCATAAGCCTTGCATAATGAAACATTTTAATTTAGGGAAGTATGAGCTGGGTGAGAGTTTAAAAAAAAAAAAAAAGATATTCTGATGATCCAGCAATTTCACCCCGAGGTATCTACGCTGGAGAAATGAAAATGTATGAGTACATAAACCCTGTATGGGAATTTTAAAGCAGCTCGAGTCATAAACCACAAAAACTAGAAACTACCCAAATGTCCTCCAGTGGCTGAATGGATAAACAAACTTTAGTAAGTTACTCAGAAATAAATGGGAATGAAGTTCTCAAACAGTCATCTGCATGATACATCTCAAATTCTTCATGCCCAGGGGGAAAAAAAACCCTGTCTCAAAAGCCTTCAGGTTGTGGGACTGCATTTAGGAGATGTTCTAGCAAAGCTATGGGGTTAGAGAACAGATCTGTGGTTGCCAGGAGTTAGGGCTGAAGAATGTGTGGCCACAAGGGGGCAACACAAGAAAACGTTCCGTCAGCGACTGGAGTTCCCCTACCTTCTATGTCTCACGTCCGGGGGTGGCTATAAAACTCTCTGTACTGTCAAAACTCACAGAGCTGTATCCTCAAAAGCATGCATTTTATTAAATGCACATTTTGTTTTACGTATCTTTTTAAGATTTTAAAGTCATCTCTACACCCAACAATGAGGCTTGAACTCACAACCCAGAGGTCAAGAGTCCCTAGCTCTGGGTTTCCTGGATGGCTCAGTGGTTGAGCATCTGCCTTTGGCTCAGGTTCTGATCTCCGGGTCCTGGTATCAAGTACCACATCTGGCTCCCTGCAGGGAGCTTGCTTCTCCCTCTGCCTGGTCTCTGCCTCTGTGTGTGTGTGTGTGTGTCTCTTATGAAAAAATAAAGTCTTTTTTAAAATACTAAAAAAAGGGGATCCCTGGGTGGCACAGCGGTTTGGCGCCTGCCTTTGGCCCAGGGCGCGATCCTGGAGACCCGGGATCGAATCCCACATCAGGCTCCCGGTGCATGGAGCCTGCTTCTCCCTCCACCTGTGTCTCTGCCTCTCTCTCTCTCTCTCTCTGTGACTATCATAAATAAATAAAAAATTAAAAAAAAAAAAAAGAAAAATTTAAAAAAAAAAATACTAAAAAAAAAAAAAAAAAAAAAAAGAACTTAGTAACATAATCCTCTTAATTCACTGGTTCCCGAATTTGTCCCCACAATGAAACACCTGAACATACTCATTAATCAGTCACTCCTCATGCATCCTTCCTCCAGCCCCTGGTAACCACTAATCTGCTTTCTATCTCTGTGATTTGCCTATTCTGGACATTTCACAGAAATAAAGTCCTTTTGCTGCCTTTTGTGACTAGTTGCTTTCTTTTTTCTTTTTAAATTTTGTTTATTTATTTGAGAGAGAGAGAGAGAGCATGAGTGGGAGGAGGGAGAGGGAGAAGCAGCCTCCCCATGGGGAGCCTGATGCAGAACTCAATCCCAGGACCCTGGGATCATGACCTGAGCCAAAGGCAGATGCTCAACCACTGAGCCACCCAGGTGCCCCAAACTAGAGGATCTCTTGAAGCCACATAGATATTTAATTTCTAGAGCTTAGTTGAGGCAGAGAGACGACAACAGAAATGTGGGTAATAAGCAAGTCATTTCTGTATGTCTCCTGGCCATCAATATGCAAACGAACAATTCTTAAAATTAGCCTTGACACAAAGTCTCACCGGAAAACAATGTTCAAGCAGCTGCCTTCCCCCAGAGTTTGTGTAGAGAGAATTACCCAGGAGAATTTTTCAAACACACACTTTCCATTGCATTTTAGCTACTCCCCGTGCTCTCCTCTGTTGGTTTTTCCTTCTGTGAAGTCAGGTAAATGCTTTCCATTTTGGAAGATACACACACGTCCAGATCCATCATGTACTTGACATCAGATTCAGCCATGTGAAGACAAATTTGCCTTTGCTTTCTAATGTGGTCCTGATTTTCTCTCTCCCCTGTGAAGTTGTGATCCACAGGCCATAGCTCTTCTCCCACTCATCTTTCTGGCTCATTTTTTTATCCTGGATTTCTCAATCTCTATGTAAATTTAAGTAAAATCATTTAACATAAATGTCTTTGGAGATCATTATCTTGTTATGGTAGACAGGCCAAATGGCCCTCCAGAGATGCCCATGCCCTAATGCACTAAGCCTGTGATTTTGTTACTTCCCATGGCAAAAAGAATGTGACAGAAGTAATTAAGCTGAAGACTTCGAGATGGAAGATTTTCCTGGATTTTCTGCATGAGCCAGAAACGAAAGAGGGAAGCAAGAGTGTCAGTCGTGGAAGCAATGGTTGAGTAGAAGTAACAATTGAAAAGATGCACTTTCGAAATGGACCCAAGGGCCATAACCAAGGAACCCAGGCAGTCTCTAGCCATTGGGAAAGGCAAAGAAATGAATTGTCCCCCTAACTTGGTTCTAGTACCAATTCCAATGTGTGTAGTGAGGGAGGGGAGGGCCAGGGCACACCAACCAGCTGAGGTCCTATAACTCAACTCAATTCTTTTTTCTTCCCAAGATTTTATTTTTAAAATATTAACATTCTCTCTCTCTCTCTCTCTCTCTCACACACACACACACACACATTCTCAAATAAACAAAATCTTAAGAAAAAAAAAAAAAAAAAAGAACTGCCCCAACAGAGGGCAGTAGGCTGGGGCTTTTTCTCACTGGTTCCTGATAGGGGAACAGAGGAAAGCGCATTGACAAGTCCTTGAAACAAGGAGAGTGACATTCCTCTACAGACTCAACTGCTTTGATGTTCATACTTTGCTAAGGGCAAAAGGCAATCTTAGCTCGACCCCCAGGATCCTGTAAGTCTATTTTAACATATAAAAATTCCTTTAGAGGGCAGCCTGGGTGGCTCAGTGGTTTGGCGCCTGCCTTCAGCCCGGGTCGTGATCCTGGAGACCTAAGATCAAGTCCCATGTCAGGCTCCCTGCATGGGGCCTGCTTCTCCCTCTGCTTGTGTCTCTGCCTCTTTCTCTGCATCTCTCTGCGTCTCTCATGGATAAATAAATAAAACCTTAAAAAGAATTCCTTTAGAAATTTCCTTTATCTCTAAATCCCCAAGATACATGTTGGTGATCATCCCCCAAGCACATGGCCCCCAGATAAACATCTGAAGGGTCTCAAAACTCAGGTTTTATTAGACGGTAGTAAGTGACTTTTTCCCAACAATAGCTAGCCCACTCAAGGTCCTGGACACCTTGCTTCCAAAATTCCTTAGAGAATACACTATCATCAAGCCCCTCCCAACTCCCAGGTATATAATCAGCCATCCCTCACAGGCCTGGGGCAGCAACTCTTCCTGCCCATAGACCCTATCCCTGTGCTGTAATAAAACCACCATTTTGCACCAAAGACGTCTCAAGAATTCTTTCTTGGTTGTCAGCTCCAGACCTCATCTATAATTCCAAAACTTTATCAGTTCCCATGACCCCTCAGTCAGAGGCTGCTGAGAGTGTTTGATACCTTCCCACACTCAGGTTTGCATACACACCAGTGTTAATGGCCATTCAGGTGCCCTAAGGATTGCTCCCTGCATCAGCAGAGAAAGTCTGGGGTGAAGCATGAGATGAAAAACATTGTTATAACTAATATTTTATTAGTTTTTATGAGTAATCTCAGATTACACACAGCTAAAGTAAATAACAACTAGAAGGTTGGTAGGGGACGAAAATCTAAAATGGAGCTTGGAGCATAAGACAAATAAATAAAAATAAAAAATAAAAATAAATAGATAAATAAAAAAACAGAAGAAGGGGGTGCCTGGCTGGCTTAGTCAGTGAAATGTATGACTCTAGATCTCAGGGTATTGAGTTTAAGCCCCACATTGGGTGTAGAGATTACTTAAACATAAAATATTTAAAAAGAATAAAGCTTAGCAGTATTGGGGAGGGGGGTAGGGAGTACATATTACCTTTAAAAAAATAAAAATTATGACAGCTGAATTTCCAATAGAAAGATCCAACCACAGAGAAAGTATGGAATGGTGTCTTTAAAGTGTGAAGGAGAGAATACCAATCCAGAACTCTATACCCAGGAAGAATATCTTTAAAAACAAAAATGAAACGGACCATTTTGAGGCAAGAATTTGAGAGAATTTATCACCAGCTGTCCTACTCTAAAAAAAGAGAAAAATAATAGCAGATGAAGCAGAGATGCAGAAAGGACAAAAGACACAAAGAGAAGAATAAATATCAAGGGAAATTTATTTTTTTTTATTTTTTTTAATTAATTTTTATTGGTGTTCAATTTACCAACATACAGAAAAACACCCAGTGCTCATCCCGTCAAGTGTCCACCTCAGTGCCCGTCACCCATTCCCCTCCAACACCCGCCCTCCTCCCCCCTTCCACCACCCCTAGTTCGTTTCCCCGAGTTAGGAGTCTTTATGTTCTGTCTCCCTTCCTGATATTTCCCAACATTTCTTCTCCCTTCCTTTATATTCCCTTTCACTATTATTTATATTCTCAAGGGAAATTTAAATTAACGGTGGTTGTATAAAACATCAACGATAGCACCTTATAGGATTGAAAATGTGTATTGTTCCAAAATATATAACACACTAGGTCATAAATTGGGAGGGAGTAAGTGAATTTAACTTATAAGGTCTTTACATTATCTTCAATGTAATAAAACTATAATTTTATACTAGATGTTTATGTCAAGAATGTATTTTCAGGGGCACCTGGCTGGCTCAGTCAGTGGAGCATGCAACCCTTGATCTCGGGGTTGTGAGCTCTAGCTCTGAGTGTTGGTTATAGAGATTACTTAAAATAAAATCCTAAAAGAAAAATGTATTTTAAGATCTCTATAGTAACTGGAAAAACATTTTTTTAAGATTTTATTTGGGATGCCTGGGTGGCTCAGGGGTTGTGCCTCTGCCTTTGGCTCAGGGCATGATCCTGGAGTTCCAGGATGGAGTCCCACTTCGGGCTCCCTGCATGGAGCCGGCTACTCCCTCTGCCTATCTCTCTGCTTCTCTCTGTGTCTCTCATGAATAAATAAATAAAATCTTTAATAAATAAATAAATATTTTTAAAATTTTTTAAAGATTTTATCTATTTATTCATAGAGACACAGCTAGAGAGAGAGAGGGGCAGAGACACAGGCAGAGGGAGAAGCCGGCTCCATGCAGGGAGCCCCACATGGGACTCGATCCCAGGTCTCCAGGATCATGCCCTGGGTTGAAGGCGGCACTAAACCGCTAAGCCACTGGGGCTGCCCCTAAAGAAATAAATTTTTAAAGGGGGGGGACACCTGGGTGGCTCAGCAATTGAGCATCTGCCTCAGCGTGTGATCCTGGAGTCCCTGGGTCAAGTCTCACATCACGCTCCCTATATGGAGCCTGCTTCTCCCTCTGCCTGTGTCTCTGCCTCTCTGTGTGTCTCTCATGAATAAATAATTAAAATCTTTTTAAAAAAAGAATTTATTTATTTGAGTTAGTGAGAGAGAGCAGAGTGGGGAAGGGACAGAGGAGAAGGGGAAGCAGACCCCTGGCTGAGCAGGGAGCCTAACGTGGGGTTTGATCTCAGGACCCTGAGATCATGATCTGAGCCAAAGGCAGACGCTTAACCAAGCCACACAGGTGCCCCTGAAAAATACTTTTAAAACACTGAATAATTTAGAGAAATATTATAAAATAATCCAAGAGTAGGTTAAAAAAATAGAAAAAGGAACACTGGACAATAAGGAGAAAATATAAATAGTAAAATGACAGACTTAAATTCAATTATATCAGTAATTACATTAAATACAAATGGATTGACTCCAATTCAAAGACAAAATCTTTCAGATGGGATTTAAAAAATTCAATTATAGAGATTATAGAAACATGCTTTAAATATAATGATACCAGGGGCACCTGAGTGGCTCATTCAGTTAAGCATCTTCCTTCAGCTCAGGTCATGATTCTGGGGTCCTGGGATACAGTCCCCATCAGGCTCCCTGCTCAGCAGAGTCTGCTTCTCCCTCTCCCTCTGCTGCTCCACCTGCTTATTGTTGCTCTCTCTCTCTATGTCAAATACATAAAATATTTTTAAAATAAAAATAAATAAATACAATGATATGATACCAAAGAGTAGAAAGCAAAAGCTTTAAAATAAATTATAGCATAAAAACACTTCTAGGGGACCCCTAGGTGGCTCAGTGGTTTTGGCGCCTGCCTTCGGCCCAGGGCATGATCCTAGAGTCCCAGGATCAGGTCCCACATTGGGCTCCCTGCATGGAGCCTACTTCTCCCTGTGCGTCTCTCTCTCTGTGTCTCTCATGAATAAATAAATAAATCTTTTTTAAAAAACTCTTTAAAAAACCCCAAATTGGTGTGTTTATACACACACTTTTTTTTCTCAAGATTTTTTTTAAAGCAATCTCTACACCCAATCTGGGGCTCGAACTCACAACCTCAAAGTCAAGAGTCCCCTACTCCATCAACTGAGCCAGCCAGACACCCCTGTACACCCAGGTTTATAGCAACATAAATCACAATAGTTAAAAGGTGAAAATAACCCATCAATGGATGAAGGGTTAAACCAATGTGGTGTATCCCTATGATGGAACATTATTCACCCATAAAATGAAATGAAGTATTGGCACATACCACAACACAGGTGAACCTTGGAAGTATTGCATTAAATAAAAAAGCCAGATATAAAAAGGACTAGGATTGTATGATTCTGATTCTATGAGGTACTTAGAATTGTCAAAGTCTGGGGCACCTGGATGGCTCAGTGGTTGAGCATCTGCCTTTGGCTCAGGTCGTGATCCTGGGGTCCTGGGATCAAGTCCTGTATCAGGCTCCCTGCAGGGAGCTTGCTTCTCCCTCTGGCTATGTCTCTGCCTCTCTCTGTGTGTCTCTCATGAATAAATAAATAAAATCTTTTAAAAAAACAAAAAGAATTGTCAAAGTCATAGAGTCGGAAAGCAGAGGTTATTCAGGGCTAGGGGGAGAAGGAAACGGGGAACAGGTGCAAAAATCGCGTTAAGTGACCTATGTCAGCCTTCAGTGACCATCTCAGGCGACCTCAAGGAAGAATCAAAAACAGAACTGAGAAACCAGTTAAGCAGAGACACGCAAGCAATATTTTTAAACAATCAGGTATAATAAAAACATATATATTGAGATGACCTGAGAGTCTTTCTCGTGCCTCCACGGAAATGAGCAAACTTTAATATTTACAGCCGGAACAAATTACACCTTGCCACGCTCAAGTATTTGGAGAACTGCTTGCAAGCAGCTTACCCCTCTCCCTTCTGTATATATAATCCCCTGCAGCTAACAAGTTTTGGAGCAGTTTTTTGTTTGTGTGTGTGTGTGTGTGTGTGTGTGTGTGTGTGTGTGTGTGTGTGTGTGTTTTAAGATTTTATTGACTTTTTTTTTTTTTTTGAGAGAGAGAGAGAGCACAAGCAGGGGAGGGGCAGAGGAAGAAGAAGAAGCAGACTCCCCACTGAGCAGATACCTGAGCAGAGACACATCTCAGTGTCCTTGGGATTTATGGGAGCCTGACTCTGGGCCTTTCCCTTATTCTTCCCTGCCTAGCCCTATCTGTCCCCCAATGTGGGACTGAATCCCAGGACCCTAAGATCAGGACCTGAGCCATAGACATACACTTAGATGACTGAGCCACCCAGGTGCCCTGGAGCAGTTCTTCAGAGCAATCAGAAAGACTGTTTCAAAAGCTATGGTGGATAAAGTCGGTTTTCTTTCAGCTGACAGGATTTAGTGTTTAATGGATACAGAATTTTAGTTTAGAAAAATGAAAACGTTCTGCAGATGGTTGCCCAATAGTGTAAATGTGCTTAATGCCACTAAACTGAACTCTTAAAAATGGTTAAAATATTAATGTCTGTTACGTATATTTTCATCACAACAAAAAATTGTAGTGTAGGTAGGGGTGTAGGGAAAGAAATGAAGAGATAAAATGCAGAGGATTTTTAGGGCAGTGAAAATACTTGGTATTGAAGGGGGAGAGCTTGGTTCTTTTCTTTCTTTTTTTTCTTTTTTCTTTTTTTAAGATTCTATTTATTTATTCATGAAGACACAGAGAGAGAAAGGTAGAGACACAGGCAGAGGGAGAAGCAGGCTCCATGCAGGGAGCCTGACATGGGACTCAATCCTGGAACTCCAGGATCACACCCTGGGCCGAAGGCAGGCGCTAAACCACTGAGCCACCCAGAGATCCCCGAGAGCTTGGTTCTTGTCTCACAGAGCTGAAGAATCAATCTCCAGGACAAAGGAGGGTAAAACGATAGAAGTTTATTAAGTGAGGATACAGAGAAAGCTCTCAGGAGTGAGAGGGGTCCCTTCAGGGTTGCCACTGGAGGTTTTTTTGGTTGGCGTTTTATAGAGAACGTGACTAGGGACTCTATGGCCTTGAGATTTCTTTTGCTATCCTGAGTGAATGACATATGACTGTTTTTGAGTTTCTGTGATTACTTTGTAGCAGGCAAAGGAAGATACTCCCTAACATTTTGGAGCCAAGGGCCAGATGTACTTCTTTATCTGTTTTTGTTGCATCTCAGTGTCCTTGGGATTTATGGGAGTCTGACTCTGGGCCTTTCCCTGCCTAGCCCTATCTGTCCCTAACTCAATATACTACCGTGATGGAAATACATCATTATACATTTGTCCAAATCCATAGAATTCACAACACCAAGAGTGAACCCTAAGGTAAACTATGGACTTTGATTGCTGTTTGTAGGTTTCATCTCTGGTTTAAAAAAGAAAGAAAAGTAGCATTCTGGTGAGTAATGTTGAAGAGTCAGGAGGCTATGCATTTCTGGGGTCAGGGATATATTGGAAGTCTTCATAGTGCCTCAGTTTTTTGTTTTTCTTTTTAAAGATTTTATTTATTCATTCATGAGAGACACACAGAGAGAGAGGGGGGCAGAGACACAGAGAAGCAGGCTTCATGCAGGGAGCCTGGCGTGGGACTCGATTCCAGGTCTCCAGGATCACATACTGGGCTGAAGGCGGCGCTAAACCACTGAGCCACCGAGGCTGCCCTGCCTCAGTTTTATTGTAAACCTAATACTGCTCTTTTTTTTTTTTTTTTTGAGATTTTTTTATTTATTTATTCATTAGACACACAGAGAGGCAGAGACATAGGCAGAGGGAGAAGCAGGTTCCCTGCCGGGAACTTGATGTGGGACTTGATCCCGCGACCCCAGGATCAGGACCTGAGCCAAAGGCAGATGTTATTCAACCACTGAGCCACCAGGCGCCGCCCCCCCCCATACTGCTTTAAAAAATAAAAATAAAAAATAATAATAATAAAGTATTTTTTTAAAAAACGAGTTTAGGGGGTACCCAGCTGGCTCAGTCAGTGGGAAGCATGGGACTCTTGATTTCTCCTGATCTCGGCGGTTGTGAATTGGAGCCCCACTGTGGGCGCAGAGATTATTTTATATTATATTTTAAAATGAGTTTAGGTATATATTAATATTAGGCCATGAAAGCTTTAGAGTAGAATTGCATTGCTAGAAATGAGACACTGCATAAAAATTTAATTGATTTCATTGACTTTTAGCGGTTCTCTGCCCTTCTTTCCTAGAGTCGGAGGAACAGGCTGGGCTGGCCTCGATCTTTGGGGGAGGGGCAGAGGGCGGGGACGGGGTGGGGGGAGCAGGTGACGTGGGGGTGGGTGGGGGCGAGAGGATGTAAAACCAAGTCTTGCCAAGGACCATCCATAAGAAATTCTCGGGTTGAGGTTAAAGGCTTCATTCCGATGCGCTTCGCCGGGCACCTGAAGATCAGGCGACGCTCCAGCTTAAACTGATCTAGATGTTTTGCGGCTGAATGGTAGGCAGCTGTTTTCTTTCACTGGAATTTGGGATTGGAGGTCGCGACTGTTCTCGCCCGAGGGTCGCTGGTTCAATCCCAGTAACGATCAGAGTAGTATTTTCTGAACTGTCGGTGCAAACCTTGCGGGTTAGCCGCTAGTTAGCGCCTGCGGGGTGGAGAAGGTTGCCAAAGGAAAAGAGGGAGGAGGGGTGACAGGGAGAGAAAGTGGGGACCCCTCCACCCGACTGTGTCCTGCTCCAGCACAGGGAAGTCTTCCTTTCCTTTCCCGGGGAGGTGGTTCTCATTTCTGGAAGCCTCCAGGGAGCAGAAGTAGCTGGGGAGAAAGTTCTGCGGGATCCTGGGTGCAAGGGTGGGGCGTTGGGGTGGCAGGGCCCGGGCAGGGCAGCAGGTCCCGGGATCCCCTTCCTGCTGGCTCCTCCCCCCCTCCCCCCACTCCATCCCTTCCACCACCGATTTGGAGGCGGTCGGGAAGCAGGTACAAAGGGCCTGGACTGCATGAATCTGTCGCCGATCTCTCCTGGAGGCCCGTTTTATTTTGTGTATTTAGTTATTATTCTTAGAGCCCCATCCCTCCCGTCTGCAGTCCTGCAGCCGTCTATCCAGCTCCGGGAACCGGCTCTTAGGCTGTGCCGCCCACAGACGGACGCGTCCAGAAGCCCATGCTGCCGAGATGGTGAGTGTCGGGGTTGCGGGAGAGTCCACACTGCGGGAGGGAGCGGGTCGGGTTCCGGAGGGTCGGGAGCAGCTGCCTGGGGAAGCCCGACTCCCCCGGCCCGCCCGGGAGGAGAGCGGAGGCCGAGAGTGACCTACGTTGAGCCCCAAATGCTCTCTCCGCTTGACCCAGGAGGCAGGGACCCCCCCCCCACCATCCTGCCCCCACCCCCCTGCAGTCCCTGGCGTGGGCAGGGGGGTGCCGGCGCCCGGCGGACGCGGGGCTGGAGGGAGCCGCTGTTTGGATCCATGCGGGTATTGGGAGTCCGCTGTGATTAGAGCGAGCTGACAAATTCTGGGCATAGACGGAGAGGATGCCATTGGGTTCTCTTCGAGAGAAACGATTGCCTTCCTTGGGTTTGGTCCAGTTTCTTCCTTTTTGGGGGGACTGAGAGCTCCGTGGAGGGCATTATAAAAGGATCCAGGATCAGGATCAGGATCCGAACAACTTGCCTGTTTGCCATTCATCTACTCGGTTCAGCCTGGTTCATGGAAAGCACAGGGCAGGTGGGAATGTGTTTCATCTGCCAAATGTGGATGTTTTCCTTCTACCTGCTCACCTGAGCCCACCCAGAATTATGCATTCTCTTTGCTTTAGGGTGTGTTTTTGTTTTCCCACTGTCCCAAACAAACGTGTCTGAGATGGCCAGGGACTTATTGGTTTGTTGCAAGGGAGAGAGATCATATTGCACCTAGAGGAACCTGGCAAATGAAAGCAGGGGTGAAGTCCTTCATTATAGGATAACCCGGGGACAGGAGAGGGTGGTATTCAGGATAAATATAAAGGCATCCTGGCTTAGTTAGGCTCAAGCTGAACTGCACACAAAAGAATTACCTGATCTGGATGGTCCCTTGGAAACTACAGGGTCAGATAGAGGCGGAATGTTGTGTCCCAAACCCCTTATCTGAAGCTCTCTTTGCCCAGGGTTGCAGATTGAGGCTGCTTCTCCGTCCAAATGACTCAAGCTGCCCCAGGCAAGAATGGGATGTTCTTTTCTTACTGATATGATGTCAAACGACAGCATTTTTTGAGGGCTATGATTTTCAGAGAACAAAGTTTATCTGTGAGTTAGAAAACAGCCAAGTAAGGGGGGGGGGAAAAAGAGTCCTTTTGACTTTGCTACTGGTTTCATCCACATCTGATCTCTTCACCGAATGAATGCAGGGTGGATTTTGCATCCTTGCATTCACAAGGACAAGGTTGCCTATAATCTCCAGTTTGCCCAAGCACTTAATAACTTTAAAATATTCAGTGTCACATTTCTGTTTGGTGAAAACCTGAATTCACGTGAACCCCGGAGTAGTGAACGCAAGGGGATCTTGGGGGACCCTACATAACTGTTTGAAATTTTTGAAACCAAAGTATTATGGTTGCCTATTTCCTAAGAAATGGAGTCAGTATATTTAAGAAAATGTGGGTACTCCAGTTCCAACTTGAAGAACACTCTGACATCTGGCAGGTGGTTTACACCCCTAGAGAATTTTGAAATATAAAAGCCATTAAATCCCTCCAGTAGAAGGAATTTTTATTTTAGCTGGAAAAGATGACTTCAAGGTTAAAAAAAGTCAACCTCATCAATTGCATTGTAAACCATTTAATTGTAAGCTGTATTTCGCTTAATATTTTATTTCTGGAATGTGTAATAGATTAGTGTGTTTAAAAAGTTGCAAGTTGGTTAGGGTAGACCTTGAAGCCTTCCTCCATCCACCCTGGTTCACTCTGTTCTAGACTCCTGGCCACCCCAAAGCAACCCCTTTTGTAGATTCTTGCATATCTTTTCAAGGTTCCTTAAAATCCTGAAAATGGGCTCATTGGACACTCTTCTGCAGCTAATGTTACAGATTTTAAAAGACTCAAGTAACCAAATGCAGTATGTGGGTCGTGGGAGACAGACTAGGGTATTTGATTCTCTAAAAACATTACTGCTAGTGTTTCTCAGCCTGATAATGTTGCAGCCACATTTTAAAAGATTCTTCACGCAAAAAAAAAAAAAAAAAAATCCTTATGCCTTAGAGATATATAATGAAAGTATTTGAGAATGCAATGCTATGATAGCTGGATTTTTGTTTACAATAGCGCAGTAGGAGAAGGACAGTGAAGTGGGATGAGAAGAGGTGGCAATGTGTGGAAGCTAGTGGATTTTTCTCTTTTTTTAGATTTTATTTATTTATTCATGATAGAGAGAGAGAGAGAGGCAGAGACACAGGCAGAGGGAGAAGCAGGCTCCACGCAGGGAGCCCGACGCGGGACTTGATCCCGGGACTCCAGCACCGTGCCCTGGGCCAAAGGCAGGTGCCAAACTGCTGAGCCACCCAGGGATCCCCAGAAGCTGGTGGATTGTGATCGATGGCTTGCTTGCATTTCATTTTCCCTGTGTTATATCTGTTCACACTTCCTGAGATTTAATGCAAACGGTTAGAAAGTTCTTTTATACCACTAAGCTTTTTTTTTTTTCCTTCTCTATTTAAAGATTTTAAGTCCTCTCTACACCCAATGTGGGGCTCAAATCCACAACCATGAGATCTAGAGTCTCACGATCCACTGACTGGGCCACCCAGACACCCCTGAAGATGTTTTTAATATGTAAAAACATACACCAGCCCTTGATATCATCTGACTTTGTTTATATGTATATTTAATGTATATATTTTTTAGTTTCTAATCTGAAATGTTTCAAATTTTGAAAAAAACTGAATACAAATTGTAAAAATAGAATTTTTACAAAAAATTTTGTATTCTAAGGAATACAAATGTAAAAAACACAATAAAAAAATTCTCCAAATAGTGGGACACCTGGGTCGCTCAGTGGTTCAGTGGTTGAGTGTCTGCCTTCAGCTCAGATTGTTATTCATTCTGGAGTCCTGGGATCAAGTCCTGCACCGGGTTCCCCACAGGGAGCCTGCTTCTCCCCCTGCCTGTGTCTCTGCCTCTCTCTGTGTGTCTCTCGTGAATAAATAAATACAATCCTTAAAAAAAAATTTCTCCAAATCTCTAAAGTCACTAGAAATCAGGGCATCCAGGATACCAAACACGGTGTTTTACAGAAAGAGAGAGAGAAAATAACTCAAGATATCTCTAACGCCTGTCCAGAGTTTGAATTCCAGTAGTCTCTACCAAAAAGTATCTTTCAGAGTTAGGTTTATTTTTTTTCTTTTTAAGATTTTGATTATTTATTTTTAGACACAAAGCATGAGCTGGGGGAAGGGCTGAGGAAAGGGGACAGGGAGACAGTACTTGTCTCCTGAATCAGTTATTTCATTAGGGTGCAAAATGGTGGCTCTTCAATGCAGTCATTCCTATGAAGTTTTTTAGCTGGAACTCTGTAGGGTTTTCTGTCATCGAGGAGTATTCAGTTACTCGAGTTACATTCCTAGTAGAAAGGCAAAAACTTAGGGCACCTGGGTGGCTCAGTCAGTTGAACATCTATCTTTGGTTCAGGTTGTGATCTCTGGGTCCTGGGATTGAGCCCTGCGACCCGGCTCCCTGCTCAGCGGGGAGTCTGCTTCTCCCTCTGCCTCTGCCTCCTCCTCTTTGCTCATGCTCTCTCTCTCTCAATCTCTCTCTCTCTCAAATGAATAAGTCTCCAAACAAGCAGCAACAACAACAACAAAGAAAGGCAAAGACATTTTTCATTACCCAAGTTTTAGACTAAGGGCTAAAAGCAGCCTCTGGTGGCCAGAAATGCTCCCCCCACCCACCCACTTTGGTTTTCCCATTTGGGTGTTATTAGGAGTTCATGTGTTTTTAGTATCTAGTGTGTTTCAATCGGTTGCTGTTTTACAGTTCAGAACTTCCCTGATGGAACCCCTCGGAGACCCTGACAACTAGCCTCTGTGCCTCTTCACACCGTGTAGGGTGGCTTCTCTGCCTTCTGACACCACAGGATCGCTCAGACTCACACTCTGCATTTTCTGTTCACAAAGCAGCTATTTCTCAGTGCTTCCTGCTTATTATTTCTTCTGGGCATTTTCTCTGCAGAGATTGGCTGGGCAAGTGTGTGTGTGTGTGCGCATGAGTGCGTTATGTGTGTTTCTGCTGATATTTTGTCATGATGTCAACCTTTTTTAACTTCTAAAAAAACATTTTTTTAAGTTTATTGATTTAAGTAATCCCTACACCCAATGTGGGGCTCGAACTCACAACCCCTAGATCAAGAGTTGCAGGCTCTTCTGACTGAGCCAGCCAGACGCCCTGACTCTTGTAATTTTATTTATTTATTTTTATTTTTTTAATTGTTTTTTATTTCATTATTTATGATAGTCACAGAGAGAGAGAGAGAGAGAGAGAGAGAGAGAAGCAGAGACACAGGCAGAGGGAGAAGCAGGCTCCATGCACTGGAAGCCCAACGTGGGATTCGATCCCGGGTCTCCAGGATCGCACCCTGGGCCAAAGGCAGGCGCCAAACCGCTGCGCCACCCAGGGATCCCTATTTATTTATTTTTAAAGATTTTATTTATTTATTCATGAGAGACACACAGAGAGAGAGAGGCAGAGACACAGGCAGAGGGAGAAGCAGGCTCCGTGCAGGGAGCCGGATGAGGGACTCCATCCCGGGTCTCCAGGATCACACTCCGGGCTGCAGGCGGCGCTAAACCTCTGCGCCACCGGGGCTGCCCCAATCTTTTGCTGTTATAAAAAACCTTTAATCACTCCTTGTGTGCACATATCACTTGGCTTTTGGGCTAGGGTAGTCTTGGAGTAATCCCACAAGGATAAATGCTGGACCAAGGGATGAATACCAATACAGTTTTGGTAAATTATGTCTGATTCAGACTGGAAGTGGGACAGTTTTATGTACGACTTATGAAGTCCTCTCCTTGGCTTATAGACACTTCACTCTGGTCCCCACTCCTGCCATCATGTGACATTCCTCCCTCTGTGTGTCTGTGTGCAGATTTCCTCTTCTGAGATATCAGTCATTGGAATAGGGCCCCTCCACTACTCTGGCATGACCTCATGGTACCTCTTTACATCTGCAAATGCCTTATTTCCAAATCAGGTCACATTCACAGGTACTGGGGTTTAGGACATTGGCACATCTTTGGGAGGGGAAACAATTCAACTCCTAACAGTGCCCCAAACCGGTGTGTTGTTTTAGGACCCTGTGACCTTCACCGATGTAGCTGTGAATTTCACTGAGGAGGAATGGGCTCTGCTGGACTCTACGCAGAGAAATCTCTACAGAGACGTGATGTTGGAGAACTGCCGGAACCTGGCCTCTGTGGGTGAGGATCTCACCCTCCCACACTTATTCATGGCTGGGACCAAGGCTGGGACCAATGCGAGTCAGGCCCTTCCTGTGTTCCCAGAGATGTAGATGGGGCTACCGCCCCCAGGTGGTGGACATAAAGTTTCCCCCGAGAAACAGGAAATCTGTCCATTGCATTACATGTTTATTCTCTTCATCATTAACAACAGCCCTTGTGGGATCCTTAGGTGGGTGAGCACAGAGCATAGGGAGTTTCAGTGCATTCACAAGGAAAATGGAGGGACTACTTTTTGTGCCATACTCATAGCTGCTTAGCTTTGGAACCCTTGTAGACCACAGCATGCAACCTTGTTTCATGGAAAGTCCTCGAATCACTCCCTTATACATGCACAGTCCCATTTCCCAGTGACTGGGATCTCAAGGGCTCAAACCTAGTTTGGTCTCCCATTTGGAGCAAGAAGCGGGTCTGGGAATGGTGTGGCGGGATATTACCTAGGTACTGTGCACCTGTGCTCTGGGCAGATATGAATCTTTATGAGAAAGGATTTTATTTTAATTTTTTTAATATTTTATTTATTTTTTTGAGAGACAGCACAAGCATGGGGAGGGGCAGAGGGAGAAGCAGACTCCCCACGGAAAAGAAGTTGAAGGTGGGACTAGATCCCAGGACCCCAGGATCATAACCTGAGCTAAAGGCAGACATTTAACTGACTGAGCCACCCAGGTGCCCCCACTGCCATTTTTCAAAAGAAAAAAATCCATTGCACTGGGGAGGCAAGCTAAGATTCACCTATGTTTTTTTGTTTTTCTGTTTTTGTTTTGTTTTTGTTTTTGTTTTGTTTTTGTTTCTTAAGACTCACCTATGTTGAGCATTGTCCTGTCCATACAGGTTTTTTATTCCAGCTGTGCTCTCATATATATATATATATATTTTTTGTCCCAAAGACTTGTGCCCCTTGGTCTTCAGAATTACATGTGGACTCTGTCTTAGTCTGTTTGGGCTCTGACGACAGAATGCCATAGTCTGAGTGACTTACACACAGACACTTATCTGTCACATTCTGGAGGCTGGGAAGTTCCAGGTGGAGGTGCCAGCAGGTTCATTCCCAGTGAGGTCTCTCTCCCTGGTTTGCAGATGGCCACCGTCTTGCTATGTCTTCATATGGTAGAAAGACAGCAAGTTCTGTTCTTGGCTCTTGTAAGGATGCTCATGCCATCATGGAGGCCCCACTGTCATATCCTCATCTAAACCTGATTGTCTCCCAGAGAACCCACCTGCAAATACCATCACATGGAGGAGGGGGGTTAGATCTTCAACATACAGATCTGCGGAGGACATAAATTCAGCCCATGATAGATCTTTGTCCAGTTCTCTTCCATATGGCATTCCTGGTTACACTCTCAATCCCCACAGAACTGTTTCACAGCAGTTTCTGTTTACATAGAACCCATCCTTGCCATAGTCAAGCTCCTGACACAGTCCAGAATCTGCTTGCTGGCTCACTTACTCTTTCTTCCCTTTCACGTTTTCCTCACATGTGAGGAAATGTGTGAACATTTGAAAAGAAACCCACATGGGCATTTGCCTGTTTTAGCATCTCCAACCCACCTTAACTCTCAACAAAGAATTTAATTTTGTGTCATTTTATTTCAGATTTGATGAGTCAGCATAAAACCCAAAACTCAAATCCACAGCAGGACATTCTTGCTAAAAAGACACTTGATGAAGCAAATAGAGTGTGTGCTGTGAACAACAGTTCCCAGTTCTCCCTGTTGGGAAAAGACTGGAAATGCCACAAAACAGATGAGCCACCCAAGCAAAGGGAGCAAAAGTTCAAGCAAGTTGCTGCTGTGCACAAGAAGGGTGAGTCTCCAGTTAATAATATCTGTGGATATCATGAAATGAGAGACAACTTTATACCTAGCTCAAATCTTGGGTCTTCATGGAGAGATTCCACAAGAAATTGTATCCAAACATGTGCCTCAAATATTGTGAAACAAAATCCTGTCCTAACCAGTAATCCAAAGATGTATAGAAACAACAAATATGATAGAGTCTTGTGGCCAAGCATTGAGCTGACCCCGCTTGTAGGATATCGGACAGAGTCAGAGTCACACACATGGACTGACAATCAGAACAATGTGCTCCACATACGTAAAAATATCTGCATGGGGGTGGACGTTCATGAATGGGTTCCATTTGGAAAAGCCTTTGGTGAAGACATTTCCCTTAGGACATACAGGACTCATGCTGAAGAGAAAACTTATGAGTCTAATCCATGTGAAATCACCTTCCAAAATAGCTCGATCCATGATGTACAGAGGCAATCCTGTACAACAGAGGCAAATCATGAGAATAATCAAGGTGATAAAACCTTTGCCCACATTGCAAATTCTGACTCAAACAGGAAGACTAAAACTAGAAGGGGGAAATATAAATGTCAAGACTGTAGGAAAACTTATGTATATCAGTCATTCCTTATGAAACACATGAAAATTCACACTGGAGAGAAACCCTATGAATGCAAGACCTGTGGGAAAGCCTTTAGATATTCCCTACACCTTAACAAACATTTAAAAAAGCACAATATGAAGAAGCCCTATAAATGTGGAGCATGTGGGAAAGACTTCAGTAAGTCCTCAAAACTTAATGAACATAGAAGAGTTCACAGTACAGAGAAACCCTATAAATGTGAGGAATGTGGGAAAGCCTTCACCAATTCTTCCAGATTTAAAAACCATCTGAAGACTCACAGTTGAGCGATGCCTGACTGGCTCAGTCAGAAGAGCATGTGACTCTTGATCTCAGGATTGTGAGTCCAAGCCCCATATTGGGTGTAGAGATTGCTTAAATAAGTAAATAAATAAAACTTAAAAATAAATAAATAAATAAATAAAAATTCACAATTGAGAGAGTTCATGTGAATGAAAGGAATGTGGGAAAAGCTTCATTAATTTTCTCAAAATACTGAACGCATAAGAACATATTGGAAGCGGGGTGCCTGGGTGGCTCAGCGGTTGAGTGTCTGCCTTCAGCTCAGGGCGTGATCCTGGAGTCCTGAGATCAAGTTCTACATCGGGCTCCCTGCATGGAGTATGCTTCGTTCTCTCTGCCTGTGTCTCTGCCTCTCTCTCTGTGTCTCTCATGAATAAATAAATAAAATCTTAAAAAAAAAAGAACATATTGGAAGGAAGCTGAACTTCCCTGAACGACAGAAATGTGAGAATTCATGCATTTACATATTCACACCTAAGAAACTAAGGTCTGTGGAAAGCTTTTAACCTTTCATCTTTATGATTTTTTATTATTAATTATTAATTTTTAAAAGATTTTATTTATTCATGAGAGACACAGAGAGAGAGAGAGGCAGAGACACAGGCAGAGGGAGAAGCAGGCTCCATGCAGGGAGCCCGACGTGGGACTCGATCCCTGGTCTCCAGGATCACACCCTGGGCTGAAGGCGGCGCTAAACCGCTGAGCCACCCAAGTGGCCCAATTATTAATTGTTAATTTTTTAAAGTAGACTCCATAGGCAGTGTGGAGCCCAATGTGGGGGTTGAACACATGATCCTGAGATCAAGACCTGAGATCAAGGATCCAATGCTTAATGCACTGAGCCACTGAGGTGGCCCCTTCTGTCATCTTCAGTAGATATTTGTCCTCCTGTTGGAGAGAAACCCTATGAATCTAAGGCATATGGAAGAGCCTTCAGTGTTGTCTCTGGGTAATCCCTGGAGGAACTCACATTGTGGAGACTCCTCACAGGAGCAAAGAATGTGGGAGGACCTCTTTAAATACTCATCCCTTAAATTACACAAGCAGCCACATGCTGGAGAGATACTGTGATTGTAATAGATAGAAGAAAGCCTTCCAGGGACGCCAGGGTGGCTCAGCGGTTGCGCGGCTGCCTTTGGCTCAGGGTGTGATCCCAGGATCCAGGATCGAGTTCCACATCGGGTATCCTACAAGGAGCCCTCTGCCTATGTCTCTGCCTCTCTCTGTCTCTGTGTTTCCAATGAATAAATAAATAAATAAATCTTTAAAAAAAAAAAAAAAAGCCTTCCATTCCAGCTCCTCACAAGACACAGATGAGTACCTAACAGGAGAGAAATACAGTAAATGTTATGATTGCTGCTGTTACATTGTCTCATCCTTCAGCTGGGACTAAATTTCATGATTCTCCAATTTTTCTTCTCTAATGAAATCCTATGAGATGATGAAAATCCCTCTATATGCCCTCGCAGTTCCCCCGTGTGAATTTTGATATATAGGGGCTTTGTTAGAATTTACATACAGTTGGTCTCACTAACATGAAGCCCTGTTTGAACTTCATTTAATTTAGATTGGGGTTTAGCGTGCTCTATGTTAACATTTTTTTTTTTTTGTCATTTGATTGTTACTGGTCAAGATTCAAATGCATTATGGTCAGATTATGTGGTCTTGATGCCGTTATGGGACAGATGTTCTAATGTTCATTTCAGTCTCATGGGGCTGATACTGTCAATTGCCTGGCCATATTAATTTTTCTCATCCTCTTTACTGAGGGTACGTAGAATTGTTTTTCCAGAGTTAGCACTGTTGAAGGTTTTTAAATGCATTTTCTGGGACCCCTGGGTGGCTCAGCGGTTTAGCACCTGCCTTCGGCCTGGGGCCTGATCCTGAAGATCCGGGATCGAGTCCCGCGAGCGTCGGGCTCCCTGCGTGGAGCCTGCTTCTCCCTCTGTCTGTGTCTCTACTTCTGTGTGTGTGTCATGAATAAATAAACAAAATCTTTTTAAAAAATGCATTTTCTGTTTCTTCATAATTGATGGTGGGCGGAGCTTATATCCTTGGCAGAATTCACTGTCTTGGGGTCACCTGGGTGGCTCAGTCAATTAAGCATCTGCCTTCTGCTCAGGTCATGATCCCAGAGTCCTGGGATCAAACCCTGTACCAGGCTCCCTGCTCATCCCGGAGCCTGCTTCTTCCTCTTTCTGCTCTTCCCCTCTCATGCTCTCTCGCTTGCTCTCACTCTCTCTCTCTCTCAAATGAATAAATGAAAATCTTTAAAAGAAAAAAAAAAGAATTCACTGGCTTGGATTCCTAGAAACTATGGAAAGAGGTGAGTATTTGTCATTCTTTTTCTCTTAACTAAGTTCCCTTTGTTCTCTTTCCCAGTTGCTCTCTGGGAAATTGGATGAAATTCCCTGAATTAGCACAAGCAACTTTAGGATCATTGAGATGAAGGTCATGTTCCCAATAACACAACCCTCAAAACACAGGAGTCCTTACTCCCTAGTAGCATGTTTTTGGGTGTCTATGGCTGCAACAGATTGCATTTCTAGATTTATTACATGAAGCCAACACTTAGTTTTATTAAGAAGCATTTTAGGGGAATTTTTTATAACTTAGATGTTAAATGATAAATGATAAACCTGGTGTCAGGAGTTTTTTTATGATTGCTTCTAGTATATTTCAAAATACTGAATTTATTTGATGTTGGGTGGGATGAGGGCCCAGTATATGTCTGAATGGTTAAGCTTCTGGAGTGTTTTACATTCTCTTACAAACAAAATTTTTGACTCTTGATCTGTCTTTTATTGAGCAACCTTATAATACAATATCTTACTGGAGAAGCAGATTATCAAAATATTACAACTTTGTAAATTCTTGGGTGATGTATTTGTAGACAATGTTATTAGATGCATAGGAGTTTGGGCATTTTCTTTATTGCAAAGTGAGTTTTCTGTTTAGTCTGTTTTAACCACCTTTTCTACTAAGAATTTTGTTGTTCATTCATGTAATATGGATGAAAATTTATGCACCTCTTACTGTGACTTTACATATATCACCTTGCTTATCACCACTCCACAAATAAATGCTTATCATCTTATAACTCAGGAAACAGGCACAGAATATAAGGAAACTTTCTGATATTAAATAGCTTCTTTTGAGTTCCAAAGCAGTAGGTGTTTTCATTGTCAAGCTTGGGGTTTAGTACCTGTATTAGTTTCCTCTTGCTGCTGTTGCTGTTACAAATTGCCACAAATATAGTGGCTTTAAAAAACTCAGATTTATCATCTTACATTTCCGGCAGCCAGAAGTCCAGAATGGGTCTCACTGAGCTAAAATACCTTTTTTTTTTTTTTAAAGTAAGCTCCACACAAAACAAACTTTTATCTCATGTTTTCTTGTGGATACAAGATTTATAGAGGTGTGGCTCTCTCCTGATTTTTCATCTCCTCAATTTTTTAAGATTTATTTAGTTAGTTAGCTATTCATGAGAGACACAGAGAGTCAGAGACATAGTCTCCTGTCATAGGCAGGAGAAGTAGGCTGCCCGTGGGGAACCCAATGTGGGACTCAATCCCAGGACCCTGAGATCACGACCTGAACCAAAGGCAGACACTCAACCACTGACCTACCCAGGTATCCCTCTTCTCAATTTTTTAAAAAACTGGGAAACATAGCTACCCAAAAGTATATGAATATGTACAAATAGAGTTAAAAGTCAATAAAGAGATCACTACACACTCACCATCCGGGCCCATCACCAGTTTATTAAATGCCCTACAATATATGTCTGTACCTACAGGTGTTGCCTTCAAGTTCCAAGTGGAGACTATTATTGGCCATATGGATATTTATTCCTTTGCTCATCTTTGTTACAGCCTTTGCATAAATCTCCAAATACCTTTTCTGATTTTGCTTATTTTTATGCTACATCAGAGTGACTGAATATGTCTTTGTGTCCTGCTTTTTTCCAGAGAAAGAAATATTAACTTGGGTGATTGGTTCTTTTATTTTCACTGCTCTGTGGGTTGTTAGTCGAATTCATTAAAGAGACCTTTGTTGATGTATCTCACTGTAAATATTATAACCATTGTTGCTAAAACCAATTTTGATAAGTCTCTGGATTGCAATAAACTCCTGCACTAGAACCACTGGGTTATACAATCTGCATATGTTCAATAGAAAAGTATTTTAGGGGGCACCTGGGTGGCTCAGTCTTGGTAAGCATGGGACTCTTGATCTCAGCTCAGGTCTTGATCCCAGGGTGGGGAGTTCAAGCAAGCCCTATGTTGGGCTCCAGGCTGGGCGTGGAGGCTAATTTTAAAAGGGGGAGGGAGGGCAGGGTGGCTCAGCGGTTAAGCACCTGCCTTCAGCTCAGGGCGTGTTCCAGAGTCCCAGGATTGAGTCCCACATTGGGCTCCCTGCATGGAGCCTGCTTCTCCCTCTGACTATGTCTCTGCCTCTCTCTGTGTCTCTTATGAATAAATAAATAAGACCTTTAAAAAAAAAGGGGGGGGTATTTTAGGCAGGATAGTATAGCATGATTCCATTTATATGGAATTCCCCAAAGAAGCAAATCTGTAGAGACAAGATTGCTGATCAGTGGTTGCCTGGAGGTGGAGGTGGATGGAAATTGACCGCAGGCTGGCACCAGGAAACCTTTGGGGATGGTGGAAATGATCATCACACTGGACCGTGGTGATGATTGCACAACTCTAATAAAAGTTTGTGAATAAATCATTGAATATTCACTAACTTTTATGTCTGTAAACTGTGCCTCAATGAACCCATAAAGGCGGGAAAGGAGGAGGAAAGGGGGAAGGAGAGCAAAAGACATCACAGGTCTTCTAGAGTGTCCACAGGTACGTGGTGCCCAAAAGCTCTGCTAAGTTCAGCTTCGGGTGTTTGGGGAGGACCTAGGGGCAGGGGACCCAGCCTGCGGATGAGAGGGCTGTCCCTCTGGGCCCCTTCCCTGCAGCCTCACCGCCTCTGTTCCCACTCACTGCTCTGTCCACGAATCTGGGTGCATTCAGGCCCTCCCCATCCGCTCCAGACCATGCGCAGGGAGCACCATGCCGAGGAAAAGAACTCGGCCTGGGTGTCAGAATCCCTGGACTCAACCCCAAGGAGTGGGCGGGGGGGGGGGGGGCAAGGCTTTGGGGAGTCCTGCCACCCCCTGCCTACATCCTCAGTTCCTACAAGTGCAACATGGGAATTTGTAACAGCTGGTGTAACAAACACACCAAGCCCCTTCTAAATGCTCCACAAATACTAATTCGTTTCCTGCCCGTGACGACCTGTGCCCTGCGTGTTATTTCCCCATTTTGGAGCAGGGAAAACGGAAGCACAGAGAGGGTAAGCAAGCTGCCCGAGGTCACACAGCCCCCGGGGCGGAGGGGGGGGGCGGGGATTGCACCCCGGACTGTCCGGCACCACGCGAGCCCCGAGCCCCAGGCGGGGAGGAGGCCTGATCCTGGCGGAGGGAGTCGTGACTGAGGGTCCCTGTCTGTCCCCCGCACCGGGATGCGGGCTCTGGGAGCGGCCAGGCTGTCTGGCGCACAGGGCGAGGCCCTGCATGGACCCTGCAGAATGGAGCGGGGAGGCCGCCCCAGCCCTCCCGCCGCGCTCCGCTGGGGGAGCTGTGTGCCGGGCCGGGGCCTCCAGCGCCAGCAAACGGGATCCTGGGGCGACTCGGGACCCGGGGGAACCCGGGGTCTGGCCGCTCGGACGGAACAGAACGCGCTCGCGGCGGGGCACGCGCGCCCCCTGGCGGCGGAGTCCTGCCAGCACAGCGCCGCCGGGAGACCGGACGGTTTGCTCTGGGCGGGTGGGTCGGGCCCAGCAGAGATGCTCTCCCCGGGGTTCGCAGCAGGCCTGGGAGTCTGGGGAGCTGGCGGCGTCTCCCAGTGGCTTCCAGGCTTTTCTGTGATGCACAGTAAGAAATGATTTCGCAATAACACAGTTTCAGGAAATGCCCCCCTGTACGGCTTGATTTATTTTTTATTTTTTTATTTATTTTTTAATTCTACTCTTCCTTTTTTTTTTTTTTTTTTTTATGATAGTCACAGAGAGAGAGAGAGAGGCAGAGACACAGGCGGAGGAAGAAGCAGGCTCCATGCACCGGGAGCCTGATGTGGGATTCGATCCCGGGTCTCCAGGATCGCGCCCCGGGCCAAAGGCAGGCGCCAAACCGCTGCGCCACCCAGGGATCCCTACTCTTCCTATTTTAAAATGCTCATCAGGAAAAAAATTTTTTAATTAAAAAAAAATTCTGGTCAGATAAATTGATTTAAATTGATTTACTGACTAACAAGTCTCAACTGATAATCTTGGAAAGTGTTTTCTACTCCCCTAGATTATCCTCAGGTTTGGGGGTTCGGTTTTTTTTCAGCTGGCAAAGATTATGCTGGAGAAAGAGCACCCAGACCATTCCCCAGCAGTATCATTCTATCACCTTGTGCTGTCGCCAGGGATTCCCCGCCAGCTCTGATTTCAAGATAAACTGGGCTCAGAGGGGTGAAGACATTTGTCCAAGGCCACACAGGTTGTATGTGGCAGTGCTAGTTTCTGCCTCACTTCTGGAAGATGGAATTCACTAAATGCTCCAAATTTCACTGCTATTAAGTACAGTTTAATTTGATCCTCTCTCCACTTTTGCCAATAAGATGGAACTGCACTGTCCTGCTGGTTTTTTATTCTGTGTAATGTAGATTAATGACATTCCAGAACTCCTGCTTAAAAACTCAAGTCTTGGGGCGCCTGGGTTGCTCAGTCGGTTAAGCATCTGCCTTCAGCTCAGGCCATGATCTCAGGGTCCTGGGATCAAGTCCCGCATTGGGCTCCCTGCTCAGCGGGTTGCCTGCTTCTCTCTCTCCCTCTGCAGTTCCCCTGCTTGTTCTGTCTCAAATAAATAATTTTTTTTAATGCGAGTCTCTGTATGGAACAGAGTGAATCTAAGATGGCAATCTTTGTTGAATCTTTGTTGAGGTGACAACCCATAGCACCACTAGCATCTCCAACACCAACACTTTCACCACCAATACCATCACCATATTTCCTTCTCTGTCACCACTGGCTCATCAGCATGACCATCACCAAAACTGCCAACCACATCACTATGCTCACTCTCACTACCCCCACCACCGCTGTTACCACCAGGACTATTATTATCACGGTTCCCAATGTCACTACCATCACCACCACCACCATGAAAATGCCCCGCCCCTCAAACACAGCATTCAGGAAGCCACTCATTTTGTCACCTAGTGACAGCCTTGGTCCAGCAAGCCTGCATTCTCCATCCCTCTCTCCACCCAGGGCCAAAGGGAATGTGACTGTGACATTGAGGGCAGTGCTTTCTTCTTGGCAACCAAGAGCCAAGTTTGATTCTCTGGCTTCTCTGTAAGTGGCTTTGGATGTATCCTGGGCTTGTTGCCTCACAGTGACCATCTACAAATGGCAAGCCCAGCCTTGGACCATGGGAAAGGCAGAAGAGGGTCTGTTCAGTGTAGGGCTAGGACCCTTGAGGGGTTGAGAGTTGGGTTCAGCCTGAATCCCTCCTGCTAGAGTGGCTCATGAGACCTTTGGAGGAGGAGGCCTTGAGGGCGTGGGATCACTGTGTTCACTGTTCTGTCTTCAGGAAGATAGAGGAAGTCATTGTAGATGGCAGGTAGGGCAAGTAGTCATGACTTTTCTTCACACCAAGATGTGACTCCCTGGGTCCCAAATGTAAGCTTTGCTTCCAGAAGCCAGGGGAGCTGCTATTCCCTTCTCCTTCCTGAGATATCAGCTTTTAAATTTCTTATTCACTGTTCTGTCCCCAGAAGCTACTACAATGTTTGGCACATAATATACACTCAATTTGTCAAACTAATGGGGAAAGAGGGAGATGGCCTTCTCTCCTGCAACTGTAGAGAAAAATATAGTATTTTTTATCATAAAGTTAATTCAAAGGATCTGAATTGAAAATGTGTAAAGAGGAAAACTTTTACAAAAATACGAATTTTTTTCTGGTGCACTAGAGAGATTGTAGAAATTAGTAATTTGCTCCAACTTGCCCTGTTCCTTATTAATATTATTCAGAAACAACATCAACAGTGTTTTCTGGGATGCTAAAAACTATAGAAATTGTGGTCATGTCCAGTAGCTGTTCCCTCTGGAAGATTTTCACCTGGATGAGTGGTCTTACTGGATTATTTGCGGCCTGGCTGACTTCCTGCATGCAGACTCTGCAAATGCAAGTAAGCTTTCTCATCAGATCAGAAGATCAATAGCCCTTTCCTCTTTTCACATATGCATGTGGAAAATTAAATCCCAGGACTCTGATGGATTAATTATTTTACAAATAAAACTAGTGAGCCTGCCTTGAGTTACATGGCGCCAGATCACTCACAGCTGAACTTCTGGGATGGGTGAGCATGGAAGGTGGTGACCCCTGTTGGCTGTCCAGACAGCACGGGCCCCCTGCCAAGCTTGTTCATTCCAAAACAGGAATTTTCTTTTAAAGTCTGAAAGGTACACCAAAATACTCTACAAAGGTTTGAATTAAGAGAGAACCTGGGTACCCAGGTGGCTCAGTGGTTGAGCATCTGCCTTTGGCTCAGGTCATGATCCTTGGATCCCAGGATCGAGTCCCACATAAGGATCCCCACAGGGAGCCTGCTTCTCCCTCTGCCTATGTCTCTGCCTTTCTCTGTGTGTCTCTCATGAATAAATAAAAGTTTAAAAAAAGAGAGAGAGAGAGAGAGAACCTAATTTCTGTTATTCTACCTCATATTCTCATTTATTCTTTTTTTTTTAAGTAGGCTCCATGCCAAACATGGAGCTTGAACTCAGACCCCTGAGATTAAGAGTGGAGTGCTCTATGGTAGGACCCAGCCAGGTGTTCCTGGGTCCCCAAAAAACTTTTAAATTTTTATGTTTGTTGACTCAGAAAAAAGTAATATCCTTCCCAGAGTCATCCAGAAAATGTACTCCCATACTGTTCAAATGTTTTTGTTTCTGTTAGGAATTTCTTCGTAAACTTTGTACCTAATATTCTGTACCAAGAATTCATCACTTGTACAATAACAGAATGATTGCAGCCTCTTAGTCTTGCTATGAAAATATGCATTTATACTTCCGTTGACAGAATTTCACCGATTGAGAACACACAATTTTTTGTCTCTGCCTCTCTCTGTGTGTCTCTCATGAATATTTTTTTTAAATCTTTAAAAGAAAAACCCCTCTGTGATCTAGCAAAGAAGCAAAAATGGAGTTTTCCTGCATTGGCATTTTTTAAAGATTTATTTATTTATTTATTTGAGAGAGAGTGAGTGAGAGAGAGAGAATGCAAGCAGGGGGAGCAGCAGAGGGAGAGAGAGAAGCTGACTCTGCTGAGCAGGGAGCCTGATGAGGAACTTGATCCCAGGACCCCGGAATCATGACCTGAGCCAAAGGCAGACGCTCAACCAACTGAGCCACCTAGACATACCTTAATCCCCATGTTTAGATTTTTTTTAAGGATCAAGCCAATAAGGTCAAGCACCATCCATTTAAGAGGAGCTGGTTGACCTCCTGGAGGTCAGAGGTCATGATATTCCACTAGAAAGTTCTCCCTGCTCAGTGAGGAGTCTGTTTCTCCCTCTCCTGCCCCTTCTCCTGCTCATGTTCTCTCTTTCTCTCTCTCTCTCTCTCTCTCTCTAAATCTTTTTTTAAAAAGTCTTCCAGGTGTGAACTATTATCAACCTATTTTAAGGAGAACGAGACCCAGAGTATTACCTTCCTTGATTAGGAAGGTGGATGATGGATTATCTGTCTGGATTTGGCCAGATTAAATTAGACAGGGCATTCAGGAGGATCGGAAAGAGTGACCCCTGCTGTTCTAATCCTCCTCCCTCCCAAACCGCCCACAGCAGGAAGAGGACAGTCGGCTTTATCTCTGTGACTCTGGCATCAGGGAGGGCCTCAAATACTCTTCCTTCTCTCCTTCCAGGCACACTGACAGATTGCATGTCCCACCACCCCTCCCCTTTGAAGTTATGCATCATCGAATGACCTACTTGAGTTAACAAATGTGAGTGGAAGTGACATGTATCATATCCAGATAGAAGCTGTAAGAGTCATTACAGCTTTGCCATTTTCTCTCCTTCCTGGTCACAAAGAGTTGACAACACTCTGGAGAGATGCTCTTCCATCGGCCTGGGTCACAAGGATGATGTGGAGCAGAGCCCTGAGGTGACCACAAAAGACCAGTTACATGGGCAAGAAAATTAACCTTTTCTGCATTAGGCCACTGAGATCCTGGGCTTGTTTGTTACTGTACCATAACCCAGTCTATCCTGACTGATACATCCTAGTTTTCAGTAAAGCCTGAAATGTGGTGGTCTCAAAAAAAAAAAAAAAAATAGGGTCCGCTGGGTGGATCAGTCGGTTGAGCATCTGACTCTTGGTTTCGGCTCAGGTCTTGATCTCAGGGTTGTGTGACCAAGCCCCATGTTGGGCTCCCTGTTTAGCAGGGAGTCTGCCTGAAGATTCTGTCCCACCCCACTCTCTCTTTCTCTCTCTCTCTCTCTGTTTCTCTAAAATAAATAAATGACTCAAGTGAATGAACAAATGAGTAGCAACGAATAGGGACAAGGTCATAAATTTCTGGGCCGGAGGCAGAGGAAACAGCCAAGTCTCAAGCTTGCTCTGTCACATATACACTTGGAACCAGGCTGGGGTAAAAATCAGGCTCTGACCTTTATTTCCTATGGTCACAGCTCATGCTGACCCTGACATCACTGCTCCAATTCCTCCCCCACTACTCAGCCATACCAGGGGCTCCTGTGGAGCACGAGGAATGAGGAGCTATAGAGACAGGGACATGAGGTACAAGGAGAGCCTGGGTCTGGGAAAGGGGATTCGAAGTGTGGAAGCAGAAACAGGAGGCAGGGAGACAATGGGAGGGCTTAGTACAGAGCTGGGGAGAGAGAGGGGGTTGCAGGACAGAAACACACGAACGAGAAGCCGGGAGAACAGGCGACTGAGAGACACGCAGGGAAAGGAGGGTTGGAATAGAAAGGGACCAGGAGACAGCGGAGGACATAGTGAGGGGTGGCTGGAAGCAGATGGGGACATGGTGCAGGGTGGATGCAGGGTGGGTGCAGACAGATGTGGTGCTAGACTCACAGAGGCCCAACACCAGGAGAGAAATGGAGAGTCACGGGCCAATCTTGAGGCAGAGATGCCGAGATGGCCAGCCAGGAGCCCCAGGCAGAGTGGGCGCCCTAGTCTTTGCTGGTGGTGGAGCCCGGGTCGGTGCTGGAGGTGGGGCCGGGGCTGGAGACCTGGCCTCTGCTGGAGCCGAGGCCTCCGCTCGATTCCGACCCAGTGCCTCTGCTCTCGGCACCTGAATGGCTTTCGTGGCCTCTGCTGGATCTCAAGTACCCAGTGGACCCCAGGTAGCTGGTAGAGCTGGGGGTCCTGAAGGTCACACGGCCTCCTGTAGAGGCCCGGCTGGAGAGTGGGGCTCCCTTGGCACTGGTGGAACCGAAAGTCACATGGCCCGTGCTGGAGCTGGGCTCACCAAAGGTGACGCGGCCGACGTTGGAGCTGGTGGCTCGGCCTCCACTGGATGCCAGGATGGACCCAGGGATGGCACTGGGGCTCCTGGCGATCACCGTGGGTGTCCCCGAGGTGACTCTCTGGGTACCAGAGATGCTGGGGACACTCAGGGAGCTGTCCGCCTTCCTCACGGCCTCAGCCAATTCCTTCAGCTGCTGCTCCCGGGCCAGCTCTCGCACCTCCAGCTGCGGCAGGAGGCAAGTTAGGGTCCCAGAGAAGGGCTGAGGGCCTGCCCCGAACCCAGCAGGCGCCCATCCTCACCAACTTCGTCACTTGGTTCTGCAGCTCTTCTTTGCTCATAGGATAGTCATCTTTGGCCTCAAAGCCTGGGGTGTCCTCCCTATTGTGGGGTGGGGGTGGAGGAGACAGGAAGGGGGGGACACTTTCAGCCACAAAAGGCTGATGGCTGCTCACTGCTCTACCCAGAAACCTTAGCCAGGCTCTGGCCAGCCTGAGGGCCTTTTGCTTTTCCCATCCGCCTGGGGCCAGTTCAGTCCCCTGGAGCTCCTACTCCTTCCAGTCCCCCACATCACCCACTCCCACCTTGTACTCTCCCCACAGCCACACCCACCCTCTGGTACCCAAGAGCCCCCCTCCAAACCCTCCATCTCATTCATCGCCCCCTTGGCCCCCACACAATCTCCTTCCCCTGCTCCTCCTTCCGGCCCTATGCCTCACTGATTGTCAGGGAGCTGAGGCGGTGCCATCTTCTTTGGAAGGTCCTCCGGGCTCTGGCCCAGAACCAGGAGGGCAGCGTTAGCCAAGCTGGGGGAGGTGTAGCTCTGTAGGATGGATAAACCAGCTGTGGATAAATCAGCTCATCTCCAAGGCCCTGACCTCCAAGATTCTGGCTCCCTGAACCACCCCCCAGACCCCCTGACTTCTGCACCTCCACCTGGACATCTAGGTAGGCCTGTACTGTCAGGAGTTCCACCAGTCGCTTCTCGATGAGACCCAGGAAGAGGCCTATGTCCCGGTCTCGCATGTGGGTCTTGACCCCCAGCAGGTCTTGGATGATGGTGCTGTCACACTGTGCCTTAGTGAAGAGCTCCTGAATATCTGGGGTCAGAGGAGACAGGCTGTCACAGACTCAGCGTCTGCTGGATGCCCCCCTCTCCTGCCCTGGAGTCTCAGCTGCCCCAATCGATGGAGCCAATAAGCAAGGCTCCCAGGTGGAAAGCCACTTGCCCGAGGTCAGCCAGCCAGGCAGTAGGAGAACATTGCTGTGGCCATGGGGCTCATAACCACAGAAGGCAAAGAGTGAGGGAGGTCAAAGGGAAAGCAGACAAAGACATCGCCAGCTGAAGGACGTCTTCACGCAGCTCAGTCCGAAGCCTTGACTTCCATCCCACCCCACCACCCCACATCGCCGGATCTCCCCAGAGAAGAACTCACACGGGTGCTCCACCGGAGAGCTCAGAGGACATTAATGGCACCACCCAGGCTATCTTTTCTGTTGTTCTTTTAATACTGGACTCTGCTGCACCCAATTGGGTTAACCATGGCCCTTGGCTGGCCCACCAGCCACTGTCATGACCCACTGTTGTCTCTCCCAGCTGGCCCATGCACTTGTAGCTACCTATTATTTAAGTGGAACTAGCTATTGTTAGTGACATTAGAAGGCACCCATTACCTTGACACAAATCTGTAGCCCATGGCACTACGTCTCCACCACTTGTCCTGGAGCCATCTCCACCTGAGCTCTAGGCTCATATATAGTTTGCTCCTGGGGTCCCTCCCTGAACATCCCCCCACAGTGCTCACACTGGGCTTGGGGGCATCCCCAAACCCACTCCTTCTTCCAAGTTCCCTATCTCATGGAGGGACCTTACCCTCCCTTCCCAGGCCAGACCCTGTGCTCCTCATTCCTTCCCCCACTACCCATCCATCCAATACCTCTGGGCCCTGTCCCCTCCTTTCCATCCTCCTCCCCCAACCCCCTGTCCACAGCCTCTCCTGCTCAAAGCCCTCCCATGGCTTCCCAGTACCCCAGCCTGGCACCTCTTCAGAACTTACTGCCCTTCACCTCCCACTCACACCCTTGCACTCCTTCTCCACACAAAGCCCATATCCCTAAAGTACCTCCAGCCCTTGGACCCACCTGCTGGGAGTACCACCCACCCCCAGCTTTTCAGTTAAATACTCATCCTTCAAAATCAGCCTCAAGCATCACTGCTTCCAGGAAGCTTTCAGCCACCCCAGCAAAACTGGTTTCCTCAAGCAGCAGGAGCAGTGGCTCCAGGCCCCTGCACTCAGAAGGGCCTTGCCTTGGGCTTGGTGCTCTGCTGTGGCCATCTTGGTCAACAAGGGGCCCCACCTTTTCATTCTATACCTGACCCAGCAAATTACGGCAGAGTTGAGGCTCCCACAGGTTCCTCCATCCTAGCCCCTGGGATTGTTGTGAGTATCCAGCGCCCATGCTAGTCTCCTCTAAGTCTCCCTGCCCTTAAGGCCCTCCTCACTTAGCACAAGACATGGTGCAGTGGTCACGGTCCAAGGTCGTGGTCATGATCAGGACAGAGAAAAGGAGGATCTGCAGGCACAGGGCTCATACTGTGACCATGAGATGGCTCCTCTACTTGCTTGCCGGCACCCTGGCCACCTTCTTAGCTTCCCATCAATCAGCCCATCCAAGTCTCATGACAACCCACAAACTAAGTATGCACTGCCATCCCCCTGCCAGAGAGGCTGGGGCCCAGGAGACCACACACCAAGGTTCCCAAGTGATAGAGCTGGCTTCAAATCCAGGGCAGCCTGACTCTTGAGCGCTCTACAGCAGAAGGATGGATGGATGGATGTTTGGATGGATGGATGGATGGATGGATGGATGGATACGGGATGGACAAATAAGACAGCACACAAAGGTGCTGTGGAAGATCTCCCTGTGGCCATCTGGGAGACCAGCTCTCCGGGTGGCTCATCACATCCTCACACATGAAACAGCTGGACCAGGCACTCACCCGTCTTGAGCTTCTCCAGCTGTCTCCGAAGGTCCTGGAAGCGAGCCTCTACCCTGAGGGCCTCCTCGTGCACCTCTTCGGTGCGCTGCTGCAAGTCCCTCCGTTGCTGCTCTTCCTGCTCTTGCCGGTTACCCTCCCTGGTGCGCATGCTCCCCAGGGCCTCCTGCATCTGTGGGGCAAGTGCCCATTGCCAGGGGTAGCTCCGGGAGGGGGGTGGCTACAGGAGGAGGAGAGGGGGACAGGAGAGGGCAAGGGAAGGGGGGCCTCACTCACTCACCTCCTTGATCTCCTCCTGCAGGTGCTCCAGCTCCGAGTTCTGCTCGTTGATGAAGGTGAACTCTGCGAAGTTACGCTCCTCCACTAGAGAGAGGAGGGAGAGGCAGGTCCAGGGAGCCAGAGACAGAGGGCCACACGGGACGGGAAAGAGAGGTGTCGAGAAAGACAACACAGACACCAACAGAGACAGAGAGGGAGACCCAGAGGGCAGAAAGCTGGGGTGGGGCACCCAGGAATGCAGAGCGAATCAGAGTAAGAGCAACAGAGGGCGGCAAAGTCAAGAGAGACTCAGAAGTGTGAGACACAGAGACACGGAGGAAGAGAGGAGAGAGGAAGAGAAAACAGCAGAGGTAGACACAGGTTGAGGGAAGATGTGGAGAGAGACCAAGAGGCTTGGAACCCGGGAGGAGATGGGGCATGCCGAGATACACACCCAGAAACAAATGGACATAAAGACACACGGAGGGGACTGAGGGGTGCAGGCGGGAAAGAGACACACACAGAAGTTAGGGCTCAGGAGGCCCAAGACAGAGAGCGAGAGAGACCGGAGGGGTCGAGAGGGGCAGAGGCAGGGTGCCCGCAGAGAGGCAAGGAGGGCGCACCTGACACCCTGAGTCTCCAGCACAGGTACGGGGGTCCCCCGGGCCTGAGCGGAGGCCCCGACTGACCGTGTCGGAGCTATCAGCCTGAGCCTGATTGCTGGGAAGGAGGGTGCTACCACCCCCCCGCCCCCCAGCCTTCCCGCCAGGCCTCTACTAACTCTCCAGGTACTTCTCCACCAGTAGGTCCGGGTCGCTCTCCCCAGTCAGCTGGGACAGTTTGTTCATGGCATCCTCGCAGCGCATCACCAGCTTCTCCTGGGAGGTCTTCCGAAGGCCTTCGGCCACCTCCCGGGCTGGGGGCAGAGGGGTGATGAGGTCGGCGACGCCTCCCGGGGGCGCCCGGGGGCGCTGAGGGGCCTGGGTGGGCTGAGCAGAGGTCGTGCGGGCCCACCCGCTCCGCCCTGGGAGACCCCAAGCCTCCCCCCCCGCCCCTCCCCGGCCCCTTCCCGGCCCCAAGGCGCCTGCGGCCTGGCCCTGGCCCGGGGGCTGCGGAGGCCCCGGCTCCAGCCTCACCGCGTTTCTCGCGCTTCTCCAGGATGGCGGGGTCCGGCAGCCGATCGTTGTTCTTAAGCTTGAGGAAGCGGTGCAGCTGTTCCAGGTGCGCGATCTGCCGCTGCAGAGTCTGCACCTCCGTGTCGTTCTGGGCCACCTCCTTCTCTGCCCTCTCCCGTAGCAAGCCCATCTTGCTCTTTGCCTCCTCCCTGGGTGGGGGGTGGGGTGGGGTGGGGGTGGGGGTGTGAACCCAGGGGTCGGGGATACTGGGGATGCGGGTCAGCCTGGGGTCCCAGGGCTGCGGCAGAATCAGGTTGCAGTTTTCTCCAGGCCACAAAGGGCAGAAAGCTTTCTAGGTTCCGAGAGGTGAGTCAGGTTAGTTGGGGGGAATCCAGGCCTGGGGGGTAGGGGTGCCCTGGGCCATTGAAAGGGACTGATGGCCTGGCCCACAGAGGTGCACTTGCCGCAGTGCGGGCACAAGGGCACGCGGGAGCCCGGGGCATGACGGTGTAAGCCATGGAAAAAAGAGGCAGAATGGCCAGGACAGCACAGCTCCACTGCCAGGAAATGTTGGGGCCAGGGAAATCCACTGACACAAAGAAAACTCCAGCTAACCCGGGAAGAGGGGAAGACACAGTGACTGCTTCATGGGTACCAGCTTCCTTTGGGGTGAGGAGTGTTTTGGACACAGAAGCGAATGTCCTAAATGCCACCGAACAGTACAATTCAATGCCATGAATTTTGCTACGTGTGTCTTAACGACAAAAAAGGAAGAAATCCCAGTAACCGTAAGGTAGATTTGGGCTATCACAAAGGTCATGAGGAGTCATGTGCCATAAGTAAGCAGCAGTCAAAAGATAGAAAGAAGATACCAGACAGGATGAATAGGAGGACACAGGAAACCACTGGGAGCAAACGACCAGGGCAGGTGGAAGCTCAGAAAGAAGCAGAGCTGGAGTGAGAGAGAGCAGGGAGCCCCTACAGCCCCGAGGCAGAGACAAGCCAATACATGCACAACAGCAAGTGCTTCTGGATTCCACACTACATAACTCCGTCTGAAGGTGGCCTGAGATGATCTCTGTCTCTTTCAGCCAATACTGATAAGTAACAATCTACTCTCAGGGCCTGATGCTTCCCCAGCCCCTGGCTCCTGACACCAAGATGGCACCACATGTACCATCTTGATACATTCTCCACACACTCTGAGTGTTAAGTTCCATGAATAGACTGGAGCCAAAGAGGTTATCCATATAACCAATGAATGGGACCTTGCCCAAGGAACTGGAATATCCATGGAGGACAGAGAGGTGTACTTTGTTTAAAAAAAAAAAAAAAAAAAGTCTTAACAGTATATTTCTGGAGTCCTGAACCCTCCTGCCAAGGTATGTACAGTACAGTGTGAGCACAGTGCATCCCCGGAAGGCCTTGGTGGCGCCCTACCTGACAGTGTAGGCCGCTGCAGAGGAGACCATGAGGGAGCTGACCATGTGTCGCAGAAGCTTGATTTCCTGCAAGAGAACAAAACCAAGGTTCTTCCTACACCCTCCCCACTGTAGGGCTTTCGTTTAAGGCCCCGTGGCCCCCCTGAAGAACAGGGACTCCTGCTCCTTCCAAATATGTGGACCTTCCCAATGAGCAGTCACCAGAGAAAGGGATCTTATAGGTACCAGGTATAGGAAACCCAAACTGATGAGCTTGAATGCCGCCTCAGAAGGCCTCTCCCAGTAAAACCCTCATCCAAGAACATTCCTAAGAGCATCGACCTAACTTTGTGGACTGGTGCAGAAATTTTTGTGGATTTCATAATGGTGACCACACGGATCTGTTTTCCAGTTCCAAAGAAATGTCTTTGCAGTAGATGGGTAAAAAGGGTTCTTTTGGGAGAAAGAAGGGAGGAAAGTATATATAGTGTGTATGTGTGTGCACATGCATGTGTGTATATATATATTATGTATACAATATACAAATATACACATATATAATGTATACACATGTAGTCATTCATATACATATGTATATAAACACATGTGCACACACACACGGAATGAAGTAGAAGAGATGGAGAGGAAATGGTGTTTCTCTGAGATACCTTCTGGAGTAGTTTTCATTTGGAAACCCCTCTTAAAGGGTTAAATATTCAGGGGCACCTGGGTGGCTCAGTCAGTTAAGCATCTGCCTTCAGCTCAGGTCATGATCCCGGGGTCTTGGGACTGAGTCCCACGTCGGGTTCCCCAATTGCTTCTCCTTCTTCCCTGCTCCACCCCACTTGTGCCCTCTCTCTCTCTCTCTCTCTCACACACACACACACACACACACACACACATGAAAAAAATAAAACCTTTTTAAAAAATAGAAGCAAATGAACCTAACTGTACTTGCAACAAAAAGACAAGAGCAGGGATCCCTGGGTGGTGCAGTGGTTTGGTGCCTGCCTTTGGCCCAGGGCGTGATCCTGGAGACCCGGGATCGAGTCCCATGTCAGGCTCCCGGTGCATGGAGCCTGCTTCTCCCTCTGCCTGTGTCTCTGCCTCTCTCTCTCTCTCTGTGACTATCATAAATAAATACAAATTTAAAAAATTAAAAAAAAAGACAAGAGCACACACAGACAAAAAAAGAAAAAAGGAATTAATTCAAGTGCCTTGTGAATACAATAATTTTGGATGGATAGCTAGATCTCCATACCCTCAGAGGGAAAAACACACTTCATATCTAGAATTCTGCTTCTTAAATTCAGAAGGTGGAGGTACAGTGGTAGCAACTATAGACCTCTTTCGTGTACACTGTAGGACTGAGCAAATGAGTAAGGATACCAATGCTATTGAGAGCCAGGCTTCCTACTGTGGGACAAAAGAGCAGTGAAAAGATGAAATTGGGGAATGTTCAGGAATAACCTACCCAGTAAGGCTGGATTGGAATTAGGGGGAATCAATGTGAAATCATGGTTTCATAATATATGTGTGTGTTCCTTAATTGTCTCCAGAGAGAGGGCCTCAAAGCAATGATGCCCTGGTAGCAAAGAGGACGCTAGCAGTACCTGTGTCTTCATTTCTCAAAACCTCCTTCCTACCAGAGGGAACCAGGACTCCTTGGAGAAAGGACTAATTCCTGGGTAGGGGCAGAACAAGAACAGAAGAACTTGGACTATCTTCCTGTGCCAGAAAGTAAGGAAATGTTCAAAAAGAACCCACAAGGGGTGTCTGGGTGGCTCGGTTGGTTAAGTGTCTGATTCTTGGATTCAGCTCAGGTCCTGCTCTCATGGATCGTGGGACTGAGCCCTGCATCCAGCTCCACGCTCAGTGAGAGTCTGCGTGGATATTCTCTTCCCCTCCCTCATCCCCCTGCTCATGTGTGCATGTGCCCTCTCTCTTTCTCTCTCTCAAATAAATAAATAAATCTTAAAAAAAAATAACCAACAACCATGGGGCACATCAAAAGCACACAGAAGCCAGCTTGAAGGGCTCCCACTAGCCAAATCTGGGACAAGTTGAACATCATCATGAATGATGACCACCGCAGAGTGAAATAAAAATCCAAATGCTTACTGATAACACACACATGCACAGGGGAGAATGAAAAGCTCTTCCTTAAAATGCTCCCTTACAAGTATAGGAGAAATGATAGAGGTAGAAAAAAAATCACCATTTGGCAGCTAGTGACAATCATTTGGGCAAGATCATTAATGGACACCAAAACAACCGAGTAAAAAGGTATTGGGGAACAAGATATTTACATGGTCTTCGAGACTCTCCACTTATTCATCACAAAGGGAAAATTGCCCTACAGAAACATGGCTGACCAAGGGACCAAAGTCAACATCACTAGTTATGGGACCAACTGCCATCATGTGCCTCCTACATAATGTGCGCCAAGCATACAACATCCCTTCTGTGATACTCCTCCCAAAATGCGCAACACGAATCTCATCGCGAAGATCAATCAGACAAACCATATTGAGGGACTCTGTACAACACGACGGGCTTCCAAAATATCAAAGTCATGAAGACGAAGAAGGGCCAAGGGATGGTTCCAGATAAATGGAGCCTGGACAAGCAAAAGCAGTGTGGAACCCTGGCTTGGAGCCCAGAACAGGAAAATCATATTAGTTATAAAGGACCATCAGAGAACCGTAAACAGGGACTATGCAGAATTGTAATAACATTGGGGCGCCTGGGTGGCTCAGTGGTTGAGTGCCTTCGGCTCAGGTCATGATTCCAGTGTCCTGGGATGGAGTTCCACATCAGGCTCCCTGCTTAGCAAGGAATCTGCTTCTCCCTCTCCCTCTGCTCCTCCTCCTGCTTGCGCTCTCTCTCTCTCTCTCTCTCTCAAACAAATAAATAAATAAAATCTTTTTTAAAAAAAGAATAAGAATTAAATGGTCTTATTCTTAGGACATACACCCTGAAGTTCTTAGGGGCATAATGTCTGCAGTGCGCTCTCAAATAGTTCAGCAATCATAATAATAAATTATTTTCAGTAAAAAATAATAATTAGAGTGTGTGTGTATATATAAATATGGCAGATTATCAGTCTGGGTGAAGGACAGAGTTCCTTGTACTATTCGTTCAGGGCAGGGAAAGTGGAGGAGAAAGGGAAGGGTCCCCAAGAGACAGCAAAGGTTCTGGAGATACCCACAGAATGTCAACTGTCTTGCTTGCTCATCCACTGACTGCCCTGGCTGATGATATTCAAAGTGACATCTCTGGCTTCTGCAAGTCTAAACGAGGCTGCTTTCTTTGTTAGAGGCAACCTGGAACATTTTCGTGGCCTCCATTCCCTCTGGACCAAAGTAAACCTATGACTCTGGCCGATTCCATATTTGAGGTCAGAGTGTTGGTGGTGGTGGGGTAACTCTTGCCTCCTCCTTCCTCTACCTGGGCTGGGCCAAGGGGTCCCAGGGTTCAGGGCCACTGACCTTCTGCAGCTTGCGATCCACATTCAGATAGCGGCTCCTCTCGATGCGCAGGAGATCCAGCTCCTCCCGCAGGGCCGCATTCCGTACCAGCTGGATGTCAAAGCGACAGGTGACCTGGGGGGCGGGGGGGGGGGGCAGGTACAAAAGTCTGTCTGAGACCCGGCCTATCTCCCTCTTCCATGCTCAGCCAAGGAGAGGGCACTTGTCACATGTGGAACCTGTTCCCAATCTGGGGATCCTTAGAGCATTGTCCAACTGCCCTAAGAACCCAAGCATCAGTCTCCTTTCCTTGGGTTGACCCTCCATCCCTCCAGGGTTGTGTCTCCTGATCCTTCTCTGAGAGCCCAGTGTTTCAGGCCTGCCTCCCTCCAGGACCCTGGCCCATCATTTCTGGAACTTGACCCCATGCTCAGTTTCCCCTCCAACCCCCAGAGATCAGGGCTGGAAAGAGTCAAGAGGCTGACCCCTCACCCTGTCCAACTGGTCTTCTAGGATTTTGATCCTTCGCTGAATCTTGACCTTCTGATCCAGGATGAGTCCGGAAGCCTTGACATCCTTACTAGGAGCAGAGATCCGGGTCTCCCACTCCTGGATCTGGAGGAAAGAGGATGATACCTATTTGTTGGCTGAGTGTGTGAGGGACTGAGGCACCAAGAGAGGGTGAGTGGCTGAGTGTAGCAGCCATCTGTTCTACCCTTCTTCTGCTAACAACGCTTAGCTTTCCACGGGGTTCTGGCTTCCAAACACAACAAGCCACGCTGCCAGCACGTGACCCAGGCCCCGACAATCACAGTCATTGTCCTAGAGATAGACATGTTGACCCAAGCTGAGCCAGTCTAAATCCCTTCCCAGTATTTTGGGGGAAACACATGAGCTGGATAGGTGGGACTCTAGGACTTGGGCTGTAATAATCCGCATCACACAGAGGGTCCTGAGAGGGGGAGGTCAGTAGACAAAGTGGAGACAAGAGACTGAGCGACGGTGAGAATGAGCTCTGACACCATTAGAAGCCCTAGGTCTGGTTATGCATGAAACCACTTCCAACCTGTCTTCATTTCTGTATTCGTCTTTACTTATTTGGGGAATGCTGACTCTCCAATTAAACTGGAAGCTCCACAAGGGCAGATTTTTGTCTTTGTGTGCCTAGCATAGAGTAAGTTCTCAATAAAACATGCAGACCAAATGAATACATGAATTGCTTAAGACTATGTTTCCCAGGGGTGCCTGGGTGGCTCACTTGGTTAAGCATGCGACTCTTGATCTCAGCTCAAGTCTTGATCTCAGGGTCCTGAGTTCGAGCCCCATGTTGGGCTCTACACTGGGTGTGGAGCCAACTTTGAAAAAGCGGAGGGGGCACCTAGGTGGCTCTGTAATTGAGCATCTGCCTTTAGCTCAGGTCATGATCCCAGGATCCTGGGATCAAGTCCTGCATCAGGCTCTCCATAGGGAGCCTGCTTCTCCCTCTGCCTATGTTTCTGCCTCTCTCTGTGTGTCTCTCATGAATAAATAAATAAAATATTTTAAAATAAAATAAATTTAAAAAATTTTTTAAAAGACTGCATTTCTCAATTTGTGTGCCATTATGGGTTGGATAGTGTCCCCGCCCCCTGCCTCCTGCAAATTTATATGTTTAAACATTAATCGACTTCAGAATGTGGCCTTATTTGGAGCCAGGGTCTTTACAGAGATAATCAAGTTAAGATGAGGTCATTAGGGTGAGCCCTGATCCAATAAGACCAGTGTCCTTACGCAAATGGAAAATTTGAACACAGACACACACATAGGGAGAATGCCTCCCTGCCAACGGTTGCTTCCATGTTGGACTCCTAGCCTCCAAAACAGTGGGATAATAAATTCCTTCATTTAAGCCACCCAAAGTTTGTGGTACTTTGTTACAGCATCCCCTAGAAAACCAACACACGCACCCAGGCACCCCAGAGCATCACAGCGAACTCAAAGGGAACACCATGGGGATATTTTAAGTCTTGAGGGAGACACACAGGACATGGGTCAGACATCCCATGAGCTACACGTTCAAGACAGTTCACAGGTTCAACACAAGACAGCGCTGTGTTCCTTTTGATGAGTCACATCTTTGTGAAACTGCATTTTTAGCTGTTGCTATGATAAAGAGCCAAATATCCAAAAATGTTACCAGTGGGGGAAACTGGCCAAAGAGTACAAGGAATTTCTCTGATTATTTCTTCCAATTGCATGTGAATCTACAATTATCCCAGTAAAAATTTCAATTAAAAAGGAAGAAAGAAAGAAAAGCAAGTACTGCACAGAAATCAGCATGACTAAGAGTGGTGAGTCCAATCTGACTCCAAGCTCCAATGGCACAAATATCCCCCAGGTAAGTAATTGTGGTTTTGGAAAATGAAATCCAGTTTTTTTTTTTTCTATTTGTGTTTTTTCCCCCAAAATGGCCTCTAGGTTGCTAGGACGAAAGCACTGGTTTATTTAAAGCAGAACTGTTAGCAGTACAAGACTGGACCCTGGGACAGCTCTTAAAAGCTAGCTGATTGTTCCATTTTCAGGAATTATATAAGTTCAATTGTTGGTAGCTTGAAATTAACCACTGTATTTGTTTTTCTATTTCTGCATAACAAATCACCCCAAACTTAGTGGCTTAAAACACCCATCTATGATCTCGAAGTTTCCGTGGGTCAGTTCAGCTAAATCCTCTTTGCAGGGTCTCGCAGAGTTGCAGGGCTGTGGTCTCATCTGGGACTCACCACGTGGTCTCCTGCCAGATGGCCTGTCCAGGGCATGGCAGCTTGCATCTTCAAGGCCAGCCAGAGAGCACCTCTCTTCAGTCTACTAAGGGCCAGTCTTATATAGCACACCTAAAGAAGGGAGTGTGACATCCCCTCACGGGTGCTGTATTTTTTTGGCCAGAAGCAAGTCACAGGTTCCGCCCCCACTAATGGGGTGGGTATTAACACAGGGCTGTGACTCACTGGAGGTCACTTTAGGATATGTTCACCACAGCCAAGATGAGAGTACAGGTTTCCCCATTATCTGAAAGTACAGCATTCCTATAAGACCCTTCAAGGGTCAAGATGAGAGTACAGGTTTCAGCCAAGATGAGAGTACAGGTTTCCCCATTATCTGAAAGTACAGCATTCCTATAAGACCCTTTTATGCCAAACTGGCATAAAGTGAAGAAGAAATCACCACTAATTTATATGGAAAAAATATATAGCATTCCCCTACCCCCAAAAATAACCTTTCTCAGGCTTTTCTGATACCTTAAGACACATCTTGCTGATGGATGCACAAAATAAACTAAGATAAAGCACAGATGCTCACAGCACAAAGCTCTAGCAGCGGGATGATGCTGACATGCTGAGTATGGTCCCCAGGAAGGAGTTTGTGGGGGAGCACTCTCACCGTTCCGGGTGCATGCTGCCTCTAACAGCTCACTGCAAAGCAAATGCTGAAGGCTATGTTCTTTTTTTGCCCCTCCCCTTTTTTTTATTTTGTAAAAGTGCAAATGCTCTTCAGATGTCTCTTGCTTAGTGAAATAGGGTACTAAAGCAGGTCTTCTGTAAAAGTGAAGTGGCATAATACGCAATTTCAAAAAACAGGGGATACCTTCATTTGTTATGAAAATCAGCCAATGCTATAAATTGGGGGTGCTTTTCCTTCCTAACCGCCAGCCTTCGTGGCATACCCCTGACTGTCAGAGGTTACTTTGGGGCTAAAAATATTTCTCAGAAATTAAGGGTTCCAAGAACAAGGAAAGTTTAGGACTCCCTTGTTCAAGAAATTCTTCCCAAGGTTAGAAAACACTCTCCTCCGGTTTGTAAAAGTATTCAAATTTTGCTTTTCCCATTTGGGCCTCTAATACAACTAGAACTTATGTTTTTATTTTTTTTAAGATATTATTTATTTATTTATTTATTTATTCATTCATTCATTCACGAGACACAGAAAGAGAGAGAGAGAGGCGGGATACATAGGCAGAGGGAGAAGCAGGTTCCTTGAGGGGAACCCGATGTGGGACTCGATCCTGGCACCCCAGGATCACGCCCTGAGCCAAAGGCAAATGCCCAACCACTGAGCCACCCAGGTGTCCCAGAACTTATGTTTTTAGATGATGTGAGGTAGGAAACTTTTTTGACAGCTTTGCTAAGGTACAAATAACATATAATAAAGCCATGTATTTAAAGTACAGTTTGGTAAGTTTGACATCAATGGGATTAGTAAATATATCAATCATCCCTAAAAGTTTCCTCATGTCCCTTTTTCATTCCTTTGGCCACTTGCTTCATGCAGCCTCCTACCACCCACCCCCAGCCCCCACAGTCACCCATGTATTTTCTGTCACTAAGGAGTTTTATAAATGGAGTCACATTTATAAACTAAGGAGTTTTACAAATGGCTGGCTCAGTCAGTAGGACATGTGACTTGATCTTGAGGTTGTAAGTTCAAGACCCATGTTGGGTTGTAGAGATTACTTAAAAATATAAATACATACATACACAAATACATAAATCAGTGGAATCACAAAGTATATACTCTTTTTATGGGGGGGGGGAGGTCTGACTTCTTTCACCTAGACCAGAAAATTATTTTATTTTTTTTTTTTTTTTGTTTTGTTTTGTTTTTTTTTTTTTTTAACTTTTATTGGTGTTCCAGAAAATTATTTTAAGATTCATTCACATTGTTGGGTTTATCAAGAGCCCTTTCCTTTTTCTTGGTGAGTAGCTTTCCATTGTATGGAATTTGTTTATCCATTCACCTTTTGGTGGGCATTGGGTTGTTTCCATTTTGAATTTTACAAAGATGTTATGAAGATTCATGTACAATTCTTTGTATGAACATATGCCTCCTTTTTGGGGGGTAAATACCTAGGAAGTATAATGTCTAACCTATATAGTAGGGTACATTTAGTTTTTTAGAAACTGCCAAACTGGTTTCCCAAGCGGTTGTGCCATTTATATTCCTCCCAGCAGACTAAGAGAATTCCAGTTCTTTCATATCCTCACCAACATTTGGTATCGTCTTTTAAATTTTAGCCATTCTACTGGGTGTGTAGAAGTTTCTCATGATTTTAATTTGCATTCCCTTAATGACTAACACTGTTGGGCATCTTTCACTTGCTTGTTGCCATCTTACATATTTTCTGGTGAAGTGTCTGTTCAAGCCTTTCACTGATTTTTCCTAATTGGATCCTTTGTTTTCTTATTGAGTCTGAAAGTTCTTCATATTTTCTAGATACAAGTTCTTTTTTTTTTTTTAAGATTTTTACTTATTTATTTATTTGAGGGAGAGAGACAGAGATAGCAACAGAGAGCATAAGTGAGGAGAGGGAGAAGCAGGCTCCCACTGATGCGGGACTTGATCCCAAGGCCCTGGGATCATGACCTGAGCTGAAGATAGCCGCTTAACTGAGCCACTGAAGTGCCCCTAGATACAAGTTCTTTATCAGCTATACATTTTGCAAATATTTTCTTCTATTGTGGGGCTTATTCTCTGAACAACACCTTTTGAAGAGAAGTTTTTAAATTTTATGGAGTTCAGTTTATCAAATGGATCACACTTTGATGGTGTAGCTAAGAAATCTTTGCCTAACGCAAGCTCACAAAGATTTTCTCTTTGTTTCTTTCTAGAAGAGAAGCTTTATAATTTTAGATTTTACATTTAGGTCAAGGATAGCCAACATCTTTTTTTTTTTTTCTTAAAAAAAAAGTCACTGTGCACAGAAAAGTGCACAGATGATGTATCTTTTAAAGATTATTTATTTGAGAGAGAGAGTGTGTGCAAGTGGTGGCAGGGGCAGAGGGAGACAATCTCAAGCAGACTCCCTGCTGAGCCCCCATGTAGGGTTCAATTTCATGACCCTGAGATCATGACCTGAGCCAAAATTAAAAGCTAACACCCAACCGAGTCACCCAGTCGCCCAGTTGCCCCTTTATTATGTATTTTTTTAAGATTTTATTCATTTATTTATAAGAGACACAGAGAGACAGAGAGAGAGGCAGAGATACAGGGAGAAGAAGCAGGCTCCATGCAAGGAGCCCGACGTGGGACTCGATCCTAGGACTCCAGGATCACGCCCTGGGCCGGAGGCAGGCACCAAACCACTGAGCCACTCAGGGATCCCCTATTATGTATTTTTAACTGAACATCCTTGAGCCACCAACTAGGTCAAGAACCAGAATGCTGGCAGCACTGAAGATGCTCCGTCTCATCACTCCCACCTTCCTCTCCATAGACATAGCACTACCCTGCCTGTCAGTTCCTATTGCTGCTGTAACAAAGCACCATACATTTACTGGCTAAACACACAACTTTATTTTCTTCCAGTTTTGGAGGTCAGAAGTCTGAAATCAGTTTTGCTGAGTTATGAATCAAGGTGTCAGCCAGCTACATTCCTTTTGGAAGCTCCAGGGGAGAAATCATTCCAGGGGAGAATTCTAATGGAATGAATTCCTATTTCTAGAAGCTGAATTCCTTGATTTATGTATTCCTTAGCTCGTGGCCACTCCAACCTCTGTTTCTCTTCACATATTCCCTCTCCAACATCACATCATCTTCTTTGATTTTGACACTCCTACCTCTCCCTAACAAGGACCCTTGTGATGACATTGGGCCCACCTGGATAATCCAGGGTAACCTCTCCATTTCAAAATCCTTAATCACATTTGTAGGGTCTCTTTTGCCATGTAAAGTAACATACTCATGGGTACCCGAGATTACAGTGTGGATATCTTGGAGAGGGACCATTATTCTGTTTACCATATTTCCTCAAGTGAAATTCATTTTTTTTACTTTTCTTTATAGTTTTATCACCCATGCATGTACCTCTAAGCAAAAGTTTAGTTTGGCCTGATTTTGAATTTTATGCTAATGAAACCATGCTACCTATATGTTTTATGTCTTGCTTCCTTCAAATGTGTGTGTGATTCACCCCTGTGGCTGTGTGTAATTGTGATTCATTTTTCATCCCTGTATACTATTTCCTGATACAAATACACCACAATTTATTTATTCATTCAAATACTGATGGACATTTGGGTTATTTCCAGTTTGCAGCTGGCTAATGTGAATAATGCTTCTTTTAACATTCTTTTACATGAATCCTGGTTCCAGGGCATATGCTCAGAAGTGTACTTGCTCGGTCGGAGGAAGAGTTAACAATAGATCTAAACCTGTTTCCTATTAGAAGGTGACTTTGGCTTACTTTCTTCTAACATGGTTTCCATGGAAACATACTGGGTTAAGGTAAATATGGAATGCCAGCTCCGTTCCCAGGCAACAATGTTTATTATAAAAATGACCCCTGATTGGTGAACTACATTGGAATGGAAGGACTGTGAGTAGGCTTATAGATCTCAAGGGCCTATGTGACTGGGCCTAAACAGAAACCTGGTTTCTCTGTGGGTTGGTTTTTGTTTTTTTTTTTTAAGTAGGCCCCATGTCTAACGAGGGGCTTGAACTCACAACCCTGAGATCAACAGCAAGATGCTCAACTGACTGAGCCATCAGGAGCCCCTGTGGGGTATTTCTTATCATTGACTATGCTCCTAATGGGGGCTTAGACTTAGACCCTATTCTCAGGAGCTGTTGCAGAAGTGGCTCCTCTTGTATATGAAGCCTCCCTATGCCAGTGAGCAACACCCACCGGCTCATGTGGCATCTCCCAACTGGAAGTGCTGAGAAGCAGTCCCTGGATGCTCAAGGAAGGTGTGTTTGATGCTGTCGTGCCCAAATGCAATTGTTTCCTGCCACCTATCATCCTACAAAGTGAACCTGGTTCTGAGTTATGTAGCCTGTGAGCATGACTGTCAGGTGGAACCCAAGACTGCTTCTGATGACCATGCCAAGTGAATGTGACCCCAAATTACAGGGAATGTCTATCTTTAAATGTAATAGATAATGGGGATAAAACTTTTTAAAATACATGTGAGAATTTATACCCTCAACAACAGTTGTTAGGAGTTCCCGTTTGCTCCTTCTCTCCCCAACACTTGGTATTTAGGGACACTAATTTTTGAAAATTTGGTGTTTAATGGAATCACATTGTGATTTTCATTTGCCTCTCTCTGATTACTAATGAGTGATGAGTAATTTCTACATTTATTGGACACGTCTTATTTTGTGATGTCAGCTCACATCCTTTGACTATTTTTTTTAAACCTGGCTGACTCTTCAATAATTTGTAGGCATTCCTTGTATGCCCTTTTTTTTTTAAGATTTTATTTATTTATCCATGAAAGACACAGAGAGAAGGCAGAGACATAGGCAGAGGGAGAAGCAGGCTCCTTGCAGGGAGCCCGGCCTGATGCAGGACTTGATCCCAGAACTCTGGGATCATGTTCTGGGCTAAAGGAAGACGCTCAACCACTGAGCCACCTAGGCATCCCCTTGTATGTCCTTGATACTAGTCCTTTGTCATCTACATGTATTGCAAATTACTTTCCATTCTGTGACTTTGCACACTCTTTGTTTAACAGAGGTTATTAACCTTAAAGTCATGGAAAGTAACAATCTTTTCCTTTAGCAGTAGAGATTTCTATAACTTATTTAAAAAATTCTTCCCCACCTTCAAGCATTTAGATCTCTGATCCAACTGGAATTAGTTATGGGGGTACAAAGTGAGATAAGGGTCTGGTTTCATCTTACAGTATGAATATCCAATTTTCACAGCACCATTATTAGAGTCCTCTTTTTCCATTTCTTGAAGTCATACATCAAGTGTCCACATGTGCACTGGTCTCTTTCAGGGCTCTCTCTTCTGTCCCTTTGATCCATTTGATTAGCCCTGCATCAATTACAAGAATTTTATAATAAATCTTGATAAAGGATAAAGCAAATCCTTTCACATTGTTCTTCTTTTAAGTCAAAGTCATCTTGTCCATTGCACTTCCATATAAGCAGTATCTGCTTGTCAATTCCATCCATTAAAAAAAAAAAAAACAACTTTCAGTACTTTGGTTGGGATTATATTATATCTATAAATCAATTTGGATATCTGACATTTTATGACACTAACTCTTCGAATCCATGGATAGATCTCTACATTTATTAAGCTCTTCTTTACTATCCCTCAGTAAAATACTACAACTTACTCCATAGAGGTCTTGCACACTTTTGTTAGATTTCTTCTTAGGTACTTCTTTTGGCTATTATAAATGTGTATTTTCTTCTTTTATTTTATAATAGTTATCCCTAATACAGGGCAATATCATTAACTTTGCATATTAATTCTGTATCTAGCCACATTGTTAAAATACCTTTTTAATTACAGTAAGTTGGTGTTATATTCTTCTGGATCTTCTATGTACACAAGTATATCATCTACAAACAATGACAATTTCATTTCTTCCTCTCCAATGTTTACATTGTTTTTTTACTTTTCCTGGCCATACTGCACTGGATATGACCTCCAGCACAATGTTAAATAGAAGTGGTGCTGACATCTTTATTTTGTTACTGATATCTAAGGAAATCTTTTTCATGGTTTGCTATCAAATATATTTTCTTTTTTTTTTTAAAGATTTTATTTATTTATTCATGAGAGAGAGAGAGGCAGAGAGGCAGAGATACAGGCAGAGGGAGAAGCAGGCTCCATGCAAGGAGCCCGATGTGGGACTCGATCCCAGATCTCCAGGATCACACCCCAGGCTGCAGGCAGCGCCAAACCGCTGCACCACCGGGGCTGCCCTCAAATATATTTTCTGTAGATGTTTTATAGTTATCCTTTACCAAATTCAGGAAATCTCTTTTGTTCCTGGCTTTCCAATAGTTTTTTGCATAAAAGGATACTGAATTTTATCAAATATTTTTTTCTTTTTTTTAAGATTTATTTATTTATTCATGAGTGACAGAGAGAGAGAGGCAGAGACACAGGCAGAGGGAGAAGCAGGCTCCCCGCAGGGAGCCCAATGCAAGACTCAATCCCAGATCCCAGGATCACGCCCTGAGCCGGAGGCAGACACTCAACCACTGAGCCACCCTATTTTTATTTTTACATAGACCAGTGCTATAAATGGGTCCAAGTCAAAGGACTGTCATCAGTCTCTCATATGGTAGGCTCAGAAAATGAGAGTGAGCATTTAAGCAAGCATCAGAAATGGTGTTCTGGGGTGCTGTTAAGTGCAGGTATCAAGCCACAGAAGGCACAAGCCTTATAAAATTAAGGAGTCGGTAATAGATGGGAAGTTTTAAAAGTTGGTCCATTAACACATATAATTTGAGAAAAACTATGTCTAAGTCTACTTTATTTTCTTTGCCAGAAAATGTCTATTCTTTCACATTTTCAGATGATTTATTATTATTATTATTCATGAGAGACACAGAGACAGAGAGAGAGGCAGAGATGCAGGCAGAGGGAGAAGCAGGCTCCATGTAGGAAGCCTGATGTGGGACTCGATCCCAGGACTCCAGGATCACGCCCTGGGCCGAAGGCAGGCACTAAACTGCTGAGCCACCCAGGGATCCCCTAGATGATATTTTTATTGGGCATAAGATTCTTCTCTCATTTTTTTAAAGATTTTATTTATTCATGAGAGACACAGAGACAGAGAGAGAGGCAGAAGTGCAGGCAGAGGGAGAAACAGGCTCCATGTAGGGAGCCCAACGTGGGACTCGATCCTGGGACCCCAGGATTACACCCTGGGCTGAAGGTGGCACTAAACCGCTGAGCCACCTGAGCTGCCCTCTTTTCTCATTTTTAAAGATTTTATTAATTCGTTTGAGAGAAAGCATGAGTGGAGGAAGAGGCAGAGGGAGAGGGAGGAGCAGACTCCCCACTGAACAGGGAGCCTGACACAGGCCTCAATCCCAGGACCCTGAATCATGACCTGAGCCGAAAGCAGACTCTTAACCAAGTGAGCCACTCAGGCGCCCCTTGTTGAGTATAAGGTTCTAAGTTGACAGATTTCCCTCTTAGAACAGTGAAGTTACAATTTGTTTTCTGACTTCCAGTATCTCTTTTTAAAAAATCAGTTGTCAGTTTAATTGTAGTTCCTCTGAAAGTAATCTTATTTTTTGGCTACTTTTATATTCTAAAACTTCCCTGTGTTCTATATAATTTTTTTTCCATCCTGTTTTAGACTCTAAGGCATCCTTGACTCTGTGGATTTGTCCTTTTATCGGTTCTGGAAAATTCTCAGATATTTTTTTTAAATGTATTTATTCATGAGAGACACACACACACACAGAGAGAGAGAGAGAGAGAGAGAGAGAGGCAGAGACACAGGCAGAGGAAAAAGCAGGCCCCATGCAGGAGGCCTGACGTGGGACTCGATCCCGGGTCTCCAGGATCAGGCCCTGAGCTGAAGGCAGCCCTAAACCACTGAGCCACCCAGGCTGCCCAGATATTATCTTATTACACATTATCTCTGTCCCATTCTCTTTCTGTTCTTCTGAAACTCTTTTTTTTTTTTTAAGATTTTATTTTTTTAAACAACCTCTACATCTAGCACGGGGCTCAAACCCACAACCCGAGATCAAGTCACACACTCCCACTGAGCCAGCCGTGCACCCCATCTTCTGAAATTCTCATCAAACATATACTTAACTTCACTCTATCTGCAATGTCTCATAACCTCCCTCCCCCTATTTCTATCTTTTTGTCTCTCTGTGGTGGATGCTAGGTGATTTAAGCTCAATAAATTGTTTCTTCAGCTTTTATTTGGCTTATTATCTGTCTTTCCAGTAGAATGTAAAATACATTAGAGCAGGGTCCTTGTCTGTTTGGTTCACTGCTGTGTCCTCGAATACCAGGGCCTGGCACTTAGTAGGCACTCCCATAAATATGTGTTTGATGAATGAATGTCACCAGATAACTATAGCTTATCTTGACCTTACAGGGAATTTCACAGAGCTCTACTCTAGAGACCCTATCCCCCAACCTGATCTACAGTTTTCCATAATCAAGGCTGTTAGGGCAAAAGAATCCATGGAGCAGGGATCCCTGGATGGCGCAGCGGTTTAGCGCCTGCCTTTGGCCTGGGGTGTGATCCTGGAGACCCGGGATCGAGCCCCCACGTCGGGCTCCCTGCATGGAGCCTGCTTCTCCCTCTGCCTGTGTCTCTGCCCCTCTCTCTCTCTCTCTCTCTCTCTCTCTGTGTGTGTGTGTGTGACTATCATAAATAAATAAAAATTTAAAAAAATAGAATCCATGGAGCCAAGATCATAAAATCATCCTGCTTGGGCCTGACTCTGATGAGTTTCCATGAAAGATGGAGGAAAACCAATTCAAGCAGCCAACAACACCCACTAAGCCACTGCACTACCGTGAAACAGCCAAAAGTTTGGCATGTGTGAAGCAGAATTTAGCTTCCAAAAGGCAGCTCAGGGAGCTACTGAGAGGTGAACAAACACACTGATTGAAAGTCACAGGCGTCTAGGTGGCTCAGTGGTTGAGCATCTGCCTTTGGCTCAGGTTGTGATCCCAGGGTCCTGGGATCGAGTCCTGAGTCAGGCTCCCCAAAGGGAGCCTGCTTCTCTTTCTGCCTATGTCTCCGCCTCTCTCTCTATCTCTCATGAATAAATAAATAAAATCTTTATTTTTTTTCTAAAGATTTTATTTATTTATTCACGAGAGTCACAGAGAGAGAGAGGCAGAGACACAGGCAGAGGGAGAAGCAGGCTTCATGCAGGGAGCCTGATGTGGGACTCAATCCCGGGACTCCAGGATCACTCCCTGAGCCAAAGGCAGGCGCTAAACTGCTGAGCCACCCAGGGATCCCCTAAATAAAATCTTTAAAAAAAGAAAGTCAAATGTGTGAAAACTACATGGTAGGGGCACCTGGTTGGCACAGTTGGTTAAGTGACTGATTCTTGATTTCCATTCAGGTCATGATCTCAGGGTCATGAGATCGAGCTTCATATCAGGCTTCCCCCTTAGCACGTGGAATCTGCTTAAGTTTCTCTCTCCTTTGCCCTCTGCCTTCTCCTCACCGCCTCTCTCTCTCTCTAAAGAAAATAAATAAATCTTAAAAAAAAAAATACCAAAACTCTGTGGTAGACAGAATAATGCCCCCTTGCCCACATGTCTACATCCTAATCCCTGAAACTTGTGAATAAATGACCCTAATGGCCAAAAAGGACTTTGCAAATGTGATAAACTTAAGGATCTTGAGATGGGGAGATTATCCTGAATTACCTGGGTGTAATCACAAAGGTACTAACAAGTGAAAGAAAGGCACAAGAGAGAATCAGAGAGGCAAGAGGTCAGAGTGATGCACAAAAGAAAGACTCAGCTGGCCACTGCTAGCCTCGCAAAGAAAGGAGCCACAAACCAAGGAATGCAGACAGCTTCTAGAAGCTGGAGAAGCTCCAGAAAACAGTCTCCTCTGAAGCCTTCAGAAAGAATGAAGCCTTGCTGACACTCTGACTTCAATTTACCCCAGTAAAACTCATTTTGGACTTCTGTCCTCTACCACTACAAGATAATTAATTTTAAGATGTTATTTATTTATTTGAGAGCGAGAGTGTGCACATGCAGGGGAAGGGGCAAAGAGAGAGGGAAAGAATCTCAAGAGGACTCTGTGCTGAACACAGAGCCTGATGCAGACCTCAGTTTCTTTGATCTCACAACTCGGAGATCATGACCTGGGCCACCCAGGAGCTTCTAATTTGTATTACATTTTAAGCCACCAAGTTTGTGGTCATTTGTTACAGCGAAAATAGGAAAGTAACACAGGCCACCAAGATAAGTAACCTTCAAAGCCCTCTTTGTGATCCAATAGTGTGCAAGAAATCATTTGGTCCAGGCAAGCAATTTTTTTTTTAACTAAGACAAGAACAGGAAACAGCAGGATGAATTTCACCCAGAACAGAATAAGGATTACCTGGTGAAACTTCTCTCAGCTGTCTATGCATGTTTACATCCACATGTGTACAAACTGCCTCCAGAGATCATGATCACAAAAACCTGAGCAAACACTGACCTACAAAATTTATATTGTTTCCAAGGCCAAGATCTTGAGGTAGGTCAAACTGAAAATCTATGTAGGCTCTGCTGCCTTACCAACTCCGCTTTCTGCAGTTGAGGAAATGAGGGCCCAGAGAGGTAAAGACTTGCCCACGGTCCCACAGCTCTGATGCAGCAGGGCCAGGATTCTAATGCCAGTTTGGCTGACTCCAGGAGGTGCATCTTCCCCCTTTAACAACACCACCCCCTTTTAGGATGTGTGGAATTGTGCTAAGCAAGAAACACCTGCATTCCTCCTAGAGCCCGAACATGACTCTCCTAGGTGGATGCTTTCAATAAGCCTATTTTTCAGATGAGGAAGCTAAGGCTCAAAGCAGTCCCAATACTCGCCCCTTAAGGGGGATCTACAGAGTCTGGTCTCAGAACCCACCTGCTTGTCCAGGGCTCTGGTCTGCTCCTGTAGCTCCTTGACCTCGGCCTGCACTTGGACCCGGCACTTCAGCAGATGGCTCATGTTCTCCAGCCTCTCACTATCTTGCAGCCGCTTAGCCTGGCTCTGGGCGACTCTGATCTGCACCTGAAGTTTATCCCGCACTCGCTCCAGGCGCTGGATCTCCTCACTGCCCAGGCAGGGATGGGGAGAGCAAGCCAGCAAGGGGCAAAGCTCATAATCACTAAAGGCCAGACACAGGGCTGGCCCTCCCTGCCTCGGACCCCCAACACTTGTAAGAGCCCCCTCCCCAGCTCTGGTACCAGGCACTGGGCTCACAGTTGCTTGTTGATGCGCTGGTGGACCTCCTTGCTGTATGCCCGCCTCTCAGCCTCCATCACTTTGCATTGCCGCTGTAGTCTGCTCAGCTCCCAATCCACTGAGGGCAGGACAAGCCAAGGGGCTCATTAGGAATCCAGTAGGCCCCAGCCCCTGCCTCTCCAGGACCTAGGAATTCTGGTTCCCTCAGTGTCCCACAAACCGCAGCTGAAGCGCAGACCCAGTCCCCAACACCCCTCTACCACTGCATTTCAGCTCCTGTGTCCCTCATACTTCCTCACCCCTTGGGATTCCTGGGCCCCAGGATTTTTTTCCCCTAAACCTACTCCTACGCCAGGATTGGGTACACACCGGCTTCCCCACTAGAGGGCGCTCCTGGAAGACCTCGCGGTCCTCAGGGACCCCGCCACATAGGACCTGGAACTTGGGAAAGCTGAGGATAGGTGCCCAGACCTGGCTGGGGCTGGCAACAGCATTCTTGCTTCCTCCTTCCCCTTCAGCCCCCATCACCCAACAGTCCTCGGTCCCATCCTCCTGCCTTCTCACTCTCAGTCCACCCCCTAGGTTCGGGCTTCAATCTGTCCTGCCCGGAACATCATCTCAGCCTCCTCCCCAACCTCTTGGCCTCCCTTCACAGCCCCAGAGTGTCTTTCTATACCCAGAGCTGACCCTGCCCCTCCCCGGCTCACAGGCCTCCCCTTGGAGCTCCAGGGCCCCCAGGACAATGTCCCAGTTTCTCAGCCTGCTGTTCAAGGCCCCATATGATCTGACCCTACCCACCTCTGGAGTCTGGTCCACCAGCACACCACCTCCCACCTTTTCAACCAGCGATTCTGGCCCACGTAGACAGCTGGCAATGTCTGGAGACATTTATGATTGTCACCATGTGGGGACAGGGCAAGGGAAGGTGCTCGTGGCATGTAATGGATGGAGGTCAGGGATGCTGCGGAGCATCCACAATGCCCAGGACAGCCCCCATGACTAAGAATGATCTAACCCCAAGTGTCAATAGTGTGGAGGATGAGAAACCCTGTTCCAGGCACACGCTGTTTTCTCTGCCAAAACACTCTCCCCTTCCGGCTCCCATTGGGAATTCCTGGGAGGAGTTCCAAGCCCCACTCAAACATCTTCTCCTTCAAGAAGTCTTCCTAGGGGGATCCCTGGATGGCTCAGCGGTTTAGTGCCTGCCTTCGGCCCAGGGCATGGTCCTGGAGTCCTGGGATGGAGTCCCACATCAGGCTCCCTGCATGGAGCCTGCTTCTCCCTCTGCCTGTGTCTCTGCCTCTGTGTGTGTGTGTGTCTCTGCCTCTCTCTCTCTGTGTCTCTCATGAATAAATAAATAAAATCTTTAAAAAAAATAAAAATAAAAATAAAAATAAAAATAAGGAAGTCTTCCTGGACCGCCCCACTGCCCAGGCTTGGCCTATCCCACTGCTCTGCTCTATCTCCATTCCCCTTCTTGTGCGTTCTCCCTAGAGGGCTCTCCTTGGAAGGCCTCCCTGTCTTCAGCGTCCTGCACCACAATACCTGGACACTTGGGAAAACCGAGGAAAAGAATGAGTGAAAAAAAAGCAAATTACCCATTCCGTCCAAGAAGGCATCACTTCCATCCTCCGAGCGGGCACTCCCTGCAGAGTGTTCCAAAGGCATCTTGTCCAAAGAGGGTGGGACTCCTGTAGGGGGTGATACAGAACCCACGTAGACGGCAAGCAGGAGAGGGCCGGAAGGTGGGTGGGGGCGAACCGCGAGGGGCTAGGAGTTGGAAGGTGACCCCAGAACCACCTCTGGCCTCTCCTGGAGTCCCAATCCTCCAATGGGTTGGAGGGGGAGCCTCTCGGGTCTCTCCCCACACCCCTCCCAGCCTCCCACCTCTCATATTTTCTGTGTTGTGTTTTGACTCTGACTCTGGCAGGGGGTGGAGGGTGGGGGACAGGACCCCTAGGCTCTCGGTATCTCTGCGGCGGCGTGGCGGTTTGGGGAAGGAGACACGGAGGAGGGGGAAAGCCTGGCCGGCTGTGGGGAGCGCGGCCCGGTCCCTACCTGCTGGAGTGCCTGACCTGTCCTCGGTCCTCCAAGCTCACTGTTGTGGCCTGGTTACTGGGGAGATGAAGGGCCAATGAGGCCTGAGGACAGCGGTCTGGGTGGGGCTGAAGCCTTGAGGAGGCCCGTGGGAGGTGAGGCTGGGGAGGAGGGGCCGTGGGAGGGGAGGGGAGGCCGCTGGGGAGGAGGAGCCACTGGGGAGGAGGGGCCGCTGGGGAGGAGGGGCCGCTGGGGAGGAGGGGTCGCTAGGGAGGAGGGGCCGTGGGAGGCGGGGCTGGGGAGGAGGGGCCGTGGGAGGCGGGGCTGGGGAGGAGGGGCCGTGGGAGGCGGGGCTGGGGAGGAGGGGCCGTGGGAGGCGGGGCTGGGGAGGAGGGGCCGCTGGGGAGGAGGGGCCGTGGGAGGCGGGGCTGGGGAGGAGGGGCCGCTGGGGAGGCGGGGCCGTGGGAGGCGGGGCTGGGGAGGAGGCGCCGCTGGGGAGGAGGGGTCGCTAGGGAGGAGGGGCCGTGGGAGGCGGGGCTGGGGAGGAGGGGCCGCTGGGGAGGAGGGGCCGTGGGAGGCGGGGCTGGGGAGGAGGGGCCGCTGGGGAGGAGGGGCCGTGGGAGGCGGGGCTGGGGAGGAGGGGCCGCTGGGGAGGAGGGGCCGTGGGAGGCGGGGCTGGGGAGGAGGGGCCGCTGGGGAGGAGGGGCCGCTGGGGAGGAGGGGCCGTGGGAGGGGCGGCTGGGCAGAAGGGACGGCGGGAGGGGAGGAGAGGCCGAGGAGAGGGGCCGCCGGGGAGGAGGGGCCGTGGGAGGCGAGGCTGGGAGGACGGGCCGAGGCAGCCAGAAGACCTGAGAAGACCTCGGGAGCGGAGAACAGGCCGGCTGCGGGGCGGGGCTGGGAGCCTCGCGAGGGGCGGGGCAGGGGAGGCCTGGAGAAGGCTGGGTGGGCCTTGAGGGCGGGGCTTCAGCGCGGGAGCCGACCCGGAGCCCCGTAAAGGGCGGGGCTGGCGGGGCCCGCGAAGCCTGGAACGGGTGGGAGGGGCACGGGTACCTGCGGGGACTGGCCCGGGGCCCGGCGCCGGAGGCCGTCAGGGGCGGGGCTATGGGGGGCGGCCGAGGGAGGGAGGGGCCCTGCGAGGGGCGTGGCGGAAGGGCGCTTCCGGGGAGCCAGGGGCTGGGAGGGCTGGGCTGCGTGCTTTCGGGAGGGAGAGGCAGGAGCTGAGAGGTCTTTTGGAGCCAGGGCTAGGAGAGAAGCGTCTGGAAAGCTTTGGAGCTAGGCCGCGGTCCTTTGGGACGAGGCCCGAGGGATGTGTGTCTTAAACTAAGACCACATTATCTTGAAGATTCGTTAGGAAGACAGTGCCGATGCCGGGAGCTGTGACGGGGAGGAACGCTCACCAACTCCGGTCCCTGCAGTGACTCACTACGCATGCGCGGCCAACGGTCTCCCGCGAAGCCGCCAAAAGCCTCTGGCCCGCTGGGGCCGCGCTCCGAGAGGCGGAAGTGGGCGGGGCCGCGCGCCCCGCCCCGCCCCCGCCTGGCCACACCCCCTCGCGCCGCGCCGCCGGGCACGCCTCCTGAGCCGTAGGCTGCTGCCCACGTGGGCCTCCCGGAGCGGGCGGGCAGTGGGCGCCGCTCCCTGCAGGCTGGGTGTGCCTGAAGCCTGCGGTTTCCTGTGGGAGGAAGCGGCCCGCGGGCGCTCAGCTCAGTTCTTAGCCTTGGAGGCCCAGGAGGGGGAGACCCCGTTACCGCCCGCGGTCTCGCTGATTTTCCCCCTTTCACGGGGTGCTAGCTTAGGGGACCTCCGCTCCCGCCCCCTCTTCATTCCGGGGGTACCCAACTCTGGCGCCGATTCCGCTAAGGGTCCTTGATTTTAGAGTCCTGGTTTCCACCTCCCTAGCCCCTGCTTTCCACGATTCTTCCAGGGCCAGGTCTCGTCCCCTTCGTCCCCTTCGCCTACGCTCCATGGAGAGCACGTGACCCTCCAGCCTCTGATTTTTCCCTCACTGACAGACTTTCTAATTTCCCCGGGGTTCTGGATTCAGACTCCCAGTCTTTGTCCCCAGGAACCCTCATTTTGTTCTCCCAACTCTTAAGTCTTGGGGCAAAGGGGTTATTAGTAACTTATCCAAAATCACAGCTAATGAGTGAGTACAAGCTGCTTGGATTTGAATCCAGCCCATGTGCCTCTATAGACAGCTGTACCGGTGCCCACTTTCTGGGTTTCCCGAGTACCCCACCGAGTCCCTGAACTGTTCATCCCTAACCCCTTCAGGGAGTTGAGATGACCTACCACTCTCCTGTCCCCTAGCCCTGGCCCCATCAAGATACCCAGACATCCCCTGGTCCAGTTTCCTTTCCCCGCAAGAACCTAGGATTTCAAGTCTCCCACCTCTCAAGTCCCTTTCAGGACCCCAGACACCTGGTTCCCTGTCCCTCACTTTTTACTAGCACCCAAACCTTCCAAGAGACCCAGGTATATAGTAATCACATCCCATTCTAATTCAATAACTCAACAATCAGCGATAATAATAGTGAACACTAAGTCCCTGGTACTGCACTTCTGTTTAAAACCCTCCACCTGGGGATCCCTGGGTGGCGCAGCGGTTTGGCGCCTGCCTTTGGCCCAGGAGATTCGATCCTGGAGACCTGGGATCGAATCCCACGTCGGGCTCCCGGTGCATGGAGCCTGCTTCTCCCTCTGCCTATGTCTCTGCCTTTCTCTCTCTCTCTCTGTATGACTATCATAAATAAATAAATTAATTTAAAAAATAATTTCTTTGTTAAAAAAAATAAAATAAAATAAAACCCTCCACCGGCTTCTCACTGCCCTCAGAATAAAATCCAAATTCCTCCCCTAGTCTTCAAGGGCCCTCTTTGATTCCCCTTACTACCACTCCCTCCAACTCCCTCTATTCCAGCCACAGTGGTCCCTCTGTCTCCTCCCCAAACAACCTGAGCTTGTTCTTGGGAGCCTTGCATTTCCTCTTCCTCCCAGCATTGAAATGAGTCCTGTCCTCCAATCTTAGCTCAGACGTCACCTCCCCAGGAAACCTTGTCTGATCACCTTGTTTTAAAGTAGGTTCCGGGGATCCCTGGGTGGCGCAGCAGTTTGGCGCCTGCCTTTGGCCCAGGGCGCGATCCTGGAGACCCGGGATCGAATCCCACGTCGGGCTCCCGGTGCATGGGGCCTGCTTCTCCCTCTGCCTGTGTCTCTGCCTCTCTCTCTCTCTCTCTCTCTCTCTCTCTCTCTCTCTCTGTAACTATCATAAATAAATTAAAAAAAAAAAATTAAAGTAGGTTCCTGCTACAGGGTCATTATCACCTCTGTCTTATTTCTTGCAAAGCACTTAGCACTGTCCGAGAAATTTATCGTCTTCATCAATAGATTTTCTCTTTATGGTCTGCCTGCCCCTACTGGGAAGGTAAGCCCCATGATAACAGCAGGCATCACATCTGTGTTCTTTATTATGACCTCCTGGTTCATAATAGATGTTCAATAAATGTTTGATGAAGGAATGAACGTGTCGCTGTGTTAGTGTACTGGTACTACCTTATTCATTTAGAGCAATTATCTGAATTATGACTACCACTATTAATACATTGTCAGTATTATCAGTATTACTGTATCCATGTCACAGATTCAGAAAAAACGAGGCTCAGAGAGTCGAAATAATCAGTTGAGGTCCCCCAGGCAGGAAATGGTGGCACTGGGATTAACTTCCCACCCACCCACCCTCACCCTGACCCCTGCCCCTTTCCAGAATTTCCACCTCTGACACACACTGTGGGGCCAACTCCCCTCAGCTCTCAACCCATTCCACGCAGCAAGAATCTGGTGTCCTTCCCCAGACCCCCATTCTTCAGAGCATCCAGTCCTAAGCCCCATCAGGGAAAGCAGACATCCGGTCAGGGAGGAGACCCAGACTGGAGGCCTGAGAGTCGGACCCTCCCATTCCTCGATGCCTGCCCCACCCTGGCCCTGCTCGGCTCCCTGGGTTCCGAGGACTTGTCATTTCAACCCTGGGAGGGAGTCCCCAAAAGATGCCTGTCTGGGGGCAGTGGGTGGGGATCCAGAGAATGAGGAACCCGAGTGCCTAGTCCCTCCCTCTGGCTGCAGACCTCAGCTGGGTGCGGTGTGGGTGGGTATAAAAGGGTCAGTATATATTGAGAGGAGCAGAGAAAGAAACCAGGAGAGTGAGAGAAAGAAGGAGGTATAGGCAGTAAGGGCTGGAGAGAGAAAGAGGGAAGAAAGGAGGGAGAGAGAAAGAGAGATCTCGATTGGAGGGGAGAAGGAGGGAGAGAGCCAGAAGGGAGAGCAAGCGAGGGAGGGAGGAAGGCGGTGAGAGAGGCGGGGGCCTCGGCAGGGTGGAAGGAGGGAGGAGTAGGGCGGGGCACGAAGGCCCCAGCAAGGGACGAGACTCCAACTCTGACTTTCTGCCGCTCTCGGTAAGTTTCCAGTCCGTTATTCGGACTGAGATTTCTTTATTTACTTGGGAGTGCAGCAGTTTGGGAAGGATACCCCCAGGCTGGGAGAGACACCCCCACTCTCACACCCCATGGAAATCCTTGTAATTTAAGAACTGATCTCTTAGCACTTGGGGTGGAGATTCGGGAAGGGGTGGGGCCCGGCAAGGATTTGGGGTTCTCAGCAGAGCCCTCCACTGGTAAACTTCCTTTAGTTTTTCCCCATGGCTGTCCACTCTCTCCTGAGGACCCTGAGATGGGGGCTTTCCCCAAGAACACCACAAGTCTGGGGGACCTCCAGGTACCCCCTTCCTGGACACTGAGGGGTCCTGGAAGGCTGGCTCCTTCTTCTCAGTCTTTGCCCATGCAACCCCCACCTCCCACTTCCAACATGAATCTTACCCATTTTCCTCACAAAATGTCCAGCAGGCACCAGTCTGGCTGCAGGGTGGGGTGGGGACCTCATGGGCATAGCCAGGGGCTGGGGTTTCCCTGGTTCTTGGAGGGAGGGGGGTGGGATGAGTCATTGGGTGACTCACTGGGTCCCCCTCCTCCCCACCCCAGGAGAGGAGGGGGGGTGAGTCAAGGATGCCTGTCTTTGGGGGAAGCCCCCAGCTTCTGATGACTCTGGAGGGGTATCAGCTTGAATTTTCATATCCTGGCCCATATGTGCCCAGGGTCCAGACTTAGGAGACGGCATGGGGGGGGGGGGCGGGGGGTGCACACTGCTAGTCCTACTCACTCCTGGACCCAAGAGTCCATCCCTAGCTTTTTCCAACCTCTGGAGAATTCAAGAGTCCTGGCCTCCAGCCTTCTCCCCATTCAGACTCAGGAGTCCGGGCCCTCAGCCCTCTTCTCCATCACCCCCAGGAGTCTGGACTCAGCTCCCTTCAACACCAGGATTGGAGCATCTCACCCACCCTTGTGCCAATCTCTTCAAACAGTCATCTGACAGCCCCCAGCCCAGGCTTCCACAGCAGCCATGTCACTCCTTCTGCTGGTGGTCTCTGCCCTTCACATCCTAATTCTCATCCTGCTTTTCGTGGCCACTTTGGACAAGGTAAGCCTACTCCAGCAGCAAGACATCTTCTGCAGACTCCCGCCAGCCTTGTCCTTCTTCTAAAGTCATTTAGGCCACTCCCCTTTACCCTAGCATCTACTCTTCTGTGTTCTGCCTCTGATGCCTCTACCCTATCCTTTCCCCTGACTGCTCCCCACTTCTTACTAAATCCATACTTTCCCCAGTTCAGTGCCTCCCAGCACCTCATCCTTTCCCTAACCCTTCCCACAATCTCCCTGACCCCGCCCACTTTCCTTTTCTAACCCTGCCTTTGTTTCTCCTCCATCCCAGTCCTGGTGGACTCTCCCGGGGAAGGAGTCCCTGAATCTCTGGTATGACTGCACATGGAACAATGACAACAAAACGTGGGCCTGCAGTAATGTCAGCGAGAATGGTGAGGGGCATCGGAGACTGGTCTGCAAGGGGAAGGGTAACCCCAGATCTCTTCCAGGGACCAAGAACTAGGAACCCCTCAAAGTTTAAGTGGGCAGGTCTAAGCCCCACTGCTGAGTGAGTGGGGCTGATTATGACCCTCTTATCTGGATGGTAGGGGGGGCAACGTGCTTATGTTCTAGAGAGGATGGACCAAGCCTCCCTCCCCTATGATTCAGAAAGAGTGGAAACCACATCTATAGGTTTAAGGAATGGGGAGAAAGTTTCCAAGATTCTGAGAAGGTAAGATTATGTTTTCAAAGTTCTAAAGAGATGGGACTGGACTGGTGTTCAGAATGAATATCTGGCACCAATTTGTCCAAATTCCAAGAAATTGAGGCTAGAATCACATTAAGGTTCCAAAGGGGTGGGGCTCATCTGAGTTAAGTTATACAGGGGGAGAGCTGCATTCTTCTAAATTTCTAAGTGAAAGAAAATGAAAGAGGAAATGCTTTTCCCTAAAAATGAAGCAAGAATTTCTGTTCTCACTAGTTCTATTCAGTGTTGTATTAGAAGTAGCCAATGCAACAGGGCAAGAAAAATAAATAAAGACGTCAAGAAGGAAGAAGGAAAAGTAAAAATGTCTCTATTCCCAGTGGACCTGGTCATGTAAAAAATCCTAAAGAATCATGAAAACAGCTTCTAGAACTGATAAGGCAATTTAGCAAAGTTATAGGACTCAAGGTCAATCAATATAAGTGATATTCCTAAGTATCCAAGTTTCTATGGCTCTAAATTGGGTGGGGCAGTGAACGATGAGCAAGCTGGTAGAGCTGAAACTCTGGACATACTGTAACTTCCACCTCTATCTTATTGTAGGCTGGCTGAAGGCGGTTCAGGTCCTCATGGTGCTTTCCCTCATCCTCTGCTGCCTGTCCTTCATCCTGTTCATGTTCCAGCTGTACACCATGAGGCGAGGAGGGCTCTTCTATGCCACTGGCCTCTGCCAGCTTTGCACCAGTAAGCACAGTCCTCAGGGAATTGAAGGGAAGGGAGGGGGACTGTTAGAGTGCTGGGGGCCCTAAGAATGGACATCGGGTCAAAGAAAACAATTATCGGCAGCCCAAGGACCACTTGAAGTACCTCCATAGGCTACCTTTCTAGCTGGGGACTTACAGGAGTTGTACTTACACTGATTCAGTGGTTTGTGGTGTGTGTCTCTGAGTCATGTGGAAGCTGACACTTAGAGCTTCAAGGAGCTGGGGCTGGGAAAGGTGGTGTGGGCAAATAATTTAGATCCCAGGGACAGGAGGGCCCAGATGGTTGCTAAGTAATACTCCAGGAGAGGACTCTGAATCATAACAGTAGTAATTTTATAATCACAGCCAGCTTCTGTTTCTGGTGGACCTACTGTGTATCAGACCCTTCAGCGAGTTTATATACTTTAAAATGTTTTGACTTCAAGTGCAAAGAGCTGAGTTAGTATAGTCCTCAGTTTTTGGAATACTCTCTTCTTAGGTTCCTTACAAAGTCCCTCTTGTTTTTGTTTTTAAAGATTTTATTTATTCATGAGAGACACAAACACACACACACACAGAGAGAGAGAGAGAGAGAGAGAGAGAGAGAGAGACTGAGAGGCAGAGACACAGGCAGTGAGAGAAGCAGGCTCCATGCAGGGAGCCTGACGTGGGACTGGATCCCTGGTCTCCAGGATCACACCCAGGGCTGAAGGCAGGCACTAAACCGCTGAGCCACCCAGGGATCCCCAGTCCCTCTTGTTTTAATTCACTATTTTCGTGCTTGGCTTGCATAAAGGCGCTAAGAAATATTTCTTGAAGGGATGGATGGATGGATGGATGGATGGATGGATGGATGGATGGATGGATGGATGGATAGTATCATCCCATTTTATGGATGAGTAAAGGGCATCCAGCTAGATTAAATTGCCCAAGAAGAGTATGTGGTCCCTTATTGCGCAGCTCAGGGAGAGTGAACCACAACTCCCAGAAGGCAGCGGTGCTGCGCCCTGGCCTTTCTGCGGCGTTTTTTGCCCCGTGGCTTATTGGGAAATGCAGTCCTCTTGCGGGCGCTGCGTGACACCTGGTTCCCGTCTCCCCGCAGGCGTGGCGGTGTTTACCGGAGCGCTGATCTACGCCATTCACGCCGAGGAGATCCTGGCGGAGCGCCCGCCGGGGGGCAGCTTCGGTTACTGCTTCGCCCTGGCTTGGGTGGCCTTCCCCCTCGCCCTGGCCAGCGGCGTCATCTACATCCACCTGCGGAAGCGGGAGTGAGGGCCCCGCGTCGCGCTGCCGCCCCTGCCCGCCCCTCGGTCTCAGCCCCGAAGCCCCCGCCCCCGGCCTCCTCCAGAAAATAAAACCGTTTAACCGCCTGATCCGCCTTTGCCTCCTTCCTTCCCTCTGCCTCCTCCAGGGCCCCAGGCTACTCGCGCCCGATCTCTCCTGAACCTGGGACAAGCACCCCCGCAGCAGCCTTCAGAACGTCCTGCTCCAGGCCCTCAGTTCCTCCCGAGGACACGGGAAGCCGGGGTCCCAGCCTCCTTTCCCCCTACCCGGATCTGAGGCCCTGGGCCCTCCCCTCTCAGGATTCCTCCCGAGTCTAGACCTCTAGGCACTTGTGGGGAAGAACCAGGCATGTGGGTTTCCTGTCCTCCCTTTCCTTGTACAAGGGTGTCTTTCTCTCAACGGGGCAGGGTGTGTGTTGTTCTAGATTGTTGGTCTCTGCCCCCCCCCACCTCTGGGAAGACACTTTTCTATTTCCCTCTTGGAACTCAGACACCTTAACACCTTAGTAAAAACTAGATGCCATCCCCCACCAGCCCCCCTCCAAGCTTACCAAGCCCCAAAGGGACATAGGTGGGGGACAGGGAGATGGCTGGATTTTACAACCACCGGTGCCCTGGCTGTGCCTTTGTGCAGTAAACAATTTGCACAACTGCACGTGGCTGTCCTATCTCCTCATTCATAACACCCAGTCTTTTGGGGAACTAGGGCCTCTTCTCAGGAACCAGGTCTTCTCTAAGATCCTCTTCTGTTACCCACCACCAATCAATTTCACCAACTTCCAACCCAGTCTCTGCTTAGGACTACAGCTTTCTCTGCCTAGGCCCCACCCAAATGCCTTCAGCAAGACGGAGTCTTCTTTCCAGGATTCTGATGCTTTCCTTCTCTGACCCCTGCAGGTACCCAACTCATTCAGATTTATTAAACATGATTTATTCCTTTGGGAGAGGGGACAGGGGAGAAATTGACAGACCAATAAATATTGCACAGGCCACTGGTAGAAGAAAGATCCAGACCGAGGTAGTTTCTGCAGAAAGAGTGAGGGACCTGGGCAGGGAAGGCACCTGAGGTTGTTGGGGCCTGAGTGGACATGAGTCTTGAAGTGAGGATGGTCTCTGGTTCCTCCTGACCCACGGCCGTGTGCCTGACACAAGGCTCCCAACCCCTTGAGCCTGGACCAGCTGATCAGCAGTTGACCTGCCTTTTGAGCAGCGGCAATTGACAGAAAGATTAGGTTTCCTTTAGACGTTCTGATTGGTTGCTCCTATGCAGCGACAACTGGCAGCCTCGGATGGAGAGTGCCCAGCAGCTGTCATTGGCAGTTGGCCAGAGAGCTGGGCTGACCCGCTCCCATTGGCTGCAGACTGGGGCTCCGCCTTGGTGGACGCGTTGGGCGTCTTGCCCGGAGCGGGCTAAAAAGACAGTGATCTATGGCCTCGGGAGAGTACAGTTCAACAGCGGTGCCTGGTGGTTTGCAGCACCGAACGGCTGTGATTGGCTGACACTCCTCCCCAGCCGAACTGTTTGGGACTAAGGGGTGGCCTAGAAGCAGAGCCGAGAAGCTTTGATTGGCTGTTCAGGGGTGCCTAGCAACTGTAGGCTGCCTCAATCGCTGGCTCCGTTTAAGAATACAGTAACGGAAGTGACTGCCATTGGTAAGTGGAAGTTGGGGCGGGGCGAAGCATGGTAGCTTTGATTGACAGCTTATTGTGGAGGAGGCGGGGCTTAGCCCCTCACCAGGTGGCTAGGCCAGGCTGGGCTGAGGTTTCCCTCCAGGCTCCTCACTGCTAGGTGCCGGCTGGGGGGCCTCGGAAATGACCGTAGGCAACGGGTCTAGCTTGGGGAGACCCGGGGGTGGGAACATCCCAATGCTGGGGGTCAGGGCTTGCAGGTGGGCCAGGGCCCGAGTTCCGTTGAAGGCCACGGCACAGCCTGACTGGGCCAGGAGCCAGTTCTCTACCTCCGACTGGAGCCACTGGGAGGTCTCTGCAGGGAAAGAAGAGATGTTGTGAGGAGGTGATCGGGGCCTAGGAGGGCCAGGAAGGGCCAGCAGGGAGGGCACAGGGCAAGGAACATGAGAGTCTGGGTTTGGGAGAAGCCTAGGGGTATGCTTGAGGTTAGCAGGGAAGTGGGACATGGCCTAGGAGGGTCCAGCTCTGGGGCTCTCGTCTAAGGACATCAGGGACTCTTGTTCCAGATGGAGGTTTCTGTTGGCAGATGGCTCAGCATTTTAGCGCTGCCTTCAACTCAGGGTGTGATCCTGGAGACCCGGGATCGAGTCCCACGTTGGGTTCCCTGCATGGAGCCTGCTTCTCCCTCTGCCTGTGTCTCTGCCTCTCTCTCTCTGTGTCTCTCATGAATAAATAAATAAAATTCTTAAAAAAAAAAAAAAAGAAAAGAAAAGGAGAAATCCTGAGGCTCACATAGGGAGGGGACAAGAGTCTCTTTTGGAAGAAGCACTAGGGAAAGTCTCCAGCACAGGAGGGCATGCCACACCAGGAGTCTGATGATCCAAGACTCTTTTCAGGATAAGATCAGGATAGGGAGGTCACTGCAAGGAGGGACCAGGTCTATCAATATTTGAAGCAGAGTTGCAGGGGACGTCTCATCTGCTGCCCAACCGAGGTCATCTCAGAAATCGGTCAGATTCACCAGTGGGAGCTGGGAGTGCTGGGCCTGCAGCATGGGGTTGGTGTCTCAATGGGGTGGGGGTCACTTAGGACTCAGTGAGGGGAAAGGGGAATGTCTTGACCCTGTAGGGACAGGATGGAGTCTGTTCCAGGTGGGGCCATGTCGATGCTTGGTTGAGATGGGATGGGGGCAGGGCAGCAAAGGATGGGGGGGGCAGTGGCAGGGTGGTACTTAGGGCAGGGCCACCTGGTGCAGGGTACCAGGGCCCCAGGGCCAAGTCCTACCTTTAGACGGGCCGTGTGCGCCCCGGGGCAGCCGGGCCAAGAAGCTGTGTGCCAGAAGTGCCTCCTTGGCATGTTCATCCTGTGCCCGCAGGGCCAGGGCACTGAGCAGCTCCGAGTTATTGGAAGTGCTGCGGTAGTAGAGCATGTGTGCCAGCTCCAGCGCCTGCACACTGCGCCGCTGTCCGAACATCTGCAGGTGGGACAGCACTCACGGACTCAGCTGAGGAACTGGGTGGGAGGGGTAGTGTCCCCTGGGACCCCATGCCCCTGCCCATACACCACTATCACCACCTCCCAACCCCAGTTACTCAATGCTGGGCTGGTCCTTCCCATGGCCCTCCCCAGACCTCTTGGGTTCAGGTCCCCAGGACCGGGGCCTGGATATTTGTATTTTTAACACACACACAAACACACACATACACACACACACACACACACACACCCTCTAACCCCAATGACTCTGAGGCCACCAACAGCTTTTAGCAATCGCTTCACTGGTTTGCTTATCTGAGCCAACTATTAATGGATTTGTTCAAGGATTTCCAGACGATTTGAGCCTTAGCCTTGGAACTTTCTGTTATGATTATTTTTTTTAAGTCCTTATCTTTTAGACACATACTAAAGTATTTCCAGGTGATATGTTTAGGATTTGCTTCAAAATAACCCAGTGATGGGAGAGCAGGGCTGTCTTTGGGTGAAACTCGATTGACTACAGAGAATTATAGATGCTGAATGGCTGGCTATATGGGAGCTCACTGTGCTGTTCTATTCCTGCATTTGTTTGAAGTTTGCCATAATAAAAAGGTTTTAGGGACGCCTGGGTGGCTCAGTGGTGAGCATCTGCCTTCAGCTCAGGGCGTGATCCCGAGGTCCTGGGATTAAGTCCCACATCGGGCTCCCCTCGAGAAGCCTGCTTCTCCCTTGGCCTGTGTCTCTGCCTCTGTGTGTCTCTCATGAATAAATAAATAAAATCTTAAAAAAAAAATAAAGATAAATAAAAATAAAAAGATTTTAAATATTAAATTGTCAAGAGAAGTGTCAACAGAAAACAAATACTCCAAGCCTCTTAAGGGAAGGAGACTGGGGGAGGGGCAAGTCTGGGGCCCAGCTGCCTATTAATAGGTGGCCCCCTCCCCCACCCTTTGCCCCCTCCTCACCTGGATCCCTTACCCTATCCTTGGTGTCCCTACAGAGGGAAAGGAGAGAGCTCACAGGTGCCCCCAGAGGCTCACACTAAACACCTTCATTCCAATTCTTCCATTCATCTACAAAATGAGTTCCAGCCTGCTGGGTCCTACAGTCAGGATGCCTGGGGGCAGGCCCAATTGTGCCCCCTTGCCAGCTATGAGCCATTGGCTGGCTAAGACCTAAATCCTCAGGAGGCACTATCAGTGGAATGAGGTGGAGGATAGGAAAGATTCCAGAAATCAACATGAGGTTTATGAGATGCTAGGCACTGTGCCAGGCCCATAACAGGCATTGCAACATGAGCCACTACGGAATATTTAGAATATTCATCTGTCCACACTCCAAGCTCAGTGCCATCTTTTAAAGGCACGGGCTGCTTGCCCATCTTACATGGGGACCCAAGGTGAAATCGCTCAAATGACCTGCCCAGGACCGATGACATGGCTGTGTGTGCCTGTGCTCTGCCTTGTTACAGGCCCTGCACGGTCAGTGTGTCCCTGTGTTGGAACCAATCACCAGCTCTTCGGTGGAAGGCGAGATGTGGGAAACCGCTGTTAGGGACCGTCTGGGATGAAACACACCAGGGTTTTGCATCTATTCCCGCCAGCCCGTGCAGTTGACTTCTCAGACATTAAGTGGGCTGGTCATGCCCCACTCCATGGCACAAAGAACAGGCCAGCCCTCTCTCCCTGGAGAGGACACAAGAGCTGCCACCTGGGTATTCCCTTCAACACCCACCATGGCCCCTCATCCCACCTCCCCGTCTACCGGTTCTCCCTTCTTGGGCTCCAGATCTGGGCTTCGCCATCTATCCCATCACAGGCCAGACCCCTGGCAGCATTCTTGCTCTCAGTACGTAGGCCCTGTCCCCTCCTCTCCTACCTGCCTGGTGCATGGCCTCCTCCTGCCTGCATCTGCCCCTTCCAGTCTGTCTCCACACAGCCCCAGAGCTGACCCTGCTCTTCCTTTGCTCACAGCCCTGTCATGGCTCCCCAGTGCCCTCAGAGAGTCCACACTCCCTGGCCTGATGCATGGTCTGGCCCCTGAAGATTTCTCCCGCTCACCTCCTGCTCCTGCTCTCTAAATGCAGCCCATGTTGATGAGCCAGTTTACCCAGAACATTACCCCAGGCTGCCCTCTCTCTCAGCCCAACCCAAGTCACCCCTGGTCGGTTCTTAGAAAATACTCACTGCCGCATTCTCAAGGTTCAGGGTGGACACTGTCCCACAGATGAATGACTGTGTTGGCAGGCTCCCGCAGGGGCCACTGCAACCTCTGTTAGACAGTCCACCCTCGTGCCCCACACCTCTCCCTGCAGGGCAGGACCAGCCCTGACACATCTCTGGGATGCCTGCTTCTCAGCAACCCCAGGCCTGCTCTGTGCTCAGCCTGGGTATGACGGGAGCCCACAAGGGGCACCCCCCGGGCCCAAGAAGGCTGGGAAGTTTTCCTGGAGCCTCTGAGCTGAGGATAAAGAGTGAGCAGAGGATGGTCAGCCCAACCAGGAAGAAAGGACATTGAGGTCAGAGGGAACAGCATCTGCAAAGGGGAAAGCAGTGACGGGGAGTGGCAGAGTGGGCAGCAGGATGGGGTGCTGGCAGTATATTTTGGTGGAGCTAGAGCACACAATTGTGTTGCATGAGGCTGGGGAAACAGGTTTCTGGGGCCAGGCTGTGAGCAAGGAGAGAGGCCGACTCTGGGGCCTTTGGGATGGGCTGGAGGGCTGGGCAGGACTGACAGGGAGGCTGGGAAGGCCTGGGCTGGGGCTAGGACAGAGGGAATGAGAGGGGCACAGAATTGGAGCAGGAAGGACAGGCTGGGTACTAACAGACTGGGGGGCAGGGCAAGGGCCATCTCCTGGGGTCTAGCCAGTGACGGGGGGCACAGGGCATTCTACAGATAGAGAACCAGGACCAGGATCAGGGTTGGGGTGGGGGCAGGGGGCTTCTGCTGGAGGTGCCTGTAAGGGGCCCCCCAGGGGGGGACTGCTCCTGAGTTGGCCAGCTCCAGGCAGAGTGGGGAGCCCCGGATCTAAGAGATGACAGAGCTGCCTGTGGAAGCCACACAAATGGATCCTCTTTCATGGGGCAGAAAGAGGGATGGGTGTACTGCAGTGAAATCAGCGCCCAGGCATCTGATCTGAGACAGGGACAGGGACTCGGAAGAAGGGGGTGCAGGGAAGAAGAATCCTGGGCTCAGTGGGATGCAGTGTCCGTAGAAAGGGCTTAGGCACTCATCAAGGGAGCAGGCAGGGACAGGGGTCTGGACACTGGGAGAAAAGCCTGCATCAGAGACAGATATCTGGGAGTGACTGACACAGGAAGGAACAAGAGAATGTAGGAAGAAGGCTCAGAGGACCCACATTTAAGGATTGGAGTTTAGCCGCTTAGCCAGGAGCGTGGGAAAATATTTAATGGATGCACTCAATTAACTAGGGAACATGGTTTTACACTGGACCCTGCAGCGCTTGAGAGGCTCCAGAGCCCCTTGGGGCCTCAGAGAGGTGGGACTCTGGGTGCCCCCCAGACCAGATGACACCCCTCACCAGCACCTCCAGGCCACTGGCCTCACAGCCCCACCCCTTTCATGGTTGCTGCACTCCCTCTGTGCTCGTGACTCTTCCATGGCAACTGCTGCCCTGTGGATAAAGCCTAGGGTCCCTACTCTGCCATTCAAGTCCCTTGACACCCTCTGGGTCCTCACTTCTCCCCCCTGTACCCCGGACTCTAGCCCTATGAGATTCCCCAAGCTCTGCTGGCTCAGCCCCTTCTCCACCAGAATCTTCCCCTTTCAAAGCTTCCTTTATTTTTTTTTTAATTTTTTATTTATTTATGATAGTCACACAGAGAGAGAGAGAGAGGCAGAGACATAGGCAGAGGGAGAAGCAGGCTCCATGCACCAGGAGCCCGACGTGGGATTCGATCCTGGTCTCCAGGATCGCGCCCTGGGCCAAAGGCAGGCGCTAAACCGCTGCGCCACCCAGGGTTCCCTCAAAGCTTCCTTTAAATCCCATCTGACCCCTAGGCCTCAGCAGGAGTTACTATCTCCCCACTCCCAGCCCTGGACCCTCTCAGCCTGGCTATTATCTGTGGGATTTATTACCAGTCTTCCTAAGACCTCGCTGGGATGGCTGGAAACAGCTTGGAAACCAGTGAGCCAGGAAGTGAATGATCAAGTACAATGGACACCACATACCAGTCCACACCACTGGGGCCAGTGCCAGCCCTGAGGAGAATGGGACATAAGCAGCCCCTCTGGGACCCACTCAGCCTGGAGACAGCACACATGGCACAAGTGAGGTTTCAGCCCCCACCCTGTCCTCTTGGCCATGAATCCTTGGATGGTGAACAACCTGTGCAACTGTATGAAGCAGCCAAATACTCACATGTAGCAGAATCAGGAAGGGAATGTGTTAAAAATATAGTTTCCTGGGACCCAGTCCCAGAGTTTCCTATTTAGTCCATTTGGGCTGGAGCTCAGGAGGCTGCATTTATAAAACAGCTCCCCTGGTGATAAAGAAACCCTGCCAGGATGAGGAAGCCCAGACTCAGAGAACAACAGCCCAGTTAGTAATAATAATAACAATAATAGTAATAATAATAATCATAGCTAACTCTCATATAGTACGTTTTGTACTATATGCCAGGCTCTGTTCTCAGCATCACATACATATTCATCCAGTTAATCCCCACAACAATTGTATGCATTAAGTTCTTGTCATCCCCACTCTCCAGGTGTGGGAGCTGAAGCACAGAGAGGTTAAGTGGCCTGTTCAAGGTCACACACCTAGAAGATAGAAGAGCTCCATTCAAACCCAGGCAGTCCGGTTCTAAAACAACTTCACCAATTTCCTAAAACTGCCTCTAAAACGGGCACTTAATGGCTGGCTGTGAACACTCATACAGCACCTACTGCACACCAGGCACTGTGCCCAGTGCTTTTCATGGCATCAGGAAAACAATCTTCGGGCATACAACCCTATAAGGCAGGTTTTACTCTTGTCTCCATTTTCCAGGTGAGGAAATGAAAGCACAGAGAGATCAAGAAGCCTGCCCAAGGTCATGTTGGGGTACAAAAGGTAGAGAAGGAAGGGAAGGAGGGAGGGAGGGAGGGAGGGAAAGTAGGAATGACACGAAGCAGGAATAAAGCACGAAATAAAACTATAGGGTGGCCTGACCTTCTGGCCAAACACCCAGCAGCAGGGGCCCAGGGAGCACATTGGGTAGTCTGCTTACCTTGGAGGCCCGCAGGCCCATGAAAATAGCAAAGAGTAGTAGCAGCAGAGAGGTGGTCATCTTGAGGTCTGTCAGCACCACCATGCCCACGTTGACGAACAACGCCATGCCCGAGACAAAGAGCGTGAGGTTGAGCAGGGCACGCTGCATGGCGGATGTGCGCACCTTTAGCTCTGGCAGCAGCTGCTCCAGACCCTCCAATGGTGTGTCCTTGAAGCTCTTCAGCACCAGGTGCCCCCGCTTCGTTCGGGCTGCCAGAACCACCCGCTTAAAGTACCTCCTGAGGGACAAAGACAGGAGGTGGGGGTGGGGAGGTGTCAGGACCACCCTAGGGAGCCCCTCCAGCCCCAGGACACTCTCTCTACCTCTGTAGTCACGTGATCATTGCAAAGGCTACTTAATGGTGGTGGGAGGAAAATGCAAAGTAAACTAAGTGCTCAACAACAGGGCATCAGTTAAATAATGCAATCCCCTATTACTGGACACAGAGGTTGCTTCTGGTTTCGTGTACTTGGTAAAGGAGAGCTGAATAAAAAGCTTTTTGTTCTTTTTCAAATTCGGAGTCTACTTTTAATTTAGAGTGGCTGCTAGGAGCCAGGGCATGCTATTAAGCTCTGGAGAGACAGCAAGATGAGTCAGTCGCTGCCTTTGTGGAGCTTATAGTCCAGCGTGAGAGATAGATAATTAAACACACAGTCTGCAAGTATAAATATCTCCTTGGAATAGATTCTTGGAAGTGGAATTACTGAGGGGCATCTAGGGATATGAGGGGTTTGGGTTTTGTTTTGTTTTGTCTTTGGGTTGTTCTATTTTGTTTTGTTTTTTTGGATTCGTGACCATATCCGATAAATGGATTTCCAGAAAAGACTGGGTAATTTACAGGCCCAAGATATCCAGCTCTCCTGACCCTGCTCTGTATTAGAATAGCCTCTGTTAAAAATATGATGTTCATCAGAGTCCTTGCTGTGCCATTTTCTCAGAATGTGACTGTCCCTTTCTGAGCCTCAGCCGTCCTCATTTGGAAAACAAGAAGTATCCCTACCCTTTCTCTTCCCCTGGGCATTGTAGTTCTTATATTTCCCTGGGAAGAAAAGGCAGCATTTGGGTGATCTCCCCACCCCTTTCTTGACTTCCCTCACCAGGCCCCAGACACCCAAATCCAAACACTGACCTGTCAGTCCCCTCTCGACTCTAACCTTGCTCCCTCTCGTTGCAGCTGGGGAACAAGGGCCGCCTCACCTCTCTGTGGGGGGCGACCTGCTGAAGAAGCCACGTTTGGAGCCCACGCTGGACTTACGGGGCATCTGCCCAACTCGCTGGCCCAGGGCCCAGAAATGCATGTAGATATACTGATCCAAATTTATTGTCACCTGGCGAGGGAGACAAAGGAAGCAGAGGCAGCTGAGCATGGGCTGGGGTGAGAGTACAGGCTACTAGAATTAGATGCCCCACCCTTCAAGGATTTCTACTCCTCTCCAAGATTATCATCACCCAATGTCTAGGCAGGGTGGCCACATATAGTTGCTCATGTTGTATACTGCACAAAGCATACTATGCACAATGGCACCATTTACCTCATAGTCATTTTTATTACCACATTTCCGAAAATCTAAGAGGCTACTGATTTTAAGATACTCTATGACTTTTTAATTGAATAAATATGACCTGTCACACTGTGTAAGTTTAAGGTACATAACATGTTACTTTGATACACTTATATATTGTAATATGATCACCAATGTGGGATATTCCTTATTTTATGAAGCAACTAAAAAAGGGAAAGTATTGCCAATTCAAACTTTGCCATACCACCACTTATAAGTCATATCCAATTTCAGACAATAAAATATGACTTCAGAAAAAAAAAAAGTAAGTCTTAAAAAAATCACTAAAATGGGGGACTTTGGAAGATTTTAGTATTTTTATTATAATTTTGTTGATTTTAAGGACAAAACATTTTTGTATTATTTATTATTACAGTTTTCTGGCCGATGGTGTTAAGGTATCTAGGCCTAAGAAGCTTGGTATATTATGATACTTTTCCAACAGATGGCAGTACGGTGACTGGGAAAGAGGTGCCTTATTCGAATTAACCAAAAAATGCTCCATGGGCTCATGCTCTGTGCTCAGGACAACTCCCAGCAGCCTCTGCTTCCCAAAGGCTCCATCCCTATCCCAAGGCCTCCCAGGAGTTCTGGTTCTCCCCTGGAAGACAGGCACCTGGACCTCATCCTGAGGGTGATGGACCACCAGAGCGTAGGCCAGAGTGTCCTCGGAGAGTGGGGAGAAGTTAGCCTGGGCCAGCAGGGGCTCCAGGGCCTGAAGCACCTCCTGCTCATTGGACAGACGCTGGGGGTCCGTAAGCGAAGGCTGGTCGAGGGTCTCCCTGTCGGGGTTGATGGGGTCATACAAGGCCTGAGGAGAGAGTCAGAGGGGAGAAAACTGGGCTAGTGCACAGCATGAGGGACTGTCCCTGGCCCACGCTTTAGGTAACAGGGTGCCCCGGGGCTTGTATTGGGTCCTCTCCCCGTTCCTCTCTTCCAGCTCACTTTGAGTCAACTCATTAAAACACCACTCTGGGCATCTCTGGGTATCATCTCTTTGAGGCTTTGCATCTCTAGCCCAGACCCAGCCTCTAGGTTCCACACCTAATATCCGGTACTGGGGCATGAGCATCTATCTATCCTCCTCCTCTCCCCAGTCACGGAGGGGAAGGGGGTACACAGAAAGGCATGGAGAGAATGAGTTTCCCAGCCTCCCTTGAGTCTGGATGTGGCCAGAAGATTTGTCTCATCCAGCTGAAAACACCACTTTGCCCACAGCTTGATTTTGACCACAGGGAGGTGAAGGAAATGTTCTAAGGAACGGCACAGCAACACAATGGAGGGACCCTGGGTCCTAGAACAGCCTCATGTGGAACCCTGGCCCACTTATCACAGGACCGTCAGGTGGGAGAGAAATAATCCTCCACTTCCTTTAAACCATCATGTGGTGAGATCTGCTTGTTATAGCAGCTAAGCCTTTATGCTGACTCATGCAAACTCTCTGGTTGACATTTCTCTTTGGATGTCAATCACCTCAAAGCCAGCAAGATGAGCCACAGGTCACATCCCCCTGTCCCCATCTTCCAATAAAAACGCCATTCAGGGTTTCTTCTCCCCTATTGGAAACAGCATCTCACATCCAACATGACCCAAGGAGAATGCTCCATTTCTTCCTCTCCTTCCTCCAGCCTCTCATTTCAGGAAACAGCACTACCCAATTCTACAGATGCTCTCATCAGAGATCTCAGAGGCACCCTTATTTTTTTAAAGACTTTATTTATTCATGAGAGACACAGAGAGAGGGGCAGAGACATAGGCAGAGGGAGAGACAGGCTCCATGCAGGGAGCCCATTGTGGAACTGGATCCTGAGACTCTGGGATCACACCCCAAGCCCAAGGCAGACACTCAACCACTGAGCCACCCAGGTGTCCCCCGGAGGCATCTTTGATTGCTTCCTTCTCTTCACTACCTGCCCCCAATCCAATCCTTTAGCAAGTTCACTGGCTAGAACCCCTGAGTCACCCTTGAATCCATCATCCCCACCCTCCGTTTCCATGGCCACCTTCTCATCCGGCCACCTTCTCCTCCTACCTCAACAATCATGTTGGGCTTCTGTTCTCCCTGCTTCTTCTCTGGCCACTTCTAAAGCACTCTCCATGAAACTGCTACAAAGAGCTCATTTAGACTAGAAACAAATCCCACACCCTCTCCCCACAGTGGCTCCCCGCTGCAATTGTCCCACCACCCTCAAGGTCGCCCACAAAAGGGGCTCCGCCCCACCCACCTCATCTTATGCACCTACCACTCCCCCCACACAATACATACAAGAATGGTTGACTCAGGGTCACCTGAAGGGCTCAGTGGTTGAGCAACATCTGCCTTTGTCGTGATCCCAGGGTCCTGGGATCGAGTCCCGCATCAGGTTCCCTGCAGGGAGCCTGCTTCTCCCTCTGCCTGTGTCTCTGCCTCTCTCTGTGTCTCAAATAAATAAATAAATAAATAAATAAATAAATAAATAAATAAATAAATATTTTTTAAAAATTGTTGACTCAATGAATGAATAAGGCAGTGAGTTTCTGGGTGCTTGGCCTCTGCTTGTCTCAGGATGACAGATGACTTGCCCCAAACCATACAGTGAGCCTCACAGGGATGTCACTGACCCAGAAAACAAGCCCATTAACAAGCACATAAACAAGCCTGTCTCTCAGGAGAGGTAGCCTGAAGGAGGAACTTGTCTAGGCTAGGTACAATTTTGAATTGAAGGAAAGAGGTACTCCAAGTGGGAGGAACACCCTTAGCAAAAGTTTGGAGGTGGGAAGGCCCAGGGCTGTGGAAACAACCAAGCAGGACATCCAAGCCTAGCAAATTCCCTACTTCTTCTTCTACTTTTTTTTTTTTTTTAAGATTTTATTTATTCATGAGAGACACGCAGAGAGAGGCAGAGACATAGGCAGAGGGAGAAGCAGGCTCTCTGAAGGGAGCCCAATGCAGGACTCGATCCTGGGACTCCGGGATCATGCCCTGAGCCAAAGGCAGATGCTCAACCACTGAGTCACCCAGGTGCCCTGCAAATCCCCTTCTGAAGGAGCTCCCAGGGCCAAGGAATGCTGCCTGGATGACGGACTCCAGCCGAGAACAACGACCTGTGCCAGAAGTCCTTCAGGTCCCACAGGCCAAGTTCTCGGACTCACAGAGTGACCTTGAGAAATTCTACTTCCAGGACTGAGCTGTAGTTTGAGAGGGAGGGAAGCTCAGAGCTGGAGGAGAGAGAAATCTGCATTCATCCGGCATCCGCTGCGAGCCAGATTCTCTTCTGGGCATTTCACATCCACCTGCGCCCAGGACTCCGGGCCAGAAACCTGGATATCACAGGTGACCCCTGCTGCTCCTTTCCCCCACACAACGAGTTCTGCTGATTCTATTGTCCAAAATGGATCGCCACTTTGCCCCCTAGCCCTGCCCCATCCACACCACCATCTCCTCCTCCTGCCCTGATAAGTCTAACGGCCTTCTCAATGATCTCCTCAAATCCCCTCACCCCCAACAATCTGTTTTCTACACAGCAGCCAAGATTCTATCAAACCATAACAACAGCAATAATAAATGATAGTGCACGTTTATATAGTGTCAGGGACTGTGTGAAACAGGTATACACGGTCTCACCATGTGACAATGGTACTTTTGTTATCCTCATTTACAGATGTGGGACCTGAGGCACAGAGAGGTTAAGTAATTGCCCAAGGTCACACAGCCAGGAAGTGGCATACTGGGAATTACACATGTAACCATGTTGATCTCCTGCTAAAATCATTCCAAGGCTCCTACTGCCCTGATGAAGTAGGACCATGCTCTGTTCCATGTCCTTCAAGGCTTCTGAGGACCTAACACCACAATCCCCCTTGGTGGCTCAACACCAGCCACACTGGTGTAAGTTCCTCCAGGCAGAGGGACATTGCACCAGCTGTTAAGAAACTCTCCGGGCCCCTTTCCCTTTCCACTACTGAAATCCTATTCTTCTACAATATTCCAGCTCCCTTATCACTCTCAAAAAACCTTCCTCTGCTCTTTAGGCTGAGCAGAGCTGCCTTGTGAGGTTGGGCAGAGTGTATACTGCACAACGGTGCCAGATCTAATAAGTACCATTTTAGATGCTGCAGACATATACATTTATCCTAACAGTCACCCTTTCAGATGGAAATAAAGATTATAGAGCAGCAACCATCCAACAGAACAATGATAGAAACATCTAGATCTGCACCATCCAATAGCTTACCGCTGGTCACAAGTGGCTACTGGGTACTTGAAATGGGGTGAATACAATGGAAGAATGGAATTTCTGAATTTATTTAATTTTTATGATCTCAAATTTAAAGAGCCGCATGTGGATAGCAACTACCATAAGACACCGCAGCATCAGGAGAGGGCAAGGGGCACGTTTTTTCAATTTGCACACAGTTCGGTACAGAAACCAAGGTCAGCTTTGTTATCTGCTGGCAACAAACCATGCCCAGTGAGTTCACTGTCTGAATCCATCTGCTCATCAGAGGAGAGTGTCTGACTCACAACTGTCCCCACCACCCAAGCTCAGCTGCCTGAGGGCAAGGTACAGGCCTGAATTTGCTGCTGATGTCATTCGTGAACTCCAGACTTACACGCCAAGAGCCCAATCAGTGCTTGCCCACAGATGTTTGACAGGCCTCTTGACACTTCCATGCAGGCGTCTAATGGACATCTTCTCAAACCCACTACATCCCAAACTGGGGTCCCGACACTCCTCCCCAGACCTGCTTCTCCCACCACCCTAGCTCAGGAGAGGCCAAGTCCATCCTTCTAGGTGCTTAGGCCCAAAGCCTGGGCTCCTCTATTTCTCACACATTGAATCGATTAGCAAATCCTGATGGCCCCACATTGAAAACAGATCCAGAATCTGACCATTTCTCACCACCACCCTCTCATACTCCACTTACTCCAGGCCTGAGCTACCCTCACCTGTAGCTGTTGTGATGGCCAGACCATTGGTCTCCCTGTTCCCATTCAACAGCCCCAACCCAATCTATTCCTCAGGCAGCCACCAGAGGGCACCTATTGTCCCTGAAGTCGGTTCATAGCTCTCTGCCCAGAGCCCTCTGGTGGCTTTCACCTCACTCAGAGTCAAAGTCTTCACTGTCCCCAGGAGGCTCTACAGGATCTGGGCCCCAGGCCCATCTCTGCCCTCATTTCTAGCTGTCTCCCCATTGCTCACTCAGCCTCTTTGCTGTTTCTCCTACACACCATGCACACTCCTGCCACAGGGCCTTTGCACTTACTGTTCCTGCAGATCTCATAGCTCATTCTTGCCTCCTCCTGGTTTCTGCTCAAATGTCACCCCCTCAGTGAGCCCTTCCCTGACGATTCTACCTAAAGTTACAAAACATTCCTGCTTTCTTTTCTTCTTAATTAGGGTTACCAGATTCAGCAAAAATAAATAAATAGTTAGATAGATAATAAAATAAAATAAAATAAAATAAAATAAAATAAAATAAAATAAAATAAAATAAAATAATAAAATCAGTACACCAAGTTAGATTTGATTTCCAGATCAACAACCAACAATTTTTGGGGTTTAAGTACATCCCATGCAATATCTGAGGGCTGTATGATATAGGACATAATTATACTACAAAATAAATTATTCATAGCTTATCTGAAATTCAAATTTAACTGGATGCAGAGGGTTGAACGATGTCCTCTAAAAATTCATGTCTCCTCAGAACCTCAGAATATGACCTCATTTGGAAATAGGGTCTTTGCAGGTCTAATTAGGTAAGAATCCCAGGATGAGATCATCCTGGATTAAGGTGGGCCCTAAATCCTATGAGAGTGTCCTTTATAAGAGACGGAGAAGGACATGCAGAGTAGCAGAAGAAGGTGATGAGAAGATAGGAGACAGACTGAACTATTGTTTCTATCAGCTAAGGAAGGCCAAGGACAGCGGCCACCATGAGCTAGGAGAGGGGCACGGGGACAGTCCCCCCGCAGAGCCTCCATAAGAAATGAATCCTGCCCACACTTTGATTTCAGACTTCTGGCCTCATGAACTCTGAAAGAACAAATTTCTGCTGTTTGAAGCCATTCAGGTTATGGTAATCTGTTATGGCAGCAGTCGGAAAGGAACAAACTGGGTGTTCTCTACTTTCTCTGGCAATCTTATCACTAGAATGTGATCCCATGAGGCAGAGATACACATCTGTCAGGCTCACCACTATGTCCTGGGACCTGGAACAATTTGGAGGACACAGTAGGTGCTCAATAAATACCCACGGAAGGGCACCTGGGTGGCTCAGTCAGTTGAGTGTCAGACTCTTGGTTTCCACTTGGGTAGCGATCCCAGCATTGTGGGATCGAGCCCCATGTTGAGCTCTGTGCTGAGCCTAGAGCCTGCTTGGGATTCTCTCTCCATCTCCCTCTGCTCCTCTCTCTATTGACTCTCTTTCTTATCAATCAATCAACCAATCTTTAAAATACATACATACATACCCACTGAATGAATTCAATGATAAACAAGGCAAAGGAGGTGCAGAGAGAGGTCACCTGCCAAGGTCACTAGCGTAGCTCATAAACAATGAAGTCAGCTATTCTTTTCCTGCACAAGGCAGTTTCTTCAAGGGACTTAGGTCACCAGTAAGGGTCCCCTATGGTGTCTCACCTGCCTCTGCTTCTACCCTGCTCTTCTCCTCTTAGCGTCTCAGTTTAAATAAGACCTCCTGCCTTAGTGGGAATAATCTTCACTGTATATGTATTCTGTGTCTCTACATATTAAATGTTTATAGAATAAAATGATAGATTTTTTTTAAAGATTTTATTTATTTATTCATGAAAGACACAGAGACAGAGAGAGAGAGGCAGAGACACAGGCAGAGGGAGAAGCAGGCTCCATGCAGGGAGCCTGACGTGGGACTCGATCCCGGGTCTCCAGGATCACACCCTGGGCTGAAGGCGGCGCTAAACCGCTGAGCTACCAGGCTGCCCAAAATGATAGATTTCTAAGTAACATTTTTTAAAAGCTCTGCCTTGGGGTTCCTGGCTGGCTTGGTTGATTAAGCGTCTGCCTTTGGCTCAAGCCATTATCCCTAGGTCCTGGGATCTAGCCCCACATCAGGCTCCCTGCTCAGAGGGGAGCCTGCTTCTCCCTCTATGTCTCTGCCTCTCTCTATGTGTGTATCTTATGATACAATAAATAAATGAAATCTTTAAAAAAAATAAATAAACAAAAGCCCTGCCTTTCCTGGACCCCAGGCTAGGGCTCAGAGGCAGTCAGACACGGGTGCAAATTCTGGCCCCGGCCGGCCCTCCCAGAGCCTCAGTATCTGTCTCTGCAAATGGAACTAATAGCAGCTGCCTCTCCAGGCCACAGGAAGAAGTCCAGGAGCCTGACCCAGGGTGAGTGCTTAGCAACAGAGGTTGTTGTTGTTACTATTCAAAGCAAAGAGGGAACGCACAAGAGGGCAGTGGCGGTATGCAGTAAAGGGTTGACTAGAAGGCCTGGGTTGTCCAAACCCTGAACATTCCAAAGGACCAGCCCTTGACTGGCTCCTAAGATAACTATCTAAGCCCTTGGAAATGTGCTTGATAAGAATCTTTGGTTTTACCTGGGGCCTTGGGCCACAGCAGCTAGTCTAGGCTAACAATGGGATTTATGGTGGGACCTTGGGCCAGGAAGTAGCCATCTGACCTCTGGAGGGGCGCTGGTGACTGAGCAGCTAAAGTCAGCCACACAAACGCTGACCGACCCTCAATAAAGATCCTGGACACCAGGTGGGGTGCGCAGCTGGATTGTGGGTTCATGCCTCACACTGACTGCAGAGATTACTTAAAAATAAAATCTTAAAAAAAAGTCCTGGACACTAGGGCTCCAGTGAGTTTCCCTGGGCAATACTCCATGCGTGCTGGCACACCTCACTGGCAAGAGAACTAAGTATCATCTTGCAAGACTCCTCTAAGAGAGACAACAGGAAGCTTGCCTGGCCTCTCCTGGACCCCACCTCCTGGACTTTTTCCTTTACTGATTTTGTCCACTATCCTTTTGTTGTAATAAACTATTACTGTGAGCATTACAGCTTTTCTGAGCTCTGTGAGTCCTGCACAGAAAATCACTGAGGCTGATCACTGATCCGACACAGCCAGGATCCCGAGAGGGGAAGGAGGATGTGGAGAATGTGGCTTGCCAACATTACTCTTTCCTGGGGTTCCACTTCTCTTTCTGGCTGCTCCTTGGCTGTCCCCCTCACGGGTTCCAGTTCCCCTTCCTGATCTCAAGGCTAGCATGTCCCAGGGCTCAGCTAATCCCCCTGATGATCTCATTTAGTACCATTTATATGCTCCCAGGGGATGCTGCCCAGCCCAGACCCCTCCCACGACCTCCAGAGCCCATATTAGCCGCCATATCTCCACCTGGCTGTCTAATAAGCATCTCAGATTCCCAAGTACAAAACTGAGCTTGCATCTTCCCCACAGATCTGCCTCCCGCCCCCACCATGTCTTCCACATCTCAGCAAATGGCAGTTCCATTCTTCCAGAGGAGCAGGCCCTAACTGCTGGAGGCACCCCCTGACTTCTTCCTTTCCCTCATTGCTCGCCCGCACAGCCAAATGCTGATCCCTTCCAACCATTACCAGCGTCTAACCACTTTTCCCCACTTCCACTGCTATTACTCTTGCTGGGGCTGCCATTATCCCTCACCTGGACAAACATAATTGACTCTGAATAGATCTCCCTGCCTCTGACAGTCTGTTCCAGAAGGTTCCTGTTATCACCTAAATCAGCACACATCCCTCCTCTGCACAGAGCTCTCCTGTGGCTCTCAGCTAACTTAAAGTCAAAGTGGAGTCCTCACCACTGCCCACAGGGCCAGACAACAGTGTACCCTCAATCCCTCTCTGCCTTCATCTCCTGCCCTCTCTCCCTCACTCACACCCCTCCATCCACAGTGCTCCCTTCCCCATTCTTCCAACTCTCCATATGTACCCCAGGGCCTTTGCATTCGCTTTTCCCTCCACCTAAAATATGCCTACCTCTCCCACCCCCACTCCTGACACCAGATATCCATTGGGCTCTGTCTTTACTCAGGTCTTAAATCACCTGTCACCTCCTCAGAGAAGCCTTCCCTGATCACCCTAAAACAAGCCCTCATGTCATCCTGCTCTATCCTGCTACTATACTCCATTGCTCTTCACAGCACTTATGGCTCTGGGGCATTCCATTTTATATCTATCTATCTATCATCTATCTATCTATCTATCTATCTATCTATCTATCTATCTCCCCAACCGGGTGCCTACTCCACAAGAACATGGCTTCATCTGTTCCGCTTACTGCTGCATCCCCCATGCTTAGAAGAGGGCGGGTTCTAAGTAGAGGCTCAGAAGATTTTTACTGAATGAATGGATAAGCTAACAAGCACATCAAGGTTCAAGGGGCCTGGTCCTCACCTGCAGCCGGGCCAGGGTGTGGTGGTAGTGGAACAAGGTGCAGAAGTCCACATGGGCTGCAAAATCCTCCAAAGCTGCCTTCTCCGCAGGGCTGGAGTGGAATTCCTGTTACCTCAGGAAGCAAAACTTCTCTTTAGGCTTCTTTCCCCCTCCTCTTGGGGAGGATGTTTTTCTCTGGCAGTCCATACGACCGAGGCTTTTTAAGATCTTGTTTTGCTTGGGGTGGGGGACAGCCAATTTTACTGACCAAGAAACTGAGCCAGCCCAGTGTAGCAGAAAACAGACAGTGGAAAGAGCTAGAAGATCAAGTTCCCGCTTTGACACTCACTCGCTGACATTCACACAATGTTTATTGTGTACCAGTCTCTGTTTGTTGGCATATTTTTCTCCAGAGGCTGTACAGAGATGGAATTATCACCCTCACTTTTCAGAAAGAGAAACTGAGGCTCAGGGGAAGTCGCTTGCTGAGGGCCACAATGTTTGTATAAAGAGAAGCTGAGACTCTAATCCAGACCTACCTGACTCCAGAACACACATATTTAATCGCCTCTTTATGCTTCCCATCTTGGTGCTCTAAGTGAATGTCTTCATCTTTCTGGACCTCTCCCCTTATCAGCAACAGAGGATCACACCCTCTTTCTCAGAGAGTGATGGTGAGAATTTGATGCAATTCTGTGTTCATATACATACCTGTGTGTTTGTGTATGTGTGTCAATATCTATGTGTGTGCTTGTGGATAAAGTCTAGCACTAGTCTAGTACTTAGTACATACAGAGGTGTTCAATAAATGATTTTTATTTAAAGGAACGATAATCCTCAATAATGACAAGTAGGATGATGATAGTTGGTTAAGAGCTTAGCTCTGGTGTCGGATCATGACTTTCAGAGTAGAGCAGGTGCCTAACGCCTCATCAGAGACCACAGTTGCTGCCCTGCTCTGGAGTCAGACCATTTGGGTTCTAACTTGGGCCACAACAACATGGCCTTGAGTAAGTAACTTTCTTTCTCCTCTTGCTTCAGTCACCTCATTTGTAAAATGGGAACAATAGTAGTCTCTCTCTTACTGCGTTGTTCTGAAGATTCAACAAGGCGTGGAAAATGCTTAGCACTGTGACATACAGTAAGAGCTCAAACAGTGTGATAATTATGATTACATCTTTGCTGGCATAATTATTACTAAGTAGTAGTAATAGTTATGATGAGAATAATTATTCTGCCCATTTTGCAGAGATCAAAACCATGCCCCAGAGAGGGTTGTTCAAGCTCCCAGAACAAATCCAGAATTGCTGCTACATCAGCATCTCACAGGTCTGTCCCGGCAGTCCAACGCCACGCCCACCTGGGAGAAGAGGAAAAGGAACTACAACTCCCAGGAGGCACCGGAACAGCCTTCTATAGCACGCAGGGCTGTGCCGCCGCGATGCCTGCCGGGAGTCGTAGTCCCCAGGCTCTTGGACCCGGGACCGGAGGTACCTGTATTAGGAGGCGGAGCAGCTGCTCCTTGGAGAACGGGATGAACCGCTCGCGGTACTGCTGGGCCCAGTCGCGGGGCTCCGTGGGGTTCCACATCTTGCGGTACTCCCCCATCTTGGTCGCCAGTGACGACAGGGCCCGGGGGTGCCCGAGGAGCGTGGGCAACAGGGACCATACTCGGACCCTGGATCCCCAGACCCCCCGGGTCACATGCAGCATCGCCAGACCCTTCCCCTGGAGCCTGAACGAGGGAAAAGGACAGGGGTCAAAGGCCATTTAAAGGAAACGCACCCTCTCCACCTCCAGGGGCTGTCCCTGCCCCGGGCAGGGCGCGAGCCCATCTGCCCATCTTGCAGCCCGTCTTGCCTTGTGCCCTCCCACAATGCTCATTTTGGCCGGCGCCCCAAGCAGGGGTCATTAGTCTTGAATCCTGGGGCGTTTTTCGGGCCCAGAGACCCTGCAGTGGTACAATGGGCTTCTGAGGGGTCTAGGCGGCAGGTGGATCTGAGGAGCATTGGAGATGGTCGGAAAGACTACCTAGGGGGTGCAGGCGGCCCTCCCCCGGCCATGCAAACCTCCGCCCTCTCCCTCACCTTAGCCAACGCTCGACTGTCATTGAGCCTCCTGCGCATGTGTAGGAAGGCGTCCTGGGTCCCTAAGGTTCGGCTTCAGCCTGCAGTAAGACGCATGCGCGCAAAGCCTGGGTCACCGAACGCCATCTTTCCCCTAACGCGCTGTCTCAACTGCGCGTGCGCAATCTTCCAGCCTTTCTTCTCTCCCCTTGTTTGAGCGCAGCGCATGCGCTGCGGAAGTGTCTCCTTGTCCGCGTGCTTCAAAGGGAAGGGGGCGGAGCGGGCGCGAGACTCCCGGGAGAACTGGGGCGGGGCAGAGCTCCCGCGCGCAGCCAGCCAACGGCGGGCGGCCCAACGTCCGCTGAGGCCACGCCCCCGCTCGTGTCAGCTCCCGAGTAGGCGGGGAAAGGGCGGGGCGGGACTTGGACGTAGCCAATCAGCTGTGGAGGAGCGAAAAGGCGGGAAAAAGCGGAACCAAAAGGAGGCTGAGGTGGAGCCAGAGACCAGGAGGGGAGGGTGGGCGGAAGGAAGAGCCGGCCTCCAGGTGACGCAGACTGGGCCTCCAGAGTAGGGGTGGCCCTTTGTCAGCATCACCCCCAAGCCCCACCACCCCCATCCCAGGTCCTTAAAGGGAAGACTCCGATTCTAAGAAGGTAGCCTGGTGCTTGGGGCCTGACCTCCTAATTCTGAGGGGAGAGCTCAGTTCTGAGACCATGTTCCCCGCACATCTGAGGTCCAGACCCCCCAGCTTGAGGAAATGCACTCTTAGGAAGATGGACTTGAATACTAAGGGGAGGCCCTTATCCTAAGAAAATAACCCCAAACCACGAGGCCAGCCTAAAAATACACCCTGAAACCCCTGGGTTCTCCATTATGGGGGCTGTCAGCACCTTGGAAGGGATTCCTCTGGCTCAGACCTTCCAGGGGTTCTGGTCTACATTCTGGCACCCCCTTGTCCCTGGAAGATCCTTCTCTAGACTTCCCACCCAGAGCACATAGTCCTCAGAATGACCTCCCGGCTCCCGGGTCAAGGATGTGACCCCAGTCTCCCAGCCTTCTCCCCACGCCTTCTCCCCGCTCTGGGATCCCCTCGCCCTGCACCTCCACCTCCGGGTACCCGGGCAGCCCCCTCAGCTGACAGCCTCCTCAGCCTGTGTTCCTGACCCCTGGGACCCCCATTCCTGGGACCCCCAGCAGCCCCTTCACATCGTGTCCCCATCTCTGGAATTCTCAGAAGCTCCCTTCCCCTTCACCCCATTCATGGGACCCTCAGCCACCCTCTTGCCCTGCACCCCCACCTCTGGGACCCCCAGCAGCCCCTTCACCCCCAAGCCCCAACTCCTCAGAACCCTGGTAGACCCCACACAACCTCATTCCTGGGACCCTCCAGTACCCTCTACCCCGTGCCCCTCTTCCTGGGACCCCTGGCAGCTCCTTCACCCCACGCCTCTGACTCTGACCTCCCACCATCCGTCTTGTCTTGCAGCAGCCGAGCCCAGGGTGGGCCTGGAGCCTCTGGACAGCGGCACCCAGCAGGCAGCACCCAGTATCCCCCCTCCCGCCCCCCAGGGACCCAGAAGCAGCCGCCATGCACATCCCTGAAAGCCTCCAGGACCTGGCTGATAGTGAAGCTGTGCAGTTTATGAAGAGACCAAAGACAATCACCCGGATCTTTGCAGGGGTGAGGCCCTCCTATGGGGCTGACTGCCCCATGGGTGACAGGAAATAGCAGTTCTCCCCTTTCAGACACAGTGTGGAGGGAGTCAGGGGGAAGTCTGGGCTTTTTTTTTTTTTTTTTTTTAAGATTTTATTTATTTATGAAAGACAGAGAGAGAGAGAGAGAGAGAGAGGCAAAGACACAGGCCCAGGGAGAAGCAGGCTCCATGCAGGGAGCCTGACATGGGACTTGATCCTGGGTCTCCAGGATCATGCCCTGGGCTAAAGGCGGCGCTAAACCACTGAGCCACCCGGGCTGCCCAAAGTCTGGGCTTTTTGCTGTGCCACCTCCAGTGCTCTCCTTTGACAGAGCTGGAAACTGAGGGCCAGGGAGATGATGAGACTTGACTGGGGTCATGGGAGTAGATGAATCAGATCCAGGGTCCTAAGCCAGAGCCTCTCCTTCCAACCCCTTCTGGAACCTGTGGATGGAGAAGGATACAAAGGGCCTGGCTTAGAATCCTGGCTCAGCCCCATGCTGCCCACATAGGGTGGCACACTCCCCGCTTTGCCTGGCCTGGGCCTAATTGAATCAGCAGGATTGCCACCTTTCCTTCTCAAAAATGCCACGTTTTGTTGGATAACGTACCCAGTCACCCTATGTCTGAATGACCTTGAGGAAGTGACTTGATTTCTCTGAACCTCTATAGCCTTGCGTATAAGAGGCCCTGCATGTAGGAAAGACCGTTCTGAAAGTGAAACCAGTTAATGCCCCTAAACTGATAAGCGTGAACCTGGAAGGTATTAATCGCGCTTTCAATTTGGGGGACCGAGGGTGACGGGCACTTGTGTTCTCCCCCAGGGGAAGGGGGGAATTAGGAATTCCACATCCAGGTTCCGAGTCCCTCACGGGCAGTTAGCCCTTCTGCTCCTCACCACAACCCTATGACATGAACATGGCTACCTCTGTTTGACCCAAGGGGAAGCTGAGGTTCGCAGAGGTTGAGTGACTTGCCCAAGGACGTCACCCAGCTGGCAGGCAAGTCAAAGGATTCTCACACCTCCAAGGCTCTGGAAGGAAAAGTGGGTGGTGGGGGGAGGAGGAGGCCCAGCTGGCGTGGAGTGGCGTGGGGAAGGGGGAGGGAAGGGCCACGGACCGTGCCAGACGTTTTGGTCACGGACTCTGCCCGCCGCCTCCATCCTCCCTCCCTCCCTGCCCTCTCCTCCTTCCCCCCTGGCCTGGCTCCTCAGTAGGGAGTCTCTGGGCAGCTGGTGCTCTTGTCCTTCTCACTGCCGCCTGCCAGCTGGTGTCTTAACTGATGAATCTTTGCTCCTTCCCTGGGGATGAGCCAAGGAGGGCGTGGAAGGAGGTTGGACTCTGGCTTCAGAGGGCTCGGGTCCCTCCAGCCCAGCTGAGCCCCCTCCCTGAGTTTCCAGTTCCCAGGGTTCAGGCCAGCAGCCCAAGGTTTTCAGGGTCGGTGGACGGGACAGCCCACAGGCCGGGAAGTCAGGAGAACTGGATCCCAGTCCCCACCTCCTTCGCTGACCTTGAGAGGATGCATCCCCTCTCTGGGCCAATCATGAGAACTACCATCAGGCCTTGGCCCCACCCCCTCTTCACAGCACAGAGACAGACTGGGAAACTGAGGTTCCAAGAGGTGAATGATTTGCCCATGGCCACACAGCTGGCAGAGTCAGACGCGTCTGGCTCTTTCCACTCCACCATAATGGCTTCGATTTATCACCTGTGAAACAGAAATGAATCAGTAACATCTACCACGTGGGGCTGGTGCGAGGGAGGTAGGGCAGGTAAAATGGATACAGGCTCAAATGATGGATGGGCCTTCCAGTCCTCGACCTGGCTCTGTCCCCAAGCAGCAGAGCAAAATGCTCCCCTTATGTGGACTCCTAGCTCCAAAACAGGGGATGGATGTGGACAGCCTTGGAGAATGTTAAAGTGCCAGACAAAAGAGGGACTCCTTGTCATTGTTATGTTATGATTTTTATTGAGAGAAGGCAATTAAGGGGAAGGATGGAGGGGGATGGACAGAAGCTGAGGAGTTTAGGGGCCGAACATTTGCCTCCTCCATCCTCATCTGAAGGGCAGGGCAAGAGCAACACACATTGGCTGAGGTCCAAGCTGGTGGTGGGAAAAGAGAAAAGCGGTCCCTATCCAGGCAGAGTTCAAATTCTAGTGAATTCCTTCCTCTCACCTACTCCCCCACTCCCGTCCCCAACACCGCCACATCCAATCAATCACCAAGTCCAATTTTACGTCCTAAATATCACTGGACTCCCCAGAGCTCTGACCTCAGCTCAGGTCTCCACATTTCTGCCCAGGCCTTCCCACCAATCCCCTCCCTGGTCTGTCGGCCTCTGGTCTTGCCCCCTCCGATCCATCGCGACCCTGGATATTGTGTCTGACTCCAGGGCCAAGTTTAACCCCAGCCACCCTCTGCTCAGAACCCTTCCGTGCCTGAAGTTAAATCCAAGTAAGAAATTTCACTTTCCATGGCTCCTAAATCCAGGCCTCTCCATCTGGTGTCCAAGGCCTCTGAGGCTCTGGCTCCCACCTACTTTTCCAGCCTCATCTCACACTCCATCCCTCGGGTGAGATTTCTCTCCAGTCCCCGAAGGAGCCCCCTTCTGCAGCTTCTGGCTTTTGCAAACACAGTTTACACCCCCCTGGAATGCCCTCCCTCCCCTATCTGCCCAACAAACTCCTCATTCTTTAACATGCAATTCAGGCCTCACCTTATTTCCTCCTGAATCAGCCCCAGAGCTATGGTTCTGGCTCAAACCTCGACTCTCTCCCAGAACCCAGGCTGCAGCCTCCTGCCTGGCCTTCTGACCTCCAGACTCACCCCCTCCAGTCTATCTCTACCCAAGGCCTCAGATCTGCCCCTGTCTTCCCCTACTCACAGCTCTGCTGTGGCTCCCTATTTGCCCTCCAGACAACCTTATCGTCCTGCACTACTCCATACAGCCATCACCTCATCCAGAAAGCCTCCCTGGGGCAACTCCCACCGCCCACCTCATACACACTAGTCCCTTCTGTATCTGGCATGGACCTTACCCCACTGCATGGTGACTGTCTGGGGCAAAGCATGGAGCTTAACATTTTCACTGAGTGGCACCGCTAGGAACCCCTGCCTTTCAGGCGTCTGGTTCAGCTTGTGTCAGTATAACAGGGCCTTAAAGTGGGCTCAGGAGCTAGGCAGCTTCTGTTCAAATCCAGGCTCCAGCACCTACCAGCCCATTGGTTTGGGGCAACTCCTCAGCCTCCCTGGGCCTTGGTTCCATTTTCTAAAGAAATGGGGCTGTTAGTAGTAACCCCCCTCTTAGGGTGGCTGCAAGGATGGTTCAGGTGTGAAGTGCCTGCATGGCATTTCATAAATAAATGCCGTAGAAGACAAGTAGAGACACAGACTGTGACACTACAGTGTGCTGTCTGCAGCAGGCACAGGTGAGAAGCTAGTGTATCAGGGATGTTGTATTTGCTTTTTTAAAAAAGTCCTGGGGGCAAATAAATAAATAAATAAATAAATAAATAAGTAAGTCCTGGGGGAAAAAAGGGGGGGGGGAAGAGGGGAAAAAATGAAAAATGGTAATGTTCGTTAGGTACTGAATGCTACATCTCTGACTGTACTTGTGTGTGTTTGAAATGCTTCACAAATTTATTTTAACAAGTTGAGAGGAACAAGGGGAGTGGGGAGGGAAGAGGAAGAAATGGCAGGCCCAGGGAAAGGCCTGGCAGGCAGAGATCATCACAGGGGTGACAAATGCTTCTGGACCTCCTCACACGCCCCAGGCACTGCTAAGTATTTTGTATGGGCACCTGGGTTTGGTGGCAGGTACTTGTTTGGGGTGGCAGAAGGGGAGCATGGGTGAGGTGGGGGAGGGAGGCGGGGAGTGGAGAGAGAGAGACGAAGATGGAAAAGTGCAGGAGGGCAGGGTGTGGAAGGACCTCTGTGGAGGCTTGTGGGAGGTAGGCAGAGAGGGGTGGAGACTGGAGGCAGGGAGGCCAGGGAGGAGGATCCAGTGGTGGGGAGAGGATGAGACCTGAACCAGGATGGAGAGAGGAGGTGAGGAGCTTTAGGAGGGATAAGCTTAGAAGCCCTGAGGACGTGACAGGGTGAGGGACAGGGCCCACTGTTCCCAGACAGGGACCCAGGGGGTTGTGCAGGTTCTGTGGACACAGCTCTGCTCTGGCCCACTGGGATTGGATTCCCCGCTCCTGCACCCACAGGTCTTCTCCCTCATCGTCTTCTCCTCCCTGTTGACCGATGGCTACCAGAACAAGACCGAGTCCTCAAAGCTCCACTGCGTCCTCAATGGCAACAACGTGGCCTGCAGCTTCACCATAGGAGCCGGCCTCCTGGCTTTCTTCAGCTGCCTGACCTTCCTCGCCCTGGATGCCCACGAGAGCCGCATCGGCAGCACCCGCTTCAAGACGGCCTTCCAGCTCCTGGACTTCATCCTGGCTGGTGAGCACCAACTCCCCACCCCGGGGATGACCCACCCAGAGCTGCCCCTTTAGCCCCTGGAGGCCCCTGGGACACCTCCCTTCGCCACCCAGCTGGCCCACCGTCCTCCACACGTGACCTGAAGCCTCACCCCTCCCTTCTGGAAGCTCTTCTGCACCTGCTGTTTCCCCCCAGGGAATTATTACTCATCCTTTAGACTCAGTGTAAGGGTCACCTCTTCTGACCCCCAGGCTAATTCTAGAAGCCTCCCTTCTGCCCTGCTTTTTCCTCACATTCACCTCCCTTCTTCACAGAACATTTCTTGAAAAGCCACCCGGTGGTGGGAGGTGGGGTTCCAGCACAGAGCCAGGCCGACGGGAGTTTGAAATCTCAACTCGGGCGCCTGGTAGCCCCGTGGGCTCAAGCGGCTCTCTTCCCCTCTCTGAGCTTCAGTAGAAGCTGAGATGAAAACCCCCACAATGCAGGACTTTTTCTGAGCACGAAATGAGAAAAAGGAGGCCTGGAGTAACGTTGACCTTCTCTGGGCACTTCCCACATGTCAGGCCCAGAGCCAGGCGCTCCACGTGCCTGGTCTCATTGATTCCCCAGACCCACCTGAGGAGGGAAGTCCTGCTCCTCTCCCCATTTTGCAGAGGAGGAAACAGGCTTGACGAGATTATGTAATTGGGCACACAGCTGCTGATTGGCAATCCCAGGCTTCAGAACAAAGTCTTGCCTCCTAACCACTGCCCAGTACTCTAGAGACTGGCACACAGTAAGCACCAAATAACTGAGTTCCTTTGCCCCAGGACCTGGGGTTCCCTCCTTGCAGTGTGATGTTAACTATCCCCACCTCCTCCTCACCCTCTGCACCAGGCCAACCCCAGCGTTCCGGGGCTGGGAGGGCCCTCAAAGGCTGTTGACTCCAGGGCCATCCAAAAGAACTTTCTGTGAAGACAGAAATGTTCCATAGCCACATTCCCCAATTATGGGAGCCACTGGCCACATGTAGCCACCAAGCACTTGAAGGGTGGCCAGTGCAACCTGCATTTTTAAATTCTATTTTAATTAACTGAGATGCAGATGGCCACGTGTGGCCAGTGGCTCCCGTAGTGGACAGCCCACCTGCACTCCAGCAGTGTACTTTATGGAGGGCATGGAGGGAGAGACCCCTCGGCCAGCCTCCGGCCTCACCCTTCCTGAGCCAGGCTACCCCTGTCCCTCTTCTCTCCTGCAACCCCCAGTCCTGTGGATAGGCATCTGGTTCGTGGGCTTCTGCTTCCTGGCCAACCAGTGGCAGCATTCACCACCCAAAGGGTTCCTCCTGGGAAGCAGCAGTGCCAAGGCCGCCATCACCTTCGCTTTCTTCTCCATCTTCACCTGGGTGAGGATGGGTCCCCTCTGCAGGGTGGGGTTGGGGGGCTAGAACATTCCCGCTCTCAGCTCCTCCGGGAGTGAGGGATGGCTCCGCCCAGGGCCTCTGCTAGCTCCTTCTGGGATGGGGCAAATTGGAAAGAAGGCTCCCCTTAGGGTGAGCAGATGCAGCCCAGCCTTAGGCATCATGCTGTGTACCCTTGTCCAGCGAGCAGTGAGCACAACCGTACCCTGTTGTCCCCCTCCTGGACCAGTCCCCAGTCCCAGTCCCTCTCTCCCCTAACCCAAGCCAGCCTTTGGCATGCCCTTTCCTGCCCACAGATTTTCCAGGCCTACCTGGCCCTCCAGGACCTCCGGAATGATACTCCAGTCCCTTACAAGCGCTCCCTGGATGAGGGTGGCGTGGTGCTGACCACCCTCTCCCCGCCCTCTGCCACCAGCCCTGTGAACACACCCACCACTGGCCCCAACAACCTGAGTTATGCCGGTTCTGCCCCGTCCCCCTATCTGACCACTCCGAAGGCCCCCCGCCTCGCTATGATGCCTGACAACTGAACATCCTCCTCTACATCAGTAAAGAGATAATCCTCCCTCCAGAAAAGTTTCTGAAAACAGCCCTCTGTCCTTCTCATGTCTGTTCCTCTTTGGTCTTTGGAGTGGCCAGGGGTGGGGAGAGATCCTGAGGTCGCCTCAGAGTCTCTGCAGTGGGCCACCTTTCCACACCACCTCTTGGACTCTCCATCTGGGTACCACTGTGATGGTAGCACACCCCAGTGACAGGAAGGGGACATTCCTTGTGGCCCCTTCAATCCTCACACGGGCAGTAGGAAGGAGGCACAAGGCACTCCAATGCAGTCAAGTAAGCTCGTGTTCAGAGAAAGAGAAAACGCTTCTGCCCGTGGAGAGAATACTAGGGAGGAAGCAGGGCCAATAAACACTGGAAGCAGCCCTTCCACTCACCCCAGTGACAAGGGACCCAACTCAAAACCAAGGAACAGGGGATGGTGAGTCCGTAAATGAGAACAGGGGATACCCCTGTCTGCAAATATTTATGAGGCTGCCTTGGGGAAAGAAGAAAGGATTTTATTCTACAACGCAGAAGGCAAGTGGGGACTCGTGCCCAGGCCAACAGGGGACCCCAGTGAGTGAAGCACTCTATAAGGGAGTAGTGGGGACAGGGGGTGTCTGGGAGTGGCAGCCTTCACTCAGCACCCACCATTCAGCACCACGGGGCCTCAAGTGCCTTAGGGCAGCGCTGTGCAATTAAAATGTAATGCAAGCCAGGGGGCAGTGAGGGCCAGAATATGAAACCTTCTAGCAGCCACATTAAGGAAAGTAGGATGAAACAATTGAAATTAATTTTCACATATTTTATTTAACCCAGTATATCCAAAATATGATCATTTAGTTTATTTCAACATGTCATCAATATAAAAATTGAGGTCTCTCTTACATTCTTTCCTATGAAATTTCTGAAATGCGCAGACACCACAGCTTAAGACCCACCACATTTCAAGCGTGGAGCTAATGCCTACAGTATTGGGCAGCCGAGCTCTAGAGCCTTCTTCTGGCTTTTCCAGAACAATCAGAAACCCCTTTCTTTTTATGTGGAGTTCTTTGGCAATGGGTAGAGCAAGAAAAAATGTTAATGTTATGCAGGCCAAACAAAACACACCCACAGGAGGGCCCCTGTGGCCTGCAGAGCATTCATTTACAAACTGGACAAAGGGATACTAGTTGTGTGGGGGGGTCACATGTGGATTCTATGGTCCCCCCCAACCTTTTTTTTTGAGGTTTCCTGGGTGGCAGGCCCCATGCTCGGGACTGAAGGTACAAAAATAAATAAGATGTGGTCCCTGTGGGCATCTAGGGAAATAGCAGCAGGGCAGTGGAGTGGGCAGTGCTCTGATGTTTGAAACAGGAAGATCCCAAGCACTTATCCTCACTCTGTCTAGCTGGATAAGCTGGGATGTGGCACTTAATTTCTCTGGGCCAAGCTGTCTTGGCCGGAAAACTAAAGACTCGGACCAGATTTAGATTGATGGTTTTCAGGCTGCATACAGAGAGGTGCCACCACCCCATCACGAATCAACCCAAGCAGCCCTGTTTCTGCGTTTTCCCTATCAGGCTTCTGGGTAAATTCCCATAAGTGGAAGGTGCTTTGGCTTACAAAAAAGAGAGAAACAAAAACAGTTGAAAATCCACACAGCGGTGGCGAAACACATAAGCTGCAGCATCAGGAAGCCCAGGTACAAACGCCAGCTCTGCCACTCGCCTCTACGCATTGGTTTCCTCCTCCACAAAGTACCCCCCCTTTGGGGCTTGCTGTAAGGGTCCAGAGAACTCATCCACATAACACACATGCTGGCTGGTACTCATGCTAGGCAAACACCAGCTACCTGCCTCCTAAAGCTTCCAGAGCCATCCTACAGAACCGAACATTGTTCGAGAAGGTCTTTGGGGGGGCATCTAGCGAGTCTGCCTACACCAGGGGGCAAAACTCCAAAGGCTGACAAAGTCTAGGCAGGTAAGGCAAGTGAAGGAAACCAGCCAGGTGTGAAGCCAGTCCAGAGGGAGATGTGGAAAATATTGTGTTTTTAACTGCATGAAACAAAAACAAAACCACAGCACCAGCCGGATAATGAATGGTAGCAACCCCTCAGCCAAGTCCTGGGGATTGTGATGGAAGGCTCACACCCCATCCATTCAGCTCCAGCCATCTGTTGCCACCCGGAAGCGAGGACCCACATTGTCAGATTGACAGATTTTTTTTTCCCCAAGAGAAGCCAGAAATCCAGATTTCAATGTGAAAATCTGATTTTTAAAGGCTGGCAACAGATTCCATTTATTTATTTATTTATTTATTTATTTATTTATTTATTTAAGAAAACAGAATGGCTCAGCAAAATGCCAAATGAGGGTAGGATGGGGGCTGCCCATTGGTGACCTCTAAAACATGTTCTTGAAAGTCCTCTGCCACCCTGGGATTCGGGAGAACAGCCAGGGAAGTTCTGTGCCAAGATAAAGAGAATCTTCAAGACTTTTTTTTTTTCTGAAACCTCTTCCACAGCACAGCCGTGAGGAGGGTGGCGCTCTGAGTCCTAGGGAACCCAGTTTCTCACCTTCCTGCTCCTCCCAGGACTCGGTTGCTGGCAGGCCGGTCAATGGGATAAAGCAGAAGCCGAGGGAAGGGTGAGGAGGGACCCCACAAACACCAGAGAGAGGGCAAGGAGTAGCGAAAGAGGCATCATTTTCCTCGGTTTATTTCAAGAGAACAAAGAATCAACCATCAATTCTGTACAAAAACGTGGCTGTTGAGCCAAATGGTGACCCTCAGGCCAACCCCCTTGCCATGCCCGGCCCCTCGTCCCCCCTAAATTGTCAAAAAATGAGGATAAGCCCAAAAAACCCAAACTCTGGAAAAAAATTATATTGAAAAATCAGGGAGACTGTTCCTCCCCTCCTTCCTCTCCCCAATCCTGAACTTTGAGGGGGGTTTTGTGGGGGAGGCTGTGTTCATGGCCATGGTGGGAGGTCAGACAGGTGAGTGTCTGCAGATTTAGCATTTGGCAACTGGCGAGGCTGGAGGGTAGGATCTGGGAGGGAGCCGAGCGGCTTGGAGGAGGGCAAAGATATGCCACCCTGCCCCATAGGACACTCAAAAACAGTTTATAAAAATTGGGGGCCAGAGAGTAGAAGAGAGAGGAGTCATCAGAATCAAAAACTAAATAGTGGAAAGATTTTTTTTTTTCTTTTCTAAAAGGCAAAAAACTACAAACACCCCAGGTCCTGAGCTCCCCAAGACTTGGGTCCTCCACCACCCCCCTGAAACCTGGCAGGAGGGGGGCTGGGGAGTGCGGAGAGGTTGGTTCTTTAAAAAGTCACCCCTGGACGGGAAGGGAAGGCTCTTCGTCTTTCGCTGCCTTCCTCTGCGTCTCTCGGGCTGCCGAGGAGAGGGATGGCGGAGCCAAGGGCTATGCCGGCAAACTCAGCTTCTTCCCCTTCAGGACTGCAAGGAGACAGAGGGAGTGGACATTACCAAGGGGCCCTGCAGCAGGGATGGCCTCCCACACCCACTTGGACGCTGGGCTGGCGGGGCATCCTGGAGGGTCAGCCGCAGGACCCTGGATCATAAGCTGGGAGGACAGGCCTGAATTGCCCAGGGGTGAGCTAGGCAAACAGGGAAGAGGCACTGCATTTTGTCTAGTGCCAGCTTCCCCAACCACCCTCAAAAGACATTTGGGTTCCAGGTCTCAGAAGGATAGGGTCCGGGATCCCTGGGTGGCGCTGCGGTTTGGCGCCTGCCTTTGGCCCAGGGCGCGATCCTGGAGACCTGGGATCGAATCCCACATCGGGTTCCCGGTGCATGGAGACTGCTTCTCCCTCCTCTCTCTCTCTCTGTGACTATCATAAGTAAATAAAAAATTAAAAAAATAAAAATAAAAAAAAAAGAAGGATAGGGTCCAAGGGCCCGGTAGGGCTGGCCAGGTGCCACCACCCCTCCCACCCTCCCAGCCTCAATCCAGAGGGGCCACAGGCTGCCTCCACACTCTGCTCTTACTGCCTCTTCTTTTTTTCTTTCTTTTCTTTTTTTAAAGATTTTATGTATTTATTCATGAGAGACAAAGAGAGAGATAGGCAGAGACACAGGCAGAGGGACAAGCAGGCTCCTTGTGCAGAGCCTGATGCAGGACTCGATCCCAGGACCCTGGGCTCATGACCTGAGCCAAAGGCAGACAGTCAACCACTGAGCCACCCAGGCGTCCTCCCTTCTTTCCTTCACACTGACCGACTCCTCATGTCTCAGCTCCCTGCTTCCCACCACCTCCTCAGAGCATCCCCCATGTAAAGCAGCCCCCTCACCCTCCCTGATTGTTCGCTGACACATCCGTGGTTTCTCTGAGCTCTTCCTGCTGTTTGCAACCATCTCTCTCTCCTTGTTCATTCACCATCACCCCCTACTAGAACACAGGGGACGGGAGGGCCACCTTTTCCTTCTGCTGCAGCCCTAGAGTCTGGCCAGGGACACAGAAAGTACTGAACACATTGGTTGGTTAGTTGGTTGAATGAATGAACCTTGATGGGCCTGAGTCTCTGAGGGGAGGACAGAGACCAAGCAGCAGAGAGGAGGTCCTTCCTTCTCTGAGTGCTGCTGGGGTCGGGGAGATAGGAATTGCTTTTTATGGGATCTGGAACCTCAGAGCGGGAGGGCCTAGGACAGAATCTGAGAGAGGGAAAGTCAGGAGGCCACTCCTGCTCTCTCTTTGTCCTGTCTCAAATGCCCAGGGGCTGGGAAGAGGGTTGCCAGCTCTGAGTGGTCAAAGGAGGAAGCTGCTCTGCAAGCAGACAGCCCCCTGTGCCTCGCTGCTCTTTCCTCAGGGATGCAGGGCCTAGGAGAACAATGCCTTGGTTCTTAGGTAGGCAGGGGCTGGACATCTGAAATCCCAGGAGGGCAGTGAGCCTGGGACCCCAGAAGCTAGGAGAGGAAGCCTTCCCGCCATTGAGTGATCCAGGGCTAGGGAGACGGAGCTTGGCCCCAGGGAGGGCGGGAGCCGGAGAAGGAGCAGGATCCCCTGCAGCCGGCCCTCCATGTTGCCTACCTTTGGTGATGTAGAGGTAGAAGAAATCGCAGTAGAGGACAGTCTGGACTAGGCCTGCTACGATGGCAATGAGGTCGAAGAAGCCCTCGAAGTGGTAGCGCCAGATCCAGTTGAAGAGATAAAGCGTGCGGTAGACGCCCAGAGCAAACAGGTAGTGGCTGGTGATGGTCTCTGCCTCGCCCGTCTTGCTCACCATGAACAGTTGTGGCAGGATGGCTACCGACTCCAGGTAGATGGAGAAGGTCCAGAGGATCTGTGTGGAGGGCAAGAAGCAGGGGCAGACAGTAGGGTGAGACGAGGGGACAGGGCAGGAGAGAAGGTAGGGGATGGTGGAGAGAACGGGAACAGCGATGCTGACCCAGCACCCACTGAATGCCAGACACCACCCTGCCCATGTCACATGTACCCTACCATCTATTTTTTTTTAATTTTTTATAGATAATATTCTGTTTCTTTCTTTATTTTTTTTAAAGATTTTATTTATTTATTCATGAGAGACACGAGAGAGAGAGGCAGAGACACAGGCAGAGGGAGAAGCAGGCTCCCTGCAGGGAGCCCAATGGAAGACTCAATCTGGGATCCCAGGATCATGACATGAGCCAAAGGTAGACGCTCAACCGCTGAGCCACTCGAGCATCCCTGTACCCTCCCATTTAATCCTTACCATCAACCCCATGAGGGAGATCCTGTCATGGACATCCCCATTCTACGGATCAAGAAACTGAGGTTCAGAGATCTGTCCGAGACCACATGGCGAGGAAGCAACACAGCTGCGATTCAAACCAAGGGTTTGGAGGCAGTGCTCATGAGCATTTTGTAGCCATGCCTCCAAAGGCAGACCAGGCTGGAATCTCAGCTCTGAGATTTTCCTTCTATGAGACCTTGGGCAAAAGACCCAGGTTCTCCGAGCCTCCACTTCCTTATTTCTAAAATGGGGCTGATTTTCCCACCCTTAGGGGGGTGACATTCAATGTGAAATCTTTAGAGACATGAATCAGGCTCTATCACTCCCGGTCACTGCTTCTTATCACAACCAGAGTAAGATCCAAATTCTTAACTTTGGCCGTTCCAGCCTAATCTCTTACTCGCTACTTTGCTCTCCAGGATGCAGTCTTCTATCTGGTCCTTTTTTTTTTTTTTTTTAACTTTTTTTTTTAACTTTTATTTATCCATGATAGTCACAGAGAGACAGAGAGAGAGAGGCAGAGGGAGAAACAGGCTCCATGCACCGGGAGCCTGACATGGGATTCGATCCCGGGTCTCCAGGATCGCGCCCTGGGCCAAAGGCAAGCGCCAAACCACTGCGCCACCCAGGGATCCCCTATCTGGTCCTTCAATACACTACACTCTTTCCTGCCCCAGGGCTTTTGCACTTGCTGTTCCCTCAGCTCTTCCCCCAGAATGTCACATTTGGCCTCTTCTACTTCCTTGCAGCCTCATTCATCCATCACCTCTGAGAGAGGCCTCCCCTGACTAGTCCTACCCCTAGGACTGTCATATCACCCCCTCTATTCTTCCCAGGAGCTCTTGCCAGAATAAGAGCAAGCTCCATGAGGTCCAGGATCCTATATCTTGTTCACTCCATGGCCACAGGGCCAGGCATATATTCAATGCCTGAATGAACGAGTGAGTGAAGCTCCCCATGTGCTTGTCTGTTGCTGGCCACCATTTAGGAAACAGTGACAGTCATCACTTGTGAGCAGGACAGGGCATCGTAGGAGGGGGAAGGAGAGACTAGACATCCACCAGCATCCTCTCAGTCCTCAGCAACCTGAAAGTCCCACCTGGGGTGACTTCTGGTCTGTAGACCCACTGAAACCTCCCCTCAGAGAATAAGACCAGGTGGCAGTTGGAGCTCCTCCTCAGTTGTTTTGGTTTGTGAGAGAAAAGCAGGGAATGTCAGCGTGCATTCACAACTCACGCTTACGTAGCCTTTACCATATCCAAGGCATGGCTCTACCACCTTACGGGTAGTTAACTGGCTTATGTCTTAAACCTAGAAAGTGAATCCTATTGTTATCCCCATTATACAAATAAGAAGACTGAGGCCTGAGGTCGCACAGCTACACTATGGGGAGAAGCAGATTCCTACTCAGGCACTGGACTCCAGCACTTGCTCCCATAATCACTCCCATAGCACAGCTCTTAGCAAGTCAGGTTTATTGAGGCTCTCAAAAAATGCCCTCATTAAATTGATGCACACCCACCTGTGACCCCCGGGGTCACCCTTGAGGAAGAGAATTATGATGTAAGAGGAAATGGAAGGTCACGTTTTCATCACGTTTATTTTATCTATGATGTCTGAATTCTTTTTTTTTTTAATTCTTTTTTTTATTTTATTTTTTATTTTTTATTTATTTATGATAGTCACAGAGAGAGAGAGAGAGAGAGAGAGGCAGAGACACAGGCGGAGGAAGAAGCAGGCTCCATGCACCGGGAGCCTGATGTGGGATTCGATCCGGGGTCTCCAGGATCGCGCCCTGGGCCAAAGGCAGGCGCCAAACCGCTGCGCCACCCAGGGATCCCTGATGTCTGAATTCTTAAAGAGTAGTTTTCTTCTAGGATTCACTAATAATTTTTTTTTAGCATGCACCAATTAATAGCCTGGGCTTTGCAAGCAGGTGGACCTGGGTTCCAATCCTGTGAGCTCTCCTCTCTGAGCCTCATCTCAGCTCCAAGAAATGGGGATAAGGATGTCTGCGTCCTGGGTGCCCAAGGGGTCAGAAAGGACGACGTATCTAGAATAGCCAGCACAGAGCTGGACACACAGCGGGTGCCAATACTTTGCACAAGTGACCTCCTCCCTCTGAATGAGGGAACTGCAAAAGCTAGAGTAAAGTGTCCTAGGTTCCAGTCTGGCCACCTCCGTCTAGAACAAGCCCCAGTGCTTTCCCTGAGCCTCTGTTTCCACATCTGCAAAATGGGTAAGTGCACCGGAAAAGTGATGAGGATGGTATGTTTGCAAAGGCCAGGGCTACACCCAAGCCAGGGTTCCTGCCATAGCACAGCAGCCTCCCACTCCCATCCCTGGGCTAAAGGTGCCCTCAATCAAATTTGTCTGGCCTACACAGTGGTTTTAGAAATATATTTTGAAAAACAAAAGAAATATATTTTGAGGGGAGCCTGGCTGACTCAGTCCAAGGAGCAGGCAACTCTTGATCTCGAGGTTGTTGAGTTCGAACTTCACTTAGATGTGGAGTTGTTGGGTTTGTTTTTTGTTTTTTGTTTTTAAGATTTATTTACTCATGAGACACACAGAGAGAGAGGAAGAGACACAGACAGAGAAAGAAGCAGGATGCCTGTGAGGAGCCCGATGCAAGACTCGATCCCAGGACCCCAGGATCATGCCCCGAGCCAAAGGCAGATGCTCAACCACTGAGCTATCCAGGCGCCCCTAGATGTGGAACTTACTAAAAAAAATTAACTTAAAAAAGAAAAGAAAGATATTTTGAATATGTGGCCAAATTTGTCAAACAATATCTTTCAGGATAACTCCTAAATTGTGGCCTCTGTTGAAAACAGCACATCTGGCCACTCCGACAAGGCCGGAGGAGGCTCAGGGGAGAGAAGGCTGCTCTGATTTTCTGATTCCTGCAGAAGATCACAAACTTAGCACAGGCCATCTCAAAATTCAAAAACCCCAGGAGTTTGTACAGGTGCTACTAAAATGCCATAGAAAAAAAAAAACATGATTTTTAGAAGTTTCAGCATGGTATTAAACTTTAGTCATGAAACTAACATTGACACAGTACTTGCTACCTAGTGCCAGACACTGTGCTTTACCAATATGAACCTCTCTTTAGGGATCCCTGGGTGGCGCAGCGGTTTGGCGCCTGCCTTTGGCCCAGGGCGCGATCCTGGAGACCCGGGATCGAATCCCATGTCGGGCTCCCGGTGCATGGAGCCTGCTTCTCCCTCTGCCTGTGTCTCTGCCTCTCTCTCTCTCTCTCTCTCTCTCTGACTATCATAAATAAAGAAAAATTAAAAAAAAAAAAAAAAAAAAAAACCTCTCTTTAGAACCTTATGAAGTAGGAACTGATTAGCCCCATTTTACAGACAAGAAAAATCTACAGAAAAATTATAGACTTGCCCAAAGTCTCACAGCTGCTAAGTAGTAGAAGCTGGCTTTGAGTCACCCTCGCTCTGTGGTTCCATGGTCTATATGTTTAACCATGAGATCATGCCACATGATCAGTAAATCCTCACAATGACCTGATCGGAACTTTACAGATAGGGAAACCAAGGCACAGAGAGGTCAAGTCATATGCCCAAGGTCATGCTAATAGAAAGTAGCAGATATGGGATTCAAATCCAAGTAGCCTGAGCCCAGAGCCCCCGTTCCCAATTCCTGAGCTACTCATGAAGCCAGTGACCTTGGACAAGTCACTTAGACTTCCTAAGCCTCGGTTCCCTCATCTGTAAAATGGGGCTGCTGTACACAGTAATGAGTTAATGTACACAAAATGCTTAGAGCAGCACCTGGAATGCAGTGAGTGCTGCTGTTAGTGCATTAATATCATTCCACCTCCCAAGTCTGTGTGCTGAACTCATGTATCCTAAAATAAGGATGTCTGGCGGCGCCTGTGTGGCTCACTCGGTTAACTGTCTGCCTTCGGCTCAGGTCACGATCCCAGGGTCCTGGGATGGAGCCTCACCAACAATCTCCTTGCTCAGCACGGAGTCAGCCATTTGCTCTGCCCCTCCCCTTGCTCATGCTCCTTCTCCCTCCATCAAATAAATAAAATCTTTAAAAATAATAATAAAATAAAATAAGGAAGTCTGAGCAAACCCTGCACAAGGAAGCCTTTGAGAGGGTCCACTGTCAATAGCTGTCCTGCCATCCACCACTACAGGGACCGTGCCACATAGCCTACCTCTAGAGGGGTAAAGTCATGGTTGACCAGGAATGCCAGGATGGCCGTGGGAACAACGAGGAACTCCACTCGGAATGTGTCATGGTTCCCATCATAAGTGGCTTTGAACTTGCTGTAAATCATCCAGACTGTGGTGAAGGAACAGGCAATGTAGACCACCTGTCAATGGGGATGATGAGGAGGGCACTTCAGCTGAGCACCCAAGATTCCAAACTAGGAGTTTGGAACTCTGGCCCCCCCCTCCCTCAGACCCAGGAGTCCTCACCTCCAGCCCCTCCTCCCCCAGACCCTGGAGTCCTCACCCCCAGCCCCTCCTCCCTCAGGCCCAGGAGTCCAGGCCCCCAGCCCCCTCCTCCCTCAGACCCTGGAGTCCTACCCCCAGCCCCTCCTCCCTCAGACCCTGGAGTCCCCACTCTCAGCCCCCTTCTCCCTCAGACCCAGGAGTCCAGGCCCCCAGCCCCTCCTCCCTCAGACCCTGGAGTCTTCACTCTCAGCCCCTCCTCCCTCAGACCCTGAGGTCCTCACTCCCAGTCCCCTCCTCCCTCAGATCCCGGAGTCTTCACCCCCAGTCCCCTTCTCCCTCACACCTTGGAGTCCTGACCCCCATCCCCTCTTCCTTCAGACCTAGGAGTTTGGAATCGCAGCCCCTTCCTCCCTCCGGTCCAAAAATTTGGGATCCATACTCCCTCCTCCCTAGGACCCTCACTTGGCTCCCCCTTCAGGAGGGGCCAGCAGGGGGGTAGAGCCTTTACCTTCATGCACGTGTTGTACAGTGAGATGTAGTTGGTGAAGAGGTCCAGGTACCGGGCAGTGAAGACCACAGCAAACAGGACCTGGCTCTTCCCTGAAATCCCTGTGGTCCAAAGAGAGAGTGGGGGTAGGCTGGGAGTGGGCTGCCTGAGGAACCAACCACCGCCCAGCGCCTGGGACCGGCCCAGAGTCGGCCGGAGCGCAGCTGTCCCTGGAGGCCTCCCCAGCCCTCCCCGCCGGAGCAGGGCCCTTTCCCACGGCCCACAGCCAGGGGGCAGCCCGGCCCCGAAGCTACTCCAGCCCGAGGCTCTGTCCCAGGCTAGGCCTCACGGCCACTCCCGGGCCCCTCAGGGTCCTCCCACAGTCCGGACGCAAGGTGGGGGCTCCGAAGGACCCCACTTGACCTCGGCCCCTGAACCGGTCGCCGCTCTCCCGCTCCCGTCCCGGCCGCCACGGTCCACGTCACCAACTCCCAGCCACCTCCCTGCCCGCCACAGCTCCCGGTTCCCAGCCCCGAAATCCCGGGGCCACCCGCGAAGGGCCAAGGGGAGCTGAACTGGGTGCCTGGAGCCACCCCCCACCAAACTGTATACACCCCGAGTCTGCGGAAGGGAACTGACCCCCCGGTGACCCCGGACCTGGGAGGGGGATCCCCTGTAAGCAGTGGGGGGGATGGGCGGGGAGACCCGTCCCCCTCGTGCCTCCAAACCCTTCCCCGAGTCGTGGGATGTCCTCCGCACTCTCCCCCCTTCTCCCGCCCCATGGGCGTCTCACCGGCACAGGAGCGGGACTTCCAGATTTTGAGCAGTAGCAAGATGATGGCTAGGAGGTGGGAGAGGTCTCCCAGGAATCGGAAGAGATTCATGCTTTGGGGGGGTCTGGCAGGGCTGGGCTGGTGGGAGGCAGGCTGGGCTGGTTTGCCCCCCGGGGCTGATGTTCTGGCCGGGTGGCTGGGCTGGGGGGCGGGAGAGGGGCCCTCGGGTGGGCTCCACTCCGGGGAGGGGGCTCTGGGAGGGGGAGCCGAGGCCGGAGCTGGTGGCCGAGCAGGAGCTGGGAAAAGGGAGGAGGGCGGGAGGGGGAGGAGCCCGGAGGGAGGCTCCGCCCCGAGGGCGGGGTTCCGGCTCTCCGGCGCCCCCTATCCCGCACCTCCCGGCTTGCAGAATCGGCGCTAAAGGCTGCCAGCCCCAAGGCTGCCTGCTAGGAATTTGCGGGGTCGATGGGATCTGAAAGTCCCAGAGCAGGCGCCTGCTCCTCCAGGCAGTAGGTTTCTCAGCAAGGGTGACAGCTGAGGCTACCAGCCTCTGCCACTGTCAGGGATTCAGGGGCCTCCAGCTCCAATCCACCCAAAAGACAAGAAAGCAGCCCCCAGCCCCTCCCTGAGACCAGGGAGTCTGGACCCTCAGCATCTTCATCCCCTAGGACCCAGGAGGCTGGAACCTCAGCCCCCTTCCCCCCTCAGACCCAAGAGTGTGGGCCCCCTTCCTTGAGACCTCAAACCACTTGTGTCTCCAGCATTCTGGCCCAGGAACCTAGATGGACAATCCCTTCTTTCCTCTGGGACCCACAGATTCACGTCCCCAGTCTCTTCTTTTTAGGTATGTGGGCCTTCACCCCAGCTCTCCCAGACCCTGGAGTCAGCAACCCATAGCCCTGTCCCCTCACAGGCACATACACACTCTCCTGGGCTCTGCTCTCAGGGGCCCAGGTGTCCTGCACTCCACTCCACTCCACCCCAGCACTTTAGAGAAGCCTGGGCTCAGCCTCTCTAGCATGAGGGGTAGGAGCTGGGCTGCTGGCCTGAGAGCCCCTCCAGGGACCAGGGTGTGTCTAGAAGGAAGCTTTCCTCCTGGATATTTGAGTACCCATGGGTGACAGAGGCCAGGTGCTTCAGTAATAGAAGTGATACTGATTTCTTCAGAGGCCTGGATGGATCAGGTACCTGAGGGTGACATGCATGAGTCTCGGACTTGTGGGTGCCTGAGGATGGCTTGTGCTGGGGGATCGGGTTGTCTGAGTGCCTAAAAGGGATGGGGATGGGGCCTGGGAGGGACCCAGAGGCCTGTACTCTTGGATCTGAGGGAGGAGGCACTGGGGACCTGGACTTGAGGGTCTGAGGGAAGAGGGGGCTGGGGACCTGAATTTCGGGATCTGAGAGAGGAGGGGGCTGGGAGCCTGGACTCCTGGCTTCATGAGGAAAACCTAGTTTGCAATCTGGCCTTCTGGGGCAACAGAAGCCAAAACATGGGTCCGAGCATGGCGGAGACTGAAGTCTGGGAATGGCCTCCTGCTTCCCAAGCCTCAAAGTGGGGAAGGGGCAGAGGGCAGCAGCCCCTGGGGCCCTGGAGTCCAGGGCCGAAGCTGCTGTGTCAACGCTGGGTTCTGAGTCCCTGCCTCCTGCCTCCCCACCCACCCACCCCCAGCTGGCCCCAACACACACTTCCTCCCTTTTTATTTGCGACCCTCATTCTCTTGTCCCAGGAGGCAGGCAGGGGCCGGGAGCTGGGGGCAGGGTGGGGAGGTGGGGGAGTGGGGGGGGGCGGCCCCCTCCCCCAGCTCCGGCAGGAGGAGGGGTCCCCAGGGAGGCCAAGAGGGGGGGCTGTGGGTCTCCCGGCAGGGGCGGACGGGGACTGAATGTTAATCGCATCCCGAGTGAGTGTGTGTGTGCGAGAACAGAGCGAGTGTGCGAGTCCCTCCCGCTCCGGCTCCTCCAAGCAGCGGCAGCCGCCGCCACCCTCCGCCCGCAGCCGCCCTCGGCCACCAGTGCCCAGCTGGGGGGTGTTGGCCTGGGTGGGTCCGCCCGGCCCCCAGGGGTCTCTCGTGCGTCTGCCATCTGCCCGGTGAGGATCTGTGTGTCGGGGTGTCTGGGGCTGCGCTGGTGAAGGGGGGGTGTGTCTGTAAGGGCTGCAGCGGCTGAGGGAGGGAGGGAGGGGTCTGTCTGTCTGTACCGACCCGGAGCCTCCTGCCTGGGTGCCATGGGCCCCCCAGTTTCCTCCCCCCAGCCCCCCAAACCCGGATGAATGGTGTGTACCTGGACTCTGTGCCTCCTGCCTGCGTCCGGCTGGGCGTCTGGCGTCCCCAGCTGCCTGTGTCCTCCTGTCTGTCCGAACAGCCCCGGACGGCAGTGGCAGCCCGGCCCCCATTGGACCCCTGTGTGCGTGTGTGTGTGTGTGTGTGTGTGTGTGTGCCTCCCTCCTCAAGCTCCGGGGGTGTTGAGGGGGAATCCCAGGGAAGTGAGGTCGTGCGTGTGTGCGTGTGTATCTGTGTGTGCTTCTGCCTGGCTTTGAGTGTGGGGGTGCTGGGGGGGTCTGGAGGTGGCCAAGCGAGGAAGGCAAGCAGTTCCCCCAGACAGGCAGCCTCCCTCCCCTTACACAAACACACACACCAGCCACCGGCTTCAGAGGTGACCCAGACAGACAGACAGACAGACACAGACGCTGGAGGGGGGGCGCTGAGGGCACAAAGGGTGGGGGTGCGAATGAGCCAGGGAGAGGCGGGACCGGACACATGGACGGGGGGGAGGAGCCGGGGCTGAAGCGGCAGAGGGGGGCACCCCAGGTGGGCGGAGGGGGGATCCCCACGGGGTCGGGGCGGCGAGAGGACACCCCGACAGCCTCCGCAATGTCCGGGGCCCAACTTCTAGCGCAACATGTGTAGCGGCGTCCTCGCCTAGTTGGGGTGGCCGCAACCTTGGGGGACAGACAGGGCAGGACGGGACCGAAGACGAGGAGGGAGAGCCGGAGCCAGGGACGGGCAGGAGGTCCCCACCGCCGCCACTGCCACCGCCACCGCTGCCACCGCTGCCGCCACCGCCGCCCTGGGGCCTGGCCCCCAGCGGTTCCCTGAGCCCTCCGCGGAATCTTCGGGTCGCTGGACTCTGGGCTCCGGTCCTGCCCCCCCGCAATACCCCCCACAGAACAGGGTCATGAAAAGGTAAGGCCCGGGAAGGGACTGCGGGGGTGGGGGTATGTGGACCCCCAGATCTAGGACAGGGAAAGTTGGCCAGGGGCCTCAGGGAAGGAGGGGGGGTTGCATGGTGAGCAGGGGTCTCTGCCCCTGGCGGGCTCCCTTGTCTCCTGGGGACTCTCCTCTGCCCCCTCTTTCTCCCTCTCTGAGCCCCTTTCTTCTGGGTCCCTGCTCCTCAGACCTCCTAACCCCCCATTTCTCTGACACTTTGCACCCTCTCCCCAGCCCCGCATACCTGACACCCCATATCTCTATCCCCCCGTCTCTCCATCCCATCTTCCCTCTGCATCCCCCTGCCCGCATCGGGCTCCCCCCTCGCTGGCTGTCCCTCTCCCTCTCTCCTCTCGCTCTCCCCTCCCTTCTCAGAGCTATGAGTCTGCTATTAATACCCCCGCCAAGGACCTTGAGGGCATCCAGGCCCCAAGCACCCCTCGCCCCAAGCTATCACCCCTTCCTCAAGCTTCTGGAATACCCTTCCAGCCTGTTCTGAGCACCGGATTAGGGTGGGGAGAGAATGGTGTTGGGGGGGGACGGGATGCCGTCTGCAGCACGACGCGAGGGGGGGGCGGGCTGTTGATCAAAGTGGCCTCTCCTCTCTTCTGTGATGGGCTGTGGGGGGGGTAGTGTTGGAGACAGGGACACCCCAGGAATCTCTGGCACCCTCCTCCTCCTTAGCTGGGGGACAGCTGTGCTGTGTCCAGGACCCGAGTGGGGCGACAGGAGGCTGGAGCTGGCGGGGGAATGGGGGGTGCTCACAGGATGTTGGGACTGATAGAGTTTGAGGCATAAAGGGGATCCTTAGGGGAGGAAGGGGCTCTGGGCCTGCACTCCTGGTTTCTGGGCAGAGAGGAGGCTGGGCACCCAGTCTAGGGGCAGGAGGGAGCCAAGACTCCTGGGTCCTCGGAGAGGGCAGAACTGAGCCCCTGGACTCCTGGGTCTGGGAGGAGGAGGGTGCCGAGAGCCAAGACTCTTGAGTCTTTATGGGAGAAGTTAGAGCTTCTGTGTCTGAGGGAAGAGGAGGCTGGGGGCCCAGCCTCCTGAGTCTCTGACAGGGCAAGGGACAAGGAGGGTTTGGCTCTTGGGCCCCATGGAATGGATCTGGGGACTGAGATGAGGTGGAGGTTGGGGGCCTGGGGAATGTGATCCCTGAGGGCATAGGTTCCATTGGGCCTCCAGAGTCCCCCAGCAGCTGGGGCCACTACTTAGATCTTTGAGGGGTGGGAGACTGTCCTCCCCAACAGAGGACTGGGCATCCAGTTTCCTAAGAAGGGTGGGGCAGGAGCTACCTTCCTGGGCCTCTGCAGGGAGCAGGACCCTGGGGTGCCCAAGGACAGAGGCCAAGCAGGGGTGGGTCTGGGATAGGCAGAGGAGGGTCTGAGGGAGGAGAAGCCACCAGGAAGGGAGGAGAGAGTGAGTGTTAACCCCGCAGGGGCCAGGCCACAGCTGTGGGTTATTTTGGGGTGGGGGGGGCTATTCTGAGCGCTGATTGAGCCAGCTGCTTGGGGAAGGGCAGAGGAGAGGAGGGGCCAGGGGAGCCAGGATTTGGGAGGGATGGGCACATTAGGAGTCCCCACCCCCCTCCCTGGGAGACAGTGGTCCAGGATCCCTGGGAAGGCAGGTGGTGGTGGGGGGAGTGAGGCCTCTAGGCAGGGGGGGGGTGTGGGCCTTTCCCCCCACCCCGACTATCTGTGGGGTAGAGGAGGCCTGTGCTGCCATGGCAACCGGACAGGAGCCTGATTGACAGCCAAGAGAGAACTCTCCCCCATCTGGACCCTCACCCTTTCAGGAAGCCCCTAGTGCACGCTCTAATCTCTCTCTGGGAGCTGGGAGTCCAGGCCCCCGGTGCCAGGAGTCTGGGCTCCCCGCCCGACCACCCCAGGCAGCTAGCATTCAACAGGGGACACAGGAAGAGATGGCTGTATTTCCTCTAATTTACTAAATTGCTCTGGGCTGGGAGCCAGGGACCCCCGCCCCGCCCCCCCCCCCCCCCCCCCCCCGCTCTCACAGCTGTGCCCCCCAACCCTGCAACCCAGCCTGGGTGGCTGTTCTCTTTGGCTCTCACTGACAATGGGGGGATAGGGACAGAGTAAGGGGACAAAGACAGTTTGGGGGTTGTGGTCGAGGTGGGGGGTAAGGTCCTGGGGGGTGTTCTCTCTCCTTGGGATGCCCCGCTCATTTCTTTTTCTCTCTTATTTCTCTCCCCCCACACACCTGACCCCCTTTCCCTTTCTCATTTTTTTCCCCTCACTTTTTCTTCCTTTTATTTTTGATCCCTCCTGCCACCCGCCTTCCCGGCCTTCCTTTCATGTCTGTGCTGGGCACCTCCCTGGTGGGGGTCTTGATCTTTGCCTTGGTTCGCTATTTCTGTCTTCCTATGTTTCCTGTCTGCTCTGCCTGCCTCCTCCCTCAATCGGCTCTGCCTGTTTCTCCATCTCTTGTGTGTCCATGTCTCTTGGTGGCCGTGGGGTCCGTCTCCGTCTTTCTGGGCTTCTTTCCATCTTCCTCTCTCCGTCCAACTTTCTCGTCTCTCTTATCTCACCCGCCCTCCGTGTCCATCTCCGCATCTCCCCCTGCCTCATCATTCCCTCCCTATTTCTGTCCCTCCGTCTTATCTCTCTCTGCCTCCTTCCTCTCTCCATCTCTGTCACTCTGAGCCTCTCTATCCCTATCTCTGGATCTTCTCTGTCCCCATTACCCACCTCCTCTTTCCCTGACTCGGTGTCTCCCCCTTCGTCTCTGCTCTCCCTGGTTCTGGCTCTCCCTTGGCCGGTGTCTGTCTCCCTCTCCGTCGCTCCCCGTCTCTATTATTCCAACCTTTCCCTCTCCTCCCTATCTCTGCGCCTCTCCCTCCCTGTGTCTCCCCTTCTCCGTGTCTCTCCACACCTTGTCCCCTGTCTCTGTCTCCCCCTCTCTGTGTCCTCCTCCCGTTTGTGTCCCTCTCCGCTCCGGGGGTCTCCACGGCTCTGCGCGCCCGCTGCCCCCGCATCAGAGGCCGCCCGGAGGGGCCCGCAGGCGATGCGCGGCGCCGGTGGCCCCCGCGGCCCTCGGGGCCCCGCTAAGATGCTGCTGCTGCTGGCGCTGGCCTGCGCCAGCCCGTTCCCGGAGGAGGCGCCGGGACCGGGCGGGGCCGGCGGGCCCGGCGGGGGCCCCGGCGGGGCGCGGCCGCTCAACGTGGCGCTCGTGTTCTCGGGACCCGCGTACGCGACCGAGGCGGCGCGCCTGGGTCCGGCCGTGGCGGCAGCCGTGCGCAGCCCGGGCCTGGACGTGCGACCGGTGGCGCTGGTGCTCAACGGCTCGGACCCCCGCAGCCTCGTGCTGCAGCTCTGCGACCTGCTGTCGGGGCTGCGCGTGCACGGCGTCGTGTTCGAGGACGACTCGCGCGCGCCCGCCGTCGCGCCCATCCTCGACTTCCTGTCGGCGCAGACCTCGCTGCCCATCGTGGCCGTGCACGGCGGCGCCGCGCTCGTGCTCACGCCCAAGGTGCGCGCGACCTGCGGGGGGCGGGGCCAGCCGCGGGGGGCGGGGCTAGGCCGGAGGGTCGGCGTCCCGGGGGGGGGGGCCGGGGGTGGAGTCAGGTCCGGGTAAGGGGCGGGGCCTACACGGGGAGGGGGGCGTGCTGGGGGACTGACCTCCCAGACCCCAGGGTCTGCAGGAGTCGGCGGAGGGAGTGGAGTCTGGGGAAGAGGCGGGACCAGGAACAGAATGGGACCCGCCTGAGGTGGCAAGCTCTGAGGGTGGAGGGGGATCTGGGGATTAGCAAGGGAGGGGTCAGCTGGAAAGGAATGGGGTTCAGGAGGGGGTGAGATCTGGTGAGGAGACAGGAACCTGGAGGGGAGAGGGCCAGGAAAGAGGGTACTGAGGTCAGGGAGGGCTTTAGAGGTCTAGGTAGGAGGACGGAGCCATCCGGTGAAAGGAGGACTGGGAGAGGGGAGAGGTCGCGGGTGGCCTGGCGAAGGGCAGACCAGTTGCCCAGGAAGTGGGGCGAGGGCAGTTAGGGAAGTGGCATGGAGAGAGGCCAGGAAGATGGCAGGGCTTATGCTCTGGGCTAAAGGGGCGGGTCTAGAGTGGGCAACAATCCCGGGAGTGGGGTTCACACAGCGGCATGCCCCAGCTGTAAGGCATGGGAAGCGAGAATCCGGGGAGTAGGCCTGGCCTGGGAGGATGAAGGCCCACCAGAGAGGCCGGCCCAGCCACTGAGAAGTCAAATCCAGGAGCCTGCAGGAGAGAGGGGGCAGAGGCTGGAGCCGGCTGTGGCCTGGAAAGAGGCCTGCTGCCCGAGGGCACAGGGGGACCAGCTGGAGTGGACTTTTGGTCAGAAAGGATAAAACTGGACCAAGCCTGGTGTGCGCATTGAGAAGAAGAAGGGATAGGCTAAGAGGTGTTTGAGAAGGGGCGGGGCCTGCTTAGGGGTGGGGCCAGTGTAACGGGGCGAATGGGGCCATCTGAGTGGGTGGAGCCTAATTCCCACTAGTTCCCTACTGTAAGGGCCATTGGCTCTAGGACATCCTGGGACTTGTAGTTCTCTCCTGTCCAGAGCATTCTGGGAAGGGCCTCTGGCCAACTTTCTTCCTTTAGACAGGAGTTGTCCAGAGATTTGTAGGCAGATCATCACCTTCAAGTGATCTTATAGCTCCCTGGCTGCCACCTTTATGGCATACCAAGAGATGTGGTCCCTCCTGCCTCCATTGCTGCTGAGAAGTGTGGGCCACTGTTGATTGTCATCTGGGAACCATGGCCCGCTCATTGTACACTTGTTGCCTTTTGGCAAAGGTAGTCCTTTCAGTATCTCTGGATGGAAAAAAAAGTGATCCTCACAGAGCCACCGTGCCTCCTTTGAATGCTGGGAACGTGGTCCCCTCAGCACATCTCCACTTGCCAAGGATGAGATCCTCTCAGGATTCTCTTTGCATACTCATCGGCTCAGGACAACTGCCCTATCTCCTACACATATAACCATAGGTACACGCCTAGGAAGAAAGTCCACTTCCTCTTATCAAGAGCTGACTCTGTGTCAGGGCTGTTTTAGGTTCCAGGAAAATCTAGTTATGAAAAGGGGAGGGGAAAGACAAGATCCCTGCTTTTTTTTTTTTAATATTTTATTTATTGATTCATCAGAGATACACAGAGAGATGCAGAGACATAGGCAGAGGGAGAAGCAGACTCCCTGTAGGGGAGCCACCGAGGTGCCTCAAGATCCCTGCTCTTAATGGAGCTTGCATTCTAATGGACAGATAGAAAGCAAATAACAAATCGTGAAATCTGTCCTGGAGCAAAGATAGGATGGCAGTCAGGAGAAGCCTCCCTGAGGAGGTGGCAATGAACCTGGACCTGAAAAATGAGAAGTGGTAGGTCCAGCATGCAGGAGCTGGGGGAGAGTTTCCCTGGGAGAGGCAACTGCTAGGGGCCAAGCTGGAAGGAACTTGCTGTGTTTGAGGAAGAACAAAGAGGTGGGGGTGGTGGGAGATGAGGTCAGAGAGGCAAAGAAGGCCAGATTGTACAGGGCCTGTGGGCCACAGTAAGGGCTTTGGCTTTGACTCTAAGGTAGAATTATTGGAAGATTCTCAACCGGGAAGGGATTCGATCCAATTAATATTTTGAAAAGATGACTCTGGCTGCTGATGGAGAATGGGCTGGAAAATGCAAAAATGTGAGCAGAGAGGGGTCAGGAAGCTGTTACAGTTGTCCAAGCAAAATAGAGATCACAAAAGTTGGGATGGGGCTGTCATGAAGAATGAGGTTATGTTTTGAGCAGGGAGCTGAGAAGACTAGAAGATGGCCTGGACTGGGTGTAAGGGAAAGAGGGGGAAAGGGTGATTTGATGTTGGTAACTGAGCAGCTGGGTGAATAAGGAATGGAAGATGGGCAACAGGTTTGAGGCTGGAGTGGAGGGAGTGTAGAAGATCAAGAATTCTGGTTTCGATATGGTAATTTGAGGATGCCTCTTGGAAATCCAAGAGGAGATAGATGTTGAGTAAAAAGGGGGATAGGTCTTGTCTGTCTGGAGTTCATGAGAGAGGTATAGTGACTGATGAGAGGCACCATCAACATATTCAATGTGAGGTAATAGAACTTTCTGCAATGGTAATGATGGTCTCTATCTGTTCTGTCCGGCAGGCTGGCCACTAGCCACGGTGTGGCTATTGAGAACTTGATGTGTGGTTAGTGCAGTCAGGGAACTAAATGTTATTTAATTTTTTTTAAATTTTTTTTTTTTTTTATGATAGTCACACAGAGAGAGAGAGAGGCAGAGACATAGGCAGAGGGAGAAGCAGGCTCCATGCACCGGGAGCCCGACGTGGGATTCGATCCCGGGTCTCCAGGATCGCGCCCTGGGCGAAAGGCGGGCGCTAAACCGCTGCGCCACCCAGGGATCCCATGTTATTTAATTTTTATTTTATTTTATTTTATTTTATTTTATGATAGTCACACACACACACACACAGAGAGGCAGAGACATAGGCAGAGGGAGAAGCAGGCTCCATGCACCGGGAGCCCGACGTGGGATTCGATCCCAGGTCTCCAGGATCGCGCCCTGGGCTGAAGGCAGGCGCTAAACCGCTGCGCCACCCAGGGATCCCATGTTATTTAATTTTTATTTTATTTTATTTTATGATAGTCACACACACACACACACAGAGAGGCAGAGACATAGGCAGAGGGAGAAGCAGGCTCCATGCACCGGGAGCCCGACGTGGGATTCGATCCCAGGTCTCCAGGATCGCGCCCTGGGCTGAAGGCAGGCGCTAAACCGCTGCGCCACCCAGGGATCCCTGTTATTTAATTTTAATTAAACGGATGGCTAGCGGCTACCATATTGGATAGCACAGAAGACGGTATTTAAACACATGGGTCTGGCTGAGATCACCGGGGAAGGAGGACAGAGAAGAAGAGAGAAGACTAGGGCACTTCTGCATTTAGAATTCTGAGGAAGTGTCCAACAGAGGGAACAGAAGTCAGGGAGGTAGGAGGAAAACCAGAGAAGGGCAAATCCACTCAGCAAAGCAGCTTCCTGCTGGACAGGACAGTACCTTCAGCACCCTCAGTGCATTCTGGGAGATGTAGTCCCTCAGTGGATGCTGGGGACTGTAGTTCCCTCCCTGGATGCTGTGTGTGTTCTAGGGTGATGTTAGCTGCTGTAACAGATAAACCTGCATGTCTCAGTGGCTTAACCCAATGGAAGGTTGTTTCTCACTCATATAAAATCCAAACAGGCATTCCTGACTAGAGGAGGCTCTTCTCCCAGTGAAGACTCAGGGACTCAGGCTCCTCCCTCTTGTGTCTCTGTAAGCCCCTGGGAGTTCTGAGTTCTTTCTCTTCTGGGGCCACTGCATCTGTTCTCAGACAGGGAAGGGAGTAAGGTGCATGGGGGAGTGCTTTTACCGATGAGTCTAGAACTCAGTCACATGGCTAACCGTAACCCAGGCCCAGCTCTGTGCATCCATGGGGAAAGGAGAGGGGTTTGGTGAACAGCTAGTCAGTTGCCATATCGAGAGCTGTGACACCCTGGTGGCCACTGGGAGCTGGGATGCCCTCATCAGTTGCTGGGAGATGAGGTCCCTCTTGACCACTGGGAACTGAAGGCCCCTACTGATTGCTGGGACCTGTGGTCTCCACCTCAGGAGGCCTGACATTCCTCCTCCTCCCCCGCAGGAGAAGGGCTCCACCTTCCTGCAGCTGGGCTCCTCCACAGAGCAGCAGCTCCAGGTCATCTTCGAGGTGCTGGAGGAATACGACTGGACATCCTTTGTGGCAGTGACCACGCGTGCCCCCGGCCACCGGGCCTTCCTGTCCTACATCGAGGTGCTTACTGATGGCAGCATGGTGGGCTGGGAGCACCGTGGGGCACTGACGCTGGACCCCGGAGCAGGCGAGGCCGTGCTGGGTGCCCAGCTCCGCAGCGTCAGCGCACAGATCCGCCTGCTGTTCTGTGCCCGGGAGGAAGCCGAGCCGGTGTTCCGGGCAGCCGAGGAGGCTGGCCTCACTGGGCCTGGCTACGTCTGGTTCATGGTGGGGCCCCAGCTGGCTGGAGGCGGAGGCTCAGGCGCCCCTGGAGAGCCCCCTCTTCTGCCAGGAGGCGCCCCACTGCCTGCCGGGCTGTTCGCAGTGCGCTCAGCTGGCTGGCGGGATGACCTGGCCCGGCGTGTGGCAGCCGGTGTGGCCGTGGTGGCCAGAGGTGCCCAGGCTCTGCTGCGTGACTATGGCTTCCTGCCAGAGCTCGGCCATGACTGTCGCGCCCAGAACCGCACCCACCGAGGGGAGAGTCTACATAGGTGAGTGAAGTTGGTGCAGGACGCCTGTGGGAAGGCTCCAGAGCTTGACTACCTGGGGCTTCTCACTGGCTGAGCAACGTCAAGTGGGTCAAGTCCCCTCTCAGAGCCTTGGTTTGCTTTTCTGTAAAATGGATATAGTTGAGTCTCCTGTCTGGGGCTAAATCAGGTAATTTGGAAAAAGCACCGAAGACACAATGAATGTATTATGATATTTCATGACTTTAAGATGAATTTTTCCCACGTTTTTTTTTTTTCAAATATTTTATTTACGTATTCATGAGAGACACACAGAGAGAGACAGAGACATAGGCAGAGAGAGAAGCAGGCTCCCTGCGGGGAACCTGGTGCGGGACTCAGTCCCAGGACCCCGGGATCACAACCTGAGCCAAAGGCAGATGCTCAGCCACTGAGCCACCCAGGTGCCTCTCCCCATGGTTTAATGTCTTTGAAATCAAGATATACCTTACCAAAAAAGAAGAAGAAGAAGAAGAAGAAGAAGAAGAAGAAGAAGAAGAAGAAGAAGAAGAAGAAGAAGATACACCTTACAATTGATGGCTTATCATGGTTTCTCTGGCAGCACTTTTTTCTTTCTTTGTGGTACCAAAAACTAGAGATATATCCTATACTTGATAGCACCTCAAGAGATGACGAAATTCCCTGGAGTAGAGGCTGAATTTCAGTAACAGAATGACCCAGCCCCACAGGGGCCCAAACAATCTAGAAGCTGTTCTCCCTCACTGAACAATCCGGAGATGAGGGGCCCCTGGCTGGCTCACTTGGTAGAGCGTGCAACTCTCCATCTCAGGAATGTGAGTTTGTGCCCCACATGGGTACAATCACTTAAAAATAAAATCTTCAAATAAATCTTAAAAAAAAAAAAAAATGGGATGCCTGCGTGGCTCAGTGGTTGAGAGCCTGCCTTCGGCTCAGGGTGTGATCCTGAGATCTGGGACCGAGTCTCACATCAGGCTCCCTGCATGGAGCCTGCTTCTCCTTCTGCCTATGTCTCTGCCTCTCTCCCTCTCTTTCTCTCTCTCTCTCTCTCTCTCTCTGTCTCTCATGAATAAATAAATAAATCTTTTAAAAAATAAAATCTTCAACAAACAAACAACAACCCAGAAATGAGTGTTTCAGCTATCAGGAGGCTCTGTCAGGGACCTAGGACCCTCCCACCTTGTTGCTCTGCCACCTTCTTTGCACATTTGAAGCTGGGTCTGAATTCTAGCTCATGAGAAAGGGGAAAAAGAGAGAAACTGGGGAGCAAGCAATTTCCTTTGGGGCAAGGGACACATCGGGGATGTAGTCAGGCGGCCAGGGCTGCCTTATTGGTTGCTTACAGGCACATCCGTGAGGTTGTTTAGACTTCCATTCTGCTTGACTAGCACCTGCATGTGGCCTGGGCTAGCTGCCCTGAGGACTGGGAAGTGCATGCGGACTCTAGCTGGACAGGTGTGTGCCCCGGCTTGCATGCTGTTGTTTTAGAAGAGAACAGGGTTTGGTGGGAAACAGCATCACCACCATAGGAAGCTTTGGCGATGAGAAATTGATGAGTTTGGTGATGGAACAGTGGAAGGGGAGGCCTTTCATCCGGAAATGAGAACAGGCTGAGCTTGGAAAGAGGTGATGAGTGGAGAAGACAACTGAGGGGAGGAGAATTGAGAATCGGGTGACGTGAGGGACAGGACCCGGGGACAAGAGGGTGAGAAAAGCATCCCTCGTTCATAAATACTTACTGAGCACCTGCTAGGAACTAGGGCCCATGCTGGGCGCTTGGAACATGGAGATGAATAAGACCATGGACTTCTCTTCAAAGAACACAGGGTCCTGTAGGGGTGACAGACAGGGATGGGATAATGACAACACAGTGGGATGCTTGCAATCATGGAGGTGGCCCGGGCATTGTGGGAGCACCAGCAGGAATGCTGTCTGAGCCTGGACATTTCTGGTTGCAGGAAGCAGAGTCTCGTTCAAGTTTCCTAAGGGAAAAGGGGGTTTATTGGAAAAACAAACACGCACAGAAACCCAGACACCAGGAATTGAGGCCAAGCCTGGGGACCAGCTACGCTTTCATCTCTTTCTGATTGTCTCCCTCTTACTCTGCCTGCCCCTGCCACTCCCTCTCTCTCTGTCTGACTTGCCACTTCCAGAGGCTGTCCAGTTCTTCTCTTTGCACAGAATTTCTGCTCTCTGCTAATACTCACCATTTCATCCCAGCCTGTCTACCACCCATCCCCCACCCCAAGTCTCACAGCCAACGTCTTCCCAAAAGAGGAATTTCATTGGCCCCAATCAGCCTCCAAATGAGGCTACTCAGGGGTGCTTGGGTGGCTCAGTCACTTAAGCATCTGTCAGCTCAGGTCATGATTTCAGGGTCCTGGGATCAAGCCCCACATTGAGCTCCCTGCAGGCAAAGACCCTACTTCTCCCTCTCCCTCTGCCATTCCCCCCTGCTCATGCTCTCTCTCTCTCTCTCTCTCTCTCTCTCTCTCTCTCTCTCTCTCACACACACACACACACACACACACTCTCTCTCTCTCTCTCTCTCTCTCAAATAAATAAACAAAATCTTTAAAAAACAAACAAACAAACTAGGCTACTCAGTCACAGGCAGCCTATGGAGTCAGGGAGTTCTCCAAGAGGAGGAGACATCTATAAGCTGAGACCTGACAGATGAATTGCTCATTCATTCATTTATTGAATGAGTCTTTATTTTATGAGAGTCTGCTATGTGCCAAGCACTGCTCTAGGCACTGGGGTACATGGTGTTGAACAAGGTCCCTGCTCTCACAGAGTTTACAATCTCCTACGGGGGACAAATGAGACAAAGAAAAAAAAATATTAGCAGGTGATAAAGCAGGTAGAAGGTGATAAGAAATACCCAGGGTGCTAGGTTAGGTCAGGTCGTCTGAAAAGGTCTTTCTGAGTAGGTGAAATTTGGAATTAAAAAAAAAATTGGGTAAAGAGAAAGAGCCAACTGTTGGAAGATCTGAATGAAGAGAAGGGAGGGGGAACAGCAGGTGCAGAGGCCCTGGGGCTGGGATTGCCTATTTGGGAGCCTGAAACAAAGCTATTGTGGTTGGAGCTAAGTGAGCTAGGCGGGGGACAGAGTATAGAGAAACAAAGGAGGCCCATCCAGACCCAAGCTCATGTAGGGCATTTTTGGCCAGGCTAGGGGGTTCAGATTTGATTCTGAGAGCAGTTAGGAGTTCTCCAAAAACAGTGAGTATTCCTAGGCAAAGGGAACAGCATCGCGCAAAGGCCCAGAGAGGAGAAAAACTCAGGCAGGCTGGCAGGACTGCCATAGCTCAGGGTGGATGAAGGGTAGGAGAATTAGGATTGGGGGTGATGAGGCTGGGGGGTGGGGGTACATGAGGCCAGCTCACAAAGGCCTTGAATCCCTGGACTTTGTTCTGGAGCACTGGGGAGCCATGGGTGGGTTATGAGCAGGAAAGAAGTGGAGTCAGTTTTGTATCCAGAAAGACCCCTCTGGAGGGGAGTGTGGAACAGATTGGAAGAGAAAGAATGGAGGTTGGGGGCCAGGCAGGAGGCTGGGGCACAGATCCAGGGGGTCTGTGCTGATGGAGAGGAGGGATGACATGGAGAGATCCTGGGGGTAGGAAGGTGGCATTTGGGGACTGATGGCCTGGGCAGGGGGGCAGAGGGGCTGTTGAGAAGGTGAGGATGGCAGTTGAGGGTATTTCACAGTGACCAGGGCCATGGGACAGGCATTCATAGTACAGGTACCATTGCATCATGAAGATTATCTAGGGGTGCAGAGACCTTCTGGGGCTCCTCCCAGAGAAAGAGACGCTTGAGCTGAATCTTCAAGACATGAGTCAATCAGGGTGAGAAGGGAGAGAATAAACATTTTTGAGGCAGACAGACACCTACAATGGCCTAGAGATAGGAAACTGCTTGATATGTTTCGGGGACTCTTTGCATTCAGGGTCAGTGGGATACAAAAAGGGCTTGGGGTAGAAGGAGTGTGAGGGGAGGCAGAGATCAGAGATGGGGCTGCGCAGGCAGATGGGGCCAGAACACACAGGGGCTCTAAGTCAGGCTGAAGGTCTGCGACCTTGATCAGGGGGTACTGGGCAGCGAGCAGAGAGTGCTAAACACCAAAGAGGAGTATTTGACTGTTCAGGATCGTTGGGGAGAAATTCCAGCTAGGGGTTGGCGCTGGTCAGTAGAGAGGAGATTTTCTCTGTCTTCAGCCACGTAGGTGCAGTCCAAGTACCCACATGACCCCTCCCTTCCTCCTGGGCAGGTATTTCATGAATATTACCTGGGATAACCGGGATTATTCCTTCAATGAGGATGGCTTCTTGGTGAACCCCTCTCTGGTGGTCATCTCCCTCACCAGGGATAGGACTTGGGAGGTGGTGAGTCCCAGCCCCGACCTCAGGCATGGGAAAGGGGGTGGGGCCCAGGCCCCTGGGCCTGACAGAGATGAGAGCTGAGCCCACGGAGTCTGGCTTCTGTGGGAGAAAGGAGCCCAGACTCCTAGGTCCTGGGGAAATAAGTGGGAACCCAGACCCATGCGTTCTAAGAGGAGGAGGGAAATGGGGCCTAGACTCCAGGACCTAATGGAGAAGGAGCTGGGAGCCCGGGTTCTGAGGATGGAGGGCCGTGATGGCCAGGACATCCAGCAAAGTCCCGGCACCTGAGCCTGAATCTCTCTGTTGTCCAAGGTGGGCAGTTGGGAGCAGCAGACTCTCCGCCTAAAGTACCCGCTGTGGTCCCGCTACGGCCGCTTCCTGCAGCCGGTGGACGACACGCAGCACCTGACCGTCGCCACGCTGGAGGAGAGGCCCTTTGTCATTGTGGAGCCGGCCGACCCCATCAGTGGCACTTGCATCCGAGACTCCGTGCCTTGCCGGAGCCAGCTCAACCGCACCCACAGGTGACAGCCCCGGCTCTGGGAGTTCGGCTTCAAAATCCCTTGAAGCCCAGCAGTCCTGGCCCCAGCCCCCTCCTCCCTCGGAACTCAGGACCCACAGAGCCCTCCAGCTTAGTCACCTTAGACAAGTCACGGAACTCCTTTGAGCCTGTTTCCCCAGAAAGCGCTAACTATAGTTTTTAGCTGCTGCTTGTCTCTCTCTCCATACCCTCATCTCATGGGAGAGTCTGAAGTGGGGGGTCCCCAGCATCCCCAAGCCTGCTCGCTCCCCGCAGCCCTCCCCCGGACGCCCCCCGCCCGGAAAAGCGGTGCTGCAAGGGCTTCTGCATCGACATTCTGAAGCGGCTGGCGCAGACCATCGGCTTCAGCTACGACCTCTACCTGGTCACCAACGGCAAGCACGGAAAGAAGATCGACGGCGTCTGGAACGGCATGATCGGCGAGGTGGGGCGCGCCTGGACCGGGGCCGGGAGGGGGCGGGGCCGGGGCGGGGCCACGGCGCTGGGGGCGGGGCCATCCCAAGGCCCTCCTCGGCAGGGGCGGGGCCACCAGGGGGACCTGTGGGCGGAGGGGCGGGGCTAGATGGGTGGCCCGCCTAAGAGAAGGGGCCCAGAGGATGGAGCCCAAATCCCGAGAGCTTTTTCTGGGAGCATGCCCCGGCCTGGGACTACTACCTCTTTCCACCCCTGACTCTCACCTCCTCCTTTCCTGCTCCACTCTGCGTCCCCCTCAGCCACCCTGCCACCCTTCCAGCCCTCTCTCTCACCCTGTCACTGGCCCGCCGGGGCCAGTCTTGCCCCACCATCCTCCTCCATGTGCTCGAGCCAGCCAGGTTCCTTCACCCGCCTTGTCCTCACCCCAGGTGTTCTACCAGCGCGCGGACATGGCCATCGGTTCCCTCACCATCAACGAGGAGCGGTCCGAGATCGTGGACTTCTCCGTCCCCTTCGTGGAGACGGGCATCAGCGTCATGGTGGCGCGCAGCAACGGCACCGTGTCGCCTTCGGCCTTCCTCGGTGAGCCGGGGCCCCGGGGGCGGCAACGCTGGGGCGGCTGTGTGCCCAGTTCCCATCCCGGGATTGCCCGTCCCAGCGGTGTGGCTGGCGAAGCGGTATCCCTTCTGAGCTTTGGTTTCCCAGTCTGTGAAATGGGAGCAGCAGGTTTACCACGAGGCCAAGGAAACTGGAACTCCAGGAGCCTTCGCTTGCGCCTTCTCTTCAAGGCCCTGCACCGTGTATTCTCCTATTTGTAATTTTATGTTCTCTTTTATTAAAGACAACCCTCCAAATTGTATAAGCTTCAGGCCCCACAAGTTTCAATTCTTCTCCTGTATATATGAGAGGAGGGAAAGAGATTGACATGAAAGTGGCACAGGCTAAGTGCTCTGCTCACTTCTCAGTGTTTACTGAGCACCTATCATGGGCCAGGTGCTGGGGTGTGCACACAAGCTCCTCTAAGAGCCCTTGGCCTCGTGGGGAAGACAAAATCATCTCCTAAGGGGATTCATGGACAAGATCACTTCAGGTGGTGATGAATAGTATAAGCGATTAAGCAGGGGTGAGGAGTTGGAGAGGAAGGGATTGGTGCTGCCAGGGATGGGCAAGAAGACCCCTTTGGAGATCGGGCTAGAGAACCTGGCAGAGATCCAGGTAGAGGGATCAGCTGAGACAAAGACCCCCAAGGTAGGAATGTGTATGGAATGTTTGGGAAATGTCTGGAAATCTGTGTGGCTGGAAGGGGCAGTGAGTGATGGGAAGGGGTGGGAGGCAAGAGTTAAGAGGGAAGTGCAGGGCCTTAGTGGCTCTGGTAAGACAGCTGGGTTTTACCCTTATGGCAGTGGCCAAGGTTTTTAACTGTAGATGGTGGGGGAGGTGATATATGATCAGATCTAGGCTTTGAAAATATCCCACTGGAGACAGTTGGGAGCAGGAGGCCCACGAGAAGGCAAAGGTCTGTGCAGAGGAGGTGGGTGTGGGATAGGAAGATGGCAGTGAGGGTGAGGCGAGGAACCAGGCTTGGGGTGTGGTTAGGAAGCTGGTACCTGATGGGTTGGTGGCCGTGAGTGGATCGGGTAGGGATCTCCCTGAATTTGGAGACAAAGAGAAGGAAAAGTGCACATCAGGCCAAGGAGCAGGTCACGTCAGTTCCCTCTTGCTCTCTGAAGTCTGGGCAAAGCTCCTGGGAATGGGAAGGCTGGGAGAAGGGACATCTCTTCCTTTGTGTTTGCTTTCTGTATATTTTGCCAAGAGTCTCTCTGTGGCTGTCTGTTTGCCCCAAGGTCTCTGCAGGGCACCCTGAGATGCACGGCATGGGGCCCCTGCCTTCCGCAGGGAAGTGACAAGGTCATATTTCTGTCCCATCACGTTGCCCAGTGGAAGCAACAGGAGTGTCCCCAAGATGCCACCATGACAGTCCATGGTGGTGACCTTGCTGTGACAGGGGCAGTCCTGGCTGCCTGTGCTTTGGCCCAGGGAGGTCAGAGCACCTGGTACGAATCTCAAGGAAGTGGTGATTGGGTTTATTGTCAGTGAACTCCCAGACGCAGTGTGAGGAGGAGACACATGGATGTGAGTTTGTCTGGTAGATAGGTCAGGATGGTGCCCCTGGCAGGGGAGTGGTGGAGATAAGGCAGGGAGGGTGAGGCTTGTTCTGGAACTGTGAGTTCTGGCCCGTCAAGGCTTGTGGGTTCTTGGCTCCCTTCTGTGGGGAGCCACAGAAGGCTCTGAGCAGGGGAGAGACCAGGTCACCTCTGGGTGCAGGAGGAGCTTCTAGGGCTGCAGAGCTGGGGTGGGGATGCCCCAGAGGAGAGGAGAGGATGAGGCCTGAGGCTGTTGGCTGAGAGAATGGGGAGGGAAGGCCAAAGTGGGGGGCAGTGGTGGGGGGACAGGCTGGAGCTGAGGGGGGAGGGAAGGAAGGTGAGGACAAGGCTGGCAAATGGGGTGGGTGGGTTGTGACTGGATGGAAGGTGGGCCTAGGTGTTGGTGTAAAACATGGTGAGTGGCCCTGGTGGAGACTTGGGTCTGGGACTCAGGAAACATTTAGGATATATTTGGCTCAGGAAATATTTAGGGTATATAATGGTTGAATTGGCTGTCTTTGAGAGAGACTGTCTCCCAGGGATCTGAACAGGCAATGAGGCTGTCCCTGAGATGGGGAGCCCAGGAAGGGGACAGATGGACAAGGTCAGATCTGCAATGCATCCTGTTCACATGTCTGTGATCCCCCCAATCCTTTGCTTGGCCAAGCCATGACCCCACACCCCTTTGCCCTCAGAGCCCTATAGCCCTGCCGTGTGGGTGATGATGTTCGTCATGTGCCTCACTGTGGTCGCCGTCACCGTTTTCATCTTTGAGTACCTCAGTCCAGTGGGCTACAACCGCAGCTTGGCCACGGGCAAGCGTGAGTCCCCTTCTTCCATTACCTCAGAGCACCCAGACCGCAGAGAGAACTACATTTCCCAACAGCCCCTGGGGGAGAGCCCGGCAGTGCCAAAGGTCTTGGGGGCTCCTGGGAATTGTAGTTCTTTCTGCTCCCTCATGGAGTAGAAGGGATTTGGGGTCCATGTCCCCCCTCATGGCCCCCTGCAGGGCCTGGCGGCTCAACCTTCACCATTGGGAAATCCATCTGGCTGCTCTGGGCCCTGGTGTTCAATAACTCCGTGCCCGTGGAGAACCCCCGGGGGACCACCAGCAAAATCATGGTGCTGGTGTGGGCCTTCTTCGCTGTCATCTTCCTCGCCAGCTACACAGCCAACCTGGCCGCCTTCATGATCCAGGAGGAGTATGTGGACACCGTGTCCGGGCTCAGTGACCGAAAGGTGTGTGTGTCCGGGGAGAGGGGAAGTTGGCTATGGTTGAAGGTCAGGTCAGAGTTTGGCACCAAGGACGTCAGAAAAGGATTCCTGGGGGTATTTCCCCAGAAAGAGTTCCAAAATGGTAGAATAGAATGTTCTGGAAGAGAAAGATGATGTTTCATGATGAACTTTTTTTTTTTTAAGATTTTATTTATTTATTCACGAGAGACACACAGAGAGAGAAGCAGAGACATAGGCAGAGGGAGAAGCAGGCTCCCTGTGGGGAGCCTGATGCAGGACTCAATCCCAGGACCCCAGGATCACGACCTGAGCCAAAGGCAGATGCTCAACCACTGAGCTACCCAGGTGCCCCCACGACAAACTATTTAAATATTCCCAGGAGAAGAGTGACCCCAAATGTTCTGGGGGGCAGTTGTGTCAAATGGGATATTCTAGACCAGTATTTCTCTCAAACTGTGAAAAATGACTAAACTGTGAACTTTCTCCAGTGGAGATCAATGCTTTTGTAAAGTACAATAGAAACAAATTGTGAGAAAATAAACATAAAATTGGAAACCAACACATGCACAATTCAAACCCAAATTTTTATGTAGTTTCAACAGACATAAAATTATTCTGTCAAATTGCTCTCACCTGTGTGGTGCCCAGCTAGCTCCATTGGTAGAACATGCAACTCTTAATCTCGGGGTCATAAGTTCGAGTCTCTTGTTGGGTGTAGAGTTTACTTTAAAAATAAATAAATTTTAAAAATCTTTTTTTTTTTAATTGCTCTAAGTGCTCACTCTCTCAATTTCCATACTTACCTCATCACAGATCACAGTTTATTCGGGGACTGGTGGTTTGCAGAGCACACTTTGAGACTAAAGCGGTTAACTGGGTATCATCATGACCTATTAAAAGGCTGAAAAACCAGTTCAGTGGATTGCAACAAGCATTTTTTTCCCCCAATTGAATAGAATAGAAAATATGTTTGCATCCTTGTTTTAATCATATATGCATTGAGATGCTTGACAATGCTTGACATTGAGCCAGCACACACTTGTATGGCTATGTCTCTTGTTAAAAGAGTAAACTATCAGGGCGCCTGGGTGGCTGAGTTAGGCATCCAACTCTTTTTTTTTTTTTTTTTTTTTTTTTTAGGCATCCAACTCTTGATTTCAGCTCAGGTCATGATCTCAGGGTTGTGAGAGAGCCCCAAGTTGGGCTCAGGCAGAGAATGGAATCTGTTTAAGATTCTTGCTCTCCCTCTGCCCCTACCCAGCCCACCTTGCAGCTCACACATGCAGGAGTTTTCTCTCTCTGTAAAGAAAAGGGTGAACTATTTCTGAATGGATTGGTAAATAGCAATTGCCTCTGCCTCTGGGACTTCCCATGACCCACCAAGTGAAGGGTTAATGCCTGGCCATCAGAGGCCTCTGAGACCCTTCTTAAACTCTGTAGCCAGTGTCTTTTCTGATTGGATCATGATCAGGCCATGGTGGGTGTTAAATATTTCAGTGTTACTCCTGACTATGTATATATACGTGAGTGTGCGTGTGTGCATGTCTGAATGCATATATGGGAATATCTGCAGAGGTATCTGCTGGGTGGGAGTAGAAAAGGGTCATGGTGAGCAAATGTGAGAAACACTTCTGGACCAGGGTGCCTGCCAGTTGACAGGTGTCCCCCAGAATAGAGCATCTGGGTCAAGGATATCCTTGACCCAGATGGTCCCAGGGGGGCGCCCTAATAACTTCCCATCCTGCCCCAGTTCCAGCGGCCCCAGGAGCAGTACCCACCCCTGAAGTTTGGGACGGTGCCCAACGGGTCCACGGAAAAGAACATCCGAAGCAACTACCCCGACATGCACAGCTACATGGTGCGCTACAACCAGCCCCGCGTAGAGGAAGCGCTCACTCAGCTCAAGGCAGGGTCAGCGCAGACTCGGGCTGGGGGGTGGGGGGCCACTGGGGACCTTGAGGATGCTTGAGATTGTGAGGGACCGGGGGTCACTCATCAGCTTCAGAGGTCAGCTGTGGTGGGGGTCAGCTTGGAGGGCATAGGTCATTGAGGGAGAACCAGAGTCCTCATGATGTTTTCAGAGATATAGTACTTAGAGATTCTGGAGCCAGACTGCCAGGTTCAGATCCTGACTCTGTCTCTTCTTGTGTGTGACCTGGGGCAAGTTACTGAACCACTCTGAGCCTTGGCTTCCTCCTCCGTAAAATGGGGATAACAAAAGGACCCACCTTACAAGGCTGCTATGAGAATCATTATAGCTATTATTACTGGTTCGTAGAATATATTATTTGCTGGCAGTAGTGCTGGCACGCTGTGGGTGTTTGCTGCTATATTATTATTTTCATAGATGATCACTAGATCTGAACTCACTGGAATCGACACTTGGAATAGGTTGTGGGGTTTTTTGTGTGTATTTTTAATGTCAGTTTCTCGAATCAAGGAGGTAGAGTTAAGTTCAGGCTCCGAAGTACAGACCAAGGTTACCACAAAGCTGAGCACAGTAACTCTCTCCTTGGCCCTCCCGGATTTCATCATTCAGTATGCATTTGTTTTCTTGGTCCCTAGTCTATGCCAGGCAGTGAACAAACAGACCACAATCCCTGCTTTTAAGGGAGCTTAGGGTCCAGAGGTGGGAAATGAACAAGAAACGTACAAGTGGAAAAATCAGCATGATCCACAAAGGGATGGTGAGCCAGGGCATGACCGAACCGGGATATATTCACCAGGGTGTTCAGGACGGGTCTCTTGTAGGAGGTGACTGGAGCAGGGCCCTGAGGAAGGTGAGGGCAAGCCAGGTGGATTTGTGGAGGCAGAGGCTTGCAGGCAGAGGAAACGGTGTGCAAAGGGCCTGAGGTGGGAGCGGTCTTGGATTATTGGAGGACAAGCAAGAAGGCCAATGTGGCGGAAGGGCAGAGAGCTGACTTTAGGGGGAGATGAACATAGGCCATGGGTGTGAGCTCTGAGGCCGAGGTCAGGGCTGGGTTTTCTTTAAAGGGCAGGGAGAACCCACGAGGAGGGGAGAATTCAAGTAGGGGAGGGATGTGATCTGATTTCTGTTTCCAAATGCTCCCTCTGGCTGCCAAATGGAGAATGGAGGGATGGGCATCATTGGGATCGGTGTGGAGGCTATTGTGTCCTCTGGATCACCTTTCCCTATGGCCACCTTCTGCTCACCCCTCAAGTAGCCACTCCTTTTTACTCCTCTGGCTTGCCTGGATTTGTTGAGCTGCAAGAAAGAAATCCAGTCGACCTGGTATAAGGAAGATGGTTGGGTCAGCATCGTGACTCAGGGGAGGCTCTCAGAACCAGTTGCAGAAGAGAAACCTAGGCTTTGTGGGATCATGAAAGTCATTCATTCATTTTAAAATGTTTTAAAGAGCACCACCCCTGTGCCAGGCAGTTCCTGCACTGGATAGCCATAGTCGACAAAAGAGGTAAGTCACCTGGATCCCTAGGAGTACTTGAACAGACAGAGGTTTCTTTTTCCTCTCTCAGTAAGAAGTCCAAGGCTGGCACGATAGCTCAGAGATACCATCAACGATCCAAACTCTTTCCATATATCTGTTCTACCAACCTTGGTGCACAGACCTTCTTGCTCATTGAGATTGCCTCATGGTGACAGGATGGCTGCTGCCCCGCTGTGGAGCATATCTTGGTTCCAGGCTAGAAGGAGGAGGAAGAGTGAAAGAGTGGAGGATCTTCTCCTGGCAAGGCCTTGCGTTTTTATTGGGGAAAGTATGCCTTTCGGAGGACCTTCTGGCTATTTCACAGCCTGCGTCAGATGATCATTCCCAGAGGCAAAGGAAGTTGGGAAATCGACTGTGTTAGCTTTCCAGTCTCCGTCATAGACAATGGCAGAGGGAGAGGTTGCAAATGGAGATGGTGCCAGCCGAGCCATCAGCCCGAGTCCTGCCCTTGTGGAGTTTGTATTGTGTCACCCAGCAGCGTTTCCCTTGCCTCTTTTCCTTCTCTGGGGCCCTACCTCCTCTCTCTCGACTTCTGGGAGTCACAAGGTCTCTTGTCTCCATCTCTGCCTGTGCCCTCTCTGGGCCTTCTTCCCCTGAAAGCTTCTTCTCATTTCCCACTTGGTGGGTCTCAGCCCCTTCTCATCAGCCACCTTTTCTCTTTCTCTGCCCTACTTCACCCCTGCAAAGAATTGCCCCTTCCTCTTCCACCCTCTCCCCCTTGAAGCACCAGGAAATCAAGGCATTTGGGGTAACAGACTTTTCTTTTTCACCCTGAGACTTTGAGCAGCCTCATGAACATTTTCGGGGCTAGCAGAAGAGTCCAGAGGCTGCACTCTAACTATTGAAACTTGATCAACCACACTAGCCAGCCATTCACTATGTTGGGTCTTCCTGCCTTGACAAATGGACCTTCACAAACAGAAAGGGTAAACGAGTTCAAGTTCAGAATTCTGCCTTCCACGAGAGCACCTGACTCCCTGTCTTCCCACCCAAATCTCTTTCCTTGCCTCTCGCAGCTTCTCAAGGCTGCCCGCATTCCTTGGCTCATGGCCCTGGATCCTTGGAACTCTGCTTGCATTGTCACGTCGTCTTCTCTGCTTGACCTTCCCCACCTCCCAACTTCCTCTTGAAAGGACCTTGTGACTACGTTGGGTCCACTGGTATAATCCAGGATGATCTCCCCACCCCCAGAGCCTTTATTTATTCACATCTGCAAAGTCTCTTTTCTAGTGTAAGATAACATATTCATAGGTTCCAGGCATTAGGATGTGGATATCTTTGGGGGAAGCTTTATCCTACCTACCCCAGGTTCCCAGAGCATAATCTCCAACGGAGGTGTGGGTTCTGGATGGGCACAACTCCTTGGTCCCAGGGACTCCTCTGGGAATGGGGGGAGTCCTCAAGAGCATGCACTCCCTTGCCAGAGGTCAAAGATGGGTATTGAGTTCAGAGAATCCTGGGCAGAGGTGTTAGGACACAGAACAGAACAGGAAAAACTGCTTTTTAAATTGTGCATAAACCTTCTTGCTCATTGCATGCATGCATCCATTCTTTTCTCTAGAGACCACTTGTCCAGATCTTCCCATATAATGTGGGGGTGCTGGTGTCCCCCATGGCCTGGGAGTTCCTAGTAGTATCCTGGGGGGTGTTTAATAGCACTGATTTTTTTTTTAAGATTTTATTTATTAATGAGAGAAATAGAGGCAGAGACATGGGAAGAGGGAGAAGCAGGCTCCCTGGAGGGAGCCTGATGCGGGACTGGATCCCAGGACCCCAGGGATCACAACACCTGAGCCAAAGGTGCCTCAACAACACCTCAATCACTGAGCCACCCAGGTGCCTCAACAACACTGATTTTAAGAGGTTTTTTTTTTTTTTTTTTTAAATTTTATTTTTATTTATGATAGTCACAGAGAGAGAGAGAGAGAGGCAGAGACACAGGCGGAGGGAGAAGCAGGCTCCATGCACCGGGAGCCTGATGTGGGATTCGATCCCGGGTCTCCAGGATCGCGCCCTGGGCCAAAGGCAGGCGCCAAACCGCTGCGCCACCCAGGGATCCCCCAACAACACTGATTTTAAAACCAGATAGTCCTGGGTTGCAATGGGGGCCAGGGGACTGGTGGGCAAACAAAGTCTTGTGCTCCCTTCCAGAACACCCTTCCTCCACTGGCCTCCTGCACTTTCTGCAGCTGTGAAGGCTGGTGGGCCCCTTCGCCTCACCCCTTTCCTAGGGCTACCCCATCTGGAGGACACCTTCTTTCTCTGTGCCTGGCACCCTTTGCCTTCACATTTCCAAGGCTCTGGAACAATGTTTCCCTTCCCCCAAATGTCTTTTAACCTCTCTTTAGCTGTTTTACTTGCATAACACCTTGTTAAAAAATAATAAGGTAAGGGGCCCTTGGGTGGCTCAGTCAGTTAATGGTCTGCCTTCTGCTTGGGTCATGCTTTTGGTCCTGGGACTGAGCCCTGTGTCAGGCTCCCTGCCCAGCGGGAAGTCTGCTTCTCCCTCTCTCTGCTCATTTTCTCTCTCTCTCTCTCTCTCTCTCTGTCTCTCAAATAAATAAATAAAATATTAAAAATTAATAACAATAATAAGGTAAAAAGAGAAGATAGCTCCCTCTCCCCTCCTTATGTACTGTTCATGATTCCAGGAGTTTTTTCTAGCCTTTTTTTTTTTTTTTTTTGTAGAGCACAGCTGGGGAACCATATATAGTAAATTTAAATTTTTCTATTAATTTTATTGATATATTGTTTTTACCCCCAAATCTCCAATACATGATTTCAATATGTAATATAAAAACTAACGAGTTTTTGGTTTGGGTCTTTTTGGAAGTGTGTTATACTCAGCACATCTCAGTTTGGACTGGCCACATTTCAAGTGTTCAAGAGTCACATCTGACTAGCAGCTGCCCCTGAGGACAGTGTCAATTCAGAACTTTGTCTTTTTACCTTTTTTTCCTTAAATTTATTTATTTGTAATCTCTGCATCCAGGGTGGGGCTCAAACTCACAACCCTGAGATAAAGAGTCATGGGCTCTCCGGACTAAGCCAGCCAGGCATCTCTTTTATCTCTTGTGGTTCCTTTTTCTTCCCTTTCTTCTTTTCCCTACTTCATCCTCCTTCGTGTCCTCCTCCTCCTCTTCTCTTATTTGTACTTCTTCCCCTTCCTGGTTGTCTTCTCTGCTTGCCTCACCCGCAGATGTCATAGAGGGTCTCCCTTCCCCTGAGGATCACGATAACATTGGCTCGAAACAACCCTCCAAAGAAGTCTGCAAATTCCTGTGCTTCTTAGGCTCATTCTGGTTTCAAGCTCCTCTTTGCTGGATCTAATTTCGCTTTCTGGAGCATCCCACTGGCCCGAGTGTGTCTTCCCAACCCCACAGCCATTAACCAAAATCGGAGCCCACCCCTTAAATCCGCATAAAAGCCTCCACTGGCCTCAGACCTGGGTGTCCAGTGCTGGGATTGGGGGTGAGCCTGGGAAAGCAGCTGTCCCCCAGAATGCAGCGCACGCTGCAGCGCAATTCTAAAGTTTTTTAGTAGCCACATTAAAAGACGTAAAAAGAAACGGGTGAAATTAATTTTAACAATGCATTTTATTGAACACAGTCTATCCGAAATATTATTGCAACACGTAATCAGTATAAAAATGGTTGAGACCTTTTACGTAATCCCCACCCCCACCCCCTGCGCGCCCCCCCCCCCCCCCGCCCCCCGCACGAAGTCGGGCGTGCAGTTTACACTCAGCACATCTCAATTCAGACGCTCAGCATTCAAGCGCTGGGAATAGCCACTTGGCGTGCAGCTACCCTATTGGGCAGCCCAAACTACGTCATGTAAATGCAAATTTTCCTAGTGAACCTTAGGAACAGCCCTGGCCTCCACCCCCAGCCCCCCGAGACTCCCGCTTCCTTACTCACCCCTAAAGGATCCTCCCCAGCCAGCCAACTGACTCATCTCCCCCCCTCCCCGCTTCCGGTTCGTCCTCAGCCCCTCCAGGAAGACCTCTGGGAATTCCAGATCCTGTCCCTCTGTTCTGCAAAGCAGGGCAGCTTCCCCAGGCTCTGCCCACCCACCCCTTCTACGGGAGCAGGACGGGCTCTTCCTTGGGACGCAGGGGGAATGTCTACCTCTTGTACTTCTCCAGGTATGCGTCACATTCTCGGTCTATTTCCTCACCGTCAAAGAGCAAAAATTCAGACACTCAGGGGGACCCCATGTCCTAAATCCATTTGGTTCCCGAGTTTTGGAGAGCAGCCCCATCTCAAAACAATGAATCCGAATCTCTCCCGCCCCTGACTTCAGAGAATGATGAATACCTGTATTTTTTTTTTCACCCAAATGTCAGCCACAACCCCCTCCCTTAAGTAAAAAGTTGCTTGAGGCTTCATTTGTGTCTTGTTGAGATAGACTATGCAGATCTTAAGTGTGAAGCTCATGGTTTGTCTGTATAACATGCAGATATGTTCACATGGCCAGATTAGGGTATGGACAATTTCCAGTTCCCGTCCAGTCACCGCAGGTTATCACAATAAACTAGGGTTGCCTGGTTTTGACTATCACATGAACAGAATCAGTGTACATAGTAGCTTTTGCGTCTGGCTTGTTTTGCCCCACGCTCTAGCAGGTTAGCTCGTTGCTGTATCCCATTGAGCATACTACTTTATGAATATACCAGAATTCGTCCATTCTACTGTTGGTGAACATTTGGATTGTTTCCAGTGTTTGGCCATTATGAACGCTCTACTATGAACATTCTTGTACAAGTCTTTGGGGGACGTACACATTCATTTTTCTTGGGTAAATCCCCAGGGGCGGAACTGCAGGATCACAGGGAGATGTAGGCTTAGCTTCAAAAGATACTGCCAGACATCTTCCAAAGTGGTAAATGCCAACTTACACACCAGCAGTGCAAAGTTCTACTTGTCCCATATCCTTGCCAAGGCTTGGACCGTTCCCATATCTTTTTAAATTTACTAGAGTGTTTATTATATATCAAGTTCTGCTCTCATTTAATTAGTTTTTTTTTTTAAGTTTTCTTTTTTTTTAATTTTTTTTATTTATTTATGATAGTCACACAGAGAGAGAGAGAAAGAGAGAGGCAGAGACACAGGCAGAGGGAGAAGCAGGCTCCATGCACCGGGAGCCTGACGTGGGATTTGATCCCGGGTCTCCAGGATCACGCCCTGGGCCAAAGGCAGGCGCTAAACCGCTGCGCCACCCAGGGATCCCCTCATTTAATTAGTTTATTATTAGTTTTCTGGGGCTCTTGTAAATTTGTTGCCTCACTGTTCTGGAGGCTAGAAGTCCTCTGGGCTCCTTCTCAGGGCAAGGGAGGGAACTCTCCTTGTCTTGTGGATGGGCATCTTCCCCATCGTCTTCCATTTATGTGTCTCTGTGTCCAAATTCCCGCTTTTTGTAGACACCTTTTCTTTTTTTAGGATTTTGTTTATTTATTCATGAGAGACACAGAGAGAGAGAGAGAGAGAGGCAGAGACACAGGCAGAGGGAGAAGCAGGCTCCCTGCAAGGAGCCTGATGCGGAACTCGATCCCAGGACTCTGGGATCATGACCTGAGCCAAGGCAGATACTCAACCACTGAGCCACCCAGGTGCCCCAGGACACCTGTCTTAATGGACTAGGTCTCACCCTAATTACTTTATTTTAACTTGACTACCTCTGTAAAGACCCTATCTCCAACTAAAGTAGGACCTCCATATACAACTGTTAGGAGAGACAGTTCAACCCATAATACTTTAGGGGTGAATATTATCATTCCCATTTTATAGATGAGGAAATTGAGGCACAGCCACAACCCATAGCTACTGAGTGGCAGAGCTGGAATTTGAATCCTGGCTGTAGGATTCTGAGCTCAGCCCCTCAACCACTACACTACATTGCCTCAGGTGGGCAGTGAAAATCCCAGAATTACCCTCTTTGTGCCCCTCACCAGCAGCCTCTTGGATTCACAAAGGATACTGTGTATTTCTCACTGTCACCTCTTGCTCTGATTTCCTGCTTCAGCTGAATTCTTTTTCCCCCAGTATTCCTTTTTACATTCCCCCCCCCTAACTTTTAGTTCTATTTTTATCAGAGTTAAACATCCACATAGTTTGGAGAGTCAAATACAAGATTTTTTTTTTTTTAATGAAAACCAACAGTCTCCCATCTGCCTACCCCTCCATTTCTCCCACCTCAAGGGAATCTTTTACCTTATTTATTGTATCATCTTGTTGTTTGTGTCCCTGTCTCTAAATACCATGTTTGTATGGCTACCTCTTGATTTTTCAATTTTAGGTATTTTCCATTCACTGCTTACTATGGAAGACACATACTCATACTCTTATTTAAATTACTCCAGCCTCCCACACTGTGATTCTGGCTAGATGAATATGCAGTGTTTACATGTTATGACTGTATAAATGCTCCCACAGCTGCCAGAAGTAGTAAACCATGATTACTTTCCTCTCCTACACAATTCTTTGTTTTTCCTGGAGTTAATAATTGTCTTTTTTTTTTTTTCCAGTTGCTTAGCGGCTGAGTTTTCTTTGTTAATTCAAAATTCTCTGTTAACTATGTGAATCTCTTCTCCACATACTTGTTCGCATCAGGTACTCCATTAATTTCATCATATCGAAGAAGTTTCTCTTGTGGCCCCTGGCCTGCTCCAGTCTGCTGCATAGCTGCCATTTTGATGCCTTCACCTGCCCCCTGGTTTGGTTCCTGTCATATACTAATTCTCATTCTTCCTGAGTTTTTCTCTCCTCTTCTTCTGACAAAAGGCACAGGGTGGTGGGGGGGCAGGTAAAACTTTAGAGACACTGTGTATCTGAAAACATCTGTAGTCTAGATAGGCCTTCTGACTGGGTATAAAATTCTGGGTTAGAGATCATTTTCTTCTAGAATTTTGAAGGCATCATTCCTTTGTCTTCTATTTTCCAGTATTACTGTTAAAATCTAAAGTCATTCTGATGCATAAGGCTGTGTGTCACCTGTTTTTCTTTCCCTATTCTCAGTATGCTGACATTTCTCAGCAACATGTCTTCATTTATTTTCATTATTGAATCTTTCCATTATATCCTCATGGCATTCATTCTGGGAAACTTCCTTGATTTCTTTCAATTACAATTTCCCCCTTCCCTCCATTTCTCTCTAGATCTCTTATCCTTTCTTCCTGGAACTCTTATTAATTTAATATTGGGCTTCCTGAACTGACTCTTTATCCTCTCTTATTTTTCCATCTCTTTAACTTTCTGCACTACTTACTGAGAGCTTTTCTTGTCCTTATCTTCCACCCTTTTATTAAGCTTTTCATTTCTGGTATTATATTTTCAATTTCTAAGGACTCTTTTTTTAAGTTTATTTATTTTTATTAATCTTTACACCCAATATAGGACTCGAACTCATAACCTCCAAATCAAGAGTCACATGTTCTTCCAACTGAGCTAGCCAGGCACCCTATTAAGAATTTATTTTCTGATCTCTAAATTTTATAATATTTTGTAAATATTATAGTATTACTTGATAGTAGCCTACATTTTATGATATGTTATTCAGAGTTCAAAGTTGAGTATCTTGTTTCTCTGATGATATTGGTTGTTGTTGGGTTTTTTGCATTTTTTTCCTCTCTGCATAATCTGTTTCCTCCCTTCTCATGTGTTGGTTTTGCTTCTATCTTATTGAGACTTTATCGATGTTTAGTAATCCTTGGTAGTCTGTTTATACTTGGGAATAGAAGTCCAAAACTCTGGAATTGGTGGGCCTGTGATTACATTAGTGGGGTTGTTGACCGAACTTCACAGTAGGTGATCTGTCTGGACCATTTTTGTTGGGGAATTCAATGTTGATATTTTTTTGTCTTGTATCTCAGTCATATATATGTATGCATGTGCACATGTATCATATACATATTATAAATGTAATGTTTTATTTATTTTATTAAAGATTTTACTTATTTTGAGAGAGACAGAGAGCGAGAGAGAGAGCATAGCAGGGAGGAGAGGGAGAAGCAGGCTTCCCGCTGAGCAGGGAGCCTGAATGAATGTCTTTTAACTTTCATATCATTAAGGTTTATTTTGTCAAGGAGATCATGATTCAGTATTTGTTTTCCTTGTTCCTCTCCATATTAAAAACATTACAAGGGCACCTACATGGCTCAGTTGAGCCCCGCATCAAGCTCCTTGATCAGTGGGTAGCCTGCTTTCTCTCTCTCCCTCTGCTTGCCGCTCCCTCTGCTTGTGCTCTGTCTCTGTCAAATAAATGCTTTTTAAAAGATATTCATTCAGGGATGCCTGGCTAGCTCAGTTGGAGACCATGTAACTCTTGATTTCAGGGTCATGAGTTCGAGTCCCACGTTGGGTGTGGAGATTACAAAAATAAACAAACAAACATCCTTAAACAAAAAAGACATTCATCCAATAGTATTTATTAAGATCTTCTTGCATCAAGCACTGGGCTAGGTGCTGAAAGGGTATAGCAGTGAACAAATCCAAGTCCTTGGGACACCTGGGTGGCTGAGTGGTTGAGCATCTGCCTTTGGCTCAGGTCATGATCCCAGGGTCCTGAGATTGAATCTCACATCGGGCTCCCTGCAGGGAGTCTGCTTCTCCCTCTGCCTATGTCTCTGCCTCTCTCTGCGTGTCTCTCATGAATAAATAAATAAAATCTTAACAATCTTTTTGAATTTTTAAATTTTAATTAAAATTTAAACTCAAAGAGCCATATATAGCTTGTGGTTACTACCATGGACAGCGCCAGGAAACCCCATCCTTACAGAGGCGTTTGAGGGAATTGGCAACCTCATGTGGTTCTGGCTGGCTCACATACCAAATGTGGTCCTGCCCTACCACAGAGGGCAGACAAGCTCACAAGAAGAGAAACAAAATACATCTCTTAGAAAGAAATGCTGAAACACAGCTTCTCCCAGCCAGTTCTGGAAGCCCATTTGGTGAGAGATATTCAATTTTTCACTCACACAGGAAGGGCAAAAAAAGAAACCTCACGTCCCCTTTCCATAAAATAAGCATTATTTTTTTACCTCTCTGATCAATTAAACTGTGTGTGCATACACACATCTTTATATATTCCTTACTGAAAGCATACACTGTTCTCATCTTGCTTTTTCCATGGAGAGGCACCTCTTGGCATCTCTTCCATATGAATGAAATCTTACCTCTTAGCTTCATGCCTGGCCCACAGAACTTCCACCTCGACCCAGCCTGAATTCATTTGTTCATCTACCCTTTATGAAGCACCTGTTGTATGCCAGGTGCTGTTCTAGACCATGTGGATACAGCAGTGAACCAGACAGACAAGATCTGTTCCCTCATGGAATTTTTAAAAAAGATTTTATTTATTTTATTCATGAGAGACACAGAGGCAGAGACATAAGCAGAGGTAGCTCCCTGCAGGGGGCCCGATACGGGACTTGATCCCAGGACCCTAGGATCATGAACTGAGCTGAAGGCAGACGCTCAACCACTGAGCCACCCCCCCTTCATGGAATTTAAACTCCAGCAGGAGGAGATGGACGATAAAATTAATAATCAAGAACATGTCATAGTTACAAGGGGTATGTGCCATGTCTGAAAATACAGTTGGGTCACTCACCCAAGTCTCGGAGGCTTGGGGAAGCTACAGGTCGCAGTATTACATATGTGCTCAGGAAAGTGTCTTTTGGGCAAACACTTGCAGGAAGTGAGGGACAGAGCCAGGTGGCTATCTGGAAGAAAAATGTTCCAGCCTAGGGAACAGCCAGTGCAAAGGCCCTGAGGCAGGAGGGTGCTGGAGCCATCCAGGAACTGCGTGTGAAGGCCAGTGGGGCTGGGGCAGGGTGAGTGAGGGAAGCATGGGTGGGAGATGAGGGCAGAGGGGTAGGAGGGATCCAGGGGTGTCTGGTGCCTTACGGCCTTGTAATGTGAGGTAACTCCATTTACTGAGTAAAGTGGGAAGCCAGGGGAGGGTAGTGAGCTGAGGAAGGACCGGATGCTGACTCAAATGTTAAGATCCCTGTGGCGACAGGGCAGGAATAAACAGGAAAGGAAAGACAGATGCGGGGATTTTTAATTTTTTCCAAACCTAAGCCTTATCAAAGGCCGTAAAATGGGGCTGAGTGTCAGTAGAGGTTTAGTGACAATGGGAGGGGATCAGGAGTAGGGGGCAGGGAAGGAAGGTAGGCGTCATATTGCCTAAGGACTGAGCAAAAGGTTACAAGTGAAGGCTCTTTGGATCCCCTCTTCCTGTAAGCCCCCTCAAATCTCTCTGCCAATAGAAGCCTTGATTTTTGGCTCTGTCTGCAATGGAGAGACCTGGGGGGGTCTCCCCACACACCTCTCCCTTGCACCCCTTGAGGACTCCTGGACACCCTTCTTCTGTCTCATCCTAGTCCTCAGCCCCTCCATCCCTCCTCTTCAACCTGACTCCAGAAACCCTCAGCTCCTTCCACTTAAACCAGGGAAGCAATTCACCTTTCTCTCCCAAGGGCATCTTCCTAAACAAAGAAACCTAGAGAGGAATTACAGTTTGCCTACAAGGCAGCGGTGCCCGCAGGCAGTAGGCAGTTGTGATATTTTTCTCATATATATATATATATATATATATATATATATATATATATGTTTCCAGATGGCAGCTGGGATCTCCCTGCCTGTTAGGATCCATATGAAATTAATTCATACCCCATTCTCCAGCCGTGGGATGGTGACTGCCCCCCCCCCCAATTTTGTGCTCCTGGAGGAGCTTCAGAGTCTTTGTCTCACCCCCAAGTTTTTGCTTCAGCTAGAATCCTTTCCAAGCGTGGAATCTGCTGTCTGTCTCCCCATGTGGGGTCCGTGGACTACTTCTAGCCTTTTCCTTCATTTCTCTTGCAACCAGTCATGTACACAAGGCATTTAGGTGCTCATGTGTGAGAGTGTAGACAGGGCACATTTACATCCACAGGTAGGCAAACCGCTCCAAAACTCCTTTGCCTTCTCCACGTTCCAGTGTCCAGTCATGTGCCTTCATCTCTCTTGTTTTCCCAGATCTGCACTGTCCAATACTATTTAAATTTCAATTGATTAAAAAAAATTAAGAATTTATTTATTTATTCATGAGAGACAGAGAGGGGCAGAGACACAGGCAGAGGGAGAAGCAGGCTCCCTGTGGGGAGCCCAATGTGGGACTCCATCCCAGGACCCCGGGATCATGACCTGAGCCAAAGGCAGCCGCTCAACCATTGAACCACCCAGGTGCCCCTCAATTAATTAAAATTAAATAAAATTTAAAGTTCCGTCCCTTGGGTTCAACTGGTCATGTTTTGTGTGCTCAAAAGCCACATGTGGCTGGTGGCTGCCACATTGGATAGTGCAGAGAGAACATGCTCATCATTGCAGAATGTTCTTTTGGACAATGCTGGACAAGACAGGTACCTCCCTCTAAGACCTAGTCTGGTGTCTGCAGTAGAGATGACCAAAATTGCACCCCACAAAACACATCATTAAAAAAAAATTAGAGTTATGCTCTGTATGGGATTCCAGGACTCTTTTTTTTTTTTTCCCTCCCATGGTTATACCCTGGACATCTTCATGCCAGATCATAGGCATGTTTCTTGTTTCATAGAAGAGTTACACAGTGTTCCCCACCGTGAATTTATTTATTCACTTGTTCACTTATTCCCCAAATATTTACCACCACCTTCTTTGTGCTAGGAATTGTGCTGTGTCCTAGCTGGATCCTGCTTGAGTGGTGCTCGCAGTCTAATTGGAGAGGCTGAATTAATCAAATAATCACAGAACTACCTGTACAGTGGCAGCAGTTATGAAGGAAGTGACACGTGGCGTGTGCCACAATGTATTCATCTGCGAGCACTAATTCAATCTCCCTGCTTGTCTTCCCATCAAAGTTCAGAAATTAGGGCCTAGTGGGAGAACCGAAGCAAAGTGAGATGCGTGTCTGGGCCTGCATTTCCCATCTGAATGATGGAGATAACAGTTTCCATCCTCTCCAGTGGAGAGGATGAATGAGTTATTACGGTAGATCAGCATCTCACAATAGAAGTGATCGTTAGCGTTATTACTATGTGTACCCATTCCCTTTCTGAGCCTCAATTGTCCCCTATAACATGGAGGAGTTTGCAGAACCTTCTGGGGAGGGCTTCCCTGAAGACTGAACGGGTCATAGCTACCACGTTTTCAGCACTTTCTTTGCACCAAGTGCCATCTTACCTTTACAATGACCTGGGAAGGGAGGTACTGCTGTAATCCCCATTTTATAGATGGAGACTGAGACACCAAGAAGTGGTACAGTGACTTGCTCAAGAGTTCACCACTAGTCAGGATTTGGAGCATTTGGAGGTTAGGGGTGACGGGGGTTCCGGGCTGGGCCATGAGGGCATCTGGGTGGGACTGACCCTGCCTTTCATGCCCCCTGCCCCCAGGAAGCTGGACGCCTTCATCTATGACGCGGCTGTGCTCAACTACATGGCCCGCAAGGATGAGGGATGCAAGCTCGTCACCATCGGCTCAGGCAAGGTCTTTGCCACCACGGGCTACGGCATCGCCCTGCACAAGGGCTCCCGCTGGAAGCGGCCCATCGACCTGGCGCTGCTGCAGTTCCTGGGGGATGGTGCGCTGTACACAGGGATGCCTCGGGAGTGGGGTGTGGGGGACCAGAGCCCTGGGTGCTGGGCAGAGGAAGGGAGGAGGATCAGGACACCAGGGTCAAGGGAAGAGGGGGCTGGGTGCCTAGATTTCTATATCAGAGAAGAGGATCCTTAGATGGTGCCTGTGGAAGGTGACCTATGACACTGCGCCTCCCCACTCCGCCGTTCTCCAGATGAGATCGAGATGCTGGAGCGGCTGTGGCTCTCCGGGATCTGCCACAATGACAAAATCGAGGTGATGAGCAGTAAGCTGGACATCGACAACATGGCAGGTGTCTTCTACATGCTCCTGGTGGCCATGGGCCTCTCCCTGCTGGTCTTCGCCTGGGAGCACCTGGTGTACTGGCGCCTGCGGCACTGCCTGGGGCCCACCCACCGCATGGACTTCCTGCTGGCCTTCTCCAGGGTAGGGGGGAGAGAGGGAGGCGGAAGGGCAGAGCTGGGGGGAGGCAGGCAGGGATGCCTGGAAGTGGAAGAGACCCGGGCCGAGGTGCGGGAGAGGCAGGAGGGGCGGCGAGGGTAAGGCAGGCGGTCCCCGCAGGCCGCGCTGACCCCGCTTCTCTCGCCGCCCCCGCAGGGCATGTACAGCTGCTGCAGCGCGGAGGCCGCCCCGCCGCCGGCCAAGCCCCCGCCGCCGCCGCAGCCGCTGCCCAGCCCCGCGTACCCGGCGGCACGGCCCGCGCCCGGCCCGGCGCCCTTCGTGCCCCGCGAGCGCGCCGCGGTGGACCGGTGGCGCCGCGCCAAAGGTGCAGGGCCGCCGGGGGGCGCGGGCCTGGCCGACGGCTTCCACCGCTACTACGGCCCCATCGAGCCGCAGGGCCTGGGCGTGGGCGTGGGCGTGGGCGTGGGCGAGGCGCGCGCGGCGCCCCGGGGCGCGGCCGGGCGCCCGCTGTCCCCGCCGGCCGCGCAGCCCCCGCAGAAGCCGCCGCCCTCCTACTTCGCCATCGTGCGCGACAAGGAGCCGGCCGAGCCCCCCTCGGGCGCCTTCCCCGGCTTCCCGTCGCCGCCCGCGCCCCCCGCCGCCGCGGCCTCCGCCGTCGGGCCGCCGCTCTGCCGCCTGGCCTTCGAGGACGAGAGCCCGCCGGCGCCCGCGCGGTGGCCGCGCTCAGACCCCGAGAGCCAGCCCCTGCTGGGGCCCGGCGCGGGGGGCGCGGGGGCCGCGGGGGGCGCGGGCGGAGGGGCCTCGGCTGCGCCGCCCCCGTGCCGCGCCGCGCCGCCCCCCTGCCCCTACCTGGACCTCGAGCCGTCGCCGTCGGACTCGGAGGACTCGGAGAGCCTGGGCGGCGCGTCGCTGGGCGGCCTGGAGCCCTGGTGGTTCGCCGACTTCCCCTACCCGTACGCCGAGCGCCTCGGGCCGCCGCCCGGCCGCTACTGGTCGGTCGACAAGCTTGGGGGCTGGCGCGCCGGCAGCTGGGACTACCTGCCCCCGCGCAGCGGTCCCGCCGCCTGGCACTGCCGCCACTGCGCCAGCCTGGAGCTGCTGCCGCCGCCGCGCCACCTCAGCTGCTCGCACGACGGCCTGGACGGCGGCTGGTGGGCGCCCCCGCCCCCGCCCTGGGCCGCCGGACCCCCGCCCCGGCGCCGCGCCCGCTGCGGCTGTCCGCGGCCGCACCCCCACCGCCCGCGGGCCTCGCACCGCGCGCCCGCCGCCGCCCCGCACCACCACCGGCACCGGCGCGCCGCGGGGGGCTGGGACCTCCCGCCGCCGGCGCCCACCTCGCGCTCGCTCGAGGACCTCAGCTCGTGCCCCCGCGCCGCCCCCGCGCGCAGGCTCACCGGGCCCTCCCGCCACGCGCGCCGGTGCCCGCACGCCGCGCACTGGGGGCCGCCGCTGCCCGCCGCGCCGCACCGGAGACACCGGGGCGGGGACCTGGGTACCCGCAGGGGCTCGGCGCACTTCTCCAGCCTCGAGTCCGAGGTATGACGCGGCCCCGGGGGCCCCCGCGCCCCCTCGGTCAGCGCAGGCCACGGCCCGAGGGGGCGCGCGCAACGGACAGGACCCGCGTGGGTTGGGAAGGAAAAAAAGGACCTGGCCGGACCCCGCCTGGAGCAGCGTCCTGCGCCCCCTCGCTTTGGGGGCACCGCGAGCCGGAAGGGATTTGGTCCCCCAAATCTCACCCAGCCTGAAAGGTGGGGGTCTCGGAGCCCACTGGAGTTTTTTTTTTTTTAAAACCCGACAAGGGCTTTTTAACGTCACCAGATGGGGCGGGAGGTGGGGGGGGTCACGCCACGCCCGCGCCCCACCCCCACGCCCGGGGCCGTGGCCCCCTCATCACTGTGCAGCTCCCCGGCCCCAGCCACGCCTCCGGGGGAGCCCGTTTTTAACCTTTCATCCATTGGGACTCAAAACTGTGAGACGCGTTCGCCAAACTGTGACCCCAGACCTTGGCCCCGCCACACAGAAACCCCTGACCCCAGACTGTGACTTCCGACCCCTAAAAATGGTCATCCGACCCCAGACTGTGACCCCCGACCCCCAAACTGTGACCCGAATCCCAGACTGTACCCTCGACCAGACTGTGACCCTCGACGTCCAACCGTGACACACTCTCCTCCTTTTCCACCTTCGGCCGCTTTTCCTTATCTTTGACCTAGGACACTCCCAACGGAAGCCCCGCCTCCCCCCTGCCCTAGCGAGGATCCCAACCAACACCTGGCCAAAGTTCCCACCCTGTCATACCTCCCTCTCGCACCCCACGTGCCACCAACCACAGCCCCAAATCCAAATCCAGCCTTTATTTGTGACCCGCCCCCTCCCCCCCAAAGCCTCCTCTTCCTGGATCTCCAGCCGGGTCTGGAGCTGGGCTGTGGAGGGGACGGTCTGGGAATCCACGCCCACCACCAACCTCCCCTCCCACTCTCCCGTTACACATTGCAGTGTTTGGAATAAACCACGTTTTTATGCCTCCTCAGTCCCAAGTGTGAGCTCCGTGTTTGTCTGAGCCGCCCTCAAACTTCTCTGGAGGAAACAGACCCTGAGAAAAGTCCCACAGAGGAAGAGAGGGGAGAAAGAAAATGACATTGAGAACACTGACCCTGGAGGGAGGTGGGAGACAAAGACCCAGAAGGAAGCTGTCAGAAAAGACCCTAAGAAGAGGAGAGAGAAGGGGTGAGGGCGGACCCGAGACCCAGAGAGGCGGAGGAGCAGCAGCGGTGATGTCAACAAAGATCCAGGATCAAAACATTTTAGGATTAAGTCTAGGGTCCCATCCCCATGGCTGCAGGCAGCGCGGCTTGCTAGACTCTTTACATCCTGTTCATGCAAGCGAGGGGAGAGTGTGAGATGCTCCAGCCAACGCACCTATCCTGCATGCCCTTAACCTCACCAATGAGAATCTATTTCTAGCATTTCGTTATGCCAATTAGCCAGACCTCTGGTGCTGACGAGCGATAAAGAGAGACAGAGCACTTGTGATAGAATTCTCCAGAGGCCTGACTTTCTGATTAAGTGCTCGCTGACCATAGCTGCAGGGTGAACGCCTGGTTGGGCGACTGACTGCCCCAAGAGGGCAAATTCAACCGACTAACTCATACATATCATCCTGTCCACACTGAAGCATTTTGAAGTGAATTAAAGCCATCATAACAAGGAGGGGAAAGGAAACGGGCTTTATGGGTCCTCAGGGAGCAAAAACCGAGTCTCCTTGCCAGTGAGAACTCCTATTTGTATACACGAATAACGAGCGGAAAGGAAGCGCTGGGAGTCAAAGGTGGAAGATGGCGTCGGGGCTCGCAACTCCTCCAGCAGGAGAAAACTGGCCTCGTACAGAACTACAACTCCCAGGAGGCCTTGCCACTGCTCTGCGGAAAAGCGCCGCAAAGTCACGCGAAGGGTGTAGATTCTCCGAACGCGCAGGCCTCGGTCGCTAGGCTGGGACGCCGTTACCTTAGATCTCCTTCACCCTCTCCCCGGCGCCCTCTCAAATTGGTGAGCTGGGAGGTTTCCAAGGCAACCGTGCAGCCGGGCGGATGTCTGAAGGAGGAAACCGCAACCCGGAAGTGACGACCGTACCTCGCGCCGGCGGTGAGAGGGTTCGAAGATGGCGGCGCCCAATGGTAAATCGCGCACGTGTGAAACCGGGGAACCCATGGAAGCGGAGTCCAGCGGCTCTTCCCAGGTCTACCTGCCTGGCCGCGGACCGCCGCTGCGCGAAGGAGAGGAGCTGGTCATGGACGAGGAGGCCTACGTGCTGTACCACCGAGCGCAGACCGGTAGGGCCGGGCACCAGGACTCCTGGGTCCTGAGTTAGGAGGGGACCGGAATCTTGAGTCCTGAGCGGGGCTGGTCCTGAGTATTTAACTTACGAGGCACTCTGAGAAGAACACTGAGGCTTCGGAAGGGTGAAATCATCACACGCGAGAGAACTGACATCTCTGGCCCATCCTCATTTCCCAACCCCTTTTTCTGTCCCCAGGAGCTCCCTGTCTTAGCTTCGACATAATCCGGGATCACCTGGGAGACAACCGGACAGAGCTTCCTCTTACGCTTTACCTGTGTGCTGGGACCCAGGCGGAGAGCGCGCAGAGCAACAGGTGAGTGAGACCCGAGGTTTTATTTAGGACCAAGAGTCTGAGCCCCCAGCTTCCCCTCCCACCAAGATCTAGAAGTTGGCGTTTCCAGCTTCTCTCCTCCCTCTGTCCTAAAGATCCTGGCATCCAGTGCCTCACTCACGCCACACTTTCCCGCAGACTGATGATGCTTCGGATGCATAATCTGCATGGGACAAAGCCCCCGCCATCAGAGGGCAGTGATGATGAGGAGGAGGAAGATGAAGAGGATGAAGAAGATCGGAAGCCTCAGCTGGAGCTGGCTATGGTGCCCCACTATGGTGGCATCAACCGAGTCCGGGTAGATACTGTCCCAGGAGCCTACTATACATTCTCTGACCTCCCCCGCCAACCCCCTTATCCATGCTTTTCAGCTTTTAGAAAAGCTCCTGGCATGTAATTGTAAATACGAATTCATTGTTCCTATGCTAGGAGCAACATGGGGCTGCTTTTCAGGTTCTTTCCTCTTCAGTAAAATGGGGAACATCGATTGCAAAATTTGCCTGATGGAACTGACTGGAAGGTAAAATGGAAAACATAAGGGTATTTCAGGTGCCTAGAGACAGCGCCTCATTGTAGCGTAGAGATGTGTATTTTCTGTCACCGCCCAAGAACTGTCCTGGGCTGTGGGGTCACTTTTGTGCTGCTGAGTTACAGCATCTTCTGAGCAGGCTGATGCGTAGATTTGATCAGATGATGTATGGACAGCACTTAGGGCGGCGCATGGCCCACAGCCCTTGCTGTGCATTCCCATTTGCGTGTTACCACGTCAGGCACTGGAGATTTGACAGAGCAAAAGGTCTCTGGTTTTGCGAAACTTACATGCCAGTGGGAAAGGGAACAAGAGGAGGCTGAGTAAATGTGCAGCACATCCACAGGTGCCGAGTGCTGTGGAGGAGAGTCAAAGCAAGGTAGGGGAATTGGGATGTTCCTAGAGTGGATTGGCTATCTTAAATAGTGCAGTCAGGGAGGTATTTGGGATAAGTTGCCATTTGAACAGACACCCACAGGAAGTGAGGGAATGAGCCAAAGATTTCTTGTCCAGAAAGGGTTTGTTTATTTTTAAAGATTTCATTTATTTATTCATAAGAGACACAGACAGAGGGGCAGAGGCAGAGGGAGAAGTAGGCTCCCTGAGGGGAGCCCGAAGGGGGACTCGATCCCAGGACCCCAGATCACACCCTGAGCTGAAGGCAGATGCTCAACCACTGAGCCACCCAGGCATCCCCGAAAGGGTTTATAGGCAGAGGGAACAAAGTACCAGGGCTCTGTGGCAAATTTGGTGTGTTGGAGGAAGTTCAAGGGAAGGCAAGGAAACCAGTGCATCTACCAGAGCAAATGGATGACGGGAGAGTGACAGCATTGAGGGGTGGGCAAAAAGGAGGTGATGGGTTGGATGGGGCTTGTTGGCTGATGTAAGGACTTGGCTTTTACTTGGGGAGAAGTTGGGAGCCATTGGGGGGGGGTTTGAGTTGAGAGAGAATTTTTTTTTTTTAAGATTTTATTTTATTTTATTTTATTTATTTATTTATTTATTTATTTATTTATTTATTTATTTATTTATTTATTTATGAGAGAGGCAGAGACACAGGCAGAGGGAGAAGCAGGCTCTATGCAGGGAGCCCGATGTAGGACTCGATCCTGGAGACGAAGGCAGCACTAAACCGCTGAGCTACTCAGGGATCCCTGACAGAGAGTCTTAAGCAGGCTTCACACCGAGTGCAGAGCCCAACTCGGATCTCGAGCTCAGGACCCTGAGGTCATGACCTGAGCTGAGATGGAGAGTCGAATGCTTAACTGAGCCACCTAGGTGCCCCAGGATCTGACTTGTGTTTTGAAGAGATTCCTCTGACTGCTCTATTGAGAATAGACTGCAGAGACGTGAGGGCAGAAGGACAGCCCTGTGGGGGAGCCAGAGGACAGGACTAGCAGGAGTGGCTACAGTAGAGGTCGGGGGAGTTGGAAGTGGTGCATTTTGAGCGTAGCTAGCACCAGGTGGGTGTAAAGAAGAAAAGACAAGTCAATGAGTCCCCCAGTCTGGGGCCCAAGGCGGGGAACCCCAGGGTGGAGGAGGTTGCAGATGGCAATCAGGAGCTCGGTTTTGGATCCATCTGAACAGTCAGTGTGGTAGGAGCTTAGAGCTGAGGAGCGGTCAAGACTAGGGACCACTGGAAACCTTGAGGCTGAACGGGATCTTCTAGTGAGCAGATGTACAGGGCAAAGAGAACCAAGGATGATGGCCTGTGACTCACCAACATTTAGAGGGTTACAAGGACTGGTAGTCTGAGCACCTCCCACCCCTCCCAAGGGTTGGTGGAATCCGTCTACATAGAATGGGAAGTTGTCCCAGGTACCAAGCTGATCTTGCAGGCTGTGATTTTTGTCCCCACCAAGGCTTCTGGGAGCTGGAGTCCTAGCCCTGGGACTGCAGTTCTGCTTCTCGGGGCTGTGAGGAGCTGTGGTCACCACCCTGAGCCTCCTGTCCCTTCCCCTGCAGGTATCCTGGCTGGGCGAGGAGCCGGTGGCTGGTATATGGTCAGAGAAGGGCCAGGTGGAGGTGTTTGCCCTGCGGCGGCTTTTGCAGGTGGTGGATGATCCCCAGGCTTTGGCAACTTTCCTCCGGGATGAGCAGGCCCGTGTCAAGCCCATCTTCACCTTTGCTGGCCACATGGGCGAGGGCTTTGCTCTTGACTGGTCCCCCCGGGTGTCTGGTGAGTCCCTGGGGTGCACAGTTGGTCCTGGGGGTGTGAGAGGGAGCAGGATCTGTAGGGAAGGTGGGGGCTAAAACTGCTGGAGAAGAGGGAGCTGTGGCCAGCTGGGCCCTGATACTTTCCTGACTCTGTTTCCAGGGCGCCTGCTGACCGGAGACTGCCAGAAGAACATCCACCTCTGGACACCAACGGATGGTGGCTCCTGGCATGTGGACCAGCGGCCATTTATGGGCCACACACGCTCTGTGGAGGACCTACAGTGGTCCCCAACTGAGGACACGGTGAGGGGGGCTGGTGGTCTGGACTCCTGGGCCTTGAAGGAGGATGGGACGGGAGCTAGGCACAGTGAGGGGGCACTAGTCCATCGCTAGTCGTCCTTGGGGTCCAGGCTGGGGTGGCAGGTATGCCGAGGTCACCCAGGCCCTGCCTTGTCTAGGTGTTCGCCTCCTGCTCGGCTGATGCTTCCATTCGCATCTGGGACATCCGGGCTGCCCCCAGCAAGGCTTGCATGCTCACCACCACCTCTGCCCATGATGGAGATGTTAATGTCATCAACTGGAGCCGCCGGGAACCCTTCCTGCTCAGCGGCGGGGACGATGGAGCCCTCAAGATCTGGGACCTGAGGCAGTTCAAGGTATTTTCCCAGCAGGCCCTGGGATTTGCAGGCTTCCCTTCTTTAGGTGCTTGTTTACACCAGAGCTGGGAGGGCCTGTCGAGTTGGGGTCCAGCCCTTTTGGGGTGCAGATGAGGAACAGGGCTCAGCAGGAAAAGGCTGTTCCTGGTGGAGAGTGGCTTGACACACACACCCCCCAGCTGGAGAGGTGACAGGAGACGAGCGGCCAGGTAGCAGCAGAGACTCCCCATTCCCATCTACCCGCTGGTGAGCAGAGCAGCTGGCCACGTGGCCCAGGGCTTCTGGAGTCTCAGCGAACTGTAGACTTTATGTTAGTGAGCTTTGTGGAATCAGCTGAGAATCGGAGCCCACATCGCTCATTGCAGGAGAGGAAACAGGTACAGGAAGGACAGGGACAGATGTGACATCACACCCAGTGACAACTGACTATAGAGCTAGGAGGGGCTCTGGACATGAGACATTGCATCTTCTCTGTCCTCAGGTGTAAGGATTTCTATAGCGTCAGCTCTGAGGAACCTTCTAGAAACCGGTTCCAGCCCCCAAGGCAGGTGTAGGGCCAGGTTCCATGGCCAAGTTGATTGGCCATTGGGACTTTGGAACTACTTCTCCAGTTTAGAGAGACTCCGGTCCTCAGCTGTACCTTTGAGTTAGTAGAAGTGCTCCTTTTTCTTTCTTTCTGGACCCTGGGAGCTATGGTTCTGTTTTCTTTAAGGCCATCATAGAATCAGTAGGGAGAGAGCAGTTTGAGAACCACTACTCCCCTCCTTTTTAAAGATTTATTTATTTAGGGATGCCTGGGTGACTCAGTGGTTGAGCGTCTGCCTTTGGCTCAGGTGGTGATCCCAGGGTTCTGGGATCAAGTCCTGCATCATGCTCCCTGCATGGAGTCTGCTTCTCCCTCTGCCTGTGTCTCTGCCTCTCTCTGTATCTCTAATGATTAAATCAATAAAATCTTTAAAAAAAAAAAAAAAAGATTTATTTGGAGAGAGAGTATGAGTGGGGTGAAGGGCAGAGAGGGAGAGAATCTCAAACAGACTCCACACTGAGCACAGAACCTGACGTGGGGCTTGATCTCACAACCCTGAAATCATGAGCTGAAACCAAGGGTCTGCACTTAAATGACTGAGCCACTCTGGGGGCCCCTGAGAACCACCCCCTTTATAGGAAGGGAACCTGAGGCATGTCCTCCCTGGACATGGTGGGGACTTTGTGACCTGGAGCTGGAAGGGCTTGGCAGGTGAAACCACAGTTCCCACAGCCCCTAGGATGTTATGCCTCTATTACCAGATGTACTTGTCCCTCTGCCCCTTTCAGAGAACCTGGGCTTGTGCAAATCCCAGGGGTGGGGCCCCAGTGGAACCCCCAAGGCTGGAGAGTGGTGAGGGCTCCCTGGGAGTCAGGCTGAGGTGTCCAGAGCCCCTGACTCCCTTCTTCCCATAGTCCGGCTCCCCGGTGGCCACCTTCAAGCAGCACGTGGCCCCCATCACCTCTGTCGAGTGGCACCCCCAGGACAGCGGAGTCTTCGCAGCTTCAGGGGCAGACAACCAGATCACACAGTGGGACCTGGCAGTTGAACGGGACCCCGAGGCAGGCGACACGGAGACCGACCCTGGGCTGGCGGACCTTCCCCAGCAGCTGCTGTTCGTGCACCAGGGCGAGACAGACCTGAAGGAGTTGCACTGGCATCCACAGTGTCCCGGGGTCCTCGTTAGCACCGCCCTGTCAGGCTTCACAGTCTTCCGCACCATCAGTGTCTGAGGAGGCGGCCGCCACGGCCGGGACGGCCCTGCAGACCTGCTGAGCCTCTCCTCCCAGAGTCAGGCTTCACTGGACCAGTGAGCTGCCACGATGGATTCTGTTTGACGTGCTATTCTTGGAAAGGACTTCGTTTGGTCCTCTGACCCCTCTTGCCCATGCGTCTGGGTCAACCCATGACTGTAAAACTACCTGGTTTGGTTCAGGAGCCTTGGTTTGACTACTGTGCCCCCTCCGGTGGAAAGATTTGGGTTTGGCTCTGGCCATACCCTTCCCCCCTCAACCTGTCCCAGGACCTGTTGGCCTCTTTCCCAGGTGGGCCTGGTGTGGCCAGCATTGCTGTGGATATTCTGCGAGCTGTCTGGCTTTGACCTCTCGCTTACAGGACCCAGTTTTGGCCACTGGCCTCCCCGCCCTGGAGAACTCAGAGCCCTTTACAGTGGGCCTAGCTGAGGTTGAAGGGTGGGTTCTTCCAGCAGAATCTGGTTTTGTCCCCACTTCCAGCCAACAGGGTTTGGCCAGGACTTCCGAGGGGTGGGGGTAGGGGGCTGTATGGGTCTTCCTCCCTCCTGCATCCCAGGCAAGCGATGTGCAGGGAAGGAGGTCCAGGGCCCCCAAGGCAGTAAAGGACCAGAATGAGGCCTGATGTATGTGAGACTCATCCTGCTGGCTGCTTCCCTATGAAGAAAGGGGAGGAGGATGTGGGACCCGGTTCCCAGCTGTCCAGAGGCCACCGAGAATCCCTGCTTCATGGGGTCTCCCCGCCCATTGGGTGCTGTTTGTACACCCCACCCTGAATTTTATTCACATGGAGCCCAGTCCAGGTCTCTGGAGGGGTGGGTCACCGGTGTCCCTGGCCTTTTGAAGTCTTCATCTCAAAGGAAACTGAGGAGCCCATTTTTCTGTCCTCCTGCTGCTGTCCCCTTTCTCCCCTTCTGTGTCCCTATCTCCCCGTGTCTCCCTATCCCCCTCCCCCCTCCCGTTTCTTCACCGCGTCTCCTCTCCAGCCTGCTTGGGCTGCGGCCCAGCTGCCCTGCCTGGCCATCCTCCCTGGCTCCCCCTCTGCGGCTCTGGGCTGGCCCCACCCCCTGCCCCCCCTCAGCCAGGCCTCTGATCCGCCTGTGGACACAGAGGTCGGGCGCCCAGCACAAGGCCCCTGGGGCCCAGGACACACTGCTGCCCCTCAGCACCCACGGGGGCCTCCCTGTGGCCCTAGCAGAGGATCCCCCAGCGGAGGGCATGGGGGTGGGCTGCCCCACCAGGTACGTGCCTCCATGCAGAGGTCCTGGGCTGAAACCATCCCACCTCCCCCCACACCCTCCTTGCTAGGGCCCCTCCACCCCGCATTCCCTGTCTTTGCTGTCCCCCAGGAAGGTCCTGCTTCCCCTTCAGTGACCGATTCCAGCCCCAGAGCAACCTCTCCCCCATTCAGGCGCCTCCATCTCTGACCCCATCTCCATCTGCCTTCTGCCCCTTCATCCCTGTCATCGTGAGCCTCTCTCACCCTGTCTCTGTCCCCAGCTCCGGCTCCCTGTCTTCCCATTTCCTGATACATCATCTCCCCATCCCAGCTGCTCCTAGTCTGCCTGTCTCTCCTGTCCCCTCCCGCTGTGTCTCTGACCACCCCCCACCCCCCTCCCCCCCCCCCCCCGTCTCTGTCCTGCTCCCTCTGGGCATCTGTCCTCTCTCTGCCTCCCTGTACCCCCTGTGGGATCTGTCTGTCCCTCTGCCTCCCTCCGCACCCTTCCTGTCCACTCCAAGCCTCTTTGTTCAGACTGTGTCCCGACGCCCCCCCTGCTCTCCTGCTCTGTCAATCTCTGCCCCTCAACCTGCTGTTCAGGCCCTGTTGTTGGGGGGGTGTTGGGGGGGGGTGGACAGCCAGGGTCTCCAGAAGAGTGTGAAAGTGCTTTTTGAGGGGGAAGGGAGGCGGGGGCCCAGGGGCGGAGCTTCTTGGCCTCAGATTAGACGGTGACTTTGACACCAAGTTGACACACCTTAAGCCCCGTGTCTCCTTTATATGGAAACATTAAGCTGCTCTGGCAGGTCAGGGGGAGGATGGGGGAGGGCTTCAGGCTCTGGATCCTTTTCCCTCCTGTCCTGCCTTCCTGCAGGGGGGGTGAAGGAGGGTGCTTGAACCCATGTCCCACCCACCCTCTGTGAGCTGGGCCCCATTGGACACGGACAGGGCCCTCTGGAAGTGAAAGCCCCCATCTAATTTGTGAAATGGACACGGTCACTTCCGCCTCACAGGGCCTAGGGGGGGACTGACGCAGAGCCCTGCGTTGGAAAGGCTCAGGACCTGACCTGGCACCCTACCCTCAGCACTGTGTGGGTCTGGCCAGGTGTCCGAGCCTATTCCCCACCCTGTGAAGTGGGGCAGTGATCTTCCCAGCGTCCTGGACAGTCGAAGTGAGGTGAGCAGTGGGGTGTGGTGGAGTCTGTGGGTGGGCTGCGGGCATCCCCTGAGCTCAGGCAAAGCCCAGGACATGGTAGGTGCTCAGGAAATGAACCCCCCCCCCCCCCGAGGTCTGTGGTTTGTCACTTGGGCTTTGGCACCTGAGGACCCTAGGTGGGAGTCCAGGACTTCTGTTCAGCTGAGGGGACTGAGACAAAGTTTACTGTGGAAAACAAAGCCCCTTGCATCTAAGGGTTGTGATTAGACATGAGTGAGCAGGTGTGGGAGGACCCAGCCTGGAGGACCTACCCTGTTGGTGGCCCCTGGTGGAACCAGCACATAGTGGGGACTTACGGACAGAGGGGGCTACACATGCAGGGGTCAGGGCCTGGATTCAAAGCTGGCCCCTTCAGCATGTAGCCTCAGCTAACCCCTTTTTGGAAGAATGAGTTCCCAACTCCCAGGATTGTTGAGGGTAAGAAAAGAGTCAAGATGGGGGTACATTGCAGATGCTCAACACAGGCCCAGTCCACTCTGACCTAAACCACAACTTTTGTGTCCTCAGAATGCAGCATGTCCAGGTGGTTATGGGCAGCAGGTGCAGAGCTCAGTGACCAGGGTGGGGAACAAGGGAGGTATGCTGGACCCACTGATGTTGAAACTGGTATCAGTCAACAGCCCTCTCAGTTGAGCACCCCTGGCCCTGTCCAGAAGCCTGTGAGGATCCCAGAGCCCAGTGCAGGGCGCACACAGTACATTAGGTGCTTGGTAAATACCGATGGACGTGATAGCTGAGTAACCCCTAGCCCAGATGGGCCCTCGAAGTCTCTCCTCCACAGCTGCTGGATGTGGGGTAATGAGGTCCCCATCCATGCCCCACCCTCCCTCATCTCTCTCCCGCCCTGTTGAGTCGCTGAGATTCCATTTCCCATATGAGGGAGCTGAGGTGACTTGCCACCACTCCTACAGTCAGTAAGTCACAGGGTTCAGATTCACCCTAGAACTGCCCGATTCGAAATCCCAGGGTCTTTCCACAAATGAGGCTCCAGAAAATGAAGCCAGTGGTTCCAGAACACATAGTTGGCCAGCAACTAAGACAGGACTGAGTCCTTGATCTAGATAACTGGAAGACACTTCCTAACCTCAAATCCCCCCTTTTACATTTGAAGAAACTGATTAGATTTGCCGAAGATCTGAGGGTCAGGGCTGAGCTTGGGCCTTTTTTTAAACAGCTTCATTGAAATATGTTAGAAAAGGGGCACCTGGCTGGCTCAGTCGTGGAGCATGGCACTCTATCTCGAGCTCATGCATTCGAACCCCACGTTGGGTGTAGAGATTACTTAAAATTTGAAAAAAAAAAAAAACTACATAATTCAGATAAAATACAGCTGACACATTAAAGTGTATAATTCAATGTGTTTTTTAGTATTTTTGTGGAGTTGTGCCACCATCACCACAGTCAATTTTAGAATATTTGCATCACCCCAGCAGGAAAACCCATGTCCTCTGGCTATCACTCCCCACATCCTGCATCTCCCCAGCCCTGGGTACCACTAGTCTCCTTTCTCAATGTACAGATTTCAATATAAATGAAAGTAGGCAATATGTGGTCTTTTTTTTTTTTTTAATATTTATTTGAGGGAGATGGAGGAGCAGGGGAAAAGAAAGTCTTAAGCAGAAACTGCTCAGCACAGAGCCTGACTCGGGGCTCCATCTCACGACCCTGAGATCAAACCTCAGCCAAAACCAAGAGTCAGATGCTTAATCAACTGAGCCACCCAGGTGCCCCAACATGTGGTCTTCTGCATCTGGCTTCACTTACCATGATGTTTTCAGGGTTTGTCCAGGTTGTAACATGTTAGTGCTTCATTTTTTTAGTACTAAGTAGTACTTCATCATGTGGATATACCACATTTATTTGTTTATCAGTTGATGGCTATTTGGGTTGTTTCCATCTTTTGGCAATCTCGACCAATACTATTAGGAACATTTGTGTACAAGTGTTTGGACATTTGTTTTGTCCTGAGTAGATACCTAGACTTGGAATTGCTGGGTCATAGGGTAATTATGTTTAACCATTTAAGAAACTGCCAGATGGTTTTGCAAAACAGCTGCACCACTTTATATGCCACCAGAAGCATTCAAGGGGGGCCAACTTCTCCACATCCTTGCCAACACTTGTTATCTTCCCAAGTGGGTGGAAAATAATGTCTCGTAGTTTTGATTTGCATTTCCCTGATGGCTAATGACGTTGAACATCTTTTTATGTGTTTCTCTTATTGTATATTTTTCTTAGAGAAATGTCTCTTCAGATTCTTTGCCTGTTTTTTTTTTTTTTTTTTTTTAAGATTTATTTGAAACAGCACAGAGGGGAGAGGCAGAGGGGGAGAGAGTGTTAAGCAGACTCCACGCTGACTGCAGAGCCTGATGTAGGGCTTGATCTCAAGACCCTTGAGACCACAACCTAAGCCAAAACCAAGAGTTGTACAGAGTTGGATGCTTAACCGGCTGAGCCACCCAGGAGCTCCTCCTTTGCCTATTTTTAAATTGTGGTGTCTTTTTATTATTACCTTATTGAGGTCTTTAGATATTATAAACTTCTTACATATATGATTTGCATCTATTTTCTTCCATTGGTGGGTTTTAAAGACTTTATTTTTAAGCAGTCACTACACCCAATGTGGGGAGACTCAAAACCCTGAGATCAAGAGTCCCACGCTCCACTGACTGAGCCAGTGGGGGGCATCCCTCAAAAGTTTTTAATTTTAATGAATTTCAGTACATCCACCATTTTTCCTTGCGTTGCTTGTGCTTTGTGAGCCTGCTTTGAGCCATGGATGGCCTAGAGCCCCGATTCATCTCTCCATAGGGATTCCGTGCTGACAAAGGGTTACCACTTTGCCGATTCTGGCTTGTTGACGCCCAAATCTTAGTTTACTCAGCACCGACCTTGAGCAAGTTAGAAATTTTGTGCCTCTGTTTTCTCATCTATAAGATGGAGATAATAATCTCTACATTGGTGTTAGGTTCAAATATGTTCACATTCATGTAAAGGGCTCACAGCAGGGTCTGCCGTTGTAGAGACGTCTGCTCTAACTACCGTGGCCCTTGCCATAAGGTCCTGGCTATGACTCTGTCGCTGTTGTTGCTACACCAGCATCTCCTATGATATCACCATCCTCGATGCTGTACTCTTCCGACTTTTAGGGTGGGTAATATGCCACTTGCCAGGTGAGGCCACCGTGGCCCAGCGTGCATGCCCGGCCGAGGAGCCCACCGTCTCCGGCATCCCTGACATTGCCGCCCGTTTCTCGTCTCCACAGGTTTGGGGCGCCCGCCCCCCACTAGGCCAAGTGGAGGGGGTGCCCCCGCCCAATGGGCCTGGCCAGGGCCCTGCGCCGCCTTAGCGGCGCCCTGGAGCCAGGGGAGGGCCGCGCCGGCGACGAGGAGGAGGCCGGGCCGGGGCTGTGCCGCAACGGGTGGGCGCCGTCGCAGGCCGGGCGGCGCCGCGGGCGCTTCGTCAAGAAGGACGGGCACTGCAACGTGCGCTTCGTGAACCTGGGCGGCCAGGGCGCGCGCTACCTGAGCGACCTGTTCACCACGTGCGTGGACGTGCGCTGGCGCTGGATGTGCCTGCTCTTCTCCTGCTCCTTCCTCGCCTCCTGGCTGCTCTTCGGCCTGGCCTTCTGGCTCATCGCCTCGCTGCACGGCGACCTGGCCGCCCCGCCGCCGCCCGCGCCCTGCTTTTCCCACGTGGCCAGCTTCCTGGCCGCCTTCCTCTTCGCGCTCGAGACGCAGACGTCCATCGGCTACGGCGTGCGCAGCGTCACCGAGGAGTGCCCGGCCGCCGTGGCCGCCGTGGTGCTGCAGTGCATCGCTGGCTGCGTGCTCGACGCCTTCGTTGTGGGCGCCGTCATGGCCAAGATGGCCAAACCCAAGAAGCGCAACGAGACGCTTGTGTTCAGCGAGAACGCCGTCGTGGCGCTGCGCGACCGCCGCCTCTGCCTCATGTGGCGCGTCGGCAACCTCCGCCGCAGCCACCTGGTCGAGGCCCACGTGCGGGCCCAGCTGCTGCAGGTGCGGGCCCAGGGGCGGAAGGGAGGGGCTCGTCGCGGGGGGCATTGTGGGAGATGTAGGCCCGAGGGTAGGGTGCGCGGCGGCCCTGGAGGGCGCGCGGACTACAATTCCCAGCGGTCTCGCGCCGGGGAGCCCTTCCGCCCTCTATGTGGCCTGAGGCTCTTTCCCGGATCAGTTAGAGGAGCTGGAGACCCAAAAGGGAGGTCTGTGACTGGTGCTGACTGGAGACCTAGGCTTGAAACGGGGGTTGAGACGTAAAGAACTTCCTGTGGCTTGAGGATGGGCCCCCAGTGGGGTTGAGAGATAGCTAGACCCGAGAAGGCCACACCTGGCCTGTAAAGGCTCTGAACTACAATTTCCGGAAGGCTCTGTGGGCGGGGAAGGTGTCCAGAAGGGATGGTCTGAGCAGATGATGTATTTTTGTGGGTGGTGTAAACCATGGCTCTGGTTTATAATTACCAGCCAACATGGTAGTACCAAGAATGGCCTGTGACTTGAGGCTAGTCCCCTATGGGATTGTGGGAGATGTAGGGCCAAGGATGGGGGTGCAAGTCACACCTGCAGAGCCATGGAACACAATTCTCCGTGGCCTCTGGGTAAGGAGTCTTGCAGCCTTTGTGGGAGACTTCATTCCCCATCTCAGTGGCCCAGTTGGCCCCATCAGTCCCCTGCTCAGAGGCTTCCAGGGCTGGAAAACACCCTTAAATTATAGCGTATCACCAAAACAGACAAATAAAACAACTACGACCCCCATTGGCCCCTGGGATAGGAGCTCCCTCTGGTGCCCTGAAGAAAGTACCTTAGTGTTTCTCTAAAATTATAGTTAAACTGCCCAAATCCTAGGGCAGTAGTTAGTTGTCCTTGCCCAAGTAGTTAGTTGTCCTTGCCAAGTTAAGAACCCTGGGGTGAGGTTGGACTTTGAAGAGAAGGTGGGGAGAATGGTGGTGGGAACTACAACAACTCCCAGCAGCATCTGAGGGCTCCTTCTTGCTGCAAGACTAGGATTCAGGACTACGAGAGATACCCTCAGATACTCCCAGAAGTCTGCAGGGCGCTGACAGGGCTGGGGAGGTTGGGTATGGAGCCAATGAGGGGATGTGGGGGGGAAGTGCCAATTGCCCCCACACATACACATGCACAATGGGGCAGAGGGGCTTGTAGTTGGGTCGGGGGGATAGATAACCCAGGGGTTAGCCCAAGGCTGGGGTGGAATAGAGAGTATTGAACGGGTTGTCATCTTGATTTATCCCTCAATGGCCATATGTTGAAAACCATTTTTCTTTTTCCTCCCTCTCCACTTGCTGCTTGGACTTTACTCTTCTGTTGTCTCTTTAACTTCGTCTCTGCCTTGCTGATTTCTGTGACTCGATGCCAATATCATTGTGCCCCTCTGTCCCCTCTCTTTGTCTCTCTTGTGTTTCTATCCCTGAACCCTTTGAGTCTCTGTCTCTCTCTCTTGATCTCTGGCTCTGTCCTCACCCTTCTCTGGGCCTCCATTCCCTTCTCTCTCTGGGTCCATGTTCTCACCCCACGACCCCTGCCTATTTCTGCTCTCCCCTTTCTCTACATCTCCATTCCATTCTCTCCTTGCCTCTGTCTCCATTCCTCTCCGTGCTCCCTGCCATCTGTCTTTGGCCCCTCCCTTCTTGCCACAGCCTCGTGTCACCCCAGAGGGTGAGTATATACCACTGGATCACCAGGATGTGGACGTGGGCTTTGATGGTGGCACTGATCGAATCTTCCTTGTGTCTCCCATCACCATCGTGCATGAGATCGACTCTGCCAGTCCTCTGTATGAACTAGGACGTGCCGAGCTGGCCCGGGCTGACTTTGAGCTGGTGGTCATTCTTGAGGGCATGGTTGAGGCCACGGCCATGACCACACAGTGTCGCTCCTCCTACCTCCCTGGTGAGCTGCTCTGGGGCCATCGTTTTGAGCCAGTCCTCTTCCAGCGTGGCTCCCAGTATGAGGTTGACTATCGCCACTTCCACCGCACTTATGAGGTCCCAGGGACACCAGTCTGCAGCGCCAAGGAGTTGGATGAACAGGCAGAGCGGGCTTCTCACAGCCCCAAGTCTAGTTTCCCCGGCTCTCTGGCTGCATTTTGTTATGAGAACGAACTTGCGCTGAGCTGCTGCCAGGAAGAAGATGAGGAAGAGGAGGCCAAGGAGGGGGAGGGAGTGGAGGCCGAAGATGGGATTGCCAGCCCCCAAGTACTCACACCAACCCTGGCACTGACCCTGCCCCCATGATGCCAGCTGGTGTCTCCCTCTTTGTACCCCCTTCCCAGAGATAGAGAGATGGAGAGTTAGGGCCCTCTCCTGGGATGGGGGCAGGTGTTACCCAAGACCAACAGGCCTGCTGGGTAAACTCTTAGCTGGTGAAGTTCTGCCATGGATAGGGGACCCACCACAGACATGCTGGATCTTAATTCCTCTGTGTTCCATGCTCCCTCTCAAGACCCCTTTATCAGCCTGACGCCTGAGTCTCCCCAGAGCTGGGGAATCCAGGATTCTGGACCACCCAAGAGACAAGGACTGGTGGTTCTAGATTCCTCTGTGTGGCTGGGTTGGGTTGTTGAGCAGGGTCAGGAATCGGTGGTACATTTCCTCCAGGGGCAGCAACAGACATTACGTTTGTAGGTCTGGATTGACCTAAGATTCAAGGGACTGTTGCTTCTAGACTCAGCTAACCAAGTAGCAAATTATTTTTTTTTTCTAGACCACATAAGGAGGGAGAGTTATGGAATGCCCCAGGAATTCAAGATCGTCTTTATTAACCAATGACAAAGATTGTTGACTGCAGGTCAAGAAAAGACCTTGTGGTTCCAGAAGGCCCAAGAGTTAAGATTCTGTGAATCTAGATTGACCACAGCGATAAGCACTCATGGTTCTAGAACAGGTTTGAGCTAGAATGTCGACCTACCAAGGAAAGTAAACAATCATTTTTCTAGAATGCACAAAACAACAGAGTGTCTGTGGTTCTGGAAGGGCTACAGTGACAGCTTGGGAGTTCTTGATATTAGATAACTCCTGACCACCAGCTGTAGAAAAACATCAAACCAAAGACATCATCAATGCTTCTTTATGATCCACGGGTTTGTTTTTTTTTTTTTTTAAGTGCCATTCTAGAATGTCCAAAGGAATCAGGATTCTGTGGCTCTAGATTGATCACAGAGTCAAGGAAGGAGTGGCAATGCTAGATGTTTGAGATTTACTGGTTCCAGTTTGCCCAGTGGAGCTGAGAATCTCGATGATTCTTTGTGGTTCTGTAATGCCAAAAGGAATCAAGGCTCCAGGGATCCAGAGTTGTCTATTATTAAAACCTGGAAGGTCGAATCAGCTCCTAGGACTCGGTAGTTCTGGACTACCGAGGACTTGATTGGCAGCATTTCTGGGCTGATTGGCAGCATTTCTGGGCTGATCTAGAAAGGGAGGGCCCATGCAAGACCCTGTGGATAACAGGGCTGGTTGTCAGGCAAGAGAGGGAGAGGCCAAAGGTTGATGAGTCTACAGTGCTCTGGAAACCTATACCTAGTGATGTGTGTCTATTTCTTAAAGATGTTATACATATGTGTATTATATATATATATATAATATAAATACAGATATCTATCTATACTTTGCCATGGTTTGTACAAAAGGGTTAGAAATTGAGCTGGAGTTGATTAGAATGGAGTCCTTTATGAGGATCCAGAAAGCTTTGCTCTAAATCCCAACTCTGCCCCAACTTACTGCTTGAATCTGGGCAGACCACTCCCCTCCTTCTTGCCTCAATCTCCCCATCTGTAAAAATGGGGCACTGGAACTTGAAGTTCTCCGAGGACTTTTCCACCAGGATGATTCCTCACTTCATTGAAAGGGATGGCTCGTGGTGGGAGTGAAGGTGCTATAGTTGGCCCAGCTCCCCCTGGTCCTGAAATGCATGACCTTCCAGGGGCAACTGGGATAGGAGATGCTCTTGGAGGCCAGCTCTGAACTTGGATGTGTGATCGACAGGGCAGGCAAGGGGTAGCGGGGGCGGAGGCTAAGGGCCAGAACCTCCCCCCACCCCCTGCCCCATTCCAGTTTAGGGGACAGGAAAAGGAAAAGGGAGCTCTGAATGCCAGGAGGAAGTATGTGTTCAGGGGGGGAACTGTGCCCCAGATTAAATCATTGGGAGTCCTGGTGGTGTGTCCGTGAGTGTGCTTCTGGGGCTTGGCTCCTCATGCCTGTCCCCCAACCTCCACCGCACTGTTATCCAACTAAGTGCCCAGCAGGCTGGGAGCCAACTGCAGGAGCCAGTGCCAAGGAGGAGGATACATTCCCATTCGTGTCCCAGGACAGCGGGCAGGCACTGTCATTGCTCATTAGTTTGCCCCAGTGCTGCATCAACCCAGGTCCCCGCTTGTGGCTTCCCCACCTCCCTTTATCCTTCAAAATCCCCCACTTAATAACCGGATGGGATTAATTAGCTAGCTGTTCTCCCAGTGCAGGTGTCTGAGGTAGGGACAGGGGTGGGGGTAATGGAAACACCGGCATGGGAAAGGATGTTAAGTTAGGGGTGAAGGGACAGGAGGGGCTTCTGCTTGGAAGGAAGAAGAGTGGGGCCAGGCTGGCACACCCTAGCTTTCCACGAGGGGAGGACAAGACCCAGGCCACTCATAAAGGTCAGGGAGGAGATTAAGAGGCTCCGTGTCTAATCTGTCAGCTTAACCAGGTCCTGGCCCTGAATCTGTCCCCACCTGCCTAGCCCAGGGACGGCAAATGAGGACAAGGCCCAGTCACTACCTGAGACCCAGTTAGGGACCCACCCATGACAGTGATGCCCGGGTGCTCCATCCTGGCCAGCTGCCTGCACTTGGTTTTTCTGCAAGGAATGGAAATGAGAGGCTGGGGCAGAGGGGGAGGGGAGAGAAGGGTATCATAGGTGGGGAGACTCCGAGAGGAGGTAGGAGTTTAAGAAGAGGAGGAACCTGAAGGGAGGGGAGGAAGAGAGGACGGAAAGGACTTTGCGAGCGAGGAAGGAACCGGAGAGGTGGGAGGATGTTGAGGAAGAGGAGCCGTTTTAGGGGAAGGATGCTAAAGTGAGGGGAGGAGTATGAGGGAGAGAGGGAGGAACTCGAGAGGCAGAAGGCGCCAGGAAGGCGTAGCCTTCCCCGAATGTCCCACTCTGCATGACAGATACCCAATAGCGTAGAAAGAATGTCTTTTGTTTCACCACCCCTCGGCTCGCAAGAGGCCGAAGTGGCTGGGGAAGTCCTGAGAGGGGTTAAAGAAAGGATCTGGAGATCAGAGAGGCCAGTAAGGGGAGGAAGGAGGCCAAAAGACGGGCCAAAGCGGCTCCCAGTTGCCTGGCAACCGCTGCGGTCAAAAGCCTGCTGCGCCGGCCGCGGAGGTGTGGCTCCCGGAAACAGCAGACAGTTATGGCGCCGCCCCCTGGCAACGAGACAAACAAAGTACCGCTCCCCGGCAACCTATCACTAGAGGCGGGGTCGACTGGCCTAGCGTCCTTCCAGGGCCCTTGCGCAGGCGCCGTCCTCTCGGCTCGCGCACAGTCCCGCCTGCATGCAACTCCTCTCCGAGTCTTCTCATTGGCGGGCACACCAGCCACAAACCTTCTTTTGTTTCGGGGGCGGGGCCCGGCTCCCTGGCCGCACTCCGATTGGCCCTACTGCCCGTCTATCTCCGGCCGTACGGTGCTACGTCTGTTCCCTGTGCGCCTATTGGTCCTGGAGGACGATCCTTCGGGGTCGGGGGCGGGGCAGACGAGAGGGCTCTCCATGGATTGGACGGTGTCAAAACGAGGGGCGGTCCCTATTGGCGGGGCGGTTGGGAGGCGAACGGAGAGTCTTTTCAGCGCTGAGGACTGGCGCTGAGGAGGCGGCGGTGGCTCCCGGGGCGTTTGAGCGGGCTCACCCGAGCCCGCGGGCCAACGCGGATCCAGGCCCGACCGGCGGGACCGCCCCGGACTCCCCGCGGGCCTTCCTAGCCGCCATGGAGGACGGTGTCTATGGTAGGTCAGGGAGGGGCGGGGCCGGCTGGGAGCGGATGGAGCGTTTGGACTGGAACGTTCGGCCGCGAACGTCCCTCCCGGCGCGCGCCGCGCGGCGCCTTGGGGCCCCGTCGAAGCCTCGCTTTTGTGGGGCGCGGAACGGGCTTCCGGCGGGGCCCGAGAGCAGGGCGTTCCAGGCCATTGTGTGGGCCGAGCCTGTTTCCGGTGGCGGCGGGAGGGGCGGGATGGAGCGGCGGAGGCGCGGCCGGGGCGGAACCATTCCCGCTGGAAGGGCCGGGCGAGCCCAGTGCCTGCTGGGAGCCGGGAGGGGGGCTTCTGGGGCGCTTGGCTGGGGAGAAATCTTGGGGGCTGCGGGGATCGCGCGAAGGCGGGGCGGGGGCCTTCGATGCCCCGCCCCCCTTCCCCAACTCTTAGGAGCTGTCACCAGCTTTCCCTGCCGTAGTTACTTTTCATGGACCCAGGAGTCCGGACACCCAAGCTCCCAGTTGCCTCGCCAGGAATGGAGGCAGAGAACCAAGGCCTCACTCCCCTTCCAAGTAATGGACCCGGAAGTTCGGCCTCCCAGCCCCCTTCTGCCTCAGACTCAGGAGTCCTGACCCCTAGCCTCCTCCTCCCCCAGGACTTAAGAGTCTAGATCCGCAGCCCTTCCTTGTCTGGGCTGAGAAATCTAGACTCCCAGCCCCTTCTTCCAGGAAACAGAGGAGGCCCAATCCTCATCCTCATCCTCCCTTGCAACCTAGTCCTGCCCACCCCAGCTCGGTCCTCCCCCAGATTGCAGGAATCCAGGTTCCCAGCCCCCAGAACTGACCTCCAACCCCTGACCCTGACCCACAGAGCCCCCAGACCTGACTCCGGAGGAGCGGATGGAGCTGGAGAACATCCGGCGGCGGAAACAGGAGCTGCTGGTGGAGATCCAGCGCCTTCGGGAGGAGCTCAGTGAAGCCATGAGCGAGGTGGAGGGTCTGGAGGCCAATGAGGGCAGGTGAGGGCTGGGGTGGGGAACTTGGGGGTCATGGGGCCAGGCCAGGGACGCCCAGGCATTGAGCCTCCATCCCTTGCTCTCTCCTGCAGTAAGACCTTGCAACGGAACCGGAAGATGGCAATGGGCAGGAAGAAGTTCAACATGGATCCCAAGAAGGTGCTTGGGTCACAGGGCTGGGATTGGCCAGGCAGACATCCAGACAGGGGCTTCTGGCACTTTCAGGTTCTAGATCTACTTGAGGTCGACACATGTGGTTCTAATTCTGGGATTCAGATATTGGCAGTCCATTTGTTTTCTGAACACTAACAGAGGTGTCCCCGCCTCCTGACCTTTGCGTGTCCTGTGTCCTCTGCCTGGGAGGCTCCCTTCCCCTTTCTGTTCATATTTCTGGACCCTCTTGTGGTGCCACCTAGAGTCTCAGGAGTAGCTCGAGTGTGGTAGGGAATATGGACCATGACATGCCCAAAGGAGGGTTGATCAGTGCCACTTCACAGAGATACCAGGGCTGTGGACCTTCATGGGGGAGCCTCGTAAAGTTAGGGCTTTCTCGAGGAGAGGATGTTCAGGTCCGGTTTGAAGGACGAGTCCGTGTCCACCCGGTGCAGAGAGATGTTTGTTTACTAGGTCATTCATTTCACACATTCTCTGTGGCCTCCCTCGAGCTTGCCTGTGTACTAGGCAGGGCTGGAGACCCAGGACAAGAGCTGGCCCTACCTTGCCTTTGGTGAGCCCTTAGACATGGCTGCCACACTCCAGAGTTAGGTGTAGCTCTCCTGGCCCAGGGCGAGCCAAGAAGGCCCCATCCAGCCTGAGGCTTGGCCCTCACAGCCCGTGCATGCTGCTGCGTACTAACAGTGTCTGATGGTATTCTTGAAGCCCAAAGCAATTGTAGTTTGTCACACATTCAGCAAACTCACTGGGCTCCTGTTCCTTGCGGGACTCTGCCCTTGCTGCTGGACTAACCAGGCAAAGGCAGAGGGAACAGTAGGTGTGAAGGCTCTGAGGTGGAAGGGATGGTATTTAGGGACCACTGTGAAGCCCCAAACAAGACTTGACCCAGTTCTATCCAGGCTGGGGGTGGATGCTGAGGTCCTTGGGGAGGCAGTGGGGTGTGGCTTTCTGGCTGTTGGGGCTGAGACCTGGTCCCCACCCACCAGGGGATCCAGTTCTTGGTGGAGAATGAACTCCTGCAGAACACACCCGAAGAAATCGCCCGCTTTCTGTACAAGGGCGAGGGCCTGAACAAGACCGCCATCGGGGACTACCTGGGGGAGAGGTGAGACCCTGCCCAGCTCCCTGTCATCCCCTGTGCCCAGCTCCTTTTTTTTTTTTAAGATTTTATTTATTCACGAGAGCCACAGAAAGAGAGGCTGAGACACAGGTAGAGGGAAGAGAAGCAGGTTCCATGCAAGGATGTGAGACTTGATCCCAGGAATCTGGGATCACGCCCTGAGCCGAAGGCAGGAAGCACCCACTGAGCTGGCCAGGCGTCCCTGCCCAGCTCCTGCCCTTAGGCCACCAGCTTTCTCTCCTGAGAGAGGCCCTGATAGACCTGCCCTCTGGCTGGATTGTGACAGGGGAGTGATGGAGGGGTCAGTGGAAGCCTGGGGCTGTCTGTGCTCATCTTGGGGGCATGGGAATCTCCGGTGGATGCCTGAAAAGTTGAGGACCATCCATTTATGTCTGGGGACAGTGGAGAACATCTGTGAGCCTTGTGGGAGCATGAGAATTGTGTAGACAACTGATGTGCATTGGCGTTACGTGGACAGCTAGGGAACATAGGGACAGGATCATCAGGGAGCACGGGCACCTGTGGACACCTGGGGTATGAGGTCTGTGGATATTAGGGGTGCCTAGGGATTTGTGGACATCTGGGCTGATAGGAACATCTGAGGGACACAGGACCGTCTGGATGTCTGGGTTGCTTAGGAATTGTGTGGACATCGGGGAATGTATAGAACTTTCTGGGCACCTGGAAAGTATAAGGACTATCAGATTGTTGGGATTATGGGGATTGTATGGATATCCAGAGATGTTTGGGGGCCCTCTGGACATCTGGGGCATATGGGGATTGTTTCAGGAGCATCTGGGGTGCATGGGGACAGCCTGGCAGGTGTGGGGACCATTTCTGGACATCTGCAGAACCCGGGGACCATCAGAGAGGTGATAGTAGGTGGGACACATCTGCTGTGTTCCTCTTAACTACAAAGGTTCAGCTAAACCAGGGATGATCTTGCAGCAAGAGCGTGTTCTGAGCATTCCTGTCCTGGGGCCAGGCCTGTGCTGGGGCCAGGCTAACATCTCGCCTGCTCCAGAGGCAGCCACTATGCAGAAGCGGTGGCCGAGACTCCCCAGTGTTTGCTTCCTGTCCACTCCCACTCCAGCCTCCTTCCTGTGCATGACTCTGTCTCTGTCCTCCCAGGGAAGAGCTGAACTTGGCAGTGCTCCATGCCTTTGTGGATCTGCATGAGTTTACTGACCTCAATCTGGTGCAGGCCCTCAGGTGAGAGGGATAGGGTTGGAAGGGCAGGAATGTACCTGTCAGGGCTTTCTTTACAGATGATGAAACTCTACTCAGGAAAAAAAAAAAAAAATTAGGGAATCGAGCTTTTCATGTAAGGTAAAAGTCCACAGTAGGGTCTCCTTCAGGCACACCTGTATCCAGGTGCTCAAATGGTATCTGAAGGTTGATTTTTCTCTCTTTGGGTTGTCCTTGCCACTGTGTTGGCATTGCTCTCTGTAGACCCTCTTCTCACATGACAACAGAAGCCCTTGGTGACCACCAGACCTTTTTAGCAACCTTAGCAGAAAGAAGGCTTTTTTTTCTGTATAAATCCCCCAAAAGGCTCACAGCCAGTGCTCATGGGGCAGCTTGGATCCATACCTGAGACAGATGCTGAGGCCGCAAGGCTGTTACTGCTTCCTGACACGGGGAACGAGAATGGGGAGAGGTTTCTGCCGGTCCTGGCACCCACACCCGGCTCCCCCTCTAACCCAGGCAATTTCTCTGGAGCTTTCGCCTCCCCGGAGAGGCCCAGAAGATTGACCGGATGATGGAAGCCTTTGCCCAGCGATACTGCCTGTGCAACCCTGGGGTCTTCCAGTCCACAGGTGGGGGACCCAGACTCCTGGGGCCTGGGCAGGCGGGCCGGGGGGGCCCACTGACCTGTGTCGTCACCACCTGACTGTCTGGTGCAGACACGTGCTACGTGCTGTCCTTCGCCGTGATCATGCTGAACACCAGCCTTCACAATCCCAACGTCCGGGACAAGCCGGGCCTGGAGCGCTTCGTGGCCATGAACCGGGGCATCAACGAGGGTGGGGACCTGCCAGAGGAGCTGCTCAGGGTCAGGCGCCACCCCCTTCCCCTTCCCTGCCGCCCCCCAGTGCCATCCTTCTTCCTACCCTGGGCCCTCCTCCATGTTGGGCCTCCTGGTGCCTGAGCTGTCTGGGGTGATCATGCCAACCTGTCCGTTTCCTTTTCCCTTCCTCCCTCCCAGGCCAACCTCAGTCTCCATCTCTCTGTCTTTTCTGTCTCTTGAGCTTTGCAGACTGCTGCAGCTCTGCCTCTTTTCTTTGTCTTCTCTCTCTGCTCCCCAGGCCTCCCTCCACCCATCTGCCTCCTCCTCCCCTCCCCTTCCCGGGGCCACTCCACCAGTGGTCCCACCGCCTCCCCCCTCCTCCATGGCCAGGTAGCCCTGGGAGGGTCCCTGGGGCCTGGTGTTGCTGACTGCACCTTCGCCCCTCAGAACCTCTATGACAGCATCCGAAATGAACCCTTCAAGATTCCCGAGGATGACGGCAATGACCTGACCCACACCTTCTTCAACCCGGATCGGGAGGGATGGCTCCTTAAGCTGGGTACGTCCCCTCCTGAACCTGCTGGCTGCCTCTGCAGGGGGACTTCAGGGGGCCCAGGCTCAGGACCTGGCTTTCATGCGCATTTGTGGTGTGATCTTAGGTCCGTGATTTGACCTCTCTGAGCTTTGTTTCCAAATCCTCAAAATGGGCCTGAAAACAAGATGAGGCCTGTGTGCTGGGCCCCAGCACAGGCATAGAGGAGGGGCCCCATAAATATGTGTGGCTATAAGGTAGGCATTGGAGAGCACCGAATAAATGCCAGGCTCTGCTTATGAATGTAAAGTTCCCAACAGGGCTGGAATGCGTGGGATGGGGCCCATCCCCCAGGAAACACGGGGTGCCAGCCAATTCAGGATACATTGTTAGCAGAGGGGGTGTCAAGCAGGTGTCCCTTTCCATGGGGTTACCTGAGGATTGGACTTGTGCCCACCTGTGGCTTCATGGGAGATTCACCTGGGAACTCTTAAAAGCCCAGCGGCCAAGCCGCAGACTCAAAGCCAGGATTTCTGGGGCAGGATGGGTGCCAATCATGTTGAAAGCCCTCTAGCTGCCTTCCAGGGCAGAGCCAAGGTTGAGAGCAGCTGGCTGGGAGCCATGCCTGGGGATGGTGGGTACCAGGGGAGTGCTAGCTGTGGCTCTTTAGTGAAGAGGTAGCGGATGGCTGCTCCGGAGACACAGGGAAGCTGAGGAGGAATAACAGCCAGGAGCAGACAGTGGAGGCTGCTGGAGCAGCGGGAGGGCCCAGTCCAGGGATTGGAGGGGCGGGGCAGGCAGGGCTGTGTTCCCTGCACCGTGGAATTTTGCTCTTGAGCCAAGACCTGGCTTCCCCAGCAGCAAGCAGGGCCCTGACTGGGTGCAGAGATGTCCTGGTAAAAGTGTAAACTGCTCTTTCTAGCCCACAGCGAGTGGCCAGATTCCTGCATCAGCCCCAGGGGTGGGGGCCAGATGAGTCCGGAGTCAGTTAGATTTCTCTGGAGGCCAGGAGGTGCCCCTAGCCAAGAGGGTGGGAAAGAGGAACTCTGGCAGGGCAGCTTCCCAGGAGCTAATTCCCCTGTAGACCTTTCCCACCCACAGGAATGCTTCCCATTTCCCAGATGAGGACTTTAAGGCTTGGTCTCTGTCCAGCAGCTACAGGGCAGGGGTGAGGGGTGGCTTGGGGCCCAGATCTCTGACTGGAGTGTAGCACATGCTGAACTGGATCAAAGGGTGGGGGTGGGGGGGGCTGTGTTCACCAAGATGCTTAATGAAAGCCATTCTTAACTGTTACTGTCTAGTCCCTTGGGGACCACAAGGAACCTAGAGGCAGGTCGTCCTGAGGTGGGAAGGTATGGGTGCAAGTGGGTCTGGAGACTGGAGCCCAGAGAGGGCAAGAGGTGGCCCTGAGGTCACACAGCCAGTTTGTCCTGGAGCTCACATGGGTCCCCACAGCCACCTCAGGCCAAGCACCGGGGGTTTTGTCCTCTTCCCTTTGGGATGACTTTCTGGGGGTGAGATCTCTTTCCTGTGGCAGTGGAGGGCCTTCCCAGCCAGCTGAGGACCTGTCCCGGGGTTGGGGAGGCACCAAGCAGCGATACCAGGAGGTGATGGGGGGGCTCAGGATCTTCAGCCTCCCCGGGAGGGAGAGGGTCATGTCGATGTAACTGGTTTTCTTCCTTCTCTTCCCCCCTCCCCTTCCCTCCCTCCCTCCTTCCCTGCGTCTTCCTCTCTGCCCTCTCTCTTTCCCACCCCCCTGTGCTTTCTTTCCCTGGCCCGCCCTCTTTCTGTTGCCTGCGGCTTTGGGGGGCACCCCATTCTCTGCCTTCCCCTCTCCTCGCCTGGTCCTGCCTGCTTTCTCGCTGTCTGCCCCAGGAGGTAGGTACGCTGCCGACCTGACACGGGAGGGGCTGCCAGGGGCTGCTGTGGCCCTGGGCCATAGGAGGGGGCTGGGCACTCGGGACTCGGACTCCCAGGCGCTGGGCAGACAGGCAGGCTTAGAAAGTGCCGAGCCCCACGTTGGGGGTGGGCGGGATCCTGGAGGGGGGGCCCCTGAACGCCTGTCCCTGCTTGTCTCTCTTCCCCCGCATTTCTTCATCCCAGGCCCTGTCAGCCCTGCCTTCCCTGCGCTCACTCTGCCTCTTAGTCCCCTCCCTGCCTCCCGGAGGCCCTGTCCCCCCTGTTGAGCCCAGGCCCCCTCCCACCCCTTCCCTTTCAGGGGGCCGGGTGAAGACGTGGAAGCGGCGCTGGTTTATCCTCACTGACAACTGCCTCTACTATTTTGAGTACACTACGGTGAGGGTAGAGCTGGGCTTGTCTCTGGGGTGCTGCTGGGAGGAGGGGCTGGGGGTCAGGCTCTGGGGTCTGAGGGAGGAGGGCTATACCAGTCCACTAGCGCTGCTGTGACAAAGTACCACAACCGGTGACTTGAACCACAGGCACTGCTGGGGTTGGGGAGGAGGAGCTGAGCAAGGACTGGAAAGTCTGAGTCCTGTCCACCTTGTTCCTTCAGGACAAGGAACCCCGAGGAATTATCCCCCTGGAGAATCTGAGCATCCGAGAAGTGGATGACCCCCGAAAACCGGTAAGACCCTCTCTGTGCCCCTTCCTGCCGTGGTGGCACCTCCTCTGGGCCCAGGGCCAGCTCTGACCTGCCATCACTCTGTTCTCATGTCTCCCCAGAACTGCTTTGAGCTTTATATCCCCAACAACAAGGGGCAGCTCATCAAAGCCTGTAAAACAGAGGCCGACGGCCGGGTAGTTGAGGGGAACCACATGGTGTACCGGATCTCGGCCCCGACACAGGAGGAGAAGGAGGAATGGATCAAGTCGATCCAGTGAGCCTGGGCTCCAGGGTCCTCAGGACCAAGGACCAAGGGGAGGGTCCTTGGGTGGGAGCAGAGGGTGTGGGGGGCTGGGCTCCTTGGCCCTCACCCTGGACCCTCCCCTTCTGCAGGGCAGCTGTGAGTGTGGACCCCTTCTATGAAATGCTGGCAGCAAGGAAGAAACGGATTTCTGTCAAGAAGAAGCAGGAGCAGCCCTGACCCCCGCCCCCAACCCCATTATTTATTACGGAGCTGCCCCACCCGGGTGGCCGGACCCCTGGGCCCTGGGGCTGCGGATCCTGGTTCTCTGTTTGGAAAATTCACCACCTCTAGCTCCTCTCTCGTTATTTGTAATTAACACACTGTTGGTAATCTTATTAATTATTTAACCACTCGCAGCCTCGGTCCCCTCCTTTCTTGGGGTCGGCAGGGCTGAGGGGCTTGGGCTAGCCAGCCAGGTGGCCCATGCATGCCAGGGGCCAGGAGCTCCAGTCTTTGCTGGGAGCTCTTATGGTACGTGAGGAACATGCTGTCAGAGGGTGCAGCCACGGGGGTGGGGAGCGGGTCAGCTCCCATATCTGTCCCTTCTGGTTTTACCCTGAGCTTGCAGGCCAGGGTAAGGGAGGGAGGAGTATAATGTGGCATCAGTGGGTGTGGAGTTAGGATGGCGTGGCATTGAGCATGCAGGTGGGCACAGGTTCTGGGGTGGGGCCCAGCATTTGTAAGTTCTGGATGTTACTTGACAACCAGGAGCTGCGCAGGTGCTGGTGCTCCCCACTGCTCTCACCTGGCTTGCGCCTTGGAGGGCGGCAGGTAGTATCTGAGGGGTTATGAGTGAGGCCAGTGCTTGGAAGGGGAGTAGAGAGCTGTACGAGCTGTAGGGCGATCTACTGTGGGAGCACAGGGGATGGATGAGCCCGGAAAAGAGGAGGCAGGCCTTGCCAACTGGCTGTCCCTGGGGCTCGGCAAGGGGTTGCTGGTATTTGAAGTGGGCTGGGAGGGAGTGGGGGATGGGGGTGGAGGACTTGGGGCCAAGAGGCTAAGACTGTGGTCTGGTTGAGCCAGTTTCTCAGCCACCAGATGCTGGTCCTCTGGGAAGTTTTTACACCAAGCAAGGATAGCTCTGGGAACCTGCGTTATTGTATCTCCTGTCTGGGGAATCAGCCTCTGAAGTGCGAGGTCTGCTTTCCTTGAGGGCGAAGGCTTAAGGAGTTGGGGGGCCCCTGAGCCCCTTCCAGCTTGGGATATGCTTGGCTTCCCCAAAGAACAAAGGTACAGAGAACCTGAGGGGGGTGGGTTGGCAGGGTGGGAGACCCTGTGTCACTCTCCTATGGCCAGATCTGCAGTTGAGATTTGAGTGTGAGAACCCACAAAGTTGGGCAGGCCCCAGGACCAGGTCAGGTTGAACAGGGAGACTGCCCCATAGTTCCTTCCTCCCACATGCTGTGTCTTCAAAGGGCCCAACCCCTAGCTGAGTGCTCCTGGTGGTGTGGCAAGCACCCCAAATCTTGGGCCCTTGGCCTCAGGCAATCACCTGCTCCAAGCACCGCCCGCCCAAAGTACCATAACGATGCTGCCACCCTTGAAGGTGGCCCTCTTCTCAGTCCTGCAAAAACCCTTGGACTACAATTCCCAGCAAGCTGTGCGGTGCCGGCCACCCTGCCAGTGGGAGAACCAGTCTCAAGGTCTTCTGGGAGTTGTAGTTTCCCAAGGCTCCAACGTGGGGCTTACTGTAGCCCGGTCTACAGCCTTGTGTGCAGGTTGGGGAGAGAAGCCCTTGGCCACTTCAATCGCCAGGCACTGGTGGGAGATGGAGTTCCCAAATGAAAAGGGAGTCATCAGCCCAAGGAAATGAGGTCTCTGGGTAAATAGAGGGCCCCATCACTACCTCACTCTATCCTGCCCTCTGGGGCGCGGACCCCATAGGTACTGAGTACTCACTAGTTGGGTTGGCAGAGATGGCCTGGAAAGGCATTGCGGGCCCAGGGAACAGCATGAGCGGAGGCAGGAAGAGTCATGCTGCACTGGAGTAACCAACAGAGGGGCTTGTGTCCCTGCATGGTGGGACTGGGGAGGGAAGTTGATAAGAGGTGGGAGGCAGACCTGATCGTCGGGAGCGCAATCCACCAGGATAGGGACTTTGGATGTATTTTTAGTTGATGGAAGCCATTCAAGGGTGTGGAACAGGCATGCGACGTATTTGGATTGAGGCTGCTGTAGGAGGGGCCTCTGGTTGCTGCCAGAGAATAATTTGGAGCTGAGTCAGGGCAGCAGCAGGGAGGTGAGTTAGGACGCTGTGCAGTTTTACTCTGGGGGCAACAGAGGAGCCAGCAGGATTTGCTGAGTGCGGGACCAACTCCAGGATTCTAGGCTTGAGCCACTGGTGAATGGCAAGGTCATTTATCGAGCCGGTCGGAGAGGGAGTTTTGGAGGTGGGGAGTGGGGCGTTGGTGGTTCTGCTTTGGCCAGCTTAAGCTGGAATTGCCTGTGCAACGTTCCAACCAGATTCATCCCCTCAAAATTGTCCTTGAGTTTTGGCCCCAAATCCATCTCCCTCAAAGACTCAGAGTTCTAGCTGCCAGCTCCCACCTCTCCCAGGACCCCAAATTCCCAACCTCGTTGTTACAGGTTGAATCATATCAGCCTGAAATCAGTATGTTGAAGTCCTGACCGCCCCCATATCTCAGACTGTGGTCTTATTTAGGAATCGGATCATTGTAGATGCAATCAGGATGAGGTCATTAACTTGGGCCCGGATCCAGTGTGTCTAGTGTCCTTATACAGAGAAACTTTGAACCCACAGACACACACACAGGGAGAAAGCATGTGAAGGTGAAGGCAGAGATTGGGGTGATGCTTCTACACACTAAGGAGCACCGGCAGCTAGGGGCGAGTCATGGAGCAGATTCTCCCTCACAGCCTCAGAAGGAACCCATCCTGCGGATGCCTTGATCTTGCATTTTCACCTCCAGAACGGAGATGGTATCCGTGGCTTAAGCCACCAGATTTGTGACACTTTGTCAATAGCAGCCTTAGTGAACCAATATAGCCCTTCTCCTTCAGACCCGGGAGTCCTGCCCTCAAAATCAGGGGTCCTGGCCCCCAGCCCCCTCTCCTCCCTCAGACCCAGGAGCCTTGGTTCCATCAGCACCCACCTTGGGCAGGTGTGTCCTAAGATCAGCTCAAGCACCCCACAGTGGCTCTGAGGCAGAACCTAATCCTCACTCTCCCTTTCTCCATCCCCCAGACTTAACAAGTGACCCTAATGCCTTCATCACCTTAATTCCTAAGCCAGGAGTCCACAGCATCCCAGCTGGGTCCCCACTCCGGCCCTTCCTCCACTCTCATCCAAACTGGTACGGGGGGGTGGGCAGGTTGCAGCCAGGAGATCAGATACACGACAGACTCGTCAGAGGAGAAAGAGAGGGAGGTAGCATCAGTCCGGAGCCCCGGAGAAACGGAGAAAAAGAAATCGAGACAAACAGACACTGCAGAAAGACATAACGAGGCAGACAGGCGACAGGGAGGCACGGAGAAGGAGAAACATGTACAGATGGAGAGACTCAAAGAAACAGAATAAGGAGGAGGGCCCCAGAACTCGGGCCAGGTGGGGGGATGGAATCCCACGGGAGGTGGGCGCTCACATGCAGACACAGGTAAACTGAGGCACAGCCACCGCGGGCGGTGGGGGCACAGGGCAGCACTGTTCTGAGGTGTGTGGCGTGTGGCCAGGAGCCACGTGGGTGCTGGCGGGTCATTCCTGAGCACCCGGGGCGGCGCTGGGACGGCCTCTGGCCAGCGCCGCAGCTGCGTGGCGGCCACACGGGTCGTCCGACCAGCCTCGCGGGCTCCGGCCGCCTCTTAGCCGGGCTCGGTGCTGCCCCCAGCGGGCGGCGCGGGGAGCCAGAGGTGCGAAGCCGCAGCCGGGACGCTGCGCCGCGCGTCCGCCTTCCTGAGCCTCGAGCTGCCCATCTGCGGAGCGGGCGGCCGCCGGCGACTTCTCCGGGACCCTCCCCCGATCTTTGCCCCGAAACACGCACAGGCCCCCGCATTCCTCCAAAAAGTTGTTTTTGTCTTTTTTAAATAATGTGAAAATGCCACGCGAAGGTTTGAACCAGAGGCCCCTCCAGGGGCCGGGCTGGGGCGGGGAGGGGAGACGCGAGATGGGGGGTCCAGGTCCCCGAAGCCTGCAGCCCCTCGCTGGGGCCAGGAGTGGGTAGGAGGGGCCTCCGCTGTGCCGAGGGGCTCCAGGCCCGAAAGAGTTCAGTTCAGTTCCAAGAAAGGCGGCTCTCCAGGGAGGGATGAGGGGCTTCCTGCCTCATTTGGCACCGAGGGGGTCGGGGGGCTCGGGGGAGCCGTCCGGAGGGCTGGGGGGTGGGGGGCCAGGGCCTCCCGTTTGGCACATGGTGGGGGAGGGGGAGGGCCCAGCCTCAGGAGCCTCCCCAGAGGCGGTATCTGTGGTGGTGGCAGTGGCTCCGTCGTCCACAGAGGATTCTACTCTCAACCCCTCTTCTGGGGGTGCAGGAGGGTGGGGTCTTCGGGGAGTCAGTTCTCCACGGGGCCTGAGGAGGAGGGAGTGGAGAGAGAAAGTCAGTTACTGGGCAGACAGGCTCATGGCTCTGTTTCTCTCTCTCTCTCTCTCTCTCTCTCTCTCTCTCTCTCTCTCGGAATGAAAGTGGAGCCCTCACCCAGGCCCACAGGGCCCCAGATAATCTGTTCTGTCCCACTTCTGTCCTCACCTACGCCATCCCCCTCACTCCTCTCAGGCCACGCTGTCCTTGCTGTTCCTCCTCGGCTCCAAGCACAGTCCTACCCCAGGGCCTTTGCATGGCAGTTCCAACCACCTGGAATGCCCTTTCCTCATCCCTTCCCCTGTAAGGCAGGCCCCTTCCTCAGAGGTTTTCCCTGGCCCTTCTCAGTCAAGAAGTCACCATTTTACACCCCCACCTCCACCCCCCAGTCACTCTGGTTATTCTCCTTCATGCTTCTCCCCTGAGACAACCCCAGTCACTGTCTGCTAGCTGCCTGTCTGCCTGCCTCTCTAGAGTAAGTTCAGGGACGATGGCCCTGTGCTTGGTCACTGCAGCATCCCCAGCGTCCAGCACAGGGCCTGAAAGCGCCCTCCCACCAAACTGCCCCATGACCCCTCCTATCCCAGTGGAACGAAAGCCCCCACCCATTCCACGGATCCAGAAAACCAAGGTCTGTGGGATGGAGGATCTCACCGTGGGCCACACCCGCCCAGCCACAGCATGGGGATCTGTGGGTGGAGGGAAGGGACTTGGGGTTTCACAGGACTGGGCCCTCCATCTCCTCTCCTAGTGAAGTCATCTTGGCACACTGGCCCTGCTGGCCTCAGCCCTGACTCACCACTTGGCAGTGTCCCCATGTCCTGGAACCCACCCCACGCTGTCCTCATGGAGGCCTCAGAGAAGACCTCTGGGAGGAAGTGACATTTGAGGTGGAACCTGAAGATGTAGCCAAATGAAGAGTCTGCCCTTGGCCCTGTCCTTCCTGCCCTGAACCCTGCCTGTACTCTCCTCTCCCTCCTGGACCCTGGCACCAGCCTCCTCTCCAGCCTCCCAGCCTCCAGTTGGCCCCCACGTGGCCCCGGAGGGGATCTTCCTATACCAGCAGCTGGTGCTGTCCTTTCCCTGGTCACAGCTGACATGGCTCCCTAGTGCCCCCAGGACAAAGTCCCTCTCTTCAGCCCACCCACAAGCCCTGCATGGTCCTCCCTGCCCCCTCCCCCTGCCCCACTCCCTAAGTAACCCCCAGACACACACGCCTCCCTTCTGTTCCCTGAACTGGCCAAGGTCTCTCCTGCCTCAGGCCCTTGTGCAAGCTGTTCCATCTGCTAGCACACTGTCCCCTTCCCCTTCACCTAGTTAATGACAGTCAATCCTCCGAGTACCTGATGAAGTGGCACTGCCAAACAGACAGACAAAGCCCGTTCCCCTTGCCATTTGCTTCTCCAGCAACCCTGAGTTTGCACTTACTCATGACCCCACTGCCAGACTGTGGGGTCAGTGTCTGCGGGTGGGGTAGGGTAGAGGAAGGCTCATGGATCTTGCCCCACTCGGAATCCCCTGCGCCCAGCACAGCACCTGGGCTTAACCAACACTCAGTGGCCATCTACTTCCCTAAGTGCAGTAAGAGCTACCAGTTAGAGACCACTGCTGCATGCATGTCCAGGCTGGGCTGGGCTGTGTGTACGTGTGTGTGTGTGTGTATAGGATTAAACCATTTAATCCCCTCAAGAATCTTAGTAGTTAGATCTTGTGATCATCACCACTCCACGGATGAGGACACCGAGGCACAGAGAGGCAAAGGGACTTGCCCTGGGTGACACGGCCAAGGAGTGGCAGGGCCAACGACTGGACTCCACCATGATTTGGGGGAGCAGGAATGCGACCCTCCCTGAAAGGGGCAGGTTGCACCTTCCACCTTTTCAGCGCTATGCTCTGGGAACACCTGTGCTCCCCAGCCTCGCGCAAGCTGTGCATCCGGAGGTATTCTCCGGAGCGGCAGCAGGAGGCAGCAGAGAGCCCGCAGCGAGGATTCTATCGGTTCAGATGGGCAAGCACAACGCAGGGCGCATATAAGGACTTGTTACTACTACTAGTAGTACTGTTGTTGTGGTTATTGCTAGGGACTCCCTGACCATGTTCCGGTTCAACTAGCCAGCTCTGAGCATAGTGGGTTTCCTCTCCCTGACTCTGATCAGCCTGTGCCCCCAAAAGGATGTGCGATCAGGATCTGACAAGTGCCAGGCAAGAGACGGGGCCAAGATGGGCAAGATCCTGAGGGCATCCTCCCGGAAGGGCAAACAGGCTCAGGGAAGGGGCGTGACTGCCCCGGGCTATCTGTGGGGCACTGCCTGGGTTGAGCTGGTTCCCGCGCTGGATGGGGAGAGAAAGGCAAGGAAATTCAGGGATGGGGACGGAGAAAGGCAGAGGCGGGGCAGGCCCGAGGGTCTGAAGCACCGTACCTGCGGGCCGGGCGTCGGGGGCCCGGGCGGGAGGCCCCGGGGTCTCCAGCGCAGGCGAGACGGAGAAGCGGGAGAAGCACAGGGGGGGGCCGGGTGGGGGGAGGAGGGGGAAATCCTCCGCCCATTCGAAACTGCCTCCTAGGGGTGGGGGATGGTGAGGAAAGAAGAGGGGAGGACGCGGTCAGACCCTCCGGCACTTCTGGAGCCGCTTTTAGCTCTAGACCCTCCCCAGGCACCTAAATCACGCCGTCTACACCGTGGGCGGCGCCTCAACACCCCGCCCCGCCCATTCAGCTCCCGCCCCCAGACCTGGCCTCACCACTGTCCTCCTTCAGACCCTGCCTCTCTCTTCCCCTCCAGGCCCCGCCCCCATCGGGCCGCGCCCCCTTTCTCTTCCCCTCCAGTCCCCGCCCCCACCGGGCCCCGCCCCATCTCTGCCCCGCCTCTCTCCTCCCTCCAGGCCCCGCCTCTCTCCTCCCTCCAGGCCCCGCCCAGACCCCCGCCCCCATCGGGCCCCGCCCCTCCTCTCTTCCCCTCCAGGGCCCGCCCCATCTCTGCCCCGCCTCCAGACCCTGCCTCTCTCTTCCCCTCCAGGCCCCCTCAGCCCCTTACCAAAGCCGCTGTCGTTGCTGGGAAACCCATCTCCGGGGGTGGCGGGGTGGGGAGGCGTCGGGGGCGCTGGAGGCGTTGACGGGTCCGTGTCCCCCTCGGGGGGGCCCTGGACGCTCAGCTCGTTGGTTGGCGTCTCCTATGGAAGTGGATTAGGGGGCGCACCGTCACATCCCATCCACTGTATTCCCAACGGGCAACACAGCCTGCTAACGCTTCTGGGGCTTCGGGTACCCCAATTTACAATCGCAGTCTCTGAGAAGGCGGTTGGAGCCCCTGATCTGCCTTGGAAACCTCAGGTCATCCCTTAAATCCACCCGAGGCTCCTCCCTCGACCGCGGACTCCCGCCCACAGCTAAGTCCCCCGCCGCAGGAATTCTCTCCCTGCTTCTTCAGGCGACGCTTCCACGGGAGCCCCCTAACCCAACACCATCTCCATAAGCCCCGCCTTGTCTCCATGACCCCTAACTACCGATATCTCGGCCGCAGGCGTCCGAGTTCAGGGCGCGGAACTACGGCCCCGACGGTCCTCCACACCCCCACCCCATCCTGCGCCTTCGACCCCCCCGACCCAGCCCCTGAGCCCTGCCCTCTGAAGTCGCCCCGCTCCAGCCCTCCACCTCCCACCCCCGTCGGTTTGCTTAGTGGCCCGGGCCAGCCTCATCTCAGGACCTCAGCCCGGTGCGCCCCCTCCAGGCCCACCTGCACCCATCCACACCCGCCTAGCCCCCGTCCACAAGCATCATCCCGCCCTTTCCTCTTCCTTTTCAACACCATCCTCTCAGCCCTTACTCCTCGCACGATCCTCAACCCACGCTCTGGGTCCCGCCACAGTTCATGAGCTCTGTCTATCTCTGAACCCGCTCCTGAACTTAGTATCGGAACCCCAAGCCGCGTCTCTTCAGCCCTACCTGCAGCCTCGCCAAGGCCCGCCCCTAGTGGGTACAATCCGCTGCCTCCGGAGCGCCGGAGCGCCGGAGGGCGGCCCCGCCCCAACCCCGCCCCAACCCCGCTTGGCCCCGCCCCAACTCTCTCAGCACTTTCTCCCCAGCCTCTCCCGGCTCCGCCCTCACTAGCAGGTAGCTCCCTCCCAGCCCTAGCCGTCCAGCACCCTCCCCCTCACGCCAGGCCCAAGTCCGGTCCAGTTCCCCCCGCCACACTCCCCCACACTCCCCCTCCCCCCGCCCCGCCCTCACCAGGATGGCTCCTCCCCCAGACCCCGCCCCAGCTGGCCCCTCCCCTCCCAGACCCCGCCCCAGCTGGCCCCTCCCCTCCCAGGCCCCGCCCCAGCCTGCCCCGCCCCGCGGCCGCGCACCTGGTCGAAGAGGTAGACGGTCACGTCCCCGTGGAAGGAGACCATCTTGCGCTTCCTCTCCAGCTCGCTGTCCTCGGGCTCGTCGGCCCCGCGCGGAGACTTGAGCAGCCCCCGCAACGGGCGGGCCGCGTCCGCGTCGGCGCTGCTCACCACGACGGGCACCGGGGCTGCCCGCGCCCTCCCGGGGCCCCGCGGCCCCGCCGCCGCGCCCGACGCTGATGCCTCCTCGTCCTCCTCCTCCTCCTCGTCCTCGTCCTCCCCGTCCTCCTCCGCTGGCCCCGGCGCCCCCGCCCCGCCGGCCTCCCCGCCAGCCGCCCCGGCGTCCGCGCCCTCCCACGGGGGTCGCCGCGGGCCCGGCCCCGGGAACGGCGTGAGCGTGAGCGGCGGCAGCGCCAGAGAGAGCCGCGAGAGCTTGGCTGCGAGGGGAGAGACCCGGTGAGCCCCTGCTCCCGGGGAAACTGAGGCATGCCCTCCTGCCCCGCTGTGTGTCCTCAGGTCATCTCAGGCCACAGTATGGGCCTCAGTTTCCCCTCTTGTGAACCCAAGGGCTGCTCAGGGGCCTTTCTCCACGCAGAGTAGGAGAGATCGTCCCCCTACACCAGGGGTTAACCCTCTCCACGACTCCCCAGAGTCCACATCACAAAGCCCCAACTTCTCTCTGCCACCCACCAGGCCCGAGTGCCCTGACCCTGCTGACCTCTCCAGGCTCTGTTCCCCAATTCATTCTGACTTGACCTCCAGCCAGTCACTTGGGCCACCTCCCTGTTCCTCCCACCTCTGAGCCTTTGCTTAGGCTGTTCCTTCTGCCTGGAACTTCCTTTCCTAATTCAAGTCCTATTCACCCCCTTCCTGTCTGGGCTTTCCAGCCTTCAGGGGCCTCCCAGAAGGTCACCCGCTCTGCACCCCACAGCACCAAGCACCGCTCCTTCCAAGCAGCTGATCTCAGTGTGTAACTGTCCTTCTGTGGCAACGTGATTTGTGTTTGCCTTGCCACAGAGCAGACTTGACTTGGGCTCCTGCTGGCTGCATCCCCAGCACGTAGAAGTACTCAGGCAATATTCGTGGGATTAATGAATGAATGTTCCCTGCTATGTGATGTTGACCAAGGTCCTCTCCCTCTCTGGCCCTCAACTGCCAGATAAAATTGGGGCGTCAAACCATCTCCAGGGTTAGACGCCCCAAAGCCTCTCTGATCTCAGCTTGCCGGAAGGTAAGGACTCCAGGTCCCTGGAGGAGGAAACCTGGCTTCAAATCCCAAGCCTACCCTGCTGGCTTGCTGTGTGCCCAGGGGCAAGTAAATCCACCTCTTTGTGTCTCTGTCTCCTCACTAGTAGATTAAGAGGGGCCACTCATCCCTCCATTAATGTATAAGAAAATGGTATGACAGGGCCCTGTGGGGAACAATGGTGGGGATGACAGGAGGGTCAGGGCAGAGTGGGGAGAAAGACTGGATGTGGATCGGGTCACTCTCCTCTCTTCATTCACTCCATTCCAGCTTCACTGGCCTTCTGCTGTTCCCCGAGCATGCCAAGATAGTGCCCATCTCAGCGCCCTCCACCCGAAACACCCTTCCCCCAGATATCCACCCAGCTTACTTCCTTCACATCTGCTCAAAAGTCACCTCCTTGAGGCCTTCCTTGACCATCCATCTCAGGGCGATGGGGTTGGGGGCTGTGGGAGCTCTCAAGGAGCTCTCAGGAAGGACAGGGTGATAGCCTTTGGAAATCAGGAAGGCTTCCCAGGGAAGGGGAAATTTGAGTGGGGTCTTGAAGGATGAATAGGAGTTCATGCATTTTTTTTTTTTTAAAGCAGGCTATTCCCAGCATCTGCCCACCCAACCACACCCTCCCTGCCTCCCCCCACAATCCTCTGAGGCATCTTAGCTGCTCATCCCCTGACATTTTCACGCTGTCTGGGGCCTTCCCTGACACAGCTGGTTGCACATTCCCCACATCAATCTCAAGGAAGTGATAGTATCCTAATACCATGGGCTGTAAGGATGGAAAATTCTGTGCCCAGCCCCATTCCTGACCTCTCCCTCCTGAGCTGCAGGCTTCTCTGGCAAACAGAGATGATAACCTTTTCCTCAATGGGGGCTGTGAGATTGCCAATAAAAACCAGGGCCCAGTCCTTTATAACTTTCATACCACTACTTAAGGCCTCTGGGTGATTCTGGTGGAGCCACAGTGCCTGTGTCCCCATCTAAACAGGGGCCATTTAGCTTTCTCTTAAGTCAACCTCCCTCTGTGACAAAAACACTTTCTGTGTTCCTACCAAAACTCAGTTTCAGAAGACATTTCTACAGTTTTCAGGTCACTGATACCATGGTTGGTGGGGGTGGGGTGTCTGAAGCTCCCCAGGTCCCAGTTTGGGGCAGCTCAGGGCCTGGCACACAGGAGGCCTGGCACACTGCATGGATGCCTCCACTTGTTGGCACGTTTAAACCAGAGATCACACGCTGGCCGCCCAGCCCACAGAGAAGGTCCGTGTGAATCGGCTTCAGCCATTAAAACACGCAGAACTCTGGTTTAAAAGGGAAAAGCAGCACATTTGGCAACGCCAGGTGGGCAGTCCTGACTGGAGCTGCATTTCCTTCCCCAACTCCCACCCCGCCACTCCCAGACGACGTCATTCATTTCCCAATACTATCTGGCCCCCGTGGTCCTCTGAGTTTGAGACCCGGGGTCTAATGGAATTGGGATCAAAGCAGGCGCTTGGGTGTGCCAGGCTGCGCTAGAGGCTTCAGAAGTCCTAACCTTCTCAAGCCTCTCTGCCCTATTAGGCAGGTGCTATCCTCATCATCCATTTTTGGCGGGAAACCGAGGCACAGATATGTAAGGTCACTTGTCCAGGGCCACAGGGCTAGAGAAGGGGCAGAGCCAGGATCTGAGCCCAGGCGGTGGGGCTCCAGGGTCAGTGCTCACTATTGCCAGCCTGACCCGTCTGCCCCCCGGAAGCCTGAGACTCAGCTCAACTGTACATCTCGGAAGGAGCCAGGCCTTGGCCCCCAACCTCGCTCCCCTTGCTCCCAACAGCCTCCTCACCTTTGATCTGCTCGCTGTTCCCCTGAGGAGGTCCCAAGTCCAAGAACAGTCGTGGCATCTCGGGGCCCTTCCTCTCGGGTTGGGGGGGGTCCCCGTCTGTGCTGGGTGCTGTGTCTCCGCCGGCCCTGCTGTCTGGGGCCCCGGGCTCTCCCTCGGATGCCACCTCCGGCCTGGTTCTCTGGGGCGCTGGCTCCGGCCTCCTCGGCTGTGCCTCCGGTGGTGGCGGCGGTGGCGGTGGCGGCTGTGGCCTCGTGCTGTCTGCCCATCCGGCCTTTGCGTCCACGCCGCTTCCGAGGCCGCCGCCGGGGGCCATCCCCGTGCCCGCTGGGGCTCGGCCCCCACTCCCGAGGTCCGGCCTCCCAACCCCGGGGGCTCTCGGTGCCCCCCCAGTCTCGGGGGCTCTCCTCTCGGTCCCGGGCTCCAGCACCCCGCTCTTGGGGGCTGGGCCAGTGGGGCCAGGGACTGTCTCCCCGCCGTTCCGGGACAAGGCCACTGCGCCGGGCTCGGGGGCTCTCTCCAGCAAGGTCTCTGGGGCTGGCACCCCACTCTCGGGTGCCTTCTCCCAGGGCCCTGGGGCTCTCCGAGGCCCAGTCTCCGGTAGCCTCTCCGTGTTCCTGGGGGGTCTCAGACCCCCATCCTCTGACACCTTCTTCTCGATCTTTGAGGCTGTCAGTCCCCCATTCACCAGCACTTTCTCTTCTCTCTCGGGGGACATCAGCTCCCCATTCTCCAACACTTTCTCCTCCCTCCTTGGGGGTGTCACCTCCCCATTCTCCAGCACTTTCTCCGGCACTTTCTCTTCTCTCTCGGGAGTCCCGGGGGCCCCATTCTCCGCCACCTTCTCCTCGATGTCCAGGGCTCTCTGGCCCCCGTTCTGCACCGTCACCCCGTTCATGGGGAGGCTCGGCTCCTCGTTCGGGCTTGGGGCTTTCTTCCCGCTGCCCAGGACTGTGGGGTCCCTGCTCGGGCCCTGGACTTTCTCTCTGTTCCCGGGGCCTCTCCCCACCTTCCTGGGTCCCGTCTCTCGGGGGTTTGCCCCCTTCTCCCCCAGGAGGTTCCTTGTCACGTCCTCCCGCAGGGACATCAGGAGCTGCTCGGTGCTCACTTGAACTACAAAGGTCGGCTTCTCCCGGGTCCCCGGCAGTGGGTGGGGACCCGGGTCTGGGGGTGGCCGGGGCGCTCCCGGGTCGGGGGGCTCGGGGGGAGCCCGCGGTCGAGGGACCCCTTCCTCCTCGGCTGCCCCCCCGCCGGGGAAGGCTCCCTCGGGGGAAAAAGGGGTCTCGGTCTCGTAGCCGCTGTCCCCCGGCTTGGGGCCCGGAGATGACAGGCCGGAGCCGGGACTGGCCACGGCCGAGGGAGGGTCGGGGGACACGGCTGGGTCCGCGGGGGCCCGGGGAGGTGGCGGCGGGGGGGGGGGAGCGGGAGGTGGCCCCCGCCCGGGGTACTGGGGCGCCGCCGCCCCCATGAGGGGGTCCAGAAACTCGGGGGGGGCCGAGGAGGGGGGGGCCAGGGGCAGGTCGGCTAGGGAGCCCCGCTCTGCCCGCAGGGACGAGTCGTCCTCGGGGGGATGCGGGCAGCCAAGAGCGGGGTGGCCCCCCCAGCCAGCCACGGCGTCCCCCCGCTCCAGGGGCAGACAGGAGCAGGCCCCCTCCCGGCTGCACAGGGGACAGGGCAGCGGGCCCCGGCGGCTGGGGCCACCCCCGAGGCTGCTGCTGTCCTCCCCCGGGGAGCTGCCCTCCTCCTCCTCCTCCTCCTCCTCTGCCCACGGGGCAGTACCCCGCTCCCCCAGCACCTCGGCGGGGTCTCCCGCCAGGGTCTCCCCGGCACCTCGGCCCTCGGGGTCCCAGCCGCTCAGGAGGAAGCTGCCTGATGCCGAGGACTGGGCGGGGAAGGGCCGGGCCGCAGGGAAGAGGGGGGAGGCCCAGGTCTCGGACACCAGCTGGGGCACCTCGGAAGGGGCCTGGGAGGCCTGGGGGGCAGGCACTCCTGGGTCCAGGGGGTCCCAGTCATTGGGGAAGAGGGGCTCAGGCGGGGAGCCGTGCTCCTCAAGGCGGATGTAGTACTCGCTGCTCACGGAGGGGCTGCGGGCGCTGATGACGGGCAGCACGCTGGGCGTGGACAACGCCTCGTAGAAAGGGTTGGATGGGTTGGCATGGGGGGCCGGGGGTGCAGAGGCCGGCTGCCAGGGGGGCGCTCCCCCACCGCGGCCAGCTCCCCGGCGTGCCTTCTCCCACAGGCATTCGAGGTTGAGGCCGCGGCTGCTCTCAGTGACCGTGAGCACATCGTCAGGGTCAGCCCCAGGAAAGCCATCCAGGAGGGGGAATGGTGAGGAGAGGGTGCCTGGGCGGGGCGCGCTGTGCTGCGGGGGCCAGGGCCAGGGGAAGGGACCGTCTCGGGGTGGGGGGGGGTGGGGGTGGGGGCCGTGGGGGTCGCTCAGAGAGCAGGTAGGTGAGCTGCAGTTGGAGATCGGAAGCCGAAGGGCGCTGGGCGGGTGGCCGCCAGCAGGACTGCAGGATATCGTACCTGGGGGACAGGGAGGAGGCACAGGTGAGAACAGAAGTGTCCCTGTGTGTGTGCATACACACGTGTGTGGAGGGGTCACTGGGGTCAGGGGAGACCCAGAGGGGGAAGAGGACTGATATCTCAAGGGAGGCGGACAGAGAGGAAGATCAAGACCCAGAGAGACGAGGACAGAGCCCCAGGGTTTGTGTGTGACAGAGATGCGGCAGCGGGAGGGGGGGTGGGGTGGTGAAAAACGGGGGACAGCAAGGCAGATGTAAGGGGATGATGGTTAGGCGGTTTTCCTCTCTGGGCTGTTTGCTCTGGAATCAGAGATAAGCAAGCAGCAGGGGTTTTGCTGGAGTGGAGAGACTAGGGTTCTCGAACCAGCGCTGCAGCTCCCCAACTGTTTCACCCCTTCCAAGCAGCAAAAGGAGTGGGGACATCCGCGCTCCGCTCCACTCTAGGGATTGTGGCGAGTGCTGAGTGAGATTGTGGGTGGTGTGCCAAGAGGTGAGGGACTTTGGGACATCCTGGGATGGGATGGGATGGGATGGGAAGGTCAGGGGTCGGGGGTCAGGCTCTGCCCTCACCAGTAGTCGGCATAGGGCAGCTTGAGCCTCGGCCGGGCCAGCTTGACATGCTGCTGGCGGACCACGAAGGCGAGGACCTCCTCGTCTGACAGGTGGCGGTAGGGCTGAGCCCCAAACTCAAAGAGCTCCCACAGGGTCACCCCCAGGGACCTGCGGGGAGCAGAGGGAGGAGAGAGGTCAGAACCCTGCCCTGCCCTGCCCCGCCTGGGGGCCTCTCTTCCAGCCTCTGTTTCCGCAGCCGGGAACCGTGACCCTTCTTCCACCTTCCTCGCCGCCCCGGCCCCGCGCAGCCCGCAGTGGGGGCCCCCTCACCAGATGTTGCTCTCGCGGCTCTGGTCCACCACCATGAAGGTCCCGTGCAGCTCCCCGAGGAGCTCGGGCGCCGCCCAGCGCAGCGGGATCCACAGGCGCTCGGGGGTCAGGTAGTAGTCCTCCTGGGGGGCGCGCCGGAGCGGGGTCAGGCGGGTGCGGGCCCTCCCCCCGCCCCCCGCCCTGATGGAGGGCGGCCCCCACCTTGTAGTTGCTGTGGGCCAGCCCGTAGTCTCCGATGCGCACGGTGAGGTCGGAGGTCAGCAGGCAGTTGCGCAGGGCCAGGTCGCTGGGGGCGGGGCAAGGACGTGAGGTGAGGAGGGGGCAGCGGGGCGGGGGGGGGGGTAGCTGCCAGCCCCGCCCACCGCCCACGCCCCGCCCCGCCCCTTTGCCTTCTTGCCCTTACTCCTCTTCCCCTGCCCTGATTCCTCCGCCTCCCCAAACCTCCTCCTCTCCTGACTCCTCCCTCTCCTCTGTGACCCCTCCCTCTCCCCTTCTGACCCTTCCCCGCCAAGGCTCCTCCCTCTCTCCCCTGTGACTCCTCCCCTCCCGATCCCGCTCCCTCTCCTGACTCCTCCCTCTCCTCTTCCGACCCCTCCCCTCCGGGCCTCCTCCCCTCCCGACTCCGCCGGCGGCTCGTGCTTTCTCCCCAGGGTTGCGCCCCTTCCCAGTGGCCCCACCTCCCGCCCCCATAGCCTCGACCCCTCCCTAAGTAGTGCCTCCACCACCCTCTTCCCCGTGGCTCGCGAGAGCCACCTGTGCACGTAGTTGTGGGAGTGGAGATGTGCCAGCCCGCGGGCGATCTCCAGGCCCATCCTCTGCAGTGTCCGCAGGTCTCGAGGGGGCAGCTCAGGGGATAGGCCCTCAGGGGGTCGCTGGGCCCGGAGGTAACGTTTCAGGTCCCCCTGGAAGGAAGGAGGGGTGGGGTCAGGAACCCACACATCCAGCCTGTCTGAGGCGGGGATGGGGGGCGGCCTCTGCACTCAGTGGGCAGCTCCCCTGAGCCTCAGTTTCCCCTGCTGCTTAGAGGGGCCTAACCACAGAACCCCCCTCGCATGCTAGTTCACTGCACGCCGTCTGAGTGAGGGCCCATCTACGGCAAGCGCTCAGGAAAGGTCAGCGCACGTCCCGCGTGTTATTGCCAAAGATTCCGGGGACCCCAGGCTTGCTGGCAGCCCCGCAGCCCGTCCAGCCTCCACCCTGCCCTCCCTCCGCAGACCCTCACCAGTTGACAGAACTCCATAATCAGCAGAAAGGGCAGTGTCTCCACACAGACGCCCAGGCACTGGAGGACGTTGGGGTGCTGCAGGCTCCTGGGACCAGAGTGGGGAGGCGGCAGGGTCAGGAAGCAGCCGCTTTCAGCCCACCACAGACCTTTGTCCCACGCACCCCAGCCTCCAATATGTTGCTCCCACCTCTTTGGTCTCGGTCTCTTCCGCCTCCAGTCTACTGGGCGCACCCCCACACTCAGGCCCCCTCAACACGAACCCTCCCTCCCTCCCCCTCATCTGGAAGGGGGTCAGCCCCACTATCCTCCAGTACCTGGGGGTCCTTGCCCTCCTTCCTCTCCACCTCACCTCTGCTCAGCCCCTTCCCTCCCCACAGCCTGACTGGAGCCTCCTCCTCACCTCCTGGACTCTCTTCTCAGCCTCCTCCCCGCCTCCCTGCCTCTGACCTCTCCCTTGTAGTCCGTCTCTGACATGCCACTCGCCTGCTCACAGCCCTTTGTGGCTCCCCCGCACCGGGGGACAGAGCAAGGCTCACAGCTGAGTCTTTCCTGCCTTTCCTCACCATGGCTTCTCGCCGCCTGCCCTGCACATCCCCCCGACACACAGGCACCCACTTAGGCTCCAGGCCTTTGCACTTACACTTCACTCTGTTAGGAGCCCTCCACTCAGCAGAGTCTTCCTCATCCCTCGGGCCTCAGCTTCAACATCATTTCCCAAAGAAACATCACTGCCCCAAGCCCCCTCCTTTAGCCTCACACTGTGGGTAATAGGCTGGAGGGCCAGCAGGAAGGTTGAATCCTGAGTCCACCTTTCTTTTTACTTAAAGTCATCTCTACCTCCAGTGTGGGGTTCGAACTCACAACCCCAAGATCAAGAGTCACACACTCTGGGGCACCTGAGTGGCTCAGTGGGTTAAGCACTTGACTCTTGATTTCAGCGATCAAGTGGCAATCTCAGGGGCGCAGGATGGAGGCCCAGGTCAGAGCTCCATGCTGGGCATGGAGGGTGCTTGGGGTTCTCTCTCTCTGTCTCCCTCTGCCCCTCCCCGCTCATATGCGCTCTCTCTATATATAATAAATAAATCTTAGAGGCGCCTGGATGGTTCAGTAGATGAGCGTCTGCCTTTGGCTCAGGTCATGATCCCGGAGGCCTGGGATTGAGTCCCACATCAGGCTCCCTGAGTCCCACATCAGGCTCCCAATAGGGGGCCCGCTTCTCCCTCTGCCTGTATCTCCACCTCTCTCTGTGTGTCAATAATAAATAAATAAATAAATAAATAAATAAATAAATAAATAAATAAATAAATCTACCTTTAAAAAAAAAAAGAGTCACATGCTTCACTGACTGAGCCAGCTGGATGCCCCCTGAGCCCCACCTTTGCCAGGTGTGAAACCCCAGAGAAATCATTTCACCTCTTCCTGCCTCAATTTTCCTCAGCTGTAAAATGGGGACAGCCACAGTCACCCCGCAGCCAGTTGCAGAGAGGAATTTAATGAGACCAGAGAAGAGCCAGCACATAGTGGAAGATCCTCACTATTATTACAGCTTTTATGTGAACATGTTAACATATTGTTTGATTTTCATATCGCCCCACATTCTCCTGCCTTCCCATCTTTGCAGCTGCTCTTCCCTCTGCCTGGAACATGCTTCCCACAATGCTTGCGTGCCAGATCCCTCCCAGTCCACCTCACCTCCCCCCATGATCATCCATAGCTCCCCTCTCTGTCACGTGCTGCCTCACTTCCTCATGGCACCTGCCAGTCTCTGACATTTTCTTCCTTAAATTTCTTTCCTCGTTTACTGCGTGTCTCCTCCACTAGGGGGGGAGCCCCACTAGGACAAGAATTTGGGGCTTTCTGTTCAGGTGCCATGTCCCCGGTGCCTAGACAGGTGCTCAATGAAAATATGCACCATGAAAGACTTTACCGCGATACGAGGCCTGGGGTCTGTAGGAGAATTAAAACATTCCAGACTGGGACACCTGGGTGGCTGAGCTGTAGAGCATCTGCCTTTGACTCAGGGCCTGATCCCAGGGTTTGGGATCAAGTCCCACATCAGGCTCCTGCAGAGAGCCTGCTTCTCCCTCTGTCTATGTCTCTGCCTCTCTCTTTCTCTCTGTCTCTCATGAATGAATAAATAAAATCTTAAAAAAAAAAATTCCAGGCTTGTACCCAGGGCCTGGCTCAGAGGTAAGCATGCAGTGAGTTATTTTCCCACTGGGGTCTGGCAGGAGGCAGGGGCTACTCGTGTGCTGTAGGGCCAGCGCCCAGGCTCACTGCCTGTGTCCAACCTTCTCCCCTTGGGACAACAGTGCCTCCAGCTCCTGCTCCAGAAGACAATGTGGTCATAAACCACTGGGCTGTACTGGGGCCTTGCAAAACAGCTGGAGCTCTGAGTGTGGGCTTTAGGATGGGGGATATCAAAGATTGCTTGGATGCACCCCATACCTACCAATCTGAGCCAAGGTTGGCCGCTTCTGCTATCAAACCCTCCCAGAACCTTGCTGGGCAGGATGATGTTCCCCATTTAATCCAGAGGAAACAGAGGCTCAGAGACATAAAGCGATTCACCCAGGGTCACACAGCTGGTAACCGTGGCAGAGCGGGGACTTGAGCCCAGGTTTCTGGCTCGCTCAGCAAACGTCTGCAAAGGGCAGACCCCCGAGCTGCCAGTGTGGTCCTGCGCTCTCCGACAGAACTTTCTGTGAGAGTTTCTGTGGGAATGTTCTAGATCTGAGCTGTCTAACATGGGAGCCACTGGCCATCTGTGGCTACCAAGCAATTGAAATGTGGTGCATGTAGCTGAGGCAATGAATTTTTCATTTGATTTCATTTTACTTAACATAAATTTAAATAGCCATATGTGGCTAGTGGTTGCCAGGATGGGTCTAGGGAGAGGCAGGCAAATAAGCAAGTAAACAGATGAAATATGTGTTATGAAGAAAATGCACGAATTGGTGTGATGGAGCCTCCCAGGGCCCTCCTTACGTGGAGTGAATGTGTGTGTGTGTGTGTGTGTGTGCGTGTAAGGGAAGGCCTTTCTGACCAGAGACCTGAGGAGGGGAAGGGAGCCCACTGTCTGGAGCCAGGGGTGGATGAGCCAGGAATATTCTAGATAGAAGGAACAGTAAGGACAAAGGTCCTGAGGCAGGAAAGAGACTGTTATGGGAAAGGATCGGCGAAGAGGCCAGGATGGCTAGGCCAAGGAGCCCAGTGGCAGGAAAGGAACAGAGCCAGGCCTTGCAGGGAGTGTGGGCTATACAGAGGAGTGCAACTTTGTCCTGCTGGCAACAGGGAGCCATGGGAGGCTTTAGAGCATGAGGGTGATAAAGTCCAGTGTCTGTATCTCTCAGGGTATACCCACTTTTAAAATAATTTGAAAAAGGTTCTCCGTATACAGATCCTTTCCACAACAGGGCAATTACTACCTCAGGAGGCGTTTATGTAGCAAGTGTTTACCTAGTTCTTGCCTAGAAGTCCTTAGAGCAGAGGGGAGACCAAGCAGGGGAGGGACAGGGTCCTGCCTTCCCAGACCTAACAGCCCAGTAGGATGTTTGGGCTTCTCGGACTCACTTCCTAGATGAAGATTCTGAGGTTCAGGGTGGAAAGGGGCAGGCCTCTAGCTCAGCTTCTGTGCCCTTCCCATCACCCTTGTCACACTGCCCCTCATTTCATGTCCCTGGCTCACGGTACTGAGGAGGAACCCAAGGCTTGAGGCTCAGAGAGGCAAATTCTGTCCGCCAAGTCACACAGCCAGGAAGAAGTAGATCCAGGATTCAAACCAGGTTTAACTCCACGCTCTACTCCTCCCACTCCCCCCACTCCCAAATGTCACCTCCCTGAGGTGCAAACCTCCCAGCTTTGGGCCTCCACGGCCCTCATCTGCTGAGAAGCCCCCATACCTGTAGGGCTGCGCTTCTGAGATGAACTTGCGCTGCTCCAGGGGCCCCGCGCTGGCTCGGAGCTCCTTCACCACCACCTGGGCTGGGGTGTAGTCGGAGAATATCTCTCCCAGGATCACCTGGTCAAGGGGGAACCGGAGAGTCAGCGCCTGCAGTTTCCCCAGCCCAGGCCCCAGGACCACCTCCACCCCACTGCGTGGCTTCAACTCCCCCCACTTCTTGCCAGCCTCTCCCTCCAGATCCCACCACCCTTGTCACCCCCCCTCCCCCATCAGACGCAGAGTGAGAGACTCACGGGCCCAGAGTCCGATGGATGCAGGGACGGATGGAAGGATGGACAGACGGACGCGTGGAGAGCCAGGTGGCGAGGCAGAGTGGTCAATGGAGTGAGGAGGGAGGCGCTGACTGACAGATGTAGGGGGGTTGGGGTAGGTGGGAGTAGGTGAGGGGCGGACAGAGGTGAGGGCGCTGGGGGGCTGAAGGGCAGGGGACAGATGAGAAGTGGTGGGAGCAGGGAGGGGATGGACACAGAACAGGAGCACAGCACTGGATTGTATGGATCCCCCTCCCTCCCAGCCCCAGCCCCACTCACCTTCCCAAACCAGCCACTCCCAATCTCTTGTAAGTAGCTGAGATGCTGGCGGCTAAGGCCCAGGGGGGTGGTCATATCTGGGAGGAGGTGGAGGAGGGCAAAAAGGGGAGGTCTCTTAGCCTCTCTTCCCCTCCCAAGTGCCACTGACACCCCCAAACCGCCCCCCCTCCGCCAATTCAGTGGCACCTGGGGGGGGGGGGTCAAAGCAGATACCAGTCTCTTTTCATTGGCTGCCCCCAAATTCCCTGATGGATCTCAGCCTCCTCATTGGCTGCCCTCAAGTTCCCAGCATCCAACCCATCCTTCCCTTTGGCGTTTCAAGATCCTGTGACCTGACTTCAGCCTGCCATTGGCTGCCTCTGAGACTGAGATCTAGGCTGACCTCACCACTCACTACCCCATAGGAATCCCCCAATCTGGCTGTGGATTAAGCAGTGGCTTTCCTGGAGATGATCTCTGACTCCCTTTTGGCCGCCTCCAGGATTCTGCGGCTCCCACCTCTGCCTTTCCCCTTGGCTGCGGGGGACCTCAGCTCCCTGGCCCCCCTGAGGGAAGACTCTCCTATGGGGGCGTGGGATCCTAGTCTAGGCGTGGAGAGTACCTGAGTGTGAAGGCTGCGGGGCAGGCATCGGCAGGGAGACCTCAGCCAGCGGAAGAATGTAGACATCGGGCAGCGACTGTGAGGAGGAGGTCTCCTCCGCCGGGGGAGTGTACTCCCCGGAGCAATCCTCCCCTTCAGGGTTCTCAAACTCCTGGGGGCCGGGAGAGGTGAGGGGTGGGAGAACACAGTGCTGAGACACGCCATCATCCTTTTCATCCGTGTGTCTCCCCGTCTTTCTTATAACTGTTCCCCGATCTGCATCCCAAGACTCCAGATCTTGCCAGAACTTCAGGCCGGAAGGTGCTGCCAGACTTACTGCCCCTCTCCCCCACCAGCTACCTGGGTTGAGGGGCAAAGGAGGCTTGTTGGAGTCTTCCTCCCTACCTGAATCCCCATGCACCTCACCTTGAAGCCGACATCACCCCGTTTGCAACACAGACAGGTGAGGAGGAGAAAGATGAAGGCCAGCAGGCCGGAGCAGGAAATGAGGACCACGGCGTAGGGAGGAGCCAGAGGGGCCCGGCCCAGGGCGAATCCATCTGTGGGCACAGGACTGGGCTGGGGTCCCAGCTTCTAGCCCCAAGCTCCCAGATTCCATCCTGGCCCCCACCCCTCCCATCCTGGCCAGGATTGACTACAACTCCCACAATGCCCTGCAACCAGGGTCTCCTTGGCAGAGGAGCCGGATGGCCCAGGGCATTGTGGGAGTTGTAGTTTGAGGCCTTCTCAGGTGGTTGGGTTGGGGGTGGGGTCCCTCCTCTCACCCCAAGCTAGGACCCCCCCCCCCCATCACCTCACCGCAGGCTTGGATGAGTTCCAGTGAGGACTGAGGGAAGGAAGTGTAATAGTGGAGCCTGGTGCTCTCAGAATTTAAAATACGCTCCAACGGGGAGTCTCATTACCCCCTATTTGGGCAAGAGGATGAGCCCCCCAACTGCAGGCGGGGAAAAGATTCCTGCCCCACGCTGGAACCCTCTAGTTACGGGGTTTGAGGCCTGTCTCTTTTAGGGACTGGTGGAGTACACACACGTCCTCCGTCCCCAGCCCAAGCCCCTGAGAAGGGAACTCCGCAAGCCCTGGGTCTCCCCCAAAGCTGGAGGCAGCCTCCTATGCTGTGTCCCCCTTAGAAATAGTATTCCTCCCCTCTGCCCCCAATTCTCCCAGAGGCCCCATCCTTCCCAGGCTGCCTGCACACACCTGCACGCACACATGCGTGTGCACACACACATGTTGCCCAAACGGACCCCCTCCCCACCCAGCCCCCAGCCTTCCTCCCACAGGCCCTGCTGACAGAGGCACCGTCGCCGCGGCTGCCCGGGCCCTGGCTCCGCAGCGGGGAGACGCGCACGCAGGTGATGGTGGAGCCGGAGCGCCGCGGACCGACCCCGGGCAGGCCGGGGTGGGGGTGGGGGGCCGCCGGACAGCCGGATGGCCAGACAGACTCACCGGGGTGGGCCGGGGACGCCAGGCAGCCGGAGGCGGAGACGGCCGCGAGGAGGATGAGGGCGCCGGGGGCAGGCATCTTGTCGAGGATGGAAGGGAGGTGGAGGTGGTGGCGGCTGGGGAGGAGGGGGGGGCGGGCCCTCAGCCCCCAGCCATGGGGACCCGCGCGACCCTGGCCTCCCCCCGGCCCAGGAGAGGGGCAGGAGACGCAGGACAGGGGGAGGGAGGGGCTGCTTACTGGCTCAGGTACCCCCCTCCCCCTCTTTGAAGGGACAGACAGATGAAGGGATGGAGAGGCGGACAGAGGAGAGGAGCTGGGGAGCCGGGGTTGCTGGGGTGGGGGGGAGAGGGTAGGATGGGGGGGGAGAATGAGGGCCCCGCCCCCGAGGGCAGCCAGGATTGGGGGAGCAGAGAGCCTGTCAGAGGAAGGGTGGGAGGAGGGAGGATGGAGGGAGGATGGAGCGTCGTCATGGCAACTGGCTCCCCAGTAGCATTGGCTGCCAGGAGGGAGGGGAGGAGGAGGGACAGACAGGGACCAGCAGACCCTTGTGGGGGGGTGCACAGGGCCCACAGTGCCTGGCCCAGGCACTACTGTGACACGCCACCAGCACGGACACGTGTGCTCCACGCCAAGATGCAGATGTCAGGCACACGCAGCCCACACATGCCTGACACACGTCGCAGAGACCCTCATAGACAAGCACATCACATACAAAGGTGGACAGCCATCAGCAGACGGGGACACGTACACGTCACACACAAAGACGCAGGGACGACGGCTGCACTGGGTACGTACAGGCAGGCCGGCCCCCGGCACAGATGCACCCTGTCACACAGGAACAGCAAAGCATCACAAAGACCCACACCTGCCACAAAGTAAAGCCCCAAATACACAGACACCCACCCCACAGACAAAGATTCACGCGGACACCACGGGGGCATGCCGAGGCACACAGTCACAACACACAGACATCTCGCACATGGGCAACAAAGGACACTTGCAGACACCAGCATGACATACACGGATACACAGACTCTCACACCACACACATACACACAGACATCACTTTCACAGAGACAGACACACACATGACATGCACTAACATAGATACACCTATCACACGCACGAATATCCACAGACACACGGTGGGTGCATGGAGACACATGTATGTCACCAACACGAAAACACACACAACACACACATATATTCACAGGTACTTAGAGGACACACACGGCTCTCACACACACCCACGCTTGACTTACCTGAACGCATGGACACATGTCACATACCCAGATACACATCAACCATCAGAACCGGATACATGGATATAGACACAACACATTCAAAGAATTACACATGCATACGAAGCTACACAGATCACAGGCAAAAATACCCATAAGTAACATCATACACAGACACACACAGACACATCGTTTCTAAGTATACTCAGTCATCTGCATTATACATAAACAGACAGACACACAACACAGACAGATCCACACATCACATACTTAAACACATGGACAGACCCATTGCAAATATGCACACATTTCATACAAGGTCACAAAGACACCTTGCCCGTCATTTCCACACATCACATACATAAATACACCCGGGGACACACAACACCTACTAAGATGCAGACATGCACTACACCTACAAACACGCACGCATCACAAATACCCACATTTCCTACGAGGTTACGCAGCCATGACATAGCCAGAGACGCTTGCTTCATACAAAAGATACATAATCATAGTTTACTTTATTTATTTATTCTTCTGAGCATTTACTCTGCGCCGGCAGCGTTCTCGGCGCTTTACACAACAGCCCTCTGAGGCAGGTGCTTTTATCATCCCCATCGTACAGATGAGGAAACTGAGTCAGGCGAGGTGCGGTCACCTGCCCCAAGGCACACAGCAGGGAAGTGGCAGAGCTGGGGACTGGAACTCGGTCCGACAGGGACACAGACAAAACAGACAAGGACGCACACGTCACGTGCCAGGCCGCCGCCGTCGGGGGGTTCGCACCCCACCCCACAGCACCCCGAGCTGCAGACACACCGGAAGCACCGACTCCCACCCTGCGCGCGGACGTCCCCGCGGTCCGTGAGCACCTGCGATGCGTCCCTCCCGCGCGAGGCCAGGCCGGAGCTGCGCAGCCCAGACGCAGCCTCCCAGCGCACCCGCGGCGGCGACCCGGGCCCCCCTCCCCTGCGCGCCAGCCCCGCCCCCGCCCGCCAGCGGGGGTTCCAAGGCTCTCCCCACCCAGGGGCGCGGCAGGGACGCGCGGCTCACGCACCCCGCGGCGCACAGCCCTCCCCATGGGGGGTGGGGGAGGGGCTGCCTCTCGGGGTCTCGCTGGGGAAACTGAGGCAGGTTCATCGCGCGAGGAGGGGTGGGGGTTAGAGGGCGCCGGGACCACCCCTGGAAGGTGGACTGACCAGGTGCGGGTAGAGAGAAGGAAACTGGGGGCTGGGGAGGGCGCGCTGAAGATGCAATTAACTGCCCCGGCGGCTGAAGGGCACCGAACCTGGCGAGAGCAGGGGCTCATGGGAAGTGTAGTCCCAGCCCTGAGACTTGTGGGAAATGTAGTTCTGGCTCCGCCAGAAGGGCGGCTCGGGTTCATCGCCTCCCCGAGAGGAAGCAGGAGCAGGAGCCGGCGGCCGGCCGCCTGGATCGTTGGGGACAAGGTGGACAGAATTTTTGAGTCCTAGAGAACGGCAGCGACGGGGTTGCAGTCCCAACTCTGTCTCCGGCTCACTCTTCATTTATTCACGCCACAAACGTTTATTCAATGCCTACTAGGTACTGAGCCCGGCCCTTGGCCAGAGTTTGGGCTTGTGGGAAGGAATGAGTCAAATCTGCCCTCTGCCCTTCAGAGAGAGGGTCGTCACAGGGGCTTTCAGAAGGTCCCCCAGAGTTTTTCAGACTGTGAGCCATTACTGCGATGTGACATCAAGCTTGTGGCTCATGCCCAGAGTTTTGCTGGGAAATGAAATAGAATAAGCTAGAACATAAGCAGAGTGCCCTGATTGCGTGGGGGAAATATCCATGCATGGGATTTTAATTTCTGACAGGTCTCTGATCCGAAACCCCGGGGCCAGGTGTGTTCTGAATTTGGGAATTTTGAGATTTTGATAAGGCCGTAGAAATATACGCGGTATGTTCTGAACAGCCTCAGTGCGGTCTGGGGTAGGGCTGCCATCACTTTAATATTTCCGTGATGAAATCTGTGGACAGCCCCACTGACGGAGAAATAATTTAAGATCGTGTATCTGTTTAGGTTGAATTCTGTCTCCAAACTGATGATCAAACTTTCTGGTGTGGGAGCTTTACTGATTTCAAAACCATGGACGGCAGGACACTTCCCACTTTGGGAACTACACTTCCCAAAGTGTGGTTCAGAGTTCCCTGGGGGTCCCCAAGAGCCTGTCAGGGAATCCAAGAGGTCAAAATTGTTTTCTTTTTCTTTCTTTCTTTTTTTACAATTTATTTTTTTAGTAATCTCTACACCCTACATGGGGCTCAAACTCATGACCCCAAGATCAAGAGTAGCATGCTCTACCAACTGAGACAGCCAGGCGCCCCCTAGTATGAAAATTACTTTCATTCTAACACTGACACCTTACCTGCCTTTCTCACTCACTCTCCGATGAGTGTACGCTGGATTTTTCCAGAAGCCACACAGCGTGCAGTATCATGGTAGAATACGTATCACAAGATCACAAGTAGGTACAAGGCACAAATCTTCTGCTGAGCCAAGCATTACAGATATACTTGCAAAACGGTAAAAAACAAACAAAAAACAATGCCACTCTTCTCACTAACTTCATTATTAAAATTTTTTTAAAGTTTTATTTATTTAAGTAATCACTACAGCTAATGTGGGGCTCGAACTCACAACCCTAGAATCCAGAGTCTCTTGCTCTTCTGAGCCAGCCAGGTGCCTCATTCATTTTGTTTGCTTGTTTGTTTGTCTGGAAAACTTATTATTTTTATTAACATAGGTTTATAAATTAACACAATGGGTTTATTATTGTCATTTTATTTTTTTAAGATTTATTTATTTATTCATGAGAGACACACACAGATAGAGAGAGAGAGAGGCAGAGACACAGGCAGAGGGAGAAACAGGCTCCATGCCGGGAGCCCGATGCGGGACTCGATCCCGGGACCTCGGGGTGACAGCCTGGGCCGAAGGCAGGCGCCAAACCGCTGAGCTACCCAGGGATCCCCCCTATTATTGTCATTTTAAAATGTGATAATAAATATTGCAAACATTTATCAGTTTTAATTTTTAACATGGTAAATATCAATAGACATAACCCCCAGAAATAATAGCCCTGTGGGGTCCTTCATAATTTTAAGAACGTGAAGGCTTAGGAGCTGCTGCTTTTTGTCTATATGTATGTCCCAGGCACAAGAAAATCATCAATCCATTCATTCATTCATTCATTCACCTTGTCACAGTAAAACTGAAATACTGTCACTGTCGGGAGAAAGTAACATGAAACTGAAGCCCCGTGGGAGTCAGCCAGAGGAAAGGAGAGGGAACAGTGTGTTTGGACAGAGGGAACTGTGCATGCAGAGAGGAAGGTAGGAGGTGGTTGTTGATGGGGTTGAAGTGAGAATGGGTAGTTAGTTTGCTGTCCTCATGGGCCAGGCACTGATGCTCACCCATCTGCACGGAAACCTGCCTAGGGTGAGGTGGCCACTGGGCAAATGGTCACTCAACTCTAAACTGTGCTAAATGCAGGGCACCTGCTGGCTCAGTGGTTGAGCATCTGCCTTCTGCTCAGGGCGTGATCCTGGGGTCCCAGGATCCAGTCCCTCATCAGGCTCCCGGCAGGGAGCCTGCTTCTCCCTCTGCCTGTGTCTCTGCCTCTCTCTGTGTGTCTCTCATGAATAAATAAATAAAATCTAAAAACAAAAAAACCTGTTAAATGCATCGGGGGAGAGGATTAAGGTGTGTGATTTAGGCTGGGGAAGAGTCGGGAGGCTTTTCTAGGAAGGTGATGGTAAAGCCCAGATCTGAGAGGGGAAGGAAAGAGTTGGGGAGGGAGCAGAGCGAAGAGAGTACTGGGGCAGAGGGAATAGCACGGGGGTGAGGGGGTGGGGGGTGGCTATGAGGCTGGACAGCCCTTGGGGCCTCAAGAAGTGCATAGGAGGCTGGCGTGGCTGGGACTGAATGGGGAGGGAAGTAGGGACAGGAGTAACGTCAGAGAGGTGAACAGGAACCAGTCACTGGGCCAGAGGGTGAGGATTTGGGCTTTATTCTCAGCCAATGGGGAGATTTGGAAGAGTCCTGAGCTGAGGAGGGACAGGATCCGACCTCAGAGCTAACAGGTTCCCTCTGATCAACGGTAGGAGGAAAGAGGAAAGACGAGGAAGGACGAGGTGGGAACTGGAAGCCCAGGGACTTCCAGGTGCAGGTGAGAGACGGTGGCAGCCCCAGCCCGCTAACTGGCAGTGGGTGCCGAGGGGAACAAGTGGCTGCAGGACAATCACAGGCGTCTGTGAGGACGTGGGGAGGTCGGAGCCCTCACACAGCTGGTGGAAACCATGCAGTCGCTTTAGACGGTGGTCTGGCGGCGCCTCAACAGTGAAATCAGAATTCCTCCGAGGTCCAGCAAGGCCCCTGCTGGGTATCCACCCGCGGGCGGTGACAACACACGTCCACACAAGCACCTGTGCCTGCGTGTTCCCAGCAGCACGATTCGATTCGGAGCAGCCTGAACCCAAATGTCCATCAGCTGAGAGGCGGGCGGAGGAAGCTCGGTAGATCCAGACGATGGAGCATCTTCCAGCCACACAAGGGGGTGAATTTGTGATGGGCGCCACTACAGGAAGGAACGTGGAAACCTCTGTGCCCAGTGAAAGAGGCCAGACACCAATGGCCACTTCTTGTAGGATTCCATTTATTTTTTATTTTTTTTAAAGATTTTATGTATTTATTCGTGAGAGACACAGAGAGAGGCAGAGACACAGGCAGAGGGAGAAGCAGGCTCTCCATGGGGAGCACAATGTGGGACTTGATTCCAGGACCCCCGGACCACACCCTGAGCAGAAGGTAGATGCTCAATCACGAGCCACCCAGGCGTCCCAAGGACTTTGATTTGTTCACTGCTATACCCTCAGTGCCTAGCCCAGTGCTGGGTGCAAGAAGATCTTAATACATACTTATTGGATGAATGTCTTTTTTTTTTTTTTAAGTTTATTTATCTAAGTAATCTCTACACCAACGTGGGACTCGAACTCATGACCCTGAGATCAAGAGTTACATGGTCTCTAACTGAGCCACCCAGGCACCCTTAGGATTCCATTTAGAGGAAAATGTCCAGAATAGCCAAATCTGATAGAAAGTAAGTTAGGGGTTGCCTTGGGATGAGAGGAACTAAAGGATTTCTCACTGGGGATGGTGAGCGCAGGCTAAAATTGATGATGGTGGTGATGGTTACACAACCTGCTGAATCTACTAAAACCCACTGAATTTACTGTGTGTTTTTTTTTAAGATTTTATTTATTCATTCATGAGAGACACGGAGAGAGAGAGAGGTGCAGAGACACAGGCAGAGGGAGAAGCAGGCTCCACACAGGTAGCCTGACATGGGACTCGATCCCGGGACTCCAGGATCACGTCCTGGGCCGAAGGCAGATGCTTAACCGCTGAGCCACCCAGAAATCCCCGTGAGCCACCCAGGGATCCCCTGAATTTACTGTTTAAGGGGGCCGGTCGTGTGGTGAATGAATTCTATCTCAATCCAGCTGTTGAAAAACTGGGCAGAAGACTGTACCATCTTGGTAATGGTTCGGGCGCGGGGCCTGAGGGAGAAGGAAGTGTCTACATGGCTCAGACAACTGGATAGATGGATGGAGCTTCTGCCGACATCATTGGTACAAAGCACTTCACATATCTCTTGGTTAGTAGGAAGTGCTCACCAAATGTCAATTATTATTGCTGCAATCATGGAGATCCTGTTGAAACTTGAATCAGATCCCGTCCCTCCTCTGCTCAGAACCCTTCCATGGCTCCCACTCAGAGTAAAAGCAAAGTCTTCACACTGGTCCTCAACTCCCTCCATTCCCTCTGAACCTCAGGTCCTACTCTCTTTGCACATCTCATGTACTCTGGCCAGATGAACTTCCAGTGGCCTCCCATATTCTACGTCAGTCCTACCCCAGGGCCTTTGCACTTGCTGTTCCCTCTTCCCTGCTATCCGCTGGTCTCCTCCTTCACCTCCTTTCAGTTTGTGCTCAGATGTCACCTCCTCAGGAAGCCCTCCCTGACCACCTTATTAATAACTGCATCCTCTTCATCTTATCTGTGGAATCGCTCTTTCTTTCTCCTTCACCATTTGACCCACTAGATCTTTGATTCTTTGCTTTGGTTATTGTCATCTCTCCCAGTAGAGCCCCATGGGGGCAGGGGACCCATCTTTCCTGTTCCCTGCTCTTTTCCTATTGCCTGCTAGAGTTTCTGGCACAATAAATAACCGCCGAAGAAAGAAAAGAATTCGAGGTCATTTCCTGTTGATGCATTTGCTGCTGGATTAAAGCCACGGCCCCTGCCCAGCCACTCGAGAGTCACCCACTCGGCGCTGCGCCAGGGTTTCTGAAAGAGAAGCTTCTGGAGAGGGTGGTATTTGGGCTCAGGTGTAACAGGAGCAGGGGCGAGGCTGAGAATGGGGTGGGAAATCGAGAAGGGAGGGCATTCCAGGCCGAGGGGATAGAGTGCACAAAGGTCTGGAGGTGTGAGACAGCTTGAAACATTTAGGAGACTTCCACCCGCCCCACCCACTGCTTCCCCCAGGTCAGTGGCTCGCACCCAAACCTCACAGTCATTGTCAAATCCTGCCTTTTTCTCACACCCCCACACCCGATCCGTCAGCTGGCTCTGCTTTCAAAATATTCCCAGAGCCTGACCACCTCTCACCACCTCTGCTCCCACCATCACAGTTTGCTAGGACTGGTGCAGTAGCCTGCCTAGGGGCCTCCTTCCTCTGGCCCCATGCACGTACACAGTGTCTTCTTGCTACAGCAGCCAGGAAAGCCTGCTAATGCCTAAGTCAGGTCACGTCCCCCTCTGCTCCCAACTGTCCTAGAGCTCGCATCCCACTCGGAGTAAAAGCCCTTTGGCTCCTAACCCCACGGCCCCTAACCCAAGGCCCTAAATGGTCTGCCCCTCAATAGTTCTCTGCTCTCATCTTTGGCCTGGTTCCCCTCCCTCCCCTCCTCCAGCCACACAGGCCTCGTTCCTGTTCCTTGAATCACAGAGTGTAAGTAGGAAACTGCCCCAGGGCTTTTGCACTGGCTCTTTTTCTCTAGGGAATGTCCTTTCCCTAGATCTCCACTTGGCTGAGCTCCTTGCTTCAGCTCTGCCCACGTGTGACCTTCCTGGAGGGCATCCCTACCCAGCCACCAAAGCTGCAGCCCCAATTCTGGCCTTCTCCAAACCTTGGCCTTTTTTTTTTTGTTTTTTTCCACCGTGCATAGCTCTGCCTGGTTTCAGGCTGCACATTTGTTTATGGAGCCCATTAGAGCAGGGTCTTCGCTTATCTTGTTTCCAGCTCTCGCCCTGATGTCTGTGTGCAGGAGGTGCTCAGGAATTGTGTGTGGTGATTGGAGGGTGATCCTGGGGTGACAGGGGGAAGGGCCGAAGCAGGCAGCAGGAGTGAGGTTGCCAGGAGGTCTTGTCTGCTGAGCCAAGTGGCTGAGCATCCATGGGGTGGGGAGGGGCCCTTGCCCAGGGTGACCAGGATCGGGCATACAGCTGCCTCCTCCTTTTTGGAATCAGAGGGCCACAGGGCTGTGAGGGACTCAGGGAGGGATATTCCATGAGCCACTATGCTGCCTCAAACCAAATTTACCCCCTCCTTCCCTCATCCATTTACTCATTCTGCGACTACAGGCCTCCATCCCAGCAAGCCAGTTGGTGGGGACACAGGAAAGAAGCAGCAAGGAAAGCAGTATTACTGCCACTATTTTACTTCATTTAAAAAAAATATTTTGTTTATTTATGTGAGAGAGAGATAGGGAGAGCAGAGGGGGAGGGGCAGGGGCAGAGGGAGAAGCAGGCTCTCCACTAAGTAGGGAACCCAATGCTGGGCTCAATTCCAGGACCCCGGGATCATGACCTGAGCTGAAGGCAGACACTCAACTGACTAAACTACCCAGGCACCCAGCTTGAGTGTTTATACCAAGCTGACCACTCACCAGGCCTTAGATGTTGTCCTAAAAGCCCTCAAAGGCAGGTATTGTTATCAGCCCATTTTACACAAGAGAAAACAGAAGCTCAGAGAGCTCATGAACCTGGCCCACAGCCACAAACACAGGAAGAGACAGGGCTGGGGCTTGACCCTAGGCCTGAAGGCGGTGCACCCATGGGCTATGCCACCAAATCCAGACATGCCTGCTGGATTTTATCTAGCAAGAGAGAGAGAGATTTGTGTGGGTTTGTCTATAGAATCTGAAGCCACACCTCCACTTCCCAGGTCCTCTCTCTGTCATTTGTCTTTGACTATCATTGATGTAAAAGCCAAAAAAATTGGAAGCTACCTCAATGATCATTGGTAGGGAGTGGGGCTCCTGGCATGGAGCCTGCTTCTCCCTCTGCCTGTGTCTCTGCCTCTCTTTCTCTCTCTCTCTCTGTATCTCTCATGAATAAATAAATAAAATCTTTTTTAAAAATGAGAAGGAGCTGTGGACTGACAGAAAGAGTTCTAAGATGTATTGTCAACTGAAAAACCCAAGTTACAGAACATTTAGTGCAGTGTGATACTATTTATAAAAGAAAAAAAGGAGAAGACAACAACAATCCAAAGCTACTTTTTGAGGCACATACATAGACATGCTGAGAAAAAAGTATTCAAGGATATAAAACAAACAAAGAAATTTGGGGATGGGCATGAAATGTGAGGCCTGTATCATTTGAATTTTGTCTTCTGTTCTGGTATATGTAACCCACTCAAGTTTCCCCATCTTTCTTGACATATAACTGGTATACAAAAACTTCACATAATGTGTACAATTTGGTGAGTTTGAACATACATATAGACTCATGTTACCATCACTGCAGTCCAGGTGATAATATCATCACCTCCAAGGCTTTCCTCATGTCCCTTTATGTATGTGGTTTGTCTTTGTTTTTATTTTTATTTTTAAAATATTTTATTTATTTATTCATGAGGGACACACAGAGAGAGAGAGAGAGAGAGGCAGAGACACAGGCAGAGGGAGAAGCAGGCTCCATGCAGGGAACCCGATGCGGGACTCAATCCTGGGACTCCAGGATCACACCCTGGGCTAAAGGGAGGTGCTCAACTGCTTAGCCACCCAGGGATCCCCTCTTTGTTTTTATTTTTATTTTTATTTCTATTTGTGTTTTTGTGGTGAGGATACTTAACAAAAGATCTACACTTTTATCAAAATTGTAAATACACAATACCATATTGTCAACTACAAGTACTATGTTGTACAATAGATATCCGGAACATTTTAAAGAGGGAAGTGTTCATACACACTGTGTTTAGATAGATAGATAGATAGAGAGATAGATGATTGATAGATAGATAGATAGATAGATAGATAGATAGATAGATAGATTTTAGTCTTATTTATTTGAGAGAGAGTGAGAGCAAGAGATATCACAGAGGAAGAGGGAAGAAGCAGACTCCCTGCTGAGCAGAGATCTCTGATGTGGCCTCCATCCCAGGATCCCAAGATCATGACCTGAGCCAAAAACAGATGCTTAACTAATAAGCCACCCAGGTGCTCCTATTTCTCTGTATTTTTATTGTCAATTTAAAAACTTAGATAATGCAAAAAATAAATAAATAAAAAATAAAAACTTAGATAACGCTTAGGATGCAAACAAAAGTTTATGCCAGTGTTGTGGACAGAGGTGGGAGCAAATGTTCCTACCAGAGCAGGAGTTGTGCATCATTAAGGGAAACAGAGAAGTTGACACTTGGGCTTTGAGGAGGCCAGGTATTTCTCAGGTGGATATGAAGACAGATGGGAGGGCTTTCCAGAATGAGAGCTCAACAGATATGAAGGCAAGGAGGTGTGAGAGGTCAGGGAGCAGTTTGGAGCATCCAGAGTACAAGACACAGGTATGTGCGTGTGCCTTGTGTGGAGTGAGGGGGTAATGAGCCAGAGCCACAGCTACCCATTAGAAATTGGGTAGCTACTGGTAGCCCAGAAATAGCAGTGGCTTAAATAAGATGGAAGCTTATTTCACACTCACATTAAAGAAGTCTGGAAGGCAACGGTCTGGGGATGTTGTGGGGAGTCCGCAGAGCCATCAGGACCAACTTCCTCTAACTTTCTGCTCCACTGTCTTATGTATGTGGCCTCCCACCTCCATCCACTGTACACACCAGGCAAGCAGGGGCTGTGTTGGTTTTGACTGTAATCGTCTCCCCAGAAACTAGCTCAATAAATATTTGTTGAACAAATGAACGACATATGCCAGAACTGTTGTTTATAAGATAACACCTCACCTACCCGCCTTGAAGTTTTCATGCCTGAACTCACCAACCTTGGGCTCAAGGGTTCTTAGTGTGGGGTCCAGAGACCCACTGAAGGTTTGTAGATCAAATTTACGGAGTCCACAAACTTGGACAAGAAAAAAGAATTACATCCTTCTCTTTAGGAAGCTCCTGCTGAAATCTAGCATTTTTGTGAAAGATTGTATTTCCCAAAGATGACCTCAAAGGTACCTCCCATTTCACAAGCTCTTCCAGAACTTTCTGCTGCCCCTTCCTTATTGGGAGACAAACTCTGTGTCCTACCCTTGAACCTGGGTGACTACCTCAGTCATCAGAGCTCAAAGGAAGGGATGCCATGCAATTTCTGAAGCTAGATGATAAAGGTGCCGGGCACTCTGCCTTGCTCTCTTGGGGCAATCTCTTAGAATTCAGCCTCTACTGTGAGGAAGCCCAAGGGTATCTGGGGAGGCTCACATGAAGAGGACCTGAGGACCCCTAACCCCCACCCCCATCTGAGCTGCTAGCCAACAGCCTGTGCCAACTTGCCAGCCACGTGAGAGAGCCATCTTGAAAATGCCCCCCCCCCCCCCCCCCCAGTTTCTGGAAGAGTTGTCACATGGTTCGATGATGAGCTGTCTCCATTGAGCACCATCTAAGGGGCAGATTCAAGAGCAAAATAAATGATCACTATTTGTTCTTGTTGTTTTGATCGCTATTGTTTTGAGCTCTGAGTTTTGCAGTGGCTTGTTACGCAGCAGCGGATAACATACAATTGCAAATGTAGGAAACAAATCACAGTACCAAGGTACCTGGGTGGCTCAGGGGTTGAGACTCTGCCTTTGGCTCAGGTCGTGATCCTGGGGTCCTGGGATCCAGTCCTGCATCAGGTTCCCTGCAGGGAGCCTGCATCTCCCTCTGCCTATGTCTCTGCTTCTCTCTGTGTGTCTCTCATGAAAAAATAAATAAAATCTTTTTAAAAAAAGAATAAATAGTCAAGAAAAGGTATATTCTTGTAGAGTAGGTTAGCAAATTATGGCCCACTGGCCAAACTCAGCCCATTGCTTGCTATTATAAATAAAGATTTATTGGAACACAGCCATGCCTATTCATTTACGCATTGTCTATGGCTCCCTTTGCACTACAACAGCAGAGGTGAGTAGTTGTGACAGAGACCATGTGACCGCAAAGCCTCAAATATTCATCTGGCCCTTTACAGTAAAAAACTTCATCTGAAAAAAAAAAACAAAAACAAACAAACAAAAAAAACAACTTCATCTGCCCGTACCTAGATTGTCAGGTGACCCTTAGGTGGGCTTGTTAGTGCCCTAGAACTGCCATCAGTCACTTAGTTATTTAAATTTAATGCAATTGTGTAGGAGAGGACACAGACATGAACGCTAGGCGGTGGAGGTTATTGGGGGTGTCTCAGAGGTTGCCTGTTGCTATCTGGGATCCATATCACAAGTGGTTAAAATAACTGATTATCACCCAGCCCCATTTGTCTGTGACACTCGACGTAGCTTCCAAAGTTGTGGTGGAAATGTTCCCCACTGGCTGATGACAGCCTCAAGGGGACCATGCTGCTCTGCTGCTGGTGATCTTGGTGCCATTTATACATCTGTCCAGGCGTCCCCAGGTCACTGTCTGGCTTCATGCTTGTGTGTTTGTACATCTGCTTTTAATTTAAATGAGACCAAGAGGCTACGGTCTGAATGCAAGAATAAAAAGGTGTGGGTTTTGTTGTACAATTTAGCATAAAGGAAAAAGAGGAGTATCAGTGCTGATGATCCTCCACTGACTTGACAAAGCATCTTGTAAGTATGCCTTTTAGTAATCCAGAGCTGGCAATTAAAATATGATTACCAGATATGAGGAGTCATGGGCATGATTAGCTTGGCAAGGACACTGCAGGGCATAAGAGCCAGGATTCTTTTTGTTTCTTGATCAGGGTGCTGGATAATTGGTGTGTCCACTTAGAATTAATTCACCATGCTGCCCACTACTGAACCATGTTCTCTTTTCTATGTACATTGTAGCCTAATTAAAAACTTTAAAAAAGGGATGCCTGGGTGGCTCAGTGGTTGAGGGTCTGCCTTCAGCTCAGGGTGTGATCAAGTCCCACATCGGGCTCCCTGCATGGAGCCTGCTTCTCCTTCTGCCTGTGTCTCTGCCTCTGTGTGTGTGTGTCTCTCATGAATAAATAAATAAAATCTTAAAAAAAAAAACCTTAAAAAAAAGTTACTGTTGCCAGGGAAGCAAATTATCAAATAAGATAACTTGTATCTCAGGCTTTTTAGGAACAAAATTGCCCGGTGAGGAGGAACCTGGGCTGCCTGTGTTTGAATCCCAGCTGTGCCACCAAAGCTATGTGGCTTTGGGAGAGTTGCTTAACCTCTCTGCACCTCGACTTGTATCTATGAAGTGAAGGGGACACCAACCCGGCAAAATTGCCTGAGATAAAGAGGGTAAGACATTTAGTAGAATCATTGTCACGGAGCAGATGTTCAATACAGGATACCACCATTGTTTTTGCCCTAGGTGTGATGAAGTGTGAAGAAATAGAAAATGCTGAGCATGGGGGAAGGGAGGGAAAAAAGGGAATAGGATATGAAGCACTGCTATGCTGATAAAAATGGGCTAAGGATGGAAACCGGTAAGTCAAAAGGCAGGACTATGGTGGATTACAAACTTTTGATAACACGTTTATTTTCATTGTGAGCTCTCTTAAAGGTACGTATCGCTCTCTGAGATGCCCTAGTCCAGTTATTTATTAATTTGTTGGCTGCCCATCACCCCTTTCCACACCCCCTAGAACATGAGTCTATTTTGTTTCCCTGCATCTAGAGCAGAGCTAGCCGTGCAGCAGGTGCTCAATAACTATTTTGTAGCTCATTGAGTGGGTATATAATATATATTATATGTATATTATGTATAGATTATATATATATATATATAAATATATGAAAACAAGATTCAACCATTCACTTATGCATGAGCAAAGCTCTAATAGAATGATAGCATTCAATGATAGCAAAATCTGGGGACACAGATCCTGCCATACCGCACTTATTATGAACGCATGGAGATTATTTCAATCTTTCTAGAAGCTGACCTGGCACTCTTATCCAGTATTCCATTCCTGGGACTCTCTTCTAGGAAAATAACATAAGATCTACCCAAAAGTTTAAGCACAAAGATTTTTCCTCTTGCATTATTTGTAACAGCCTTTTTTTTTTTTTTTTTTTGGATATAACACAATTTCCACAGAATTGGATATAACACATTTATAAGAATAAACTTTATAGGCTGTGTAAATTATGAAACAGTATTGTTATGGAATATCATGCACTCATTTTAAATGAAATGGGACATTGTTTTTATGTTATATTAAGTAAAAATAAGCAGGATGCAGAAGTGCTGTATAATATGCTTCTGTTTCCATTCTGTTTGAATGGAAAACCATTCATAATTTTTATTTTTTATTTTTTTAAAGATTTTATTTATTTATTCATGATAGACATAGAGAGAGAGAGAGGCAGACACAGGCAGAGAGAGAAGCAGGATCCATGCAGGGAGCCCAACGTGGGACTCGATCCCTGGACTCCAGAATCATGCCCTGGGCCGAAGGCAGGCACTAAACCGCTGAGCCACCCAGGGATTCCCCCCATTCATAATTTTTAAACTATTGGAAAAGGCTATAGAAAAAAATGGCAGCAGGAATGCCTAGGTGGCTCGGAGGTTTAGCGCCTGCCTTTGGCCCAGGATGTGATCCTGGAGACCCGGGATCCAGTCCCACGTTGGGCTCCCTGCATGGAGCCTGCTTCTCCCTCTGCCTGTGTCTCTGCCTCTCTCTCTCTCTTTCTCTCTCTCTGTGCGTGTGTGTGTCTCTCATGAATAAATAAATAAAATCTTAAAAAACACACACACACACACAAAAAAACAAAAAAACAAGGGGCAGCCCCGGTGACGCAGCGGTTTAGCGCCGCCTTCAGCCCAGGGTGTGATCCTGAAGACCACGGATCGAGTCCCATGTCGGGCTCCCTGCATGGAGCCTGCTTCTCCCTCTGCCTGTGTCTCTGCCTCTCTCTCTCTCTCTGTGTGTCTCTATAAATAAATAAATAATATTTTTTAAAAATCAAAAAATAAATCTAAAAAAGCAAATTTCAGAAAGAATGCTAAGCACAAACAAAATTATCCCAGTGAAAACTTGGGAATGGACCAAATGGCCAACAACAGGATATCGGGAAGTAAATTATAATCTACCCATAGACTCTTAAGCAGGCATTAAAAGTTGTGTTTATGAAGAGCTTGAAGCACCACAGCAAATGCTTATTATGCTTAAAATAATGTGTAAAACAGTGAGATATGAAAACGACATATGCAGTATTATCCTGCTAGAGAGGACTAGCAGTGTGTGTGTGTGTGTGTGTGTGTGTGTGTGTGTGTAGTCCATATTATATATATGTGTGTATATAAAAGTACTATATATAGTATATTTTATATATATACACAGATAACATAAAGAGGATTATATATACTGAGGATTATATATACTGTGGATTATATATGTATATATAATATATACATATATATATACATATATATATGAAATTGGAGACAAGAAGAGAATTCTAATAACACAGTTTTACAAAGATAAAGCCTGGAAATGAATGCGTCTCAGTGGGCTGCCTGGGTGGCTCAGCCAGTTGGGCGTCTGCCTTCAGCTCAGTCATGGGCCTGGGGTCCTGGGATCGAGCCCCACATCTGACTCCCCGCTCAGCAGAGAATCTGCTTCCCCCTCTGCTCTTCCTCCTACTCACGCTCTGTCTTTCTATCTCTATCTCAAATAAGTAAATAAAATCTTTAAAAAATAAAAAATAAATGTGTCTCAGTGTGTTACTCCTGGTTATTTCTTGATGGAGGACCAGACCCCTAGAGGTTAATCCTGCCCCTTCAACTTCATAGAAGAAGTGCCCTTGGCCACTCAACCCCTTTCCTGGGGACCCGCTCTTTTCTATTGGATGTGTCCCCTCGCAGGTTTCATCCCTATATATTTCCCATACATTTGAACCTTCACAAACATAGACTTCTGCAGATTTTTTTCATCTAAGCATTGCACGATGTAGAAAAAGATGTTAGGTTTTGAAGCCAAAGGCCAAGAAAGAATTCTTGAGACATCTCTGATACAAAAAGGTGGTTTTATTAAAGCAGGGGGACAGGACCAGTGGGTAGAAGGAGCTACCCTGGGGTCATGAGCAGTGGCCCATTACATACTGTTAGTCTGGGAGGGGGTTAGGGACAGCACAGCCTCCCAAGCATTTGGAAGCAAGGTTTCCAGGACCTTAAGGGGACTAGCTGTTGTTGGGAAAGGGTCATTTATAACTGTCTAATAAAACCTGAGTCATGAGACCCTTCAGATGTAGATCGGTGGGTCATACGCTTGGGGGATGATCGTCAACAGGTATCTTAGGGTGTTTAGAGATAAAGGAAACTTTTTTTTTGAAGATTTTAATTATTTATTCATGAGAGACACCAAGAGAGACACAAAGGCATAGGCAGTGGGACTTGATCCCAGGACCCCAGGATCACCACCTGAGCCAAAGGTGGATGCTCAACCACTGAGCCACCCAGGTGCCCCGATAAAGGAGATTTATAAAGGAATTTTTATTTTATTTTAATTTTTAAAATTTTATTTATTTATTCATGAGAGACACACACAGAGAGAGGCAGAGACACAGGCGGAGGGAGAAGCAGGCTCCATGCAGGGAGCCCGACATGGGACTCGACCCCGGGACTCCAGGATCACGCCCTGGGCCAAAGGCAGATGCTAAACCACTGAACCACCCAGGATGCCCTATAAAGGAATTTTTATATGTTAAAGTAGACTTACAGGATCCTGAGAGTTGGGCTAAGATAGACTTTTGCCCTTAGCAAAGTATGAACATCGAGTTCCTAGAGGAAGATCACTCTGCCTGTTTCAAGGACTTGCCAATGGGCTATGGGTAGTAAGGAAATTTCATAAATTCCCTTCTGCCTCTGTTTCCCACATCATCGGACATTGTGCTGTATGAATTGTACCCTCACTTGCTTTTGTTCACACGCCTCCCAGGGCTGACTCTATCACTAGCACCTGCTTTGCTTTTTGAATCACATGCCATGCCACACTCACAAAGTCCTGGCTTATTTAATTATTTTCTTACTGATAGCGTCTGGATCATTTCCAATCTTCTGCCATGATAAGAATACGGTGATGAGCATCCCTGAAAGTCCTGCCTGGGGTTCTGTGCCCATGCTTCTCTGGGGGAGATCCAGAAAAGTTGCCATTCTGAAGAAGAGAGCACATATTTAAATGTTAACAGACCCTGCCACATGGCCCTCCATGACCACTGAGCTCTCTTCCTCCTCCACAATTGTTGGGTGTTCCATTTTGAGGCTGTGTTTGCATGAACACGAAAATAAGGTGTGATTTCTTTTTTTTTTTAATTTTATGTATTTAGTCATGAGAGACACAGAGAGACAGAGACAGAGGCAGAGGGAGAAGCAGGCTCCCTGCAGGGAGTCTGATGTGGGACTCGATCCCAGGACCCCGGGATCACACCTTGAGCCAAAGGCAGATGCTCAACCGTTGAGCCACCCACGTGTCCCTAAGGTGTGAATTCTAAGGATGCAACTTGCACCCCATTTTTCTGGAAGTCAAGTTGGGACAGCCCTGGTCTGATAGACTAAATGCCTCTGTCCCCCCTCTGGCGAGCCCCTGGTGTGTTAAGGGTGACCTGGTCTTGTCTTGGGATTCCCACCTGCAGGTCTGAGGATGAGGATACAGGTCACTGATGCCCTGTTCCTCCATCCTGCCAGGGACTCTATGCAGTGAGAGACACCGAGTGGAGTTTTGGGAATCTGAGACAAGACTGGAACTGTGTCTCTAGGTTCCAGAACCCTAGTCCCTTGATTTTACTGAAGAGGAGCAAAAAATAGGTGAGGGGACAGGGTCTCTGATGCCAGAGGCTTGGAGCGTCACAATTAACTGTGGCTTGTCCCATCCCAGGCATGTCCCTATCGCTGGTTTCCTCCTTCTCATTCAACCCTGAAATAGACCAACTGTATTAGTTTCCTACAGCTGCTGCAACAAGTTGCCACAAACTAAGTGACTTAAAACAACACACATTTATTCTCTTAGAGTTCTGGAGGCTGGAAGTCTGAAATGAGTCTTAGGGTGTTAAATGGAGGTGGGCGGGTTCCCACTGCAGGCTCTGGGGAAGAATCCATTTCCTTGACTCTTGCAGCTTCTAGGACAATCTTTGTTTCTGTCTTCACCACACCACCCCCTCCTCTTCTGTGTGTGTCAAGTCTACCTGTGCCTCCCTCTTACAGGGACCCTTGTGATTATGTTGACCCCCCTGGATAATCCAGGATAATCTCTATCTCGAGATCCTTAGTTTAACCACACCTGCAAAGTCCCTTTTGCCATGCAAGAGAACACATTTATAAGCATATTAATCACTTAAATATGTTTTTGTATCTTGTGTTGACATTTTGGGGTGCCTTACAGATCCCCCCACCCAGGCTTGCTCACCCTTAAAGATAACAACCTGTCTACTAGCATATCTTCCAGATGCAAACCCACCAACCCTGAGCCCATAGCCCCCAAAACACCCTCTTTAGCTAACTGTCACACTGATCCACTATTTCCCCTGCCTAAGATCACCCAGAACCAGGAACCAGGTGACTAGAGACCACTCCTGTATCCCAAAGCCCACCAGAATTGGAAGAACTTAGCCAATCCTAAACTGTTCAGCCTGCCCTGTCTTGCCTTCCCTGAATAAATCCCAGTAAAGGCTTTGGCTTAGGCTTCCCGCTGCACCTGGATCCTCTGGACCTCGCCCCATGCTCCTCTTCATCTGGCTGTTCATCTGGATCCTTTATAAAATCCTTTGCGATGAACGGATACATACAAGAAAGGGGTTTCCCTGAGGTCTGTGAGAGGCCATAGCAAGTTATCGAACCTAAGGAGACAGGGGAGGGAAGCTTCGGTTTGTAGCTGGTTGGGCTACAGGTGATAGACCTGGGGACCTGGGAGTGGCATCTGAAGTGGGGGGCCAGTCTTGAGGGGAGGGACTGAGCCCTTGATCTGTGGTGTCTGTGGTGACTCCAGGTGGTTAGTGTCAGAACTGAATTGAAGTGTTGGACACCCAGCTGGTGTCCCTCCAGAGAGACGGGGAATTGGTGGGTACAGGGAGAGGAGAGGATAGCCCACACCTCTGGTGTGTCAGCGTGCTGTAAGTAGAGAAAGTTTTCCTTTATCTTCTTTATCCCACATCTTATTTTTTATTGATTGATTTTGAAAGATTTTGGATTTTTAAATAATCTTTACACCCAATGTGAGGCTCGAACCCACAACCCCAAGATTGAGAGTCACCTGCTCTACCAACTGATCTAGCCAGGCACCCTTCACCCACATTTTATTTTATTATTATTTTTAAAAGATTTTTATTTATTTATTTGACAGAGAGAGAGAGTGAGACAGAGAGTAGCTGGGAAAGAGCCGGAGGAAGAGAGAGAAGCAGACTCTGCTGAGCAGGGAGCCTGATGGGGGCTCTATCCCAGGACCCTGAGATCATGACCTGAGCCAAAGGCAGATGCATAAGACTGAACCGCCCAGGCGCTCCTCACCCATATTTTAATATAAAATATTTCAAATGTGCAGAAAAATCAAAAGGATTAGACACTGAGTGCCCCACACCACTCAACCCTTAGGTTCAGTGTAGAATGTTTCATTCTGTTTGCTTTATGGTCCATCTGTCCATCCATTTGTTAAATTGAGATACAATTGACATCTAACATTGTGTAAGTTGAAGGTGTACCTGTGCATTGATTTGCTTCATCTTTATCTAACACCTCTATCATGTCACATTATTATCATTTCTTTTTCATGGTAAGTACAATAAAAACCTAGTCTCTTAGCAACTTTGAAGTTTGTAGCACAGTGTGATGCTTAAAAAGAAAAAAGTGCCAGGCTCAATTTTTAAAGTACACAGGTCATTGAATGGTTTTTATTTATTGATTTATGGCTTTACTGAGACAATAAACAATAAACTATACATGTTTGAAAGTGCACAATTTGGTAAGTTTTGACCTATGTGTACCCCTGTGAAGCCGTGATTGCTCCATATCCTTAGTCTTTTGTTTGTTTTATTCATTTCTTATTTTTAAATTTTTAAAAATATTTTATTTATTTATTCATGAGAGACACACGGAGAGAGGCAGAGACACAGGCAGAGGAAGAAGCAGGCTCCATGCAGGGAGTACAATCTGGGACTTGATTCCGAGTCTCCAGGATCAAGCTCAGGGCCGAAGGTAGGTGCTAAACCGCTAAGCCACCCAGGCGTCCCTTTTAAAAAAATTTTAAAAATATTTTATTTATTTATTCATGAGAGATACAGAGAGAGAGACAGAGACATAGGCAGAGGGAGGAGGCTCCCTGCTGGGAGTTTGATACGGGACTTGATCCCAGGACCCCGGAAACAAGGCTGAGCCACCCAGGCATCCCTAAGATTTTTTTTTTTAATTTTTATTTATGATAGTCACAGAGAGAGAGAGAGAGGCAGAGACATAGGCAGAGGGAGAAGCAAGCTCCATGCACCGGGAGCCCGACGTGGGATTCGATCCCAGGTCTCCAGGATCGCGCCCTGGGCCAAAGGCAGGCGCCAAACCGCTGCGCCACCCAGGGATCCCCTTAAGATTTTATTTTTAAGTGATTTCCACACCTAACGCAGGACTCAAACTCACGACTGGGAGATCAAGAGTCACATGCTCTTCCCACCAGGCCAGCCAGGCGCCCCACGCATATTTCTTATTAGAAACTACAACATCACAGTAGGCATCTAATCTTTTGATTCATTTAAGTGAGTTGCAGAAAGCAGCGCATTTCACCCCAACCCTTCAGCAAGTATATCATTCACTCCGCTCAGTGTTTGTTCACAGTTGTAGCTTTTTAAATGGGGTGAAGTTTACATGGTGTGAAATGCAAAAGTCTTAATTCAGACAGTCTTGAGAAATGCATAACTCATGCGGCCCTTCCCTTTAGCTGCTCCCCATCTGAGGAGCTGAAGAGCCTGGTGCGGTGTCCTGAGTGGAATGCCCCAACTTCTGGATTCATCCCTTTCTCTGTGGATTCCCTTAGCTTGGACTACCCACCTGCCTCCGTGTTTCCCAAAAATTGGAAGATATGTCTTCAGGAGGTCTTCTCTCCTGGGCACTGCTGACATTTGTGACCGGATGGCTCTGTCGTGAGCCCCCTTGTGTGCTGTGGGATGTTGAGCCCCATCTTGGCTTCCACCCACTATTCCCAGTAGAATCTCCAACCCCTCAGTAGGAGTCCCTGGTAGTGAAGCAAGTGGACACTATCCCTCCTCCAGGGACCATCAAGCAACAGAGACAGGCTGTTACACCTGGACATCCCCCCCCACCCCCAGAGGTTCCGACTTCCTTGACCTAGGGATTGGCTTTAAAAAGGCCCCCAAAGGGATTCTGATGGGCAGCTAGGATGACAATTGGCGACCCCAAGCCACTGTTAATTAAGCATTTATTGTGGGCCAGGCAATGTGCAAACCTTTTTTTCTTTGAGGGGCGACTGGCTGATTCAGCCGGCGGAGCATGTGATGCTTAATCTCCCGGGTTGTGAGTTTGAGCCCCACGTTGGGGATACAGATGACTTTAAAAAGTAATGTACATGTTTTAAAAATTAAACAAAAGGTGGCTCAGTGGTTGAGCCTCTGCCTTTGGCTCAGGTTGTGATCCCAGGGTCCTGGGATCGAGTCCCGCATTGGGTTCCCCACAGGGAGCCTGCTTCTCTTTCTGCCTATGTCTCTGCCTCTCTCTCTGTGTCTCCCATGCATAAATAAATAAATCTTAAAAAAAATTAAAATTAAACACACACACACACACACACACACACACACGCACACACCCATGCAATCTTTTCTTCTTCTAGCCAAGCTGACGCTGGGTTCAAATCCATGCTGGACAAGTCACATTAGCTTTCCATGCCTCAGTTCCTTCATCTGTCAAAAATGGGGATGATGATAATGGTGCAGGCCATCTAAGGTCATCACGAGGATTAAGTGAGCAGCTGTGCAGCTCTCTGGGCAGCGTGTGGGGCACTGAGTGCTACGTAAGTGTTTGACAAATACAATAAAACTATGACTAGATCTCTTGGTATGACTAGAGTATCCCTAGGGTTGTGTTTGTGCATTGTGCAAGGCGTGTCAGTTTCCCTGGGCTGGGAGGGAGCCTGAGGAGCAGTCCTGGGCCCCAGAGGAAAACTGGGATCGCATCCAGCTCTTGCCGTCCTTCCATTCTGCCCATTGGCAGGCAGGGTCTCACCTCCTACCTTTTGCTTTTTTGCTCCTGCTGACCTTCTGCCCTTCCTTCCCTCACCCTCTTCAACAGCTTGCTCAGATTGTCACCACCTCGGGTTAAAATTGCAATTCAGGGGCGCCTGGCTGGCTCAGTCAGTGGAGCATGCCACGCTTGATCTCGGGGTCATGAATTTGAACCCCACGTTGGGTGTGGAGGTTACTTTTTAAAAAAAAAATTGCAATTTAACTCAAGGCCGAGTCCCCGTCTCCTCATACTTCACCCTGCCTACTTTCCTCCCTGGCACAATCTTTGCATGTTTATCTGGAAAACTCCCTGCAGGGCAGCCACATGCCACGATGAAGGCAATGTGATGATACACAAACACTTTAACAAATTCACTCAAGGAAGAAGGTTCTTTTTCTAACTGACACAGAGGCACTGTATAGACCACCAGCTCCCCCCTCAAACCCTCTGCTCCAAACACAGTGGCCTCTTCCACGTGGCCATCACATGAGGCACACTCCTACCACAGGTCTTTGCATGGGCTCTTCTCTCCACCACACTCCCCCAGAGGTAGCCACCCAGCTAGCTCCCTTCCTCCTTCGGGCCTCTGCAGAACCTCACCTCCTCTGAGAGGCCAGCCCTGACCACCTGCCTAAGACAGCCCCTGGTCCGTGTTCCTCCTCCTCCTCCTCCTCCTCTTCTTCTTCTTCTTCTTCTTCTTCTTCTTCTTCTTCTTCTTCTTCTTTCTTCTTCTTCTTCTTTTCTTCTTCTTCTTTCTTCTTCTTTCTTCTTCTTTCTTCTTCTTCTTCTTCTTCTTCTTCTTCTTCTTCTTCTTCTTTCTTCTTCTTCTTCTTCTTCTTCTTCTTCTTCTTCTTCTTCTTCTTCTTCTTCTTCTTCAAGATTTTATTTATTTATTCATGAGAGACACAGAGAGAGGGAGGCAGAGACACAGGCAGAGGGAGAAGCAGGCTCCATGCAGGGATCCCGATGTGGGACTCGATCTGGGTCTCCAGGATCAGGCCCTGGGCTTGAGGCGGCGCTAAACCGCTGAGTCACCCGGGGATCCCCTCCAGCGTCTTCTTCTGACTTAAGTTTTTTCCTAATGTTTCTCACTCCTTGCCATTTATATAATTTTTAGCTGCTCCTTATCCTCCTTCCCTAGTACAGCAGTTCCTTATTGCTGCTGTAGCAAAAGACAATAGATCTAGTGGTTTAAAACAACACAAATTGGGGTGCCTGGATGGCTCAGTGGTTGGGCATCTGCCTTTGGCTCAGGTTGTGATCCCAGGGTCCTTGGATCGAGTCCCGCATCGGGCTCCCTCTGCCTATGTCTCTGCCTCTCTGTATGTCTCATGAATAAATAAATAAAATCTAAAAAACATAAATAAAATAGAAAATAAAACAACACAAATTTATTATCTTGAAGTTCTGGAGATCAGAAATCCAAAGTAGTTGTTACTAAGCTAAAAGCAAAATGTGTCCAGGGCTGTGTTTCTGCTAGAGGCTGCAGAGGCTGATTTGTTTCTGTGCCTTTTCCAGGTCTTAGAGGCACCTGCATCCCTTGGCTCACGGCCCCTTCCTCCATCTCCACAACCAGCAGCGGAACATCTCAAAATCTCTCTCTGACTCTGACCCTCTTGCTTCCCTCTTTCACTTGCTAGGCCCCTTGTGATGACATCAAACCCTCCCAAAGAACCCAGGGTCATCCTCCCCATCTGAATACCCTTAACTTGATCACCTCTGCAAAGTCCCTTATGCTGTGTGAGGTCACGTATCTGTCCTGGGATGAGGGTGTGGAGTCATCACTGAGCCCACCATGACGCGTTCTCGGGTTTGGTTCACCACTCTACCCCCGGCACCTAGGACAGTGCTTGGCAAGGAACAGGCACTCCGTAGGAGTTGCTGAATGAACCAATGGAACACAATAGCAGGAAGGACAGGATAGATGTTTGGTGGAGCAGGTTTTGGGGGACGGAGGGCCAGAGAGGAAGTGTCATCCGCAGAAGGAAGTGGAGGCGCCGCCCCTTGCCCAAGGCAGGAGGATGATGGAAGGAGCAGGGATGAGAGGGATGAGCAGGACAGGTCTGGCAGGCGAGAGGATGAAGCAGCAATTGGGGCATCCTGTTCTCCTACATGAGCCCGCCTCCCACCCACCTACTCACAGCCCTGGGCCTCGGGCTGGGCTCAGGTCTTCCTGGAGTCACCGCAGGGAAGGGGGGGGTCACAGGGATGCCCAACTGGCACAGCTGGTTTGGCTGGTCCTGGCATCTTGGCAGTGGAGAGCCCTGGGGACAGGTGAGGATGTTGCTGGGAGCACCTGAGAAGATTGGGAGACACAGGTGCCTGTGGAGCCGACACTCCCATATCCAATACCCCCACCCCAGAAGGCTCTGTGTGTCCCAGCCCTGGGGGCTAAACTCCCCATGCCCAATCTCCTCCCAGATCAAGGACTCCAGGCCTCCAGCCCCTCAGACCCAGGGCCAGGGACTTTAATATTTTTTAAAAGATTTTATTTATTTATCCATGAGAGATACACACATAGAGACGCAGAGACACAGGCAGAGGGAGAAGCAGGCTTCTTGAGGGGAGCCTGATACAGGACTCGATCCTGACCCCAGTATCACGACCTGAGTTGAAGACAGATGCTCAACCACTGAGCCACCCAGGTGCCCAGAGTCAGGGACTTTAGTGCCTCCTCCGTCAGACCCAGGAGTCCAGGCCCCCAAGCCTTGGGCTCTCACACATTGTCATCACCCGGCTTGACCTCTGGGGGTCCCGGATCTCTGCACACCTGGGCCCCTTCGCTTTTGTGGTCGGGCAGCCAGTAAAGACTCTGCTTCTCAGCGCCCCCTCCCCGCCAGCGGCCCCCTGTCCCCCGCCAGCTCCAGGCCCCGGCGGGACCGGGTGTGGCCGCCCCCACCCAGCGCAGCCCCGGCCCCGCCCCAGGAGCAGGTGGGCGGGGCGCCTGGGTGAGTGTGCGGGGTGGGGCCGGGCCTGCAGTATCGGCCCTGGGGCAGGCTCCTCCACCGGGATGGAGTAATCGGGGTGGAGAGCAGAGAGTGAGGTTTCTGCAACGCTGCACACCCCGAGATGGACCCACTGATTAGAGGGGAAAGCTGGTGGGAGGGCACAGGCTGCCTTTGAGGTGTCAGCTGTCCTCCGCCCACCCCACCCTGTGTGATGTCTTCTTCTCCCTCTCAAAGGGCCCATCCAGAGCCGTGGGGCCAAAGGCATCCCTGGCCCTGGCCCACCCATTCCCTAGGTCCAGGTGTATAGGTGTCCCAGTTTCGTGTCTGTCTAGGTCACGGGAGTCCTAGCCTCCAGCACCCTCCTCCCTCAGACGCAGAAGTCCGGGACCCCCAGCTCCAGTCCTGTCCCCCTCGGCGCCTCATTCAGAGTCTATTCCTGACTCCAGGATCTGGAAGCCCTGCCCCCAGCCTCCGCCCTCTTGGGAACCCAGCCTCTAAGCAGCCAGAGCTGGTCTGGTCCTCAGCTCTCCCAGAATTCCTGGCAATTACTAGCTTTTAATGGAAAGGTCAGGCTCTGGAGGTGACAATGGCCCCGATTCTGTGGAAACGTGCCCTCATGACCCAGTGACCTCCCTTTGCCCATGTCTGAGCTCCAAGAGCAAAGTGGCACAACCTGGGGCTTCCTGGGGCCCCAGTGGAGGCCTGGGGAAACACCAAGGAATTAATATGTGGGGCGGGGGGGGGGGCAGCCCAGAACAGGGAGGGCACGTTTAAGACCTTCCTTGATGTCTGAGGCCTCAGGGGCTCCCGCTCATGGTCAGTGGTGCACACTGGTGACACGTGTCCATCCTGGGGGTGGGGGGTTGCTGTCGAGGCAGAGGGGGCATGTCCTGGCCAGCCTAGCACATCCTTACCTAGCACTGGTCCCTGCTACCCTGAAGCCCCAGGGATAGGTATGAGCTTCCACCCCAGGGCCCAGAGGTACCCCCCTTGGTCCCCAGATGCTCCCTCCTTGGACAAGGAACGTCCCTTCTGGGTGTCTCTCCAGCATCTGGCCCTTTGTCCTGCTCACCTGGAGAGTTTCCCCTAGTGGGGCACCCTTGTCCCTGGAAAGCCATCCCTGACCCCCCCCCCCCAAGAGGCCCAGTATCTGCAGGCAGGACACCAACCAGACCGCATTTGCCCCAGGTCAGCGGAGTCAAGTCGGCTAGTATGCTAGCCACGCGTGTTATTTTAAACCTTCTAGTAGCCACATTAAAAAAAAAAAAAAAGGCAAAGAGAAATCGATAAGATTAATTTGAGGAATACGTTTTACATGATCCATCATATCTGAAAAATCATTGTTTCAACATGTAATCGATATAAAGATCACTGCAGAGATATTCTGCATGTTTTATCTCAATTGCAATGCTCGGCTTCGAAGGGTTAGATTGGAATGTAATCTTACCAACACATTAATGTTGCATTTAAGAGGAAAGTATTTGATGCTGTTTCTGTTTTTAAAGTTACATGTAAGTTAATTAAAATTCAATGTAACTGAAAATGTTCACTTTCTCGGTCACCCAAGCCACATTTCTAGTGCCCAATAGCCGCACGTGGAAGGTGGCTCCAGCACCGACAGTGCAGCTTTAAGCCGTGTTTACTTACCTGTCTTGTTTGTAGATGCAATGTCAGGTCCCACAGAGGAGGCCCCCCTGAAATGTTAGTTGAAGGGATGAAGGCTGGATGGTTGGAGGATGGGTGATGAATGGATGGAGGGATGAAGCATGGATGGTCGGAGGATGGATTGATGGATGGATGTTTGGGGGTTGGGTAAATGGATGGAGAGATGATGGATGGATGGTTGAAGGATGGATAGATGGATGGGTGTTTTGGGGATGGATGACGAATGGATGGAGGGATGATGGATAGATGGTTGGAGGATGAGTGATAAATGGATGGAGGGATGAAGGGATGGATGGTCGGAGGATGGATTGATGGATGGATGTTTAGAGGTTGGATGATGAATGGATGGAGGATGTTGGATGGGTGGTTGGAGGATGGATAGATAGTTGGGGATGGATGATGAATGGTTGGAGGAATGATGGATGGATGGTTGGAGGCTACATGGAGGGATGATGGATAATCCTCACTCCTCCCAGGGACCACCAGCTGACACTGGCTTTTCCACTTTCTTCTTCCCACGCCCACCTCCAACTATCTTTCCTGTCCCTCATACACCTTGGCCCCCCAGATCCACGGTGGTGGAGTCAGTGATTCCCATTACTGTCCCTTCCCTCCTGTCATTGGGTAAGAAGCCACTCTGTCTTCCAGTTGCCCTTGCCACCTCCTCGAGATCCTGGGTCCATCGCCCTCCACAACCAGGCCTTGCATCTCCCCATCCCCACTCCCATCTTTTGAAGAGATTCAAAAGTTTCTCTAGGCACCACCATCACCAGTTGCTCACTCCCCATCACCCCATGATGATTCACTCACAGCATTTACTGAGCAGCCCATAAGTCCCAGCAACTTTTCCAGGTGTTTCCTTTGGGATACGAAAGGGGACAAACATAACAAGCCCTGTCTTTGTAGGGTTGACAGTCCAATGAGGAGACAGACAGTCAGCATTTAGGATAAAGTAAGACATTGAGGATGTAAAACATTTAGGATATCAGAAGGGAATGAGTGCTATGGAATAAAGAAAAAAAAAAAGGTTAGAGACCTTGATGGGAGAGGTCAGGGAGGAGAAGCAGGTCCAACTCTGGTGAAGAGAGGCCCTGAAGCATCCAACTCTCTGGGGAAGAGCACACCAGCCAGGGAAATGGCAAGTGCAAAGGCCCTGAGGTGCAAACGTTTCTATATCTCCGGGCTACCTTGTCTAGCTGGTCTCTTGGCCTCTCAGGCACAGCCTCCAGGTCCTCCTTCTCCCGTCAGCATTCTCCTCTAAATTCTCCCTGGGTTTTCCCAGATGTCCTTGCCCCCCAAGGAGAACTCCCCAAATTTCCTTTCCAGTCTCCCTCAAGGATCTGAGTGTTCTGGTCCCCTTAGATTCTCCTTCTCCTCTGGAACATGAGGGTGGCACAGGTAGGTGGGCTTCTCTGGCTCTGACAGTGCTGTGGGGGGACATAGTGACAGGGTTCAGGGGAGGTTCCCATGGGAGGGGCAGGACAGGATTGTCACCTCCTCAGAGCCAGAAACAGTCATTAAAGGCAGAGCAGCCGAGCCCAGAGGGCCAGGAAAGGTGTCCCAGCTCAGCCCCTTCTCCCCCTAACATCAGGGGAATCCATCAGCCCCAGACAGGGAGAGCTCACCCTCTCGATTTCCCCCACTCCCTTCGAGGGACCCCTTTGCACAGATGGGCACATCAAGGCTAAGTCTGAAAGTAGCCAAGGTAAGATTCAAACTCATCGGGGGGGGGGGGGGGCGAGCTGGGGGAGGCTCCACAAACCACAGCACATAGTCCTGGGCCTTTGGGTAGATGAACTGGGAGGGGGGGTGCATTGGCCCAGGACGTTTGTCTCCTGCCCGCCAACAGAATGAAAGTAGGTAACGCTGTGTGACCCTGGGCAGCTAATCCCACCTCTCTGAGCTCCCTTTGTGCATCTGCTATGTGAGTCTGACATGCCCTATCCCTCCCACTGTGCAACAACACATGGCCAGGAAATAAATTTTATTTTATTTTATTTTTTTAAAGATTTTATGTATTTATTTGAGATAGAGAGAGAGAGAAAGAGCACACAAGCAAGGGGAGAAGGGCAGAGGCAGAGGGAGCCGACTCCCCACTGAGCAGGGAGCCCAATGTGGGGCTCATCCCAGGACTCCGGGATCATGGCCTGAGCTGAAGGCAGACGCTTAACCCACTGAACCACCAGGTGCCCCTTGGGAATCAAATTTTAAATGACAGTAATTTTTTAAAAAGATTTTATTTATTTATTCATAAGAGACACAGAGAGAGAGGCAGAGACACAAACAGAGGGAGAAGCCTGATGCGGGACTTGATCCCAGGACCCAGGGATCACGACCTGAGGCAAAGGCAGATGCTCAACCACGGAGCCACCCAGGCGCCCCAGTAGTTTTGTATTTATTCATCCAACAAACATTTCTCTGGAACATACCAGAAAAATGACAAAAAGTTTCTAGGAAGATGCCACCAAACTGTCATCGGTGGTTCTCTCCGTGGATAGAAGGGGGGATTATGGGGATCTTTATTTTCTATCTGCACTTACCTGCTCAGACATTTCCTCCTCCTCCCCTTTTTTAAAACAGGGTGCCCATATTCCTTCTGTGCTATAAAGATAAGTTGTCTCAGGTGAGAAAATTGGGCTTCGTGGCCAGATTCCAGGTGTCTGAGGGATCAGGAGACCAGCAATTGGGAAGAGGACTGGGGGTTGGACAAGCAGAGTGAGGTGTGGCCAGGGAATGGAAGTCCCAGGATACATGGAATACAGGCAGGAGGCCAGACCATCAGGCCACCACCACTTGGGACTGGAGGGAGGGGAGGGACAGCTCTGGGAAGGACTAGAAGCAGGGAGGCCTGGGGTGAGGCTGGGGTGAGGCAGAGAGAGGAAGCCTAGGGGGACAGGCAGGGTGAGGGCATGGGATGGAGAGTCCCAGGAGGGGAGGGGGAAAGGGGCAGTGCCTGGGGGTGACCCGGGGACCCAGGATGAGGCCATCCCCGAGATGGCAACACAAGAGGATGGAAGATTCAGGGGAGCCACTGAGCTCCCACTCCAGCTGGGCATGGTGTGCCTGTCTGAGCTGCCTTGAGGTGGGGGGCGGGCAGGGTGCTGAGGGCCCTCGGGAGGGGCATCCTTCTGGGTCCAGGGCTTCCAGAAGCTCCTGGAGAAGAAAGGTTGAGGTCTGAAGGGCACCACCCAGGGGGCTACAGACATTCAGGCCTAGGGCTGCTTACAGGGGAGGGCTATTCACCCCCACATTCCAGATGGAGAGACTGAGGCTCAAGAGGGCACGTGCCTGCATCAAGGTCATGCACTGAGCAAGGGCTGGGGACCTGCTGGCCCCTGGGTGTGAGGGAGCAGAGAGGAGGGGGGCTCCAGCTGCCTGGGTCCGGGGGAGTGGATGAGGCCTTCCCAGAGGTGGACCAGCAAGGGGCCCATTTATCTCTGGAGGGAGAAATTGCAGGTCCCAGGGGCCAGGAGACCAGGAGAGAGGAATGCTGGGTGGAGGGTGCTGGGACTGTCCTGAAGCAGAGCTGGCACAGCCTGGTGACACCCTCAGCCCCAGAGCCCCAGCGCCCCCGGGAGGCTGGTCTCCATCACACAGCAATCAGAATTCAACCCCCATGCACCCTGGCTCCTGGGTGAGGGACGGACCCACACACTACAGCCTGGGCGGGGGTGGGGGGGCCGGTGGGGAGACCCTCCTGGCAGAGCATAAGCCACTGGGGGTCGGAGATCATCTAAGCAGCTCGCTGTGTGACCCGGGGCAGGCCACCTGCCCTCTCTGGGCCTCCACTTGCTCATCTGAAAAGGCAGCCACGGGGAGGGGGGCTCGCCAAGGCTGTCGAGGACAGGGGAGGCCACAGACTCCGGGGGCAGACAGATCGGGCTGGGATCTGCTTTGGGCTGCGTGATCACGCTCAGGGCACTTTCCCTCTCGGCCTCAGTTTCCTCATCGGGAAAGCGGGTACAATAAAGGTGTCTGACTCATCCCCAGGAACAAAGGGGTCACGCTCAGGAGGTGGGGAGTGCTGTGCCCTGACCTCTCTCTCCTGTGAGGGCTGATGAAGCCAGGGCCCGTCCTCCTGTCCTCCAAGCCCCCGGGGGACGCAGCCTCAGCTCAGGGTCCCAGCTACACCCCAGCCCTGCCCACCCTGCTCCCCCATCCTCCCGCGAACACAGCAGGTGGTTCTAACAGGATCCCAGCACTTCGAGCAGCGCCTGGCAGACCCGAGGCACTCAATAAATATTTCTTGAATGAATAGATGAGCGCGTGAGTGAATGAACTCTCTGAGATGAGATTAGCTTTCTGTCACATTGGCAAACTGAGACTCCAGGTGGGTATGGCCAGAACCACTAGCCTGGAAGTTTCCAGTACGGAGCTGGAGTTGCCCCCTGGACTCTGGCCCACGGCCACTGGGGAGATTCCTGAGATGTGCCCATCAGCCCTCCTCCCCTTCCCACCCTCCGAGAAGGGTGGCTCCCTCCCAGCCTCTCCCGCTGTTGGAGGCGTGGGTAGCAGCTGGGAGAACCGGCTGGGTGCTGCCCCTCCCCTTGGGCGCGGAGGTAGGCACCTGGCGGGCTCCTCGGGTGGCAGACGCCGCCGCCGCACATAGCTGGCCCCCGTGCCTCCTGCTCCTGCGCGTCCTCCCCTCCCTGCCCTCACCGGCCTGCCATGGACGGGCCCGCCGAGCCCCGGATCCCGGCCCTGTGGGACTCGCACGAAAACAACATCTCGGAAATCAGGTGAGGCCTGGGCCTGGGCACCAGCCAGGAGATCCCCCCTCCTCCTCCTCCTCCTCCTCCTCCTCCTCCCTGTCCCCGGAGGAGGTGGCCTGCAGGAAGAGCCATGAGCCTCTGCATTGGTGGCCTCCAGCCTCCTGCTTCCTCAAACTTGACCCAGACCAGGACCTGGCTGGCTTGTGCTCTGGGTGCAGGTCCCTCCTGGAAGGGAGTGGGGCACGAGGCTGTGCTGAGTGACTTGCTGGGATGCCTGAGGTGTCCCCTACTGTCGCGGGGTCTCGGTTTCTCTGTCTTCCAAAGGCATCTTCCTGATAAAGGGCTGGATGAGGGCAGGAGTCGGGCTCACAGTAACTGCTCAGGAAACATAAGGGCCTGGGGGCCCCTTTTCTTGCTGGACGCCCCAGAGCACCCCCAGATGGGGATGCTTTCCCTCTCAAGGGCTCGGAATGTGATGCCTGCTGTGTTCACGGGAGGATGGGGGAGCAGGGGTGGGCAGGGCTGGGGTGCAGCTGGGACCCTGAGCTGAGGCTGCGTCCCCCGGGGGCTTGGAGGACAGGAGGACGGGCCCTGGCTTCATCAGCCCTCACAGGAGAGAGAGGTCAGGGCACAGCACTCCCCACCTCCTGAGCGTGACCCCTTTGTTCCTGGGGATGAGTCAGACACCTTTATTGTACCCGCTTTCCCGATGAGGAAACTGAGGCCGAGAGGGAAAGTGCCCTGAGCGTGATCACGCAGCCCAAAGCAGATCCCAGCCCGATCTGTCTGCCCCCGGAGTCTGTGGCCTCCCCTGTCCTCGACAGCCTTGGCGAGCCCCCCTCCCCGTGGCTGCCTTTTCAGATGAGCAAGTGGAGGCCCAGAGAGGGCGGGTGGCCTGCCCCGGGTCACACAGCGAGCTGCTTAGATGATCTCCGACCCCCAGTGGCTTATGCTCTGCCAGGAGGGTCTCCCCACCGGCCCCCCCACCCCCGCCCAGGCTGTAGTGTGTGGGTCCGTCCCTCACCCAGGAGCCAGGGTGCATGGGGGTTGAATTCTGATTGCTGTGTGATGGAGACCAGCCTCCCGGGGGCGCTGGGGCTCTGGGGCTGAGGGTGTCACCAGGCTGTGCCAGCTCTGCTTCAGGACAGTCCCAGCACCCTCCACCCAGCATTCCTCTCTCCTGGTCTCCTGGCCCCTGGGACCTGCAATTTCTCCCTCCAGAGATAAATGGGCCCCTTGCTGGTCCACCTCTGGGAAGGCCTCATCCACTCCCCCGGACCCAGGCAGCTGGAGCCCCCCTCCTCTCTGCTCCCTCACACCCAGGGGCCAGCAGGTCCCCAGCCCTTGCTCAGTGCATGACCTTGATGCAGGCACGTGCCCTCTTGAGCCTCAGTCTCTCCATCTGGAATGTGGGGGTGAATAGCCCTCCCCTGTAAGCAGCCCTAGGCCTGAATGTCTGTAGCCCCCTGGGTGGTGCCCTTCAGACCTCAACCTTTCTTCTCCAGGAGCTTCTGGAAGCCCTGGACCCAGAAGGATGCCCCTCCCGAGGGGCCTCAGCACCCTGCCCGCCCCCCACCTCAAGGCAGCTCAGACAGGCACACCATGCCCAGCTGGAGTGGGAGCTCAGTGGCTCCCCTGAATCTTCCATCCTCTTGAGTTGCCATCTTGGGGATGGCCCCATCATGGGTCCCCGGGTCACCCCCAGGCACTGCCCCTTTCCCCCTCCCCTCCTGGGACTCTCCATCCCATGCCCTCACCCTGCCTGTCCCCTTAGGCCTCCTCTCTCTGCCTCACCCCAGCCTCACCCCAGCCTCCCTGTTTCTAGTCCTTCCCAGAGCTGTCCCTCCCCTCCCTCCAGTCCCAAGTGGTGGTGGCCTGATGGTCTGGCCTCCTGCCTGTATTCCATGTATCCTGGGATTTCCATTCCCGGGTCACACCTCACTGTTCTCTGCCCCAGTACCTTTGCATAGTCATTTCCTCCGTGAGGATTCCCAGAGAAGTCTTTTCTAATATCCAAATCTACCTCTGGGTCAGGTTCCTTCTGTGGCTCACTAGCACCCATGGTGATGGTTTGTTTCTAGAACCTTTTGAGACAGAGATTTCTTTGTTCCAGACCAATCTTACTCTGGAGGAGAAGCCCATAATAGAGTTCAAGACAGAGCTGCTCTGGTTTAAAACGGGAGTGGGGCTGAGGTCTCGCCGCTCACCCTGCCGTATCTGTGGGAGCACTTGTCTTCCCACAGTCCCCACCTTCCTCAATGCCAGGGCCCCACCTGGTTGCCTCCACACCCACTGCAGCCTGGATCTCACACCTTGGGGCCTGTGCCTGCGAACATTCCTCTGCCTGGGATGACCTCTCTCCCTCTTCTGGCAAACTCCCTCTCGCAAAATGCCAGATTCTTGGTGGGTCCCTGAGCACACTTCCAGCTTCAGACTCATCCCACACACCAAACGGGGAACTATTCACCGACAGGGACAGAGTCAGGCCACCTCGGGGCCACCTCGGGGGCCCTGGGGAGTCTCTGAGAATGATGTCAAGGAATGAATGGAGATTAAGCAAGCCGGGAGCCAGGGCTTGCAGGATGAGTCAGGGCTGGAAGGCAGGTGAGCAAGGGCAGGGCAGGCAGGGAGATGGGAGCGGAGGGGACCAGGAGCCAGTGGGAAATTCTCACAGGGACCAGTATTAGGCACAGCCACATGTGTGACTCTTAATGTCCAGCCAAAGAATTCGCAGGATATCTTCTGCAGCCTCGTTCCACTTTTTACACTCCCCCTTCCCCCCCGCAGCGAACAAGAAAAGCTCATGTATTGCTTTGAGGATACAGGCACACGGGACAAAACTCTCTTGAGCAAACCAAGAGACTGGCAAGGATTGCACTGAGTTAGCGGTTGCAGGGAGGAGGAACCAGAGACGCCCGCAAGACACGGGCGAATGTTCTCGTTCCTCGTTCGCGGGGCTCGTGATGCATCATGCTTTATGAATTTTGTGCATGTTCCCCCGTAGCCGTGCATGTATCCACTGTACAAACGGGGGAGGGTAAGCGCAGAAACAAAATTTGAAAAGGGAAACATGAAGAGCAAGAGGCAGGCGGGACAGGGACAGTCGTGTTCAGAGCCCCTGGTGGCGGTGGAGGCCATGGGGAGGCAGGCCCAGGTGACATTGATACCCCCCCCCCGCCCCCCGGCCCCGTGCTCCTTTCTCGTGTGCTTGTGGGTTGCCTCGTAGCAACTGTTTGAGATTTACCAGCACAAATGATTAGCTATTGTCACCCTGTTTGCAGCTGAGATGGTTGAGGCCCAGAGAATTTGAGGGACTTGCCCAAGGTCGCACCACTGAGCAAGTGGGGCACAGCCAGGATTTGAACGAGGGCTGCCTGACTCGGGGACCCTGGCTGGGGGTGCGCGAGGGGAGGGAGGGGAGGTAGCTCCAGCCCGGCTGGGAGGCTTTGTAGGTAGTCTGGGCTTTGCTGCATTTCCTAGAGGGTCTGCATGCTGGGTTGCACCACCACCGGCCCCTGAGAGACAGAGACAGAGAGACAGAGACAGAGAGAGACAGAGAGAGTCGAGGCCAGAGGAAGCCAAGCAGGCATTTGGACCTGCGGTTGCCACCCCTCCCTGCCTCCCTCTAATCTTGGAGAACCTCCTGCAAGGCCCGGTCTCATCTCCGCCTGTTTATGGCTGAGGTCTCTCTCCAGCCCTGCTTTTACAACAGGGGCCCCCTCCTTCCTTGGGGAGGGCTGAGCCACTCAAAGGTTTTATTGGCTAGAGCCCTGCCAGTCACAGAGCTGCTGCTTTGCCCAAAGAAAAGGGGGGCGCTAATAAAAAGGTTCTAAGCAATAAACAAATAATAAGACATTGGACCTCCTCGCCTGGGTGGAATTTGGGCCGGGAGAGGGGAGAAACTCTGGGCTGCCTGCTAGTAAATAAAGTGCCTTGGGAGATGCTTACAGCCACCCCCTCCCCAGTGACCCAGGTTTGCAGAGCCAAGGGGCAAGGGGCAGGTCACATGTTCTTTTGGGGGTCTTGGGAGTGGGGAGGTGGGATGTGTGCCTGGAGGTCCTACAAAGGGCCTGTGGAGTGGGAATATCCAGGAACCACTTGGAAAGAACTGAGCAGTGCAGTTGGCTGGAGAGAGGCTCTGGGAGGGAGAGTGGCACCTGGCGGACCCTCTAGTAGCATCGAATGCCAGGGCAAGAAGGGAGCCGCTGATGCTGCTGGGGAGGCCTGGATCAGAAGCCAGATGTTGGGACCAGTCCCCACCCCCCCCGCCCAGACTTTGCCACTGTGGCAAGAATGCCTGAGTCACAAAGGTCGAAGGTCGCAAGCAGGCAACCCTGGGCTAAGATCTTGCCCACATCGTTCGCTGGCTGGGACCCGGGGGGGCAGACAGAGGTGCCAGGAGCCACGAGTCTGTGAAATGGGTGCAGTAGGTGATGCCTGGGGATGGGCCAGACCTGGCGCTCTCTGCTGAGTCAGGGTTTGTGAGGTCTTGCCTGCTTCCTTCTCCAAATCCCGTGATCCCTCCTGAGCCAGGAACTCAGGTGCCAGGAAGGGTGGGGACGGGGTGAAGAATGGTGATAATTAGAACCTTCCTGAGCATTCGGCATGCACCAGGCTCCTCCAGGGCTTTGCGTGGATTAACTCCTTGGATCCTCAAAACAGCCCTGGGAGGCTGCCCAGGTTAGGGTTCCTGTTCCAGATGGACACACTGAGGCCTGGAGAGGACTACACATCTGAGATGTGCTCCAAGGAGCTCGTTCTAAACCCCATAGACAGGGGTGCCTGGGTGGCTCAGTTGGTTAAGTGTCTGCCTTCAGCTCAGGTCATGAGCCCCGGGTCCTGGGATTGAGTCCTGTATGGGGCTCCCTGCTCAGTGGGAGTCTGCTTCTCCTTCTTCCTTTGCCGCCCCCCCTGCTTGTGCTCTCTCTCTCTCTCTCTTTCTTTCTCAAATAAATAAAAATCTTAAAAAAAAAAAAAAAAAAACCCTTAGAGAAAGGGATCAGACAGGGCCTCAAACTGCAATACAGGGCTGTCCCTCTGCAGCCATCACCTTCACAAGGAGCTTGTCACTCACATGGGACCAGTGAGTCTGTGGTCTGTCCATCCTCCCGACCAACGCTGTCCCCCAGATGCACACTGTGAGCCCCTTGGGTAAACATTTTCTAACGGCCACATTAAAAAAAGAGAGAGACAGCAAAAGACACAGGCAAAAAATCATTTTAATCAAAGATTTTATTTAACCTATTTGTGAAATATTCCTATTTCCACTTGTAACCAATAGAAAAATTATCAATGAAACATTTTCCATTCTTGGTACGCGAAGCCGCTGTGACCGAGTGGGTTTTTTCTTCAATGAGACACCACCTTCCATCAGGAAGGCTTGATCTGCATCTAGATCTCATGGCCTCACAGCTCAAAAAGTCAATTCCCAGACTTGAGTTGTTCCAAACCTGCCTACAAAGTGTTCCAGTGGCTGGAACTGAGTGTCAGGTTACAGCTGAAACCAATAATAAGCAAATTCAATTAAAATTGCCTCCTGTTGCTACGGCTACATTTTGAGGGCTCACTGGCCACACGGGGCCAGCAGCTGTCATCTGGGGCGGTGCAAAATGGACTCTTCCATCATTCTGGGGAGTTCTGTTGGCTGGTATGGCTCCAGGCTGTGAGTGACCCAAGGGCCAGGGGAGGTACAGAGTAGGAGCTTAATAAATGCACGTTGGAAGGGAGAGAGAGAGAGGAAGCATTAGAGAGAAAGGAAAGTCAGGAAGGGCGCCTGGGTGGCTCAGTGGGTTAAGCATCTGCCTTCAACTCATGATTTTAGGGTCCTGGGATCGAGCCCCAGGTCCGGCTCCCTGCTCAGTGGGAAGCCTGCTGCCCCCCTCTGCATGCTGCTTCCCTTGCTTCCCTGCTCGCTCTCTCTCTCTCTCTCTCTCTGTGTGTCAAGTAAATAAAATCTTTAAAAAGAGAGAGAGAGAGAGAGAAAAGTCACAAAGAGCCTCAGGCTAAAGGCACACGCAGAGATCTGAGGTGTGGTGGAGCATAGCGTATGCAGGGAACAAGGAGAACCGGGTGGTGGGAACGGAACAGCACTGGCCGCGCTGGCACGGGGGCCTCGGAGGAGTGGGGGCCCACGGGGGCGCAAGGAATCTGCTGGCCTTTGACAGACAAAGCCTGGGGCCTCAGTACAAAGAAAGAACTCAGAATTTGAAGAGAGTGATTAATTTCTTTAGCTAAGCTTTCCTCCAGGACTATGATTATTATGAAAATAATACATTGAAGTAACGTAGCTCAAATGTTTTTTAAAAGTTTTTTCAAAGTTTGTGTGGATTGGAAATGCGCAGGAATTACCAGTGAGGGTGGGGGCAGGGGAAGAAAGGAGGGAAGGGAATTTACCCCGTCAGAACTTAAACTGCACAGTTACTATAGTCCAAACAGTATGACTCTCACCCTGTGACCGAGCAATTCCAACCTCTGGTTATTTGCCCAAGGAAATGAGAATGTAGGGTGACACAAACACCTGGGTGATTGCAGCGGCTTTAGGCATCCTAGCCTGATCTGGAAAGAGCCATGAACAGGGGAGTGGATACGCACACTGTGATTTATTCACACAGTGGAATTCGACTCAGCCGCAAAAAGGAAAAAAACTCTAATATACACACGAACACCTGTGAATGTCAAGAATGTTATGCTGAGCAAAAGAAGCCAGATGCCAGGGTGCATTCTATAAGATAAGAGTTCTAGAACAACCAAGACCAGGGGGATCCCTGGGTGGCTCAGCAGTTTAGTGCCTGCCTTTGGCCCATGACGTGATCCTGGGGATCCAGGATCAAGTCCTGCATGGGGCTCCCTGCATGGAGCCTGCTTCTCCCTCTGCCTATGTCTCTGCCTCTCTCTCTGTCTCTCTCTGTGTCTCTCATGAATAAATAAATAAAATATTTAAAAAAAATAGAACACCTAAGACCAGACAACTCCATTTCTGGGGGGCATTCGGGACAGAGGTCACCTCCCAGGCAAGGGCGGGGACAGATAACGAGGAGGCACCAGGAAACTTTCTGGGGGCGCTGGGCTCTTCTGTATCTTGACAGGAGTTCGGATTGCAGGAGGAGATGCGCTTGTCAAAACTCACTTAAGATGAATACAGCTCTTCAAAAGGAAAATAATTTTAAAAGGATGCAAGTGGGATATCTTGCAGCTATTTTTAAACAGAATGAGACGGCTGTGGATTGACCTAAAAAATAAGCAAGGTGCAGAGTAAGGTGCAAGGTATGAAATCAATATTTTTTAGAAGGAAGAGGGGAAGAGGGAGAGGAGGAGGGGGAGGAGGAGAGGGAGGAGGAAGGGGGTGTAGGAGGGGGGAGGAGGGAGAAGGGGATAAGGAGGAGGGGGAGGAGGGGGGAGGAGAAGAGGAATCGGAGCACTCTCACTGTGAACATTTGCATGTGCTTCTATAAGCAGTTAGCTTACTCACCAAACTGGTAGTACTGGGATCCCCTAGGGCTGGCATGGCATTGTTGGAAGAGACCATTAACTTATTAATAAACCCAGATGATCAAAAGATACAGAGATATGATCCAAGAATTTGTTATTTTCCTAATTAGATTTTCTAAAGAGAAAGAAAAAATACGCATGCGCCCTACTAAGGAAGTCTGGGAGACTTAAACATCCTCCCACTCGAGGTGCTGAAAGCAGTAGAAATTCATTGAGGGCTCATATCCCAGCCATTAAGTATTTTGAGTCATGTGGCCACGTGTTTGAGGGCCCGGGCTCTTCCACGGGTGGCTCCCACATCGCCCCCCCAGACATCTCTGGTCCCACCTGCCGAAAGCAGGGGGTGAGCACAGTCACTGCCGCTGTGCTTGCAATTCAGAATTCAAGGGGCGCCTGGGGGGTGCTCAGTGATTGAGCACCTGCCTTAGGCTCAGGTCTTAATCCCAGGGTCCTGGGATCGAGTCCCACATCGGGCTCCCTGCAGGAAGCCTGCTTCTCCCTCTCTCTGCCTCTCTCTGTGTGTCTCTCATGAATAAATAAACTAAAATCTTTTTAAAAATTCAGAATTCAAGACGTAGGGGGTCATGAAATGCAGAATTCTAGTCTCCCAACTACCCCAGACCCATCCCTGGAGTTAACCACTTTTAAGGGTTACCTGCCAGAAATTTGTCTTCATGGGTGTACCTCATCTCAGTTCTCTTTTTGAAAACAGAATCAAGGTACTACTTTATGCCTTTTAACCTTTTGTAATATCTGGGACATCTTGACAAATAAATGCCACCTCCTTATCCCTCCAGTCTTTCAACGTGAAAATGTCAAAACATATTAAAAAAAACCTTGGAAGAATTATCCACGAACATCCCTGTGCCTACCACCACTAAAATTTTATTATATATGCCTTAGCATGTATGTCTGCATCCATCCTCATTTGTGATACGTTTTCAAAGTAAGCTGCAGACACCAGAACATTGCATCATAAACATTCCCCTGTTTATGGGATTTTCTTTTCTTTCTTTCTTTTTTCTTTTGTGTGTGTGTGTGGGGGGGTAAGATTTTGTTTAAGACAGTGAGCAACCAAGAGCACAAGTAGGGGGCAGAGGGCAGAAGGCAGAGGGAGAGCTGAGCAGGGAGCCCAACACAGGGCTCGACCCTAGGACCCTGAGACTATGACCAGAGCCCAAGGCAGGCGCCTAACCCGCTGAGCCACCCAGGTGCCCCTGGGATTACCTTTTAATAGAGGATATATAGACACAGTATAGTGCACAAATCTGAAGTGCACTGGGTTTGAGAAATACACCTGTGACCCCCATCCCTCTCAATAAATAAACACCTCCTTATGAATGGTGGGATTCCAATATTTATGAGGCCCTGATGTATTTATCCAGTCCTGTGTTGTTTCAAGTCTTGTAAATGATCCTGTAGTAAACATCCCGGTATATATTGAATTGGGCACGTCCTCAAGGCCACCTGTCTATTCCATACATTTCTAGGGATCCCATTATTTGTACCTCCAACAGACAGGATGGAGGAGCCAGGCACTGATTCTTGGAGGCGGGACACAGGGGGACAATTTCCGCTCCCTCCTCACTCCCCAACTAGTGGGGCTGACTGATTATAAGATGTCAATGGCCAGGGGCACCTGCGTGGCTCACTCGGTTAAATGTCTGCCTTCAGCTCAGGTCATGATCTCAGGGTCCTGGGCTCAAGTCCCGAGTGGGGCTCCCTGCCCATCTGGAAGCCTGCTTCTCCCTCTCCCTCTGCCTGCCGCTCCCTGTTTGTGCTCTTTCTCCCTCTCTGTCAAATAAATAAATAAAATCTTTTTTTAAAAAAGTGAATAACCAAAGAAATTCGTTACCAAGTATTAAAAGGGCTGCAAAAGAAGCAAACAGGATGCGGAGATGAGTAACAATGCAGACACAGGGGGTGTCTCCCGCTTTAGCGGAGGTGGTCTCCATAATTAAAATGTTGCCAAGTGATCTCCCAAAGAGGTTACTCTAATTGCTCTCCTGCCAAGAGCCAGCAAGTGAAAAGAGCCTGTTTGTCTGTACTCTGGCCAAGGCATGAGTCATCCCCCTTGGAGATGGAGCGGCCCCGAGATGGGGATGCTGGCCCAGATGGGCTGTGAGCGGAATTTCAGGAGGTGAGGAGAGGTCCTCCCGGCACCGAGAACCACCCAGACGGAGGCATGGGGTGGCTGGACCGGACGCTGCACAGTGTGTCCTGGGAATGAGGCACGCTGAACCCAGCACAGGCCCAGGGACTCTTGGCACTGTTCCCTAGAGGGAGGAAGGTTGACCACAGGCACCCGGCGTGAGTCAGCAGGACGGCCCAGTTGGGCTGCTAAGAGACGTCCTGCAGCCTCATCACATTCCAGAAGGATAGGGCCGCTCACAGGGAAGGGGCATTCCAGCCCCCTGCAGACCCCAGAATCCCTGCAGCTGATCCTGTCACCTCCTTTGCACACACACGCCTTCCCTAGCCTCCTTCAGGTCACCTCTTCAGAGGACCCTCCCTTAAAACCCACACCCTCCCCCAGATGCTCCCTACCCACCCCCCCTCCAACCCTGCTCTGTTTTTCCCCCATCACCATCCGATATACCACGTTTAAAATGTTTGGGATTCAGGGGTGCCTGGCTGGCTCAGTTGGTGGTACATGCGATGACTCTTGATTTCAGACTTGTGAGTTCGAGCTTCATGTCGAGTGTAGAGATTAGTTAAAAACACATCTTTAAAGAACACACTCGCACACACATGAAAACATTTGGGGTTCATTTTTGTCCTTTGAAACACAAACTGCAATAGGGTTTTTGATCACTTAGTTTCGCTGTTCTATCTCCCAGCGCCTGGCACATAGTAGGAGCTCAGTAAATATTTGTGGGCTGAATGAATCAATTTGCCCCATCTCAGGCAAAAAGGCCTAAAGCTCCCAGGGTTAGAGAGTTCTCCTTGGACATATGTCCCTAGAAAAGACGTCCCTATAGCCTCTGCCACTGCTTATTCTTTAAATGATACCAGAGAGGGTTTGTAGGTGGCCTCAGGTCACAAAGCAAATCCAAGGCAGGCCTGTAACCTAGGCAAGCGTCACTTCTCTGCACATCCCTGGGCAGCCCAGAGGCTCTCTGGCCAATAGGATGTTTTGTTATAATCATAGCTAATGAGCATTAAGCATGTATTTGAAAATCACACAGTAAAGTTGATTGGGGGGGGGGGAGTGCAGAGTTTTATGAATTTTAGCACATGTGTAGATTGGTGTAACCATCACCACCATTAGACCAGTTCCCATCATCCCTCTGTGGTCAGGCCCCCTCATCCCTGACTGCCCCCCCAACCGTGGATCTAGTTCTAGTCTCTGTCCATCCAGCTTTGTCTTACCGAAAATGTTATGTTCCCTATTGTAGCTGCAACAAATGACCACATGCCAAGTGGCCTCAAACTACACAAATCCATGTCCGTACCCTTGTGGAGGTCAGAAGCCTGAAATCGGTGTCAATGAGCTAAGATCTAAGTGGCAGCAGGGCCACATCCCTCCCGGAGGATGTCGGGAGAATCGGGTCCTCCTGTGCCTTCCTAGAAGCTCTTAGAAGCTGCCTGTGTTCCTTGGCTTGTGGCTCCTTTGTCTCCAAAGCCAGGGGCTTGCATCTTCCAAACTCTCTGTTCTCTGACCTCTGCTCCTGTGATCACAGCTCCTGTTGTCCCCCCTCCTTCTCAGAAGGACCTTTGTGATTAAATTTAGGGCCACCTGCTAATCTCCCCATCTCAAAATTCTTACCATAATCAGAGCCCCCAAAAATCCCCTTTTGCAGTGTCACATACTCACAGGCTCTGGGGATTGGGAAGTGGATGTCTGTCGGGGCCAACGTCATATGGATAGGATTTTTTTTCAAAGATTTTATTTACTTATTCATGAGAGACACAGAGAGGGAGGCGGAGATATAGGCAGAGGGAGAAGCAGGCTCCATGCAGGGAGTCCGATGGGGGACTCAATCCCGGGGCCCCAGGATCACGCCCTAAGCCGAAGGCAGACTCTCAGCCACTGAGCCACCCAGGCGACCCGGACGGTTGGGATTACACAGATTGTGGCTTCCCAAGTCCGGCTTCTCTCGCTCAGCGTTGCGCCTTCGAGATGCATCCATGTGATTGGAGGTCTCAGGGATTTGTTTCTCATCCTGGTGGAGTAGTGTCACGTGGTGTGGATGCACCATTGTTTTACCTGCTCACTGAGGGATTTCTGGAGTGTTCCCGGTTTGGGGCAGTGATGAACAGTTGCTATCAACATGTGAGTACAGATGTTTGTGTGAACACGAGCATTCACTGCTCTTGGGTGAACACGCAGGACGGAGAGAGACTCTGGTTTAAAATCTGCTCATATGAAGATAATTCAGGGGCACCTGGGTAGTGCGGTCGGTTGAACATCCTACTCTTGGTTTCGGGTCAGGGGATGATCTCTGGGTGGTGAGATCGAGCCCCGTGTCAGGCTCCACGCTCAGCACAGAACCAGCTTGGGATTCTCTCTCTCCCTCTGCCCCCACCGCTGCTGGCTCTTTCTCTGAAATAAATAAATAAATCTAAAATATATATATATAATATATTAATATATATAAAATATTATATATTTATAATAGATAATTATAATAGATAATTATAATATATAATTAATATATAATATAATATTATATATTAATATATAATATTAATATATATTAAATGCTCCATGCCCCAGGGGAGGGAGGTGGAGACAGACTCGAAGAGGTTACATGAGGTTTCTGAGGGCAAACCTATGTCTCCTTGACCACCCCCCACAACCCCTGCCCAGAAAGGAGCACCTTTGGGGAGAGCCGAATGCAGGGGCCCAGAGGCACTACCCCCGTGGCCCTGGGGGTTAGGGGTCACACTGCGAGGTCACACTGCTTGGGTTCAAATCCCAGCTCTGCCCTCTGTGTGTGTGTGTGTGTCAGCTGACTTTGCCTCTCTGTGACTTCATTTTGCATTTGTACCAGGGGCTGGTACTACCAGCCACCTCCTGGGTTGTTGAGGGAATGAATGAATTCGGGCACATAACATAGTGGGGAGTACTGTGCCCAGTGGTGCTCTCAGCATTCATTTGATTTCTTCCGCAAATACTGATCAGAGATCTTCCAGTGTTTTGGATGCATTGGCAATTGAGATGGAAAATAAATAAATAAATAAATAAATAAATAAATAAATAAAATCCCTGGTCTCACGGAGCTTACATGCAACCGGAGAAGGAAGGCAATAAACAAAGAAATAGTAAGCCGTGAGAGCAGCTCAGAAGGGCCCAGGGCGTTTGGGTAAACAAAGCAGGGTGAGCGGCTGGGGCAGCGAGGGCTCAAGTATAAATAGGGTGTCGGGTGAGGCCTCACCAACGCGATGCAGAAGTGATGTCGGAGCAAAGGCAGGAGGTGAGGGTGTTAATCACAGGCCCCGAATGGAAGACAGAGAGAATAGTCAGTGCAAAGGCCCTGTGGCAGGCCTCGGCCCGAAGGGTTGGAGGACCAGCGAGGAGACCAGTATGAGGAGCCCAGCGGAGTAAGCAGTGGGAGAGAGTGAAAATTAAGGCAGACGGGTCAGGGAGGGGGTGTCAGGGCAGAGTTTGCAGGGCCTGGTATTCACGGTGAGGACTTTGCTTTTCATCTGGGTGAGACAGATGGATTTTGAGCCTAGGAGAGACAAGAGCCTACTAGTTTCTCAGAGTGCGGAGAACGGCCCCTAGGGTGCAGGGGTGGAAGCAGGGAGATAAGCAAGGAGCCGACAGCAAAGTCCAGACCCAAGTTCCCTCAAGGGAGGCCTTCCTACCCTCCTTACCCTGAGGCCCAGAGAGGTTAAGCCATATATTCAAGGTCATGGAGCTCATTGGTAGCAGAGCTGGAGTTCAAATCGGAGTTCAAATCGAAGTCTACCCAACCTCCGCCTGCCTTCTTTCCCCACTGTGGACTGGGCTGCCTCTGGAGGTGGTGACAGAGGCCCCACCACCAGGGGATCTGAACTGGGGATGGATTTGTTTATTGCACACCTGTCGTGTGCCAGGCACTAGATATAAGACACTGAACGTTACAGACACACCGTGCCCTAGCAGCAGAGGAAGGGGTGGAAGTGCGTGGACAGGTGCTTCCTGAGATCTCCTAGCAAGACTGCTGTGTGACCTTAGGAAAATATATTAACCTCTCTGGACCTCCACTTCTGGCATGAAGCAGTGCTCTCCATATCCATTTCATGGATTTCTGGGAAAAGTCTGATAATCTATGGCCTCGGTGTAGAATTTCTTTATGGGTGGCTCCCCTGTACCTCCTCCCCTGCGGGGACCAGAGGGGAAGTCAGACATGGTCTTTCAGGTCTGAGGAGGCCAGAGGAATGGGTAGGTCCAGGCTACAAAGGGCTTTGAGTTCTGGGCTGAGGGGCTGTGACCATGTGCAGGGTGGACAGGTGGGAGGAACTGGAGGCCGTGAGATGCAGGGGTGGCTGGCTGGAGGGCCCCAAGGGCAAGGAGGAGACCAGAGCTGGATGGAGGCAGTGGGGACATAGTAGGAGAGGGCCAGGGCCTGGTGCATCATGGGGTGGGAGGCTGGAGGATCCATGCATTGGGCTAGCCTTAGAGCCTCACATCCTGGGGTGTCCCCAGCAGTGCTGGCCAGGCCAGGCATCTTCTAGGAGCCTAAGTATGTCCTCAGCCAGGTGCCCCTCCCATCGGCCGGAGCGTGGCCTGCTGCTCCTCCTGCTGCTCCTCCTGCTGCCGGACTCCAACCCGGCTCACTCGTCCTCTTCATTCCTCTGCTCCAGTCGAGCGATAGCTAAGTGCCAGGCTCAGGATACGGGGTGGGAACAGACCAGGCTTGTCACCCAGGGAGAGGAAAGTCACCCTGGGGCCAGATTCAATTTACGAGGTGGGGAGTGAAGGCACAGAGCACCTGTTTCAGGACACACAGTGAGATTCAGCCGAGCAGGAATTGGGTGGGGGCTCCCCGGCCTCCACACTCAAGCACAGATGAGCGCAGGGCACTGCATTCCTGGCAGGAGGATGAGCAGATACAAAGGCCTGGAGGTGGGAATAGCGCTCAGGGCACTGGGGAGCTTTGGCTGGCATGTGTGTGTGGGCGAGACACGGGAAAGGCGGTTCCCGGACTGAAACTCCCTACGGGGCTAGGGTTCAAATCTCAGCTCTGCCTGGACCTTGCAGTGTGTGTGGCCTGGGCCAGATCACTCCCCCTTCCTTCCAGGCTCCCATCTGTTGCATCGGCAGGTGCAGGGAGATCCCAGCCTCACTGCCTTCACGCCTCGATTGGTTATTTATTTATTTATTTATTTATTTAATTTATTCATGAGAGACACAGAGAGAGAGAGGCAGAGAACAGGCAGAAGGAGAAGCAGGCTCCATGCAGGGATCCCGACGTGGGACTCGATCCCAGGTCTCCAGGATCACACCCTGGGCTGAAGGCAGCGCTAAACCGCTGAGCCACCCGGTCTGCCCTGGATTGGTTATTTAATGAGCAACTGGTTATCCTGGGTTCGGAGGGCACAGTGGTAAGGGTTGGGCACTGCTGGCCTGGAAGGGGGCAGGCCATGGGCATCACTATAGGGCCAGGCAGGGGATTCTGAAGTGCTGGGGGCTGAGAATGGCAGGTAAAAGGACATCACAAAAACTCTGACTTTCCCCCACTTTCTTGGTCAATGCGTCCGCTCACTCTCACATGCGTGCATTCATTGACCAGGAGCCAGGCACTCAATAGAGATGATTCCTTTTAATCCTCAGGTAGGACTAAAACCCCGAGGTAGAGATTACTATCACCCTCATGTGACAGATAAGGAAACTGAGACGAGGAGACGCGAGATCCGCTGCCTAAAGCTCAGAGAGATCCAAGACCCAGGCACTTGGCGGCCAGTCTAATGGGAACCCACGGCCTCCAAGCGCTCCCTCCCTGGGCTAATCTGCCTGGCAACCAGTGACATCACTAATTCCACACCCACACGTCATCACTGAAGAGTGAAGTCACTACAGTGGGCTGAGGGCTTGCTGTGTGCCAAACGGGGTGCTAAGCAGCCCCTCCTCTGGCTGCCCGCTGTTGCCTCTATTAATGTGTATAATAACAATAACTGAAGGGGCGCCTGGCTGGCTCAGTGCAATCAAGAGTATGCGACGCTTGATCTTGGGGTTCTGAGTTCGAGCCCCACACTGGGTGTAGAGATTACTCAAAAATAAAATCTAAAACAACCCCAAAACAATCATTGTAGCCCAGATTTACTGAATGCAGAATATGAACCGGGCTCCATTTGAATCAATTTTAGGTCTTTCGACACAGTACACTCTGCAACTACCCTTCTTTATTTTTTTTCAGATTTTTAAAATTCTTTTTAAGATTTTATTTATGTATTTATTCATGAGAGACACAGAAAGAGAGAGAGAGGCAGAGACACAGGCAGAGGGAGAAGCAGGCTCCATGCAGGGAGCCCAAAGTGGGACTCGATCCTGAGTCCAGGATCACACCCTGGGCTGAAGGCGGCGCTAAGCCACTGAGCCACCGGGGCTGCCAACTACCCTTCCTTAAAAAAAAAAAAAAAAAAAATTAGCAGACATTTATATGGTAGTTACTGCATGGTTCAAGTACTTTTTAGGTGTTCCCAGTAACCTTAGGAGGTAATGATTCTTACTACCCCCATTTTATGGATAAAAAACTGAGGAGGCACAGAGAGGTCGATGGATTTGCCCAAAGCCACACAGCCGTTGGGACACGAATTCAAATCCATATATTTTGGCTTCAGAGTCTATGCCCTTTAATCAAGACTCTCCTACTTCTCCCGCTTCTCCCGTCTCTCTTTCACCGTTGAAGAAACTGAGGCACAGGGAGATGAAGTATCGGGTCTCAGCTCGATTAGGAAGTGCCTCGCCTGTACCACCGTGGTTACTTGGGGCCTCAAAGCCTCCTCCCACAACCTGTGAGGTGACCAACCCTCCCTCCCTCCTCCGGTCAGGACAAAGGAGCCTTTGCCAGCAGGCCAGGGCCCACATGCCAGCCCCTTTCTGGCGCTTCGGGACACTGCCCCCAGGAGACCCTGGCTGGCTGAGCCTCCCCTGAGCTCCCCAGAGCCCTCCTGTGACCCCAGGCAGAGCACACACAGTTCTCTAGCTGCTGTTGCTGCTGTTCCTGCTGCTGCTGCTTCTTCTTCTTCTTCTTCTTCTTCTTCTTCTTCTTCTTCTTCTTTTAAGATTTTAATTTATTTATTCATGAGACACACACAGAGAGAAATAGAGACACAGGTAGAGGGAGAAGCAGGCTCCATGCAGGAAGCCCGATGCAGGACTCGATCCCAGGACCCTGGGCTCAACCACTGAGCCACCCAGGCATCCCAGAAACAGTTGTTTTAGTGGGAAGGTTTTTGGGTTTTCTCTCCTTTAATGCTTTATCCATTCATTCACTGAATATTTTGTAAAGGTAAAACTCACGGGAGTGCTGTCCACCGAACTTTGGTCAATAACTCAAGGAATTTTGCAAAGTAGGCACACCATGTAACCAGCCCGCACCCCACAGTCCCCCAACCTGTCCAAAGGATAACTGCCGGCCCGCCTTCTAGAACCTTCTAGCACCCTCTGGCACCTTTCCTGTACTTGAACTTCCCATAATTGAAATCACGGGGCCTGGACCCTCTTGTTGCCCGTCTTTAACTCCACAGTGTGTTTCTGAGTTTCATCTGTGTGGTCCCCGACCCTCTTCAGATAACAGAATATTTGTAAGAGCCTCTTCAGCATCCCAAAGTGAAACCCACAGACAATATAACCTACTTACACACATACTTTTTTTTTTTTCCCAGTTTAATGAGTTGTCCTCGGTGTACTATAAGGAGACACAAATGGAAAGTAGCGCAGCGTGGCGGCTCAGAATGGGCGGATCGAATTCTGTGGGGCCTGAAGCTTGCACCCCAGTGATGGGGTTCTCCTTAAGGAGAAGAAGCAATGTGTTTGACTCCAGCCCTAGGCAGAGGGGATGTTTACTTAGGATGAGAAAGGAAATTATAGCAACTTGCCTCATTTTCAAAGCTCACAAACTCTCCAAACATTCCAGAAAAATGACACAGCCTAGCTTCTGGCTTCCTACACTTCAGACCTGCGTCTCCTCCTCCACCGCATACTTTCCATGCCAGGTGCCCTAGGACAAGTGATGCTGTGATGTGACTTCTGCGAATTCCTGCAGCCAGCCAGCTAGCAGGAATGCCGCTGTGCATGGACAGGTGTGACCACAGACCTCATAAATCGCCCGAGGAAGCTCAGTAAAATATCTCTCCACCTCCACTTCACCCCAGCCAGGTCCCCCCGGTACCCACCCCTCTCTCACGCCAGGGGCAGGAGATCCCTGGGGGGAGGCCACAATAGAAGGATACAGCAGAGGGACCCCTGGGTGGCTCAGTGGCAAAGTGCCCGCCCTCAGCTTAGGGTATGATCCTGGAGTCCCGGGATCGAGTCCCACATCCCACATGCATGGAGCCTGCTTCTCCCTCTGCCTATGTCTCTGCCTCTCCCTCTTTGTGTCTCTCATAAACAAATAAATAAAAATTTTAAAAAAAGGATACAGCAGATTGAATGGATTGCTCTTAAAACATCTCACTTTGGAAAATTTTACTTGCGTGTATGGCTTTGTCAGCCCACTGGGGGGTTTGGAAAAGGCAGCTCACATGAGCTTGGGCTTGAAACTTAAGACTATTTCAGCTTCAGGACTGTTGGCTGGCTCTGTTGGTAGAGCTCACGACTCTTGATCTTAGGGTTTGAGTTCAAACCCCACGTTGGGTGTAGAGATTACTTAAAATCTAAGATTTTATTTATTCTTTATGAGAGAGAGGCAGAGACACAGGCAGAGGGAGAAGTAGGCTTCCTGCAGGGAGCCCGATGTGGGAACTCGATCCCAGGACTCTGGGATCACGACCTGAGCCGAAGGCAGATGCTCAACTGCTGAGCCACCCAGCTGTTCCACTTAAAAATAAAATCTTAAAAAACAACAATAACGAAACTGTTTCAGCTTCACGGTGACACCTGGACTGTGTTTCATGGGTGGGATCTGCCACACATGACTTCTGTGGCTTCCATTTCCTTGTAGGTAAAATGGGGTGTTGACTTAGCCTCTTCCTCAAGAGTTGGGGTAATGAGAAGAAAGAATGTAGCCCCTCTTTGCAGATGTGAAGTGCTCCGTGTCCCACCAGCTGTGTGGCTTTGGGAAAGTCACTCGACCTCTCTGTGCCTCGCTTTCTTCATTCATAAAAGGGGGCTAATAATCATTGCTACCTTATAGGATTGTTGTGGGGTTTTGGTAAACCGTTCCCACCTTGCAGATGAAGAAATGAGACTCAGGGAAAGTTTGTTGCCGGGGATCCACCAGCAAGTGGGGGTGACCCTCACCCATCTCCTTGCTCATTCCCACCCTGAGCTTCCTCTGCCCGGCCCATGCACCCTCCGGGGCTGACTCCTGTCCTCACCTCCTCCCCAGTCCTCACGGTGTCTCCCCCACACTCCTACAGCCAGAAGTTGTCAGGCGAATACTTCAGGTACAAGGGCATCCCCTTCCCGGTCGGCATCTACTCACCCGAGAGCATCCGCATGGTAGAGAACGCTGATGTGCAGGACGACGACATCTTCATCATCACCTACCCCAAATCAGGTACCTGTTGGGCAGGGCGGCTGGGGTGGTGGCCACAGAGCCTGAGAAAGGCTGACCCAGGGGAAAGGAAGCAGAAAGAACCGGGGGTGGGGGGGAGGCTCGAAGGGTGATGGGGCCCGGTGTCTGCATCTGCTTAGAACCTGGGTGAGCTTGGCCTTTGCACCCTCCCCTCTGCCCAGTGTCACTCCTTCCTCCCCACAGGTGGGCTCCCTGACCTCCCTACTAAAGCAGCGTCCCCGTCCTGTCCCTCCCCATCCCCCTAACTGGCCTCTACGTGTCTTCACAGCACCTGTCCCCACCAGCCACCATGGTGTGTTTTCGTTTGTTGATTTATTCTCTGGTTTCCCCCCACTAGCGCGTGAGCCCTTTGAGGGCAGCTAGGTTAGCGTGTCCGGATCACCACTGCATTCTTTGAGTGTAAAACAGTGCCTGGCACATAATAAGTATTCAGTAAATATTTGCAGAAGGAAGGAGGTGGGGAGGGAGGGAGGAAGGGATGCTCTTCATTTTTTCCATTCCGTCACTGAAATGCCACTTATAGATCATCTGCCATGTGTGGAGAGACAGCTGTGGATAAGGGAGACATTTGCCAGTTTCTTGGGAGAGACAGACTTTATCTCAATATGCAATCACCTATGTTACTATATAATTAGAGTTGGGGTTGGTGGGTGCCCCCAAGGAAAGGTGCTGAGAGCATCGAATGTAGGTAACAAGAGGTCTGGGGGATGGGCGCAGGTTTCATGGGGGACAAGATGTCCATGTCGAGACCTGGAAGCTGCAGAAGGCTTTGAGTGGGAAAGTGTGTCCCGCACAGAGGAGCGGCACATGCAAAGGCCCTGGGGTCGGGGAGGCTTGGTGGGGTTGAAGGAACGAGAGAAGGTCAGTGAGGTTGGGCCTAAGGCTGGGGGCACACGGGCTGATGAAGCATCCCTTAGGAGCCAAGGTAAGGCTCTTGTGGTGACTTTACTCAAAGTCCCTCAGGGAGCTTATAGCGGCGAGAGAAGGGGCAGATTTCTACAATGATGGGGACTGACCACTTTATTTCTTTTTCAAAACATTTTTGAAAGTTTTCAAAATATGATACGTACATATTTGTACACAGCACATATAGAGTTCTGTGAGGGCTATTTTGGGGGATATAATTCACATGCCACACGATTTACCCACTTTAAAGCATACGATTGTGTGGTAGTAGCGCGTTCAGGGTTGTGCAGCCATCACCACAATCCATTTTAGAACGTTGTCACGAGGGGATCCCTGGGTGGCTCAGCGGTTTAGCGCCTGCCTTTGGCCCAGGGCGCGATCCTGGAGTCCTGGGATCGAGTCCCACATCAGGCTCTCGGCATGGAGCCTGCTTCTCCTTCCTCCTGTGTCTTTGTCTCTCTCTCTCTCTCTCTGTCTCGCATAAATAAATAAATAAATCTTAAAAAAAAAAAAAAAAAAAAGAACGTTTTCACCATCCCAACAAAAAACCCTGTACCCATTAGCCATCACTGCCCAAACCCCACATCCTGGACCCCAAGCCTTAAGGGAACCATTAATCTGTTTTCTGACTTTATGGATTTGCCTATTCTGGGCCTTTCGTATAAATGGAACCCTGTAAGACGTGGTCTTTTGCGTCTGGCTTCCTTCACTTAGCATGTCGTATTGGGGACCATGTTGTAGCACGCATCGATGCTTCTCTCCCTTTTCGGGCCAAATACCGCTCCGTGGTAGGGCATACTATTTTTTTTTCTGCTTATTCATTTATCAGTTGATAAACGCTCAAGTTGCCTGCACTCTTTGATGTCATGGGCAATGTTTCTAGGAACATTGGCATACTGTACGTGGACATATGTTTTTATTTCCCTCCAAGTTCTGAGCTTTGAGAGATACATCCAGTCATATAACCACCATCGCAACCAAGATACAGAACAGTTCCATCACCCCCAAATCCCTTCACACCTTTTCGTGGTCAGCTGCTTCCTCACCCCCAGCCCCACCTCCACAACCATTGCTGTGTGCGACCCCTAGAATTTTGCCTTTTCCAGAATATCACAGAAATGGACTCATGCCATGTGTAGCCTTTGAGATTGACTTCTTTCACTCAGCATAATATACGTTAGATTCACCCAAGCTGGGTTGTTTGTATGCGTGTGTTTTAAGATTTTATTTGTTTATTCATGAGAGACACAGAGAGAGAGGCAAAGACATAGGCAGAGGGAGAAGCAGGCTCCCCAAGGAGAGCCCAGTGTGGGACTCGATCCCAGGACCCTGTGATCATGACCTGAGCTGAAGGCAAATGCTCAACCACTGAGCCACCCAGGCGTCTCATGTTTTTTGTGTTTTTTTATTTTTGTTTTGTTTTTCACTGCTGAAGAGCATTCCACCCTATGGATGGACCGTGGTTTATCCACTCATCTGTCAAAAGACATTTTAGTTGTTTTCAGATTGGGTGGGTATGAATGCAGCTGCTATGAAGCTTTGCATGCAAGTCCATGCATGGAAACAGGTTTTCATTTTTCTTGGAGAAATACTTAGAAGTGAGGTTGCTGAGTCTACGGGAAGTATGTTTGCTTAACTTTTTGAGAAACGGCCAAGCTCTTTTCCAAAGTGGCTTTACCATTTTGTGTTCTTACCAGCTACACAGGTGAGCTTGCCAACCAAGTGTTCCATGCCAACACTTGATATTGACAGGGTTTGTAGTAGTAGTAGTAGTTGTTGTTGTTGTTGATGATGATGATTTGTTTTTTTAAGCCTTTCTAACAGGTATGCATCGATATCTTACTGTGGTCTTGATTTGCATTTCCCTGGTATCCAATGACCTAGAGCATCTTTCTATATGCTCATTGGCTATCACGTATCTTCTCTAGTAAAGCATCTGTTCAAGTCTTTTCCCCATTTTTTTAAAAGATTTTTTAAAAATTTTATTTATTTATGATAGTCACACACAGAGAGAGAGAGAGAGAGGCAGAGACACAGGCAGAGGGAGAAGCAGGCTCCATGCACCGGGAGCCCGACGTGGGATTCGATCCCGGGTCTCCAGGATCGCGCCCTGGGCCAAAGGCAGGCGCCAAACCGCTGCGCCACCCAGGGATCCCTGCACCACCCAGGGATCCCTTTTCCCCCATTTTAAAATTAAAATAATTTGTTTTCTCATTATTGAGTTTAGAGAATTTTTTTTAAGTAGACTCCAGCCCAATGTGGGACTTAAACTCATGACCCTGAGATCAAAAGTTGGATGCTCTACCGACTGAGTCAGCCAAGGGCCCTGAGAGTTCTTAATATAATCTGAGAAAAACCCTTTATCAGATATGCCTTTTGCAAATACTTTATCCCCCTCCCCATCTGTGACTTACCTCTTTGGTGTCTTCTCAAAGCAGAAGTTTCTAATTTTGATGAAATCAAGCTTGTCCATGTGTTCTTGAATGGGTCAGATTTTGATGTCATAGCTAAGAAATCTTTGGAATGTCTTTTGTGTTTCCCTGTAGAAATTTTATAGTTTTAGATATTATGCTTAAATCTATGATCTATTTTTTTAATTTTTTTTTCTATGATCTATTTTAAGATAATTTTAGAATATGGGATGAGGTGTGGACTGAGGTTCTTTGCTCACGGATGTCCAACTGGTCCAGCTTCTTTCTTTAATTTGATATGTATTAATTTTTTTTTTTATGATAGTCACAGAGAGAGAGAGAGAGAGAGAGAGAGGCAGAGACACAGGCAGAGGGAGAAGCAGGCTCCATGCACCGGGAGCCCGATGTGGGATTCGATCCCGGGTCTCCAGGATCACGCCCTGGGCCAAAGGCAGGCACCAAACCGTTGCGCCACCCAAGGATCCCGTGTATTAATTTTTTTCTTTTTTTTTTTTTTTTTAATCTTTTATTTATTTATTTATGATAGTCACAGAGAGAGAGAGAGAGAGAGGCAGAGACACAGGCAGAGGGAGAAGCAGGCTCCATGCACCGGGAGCCTGATGTGGGATTCGATCCCGGGTCTCCAGGATCGCGCCCTGGGCCAAAGGCAGGCGCCAAACCGCTGCGCCACCCAGGGATCCCTAATTTTTTTCTTAAGAAGTCATGCATTCATAGTTCAAAAGCTCGAGAGGGATGAAGGGTTTGTACCGGAAGATCTCTCTCCCTTCCTGTAGACACCAAAAGCTCCTGTGCATCCTCTCAGAATTTGCACGTACAGAGCAGAAATGTGCATAAATGTATTTTCACTTTTCCCCATCAAAGTTAACACACTAACCACACCATTCTGTAATGTGGTTTTATTTGTATTTTTGCTTTCTTTTCTCTTGTATTTTTTAGAGGGGTAGGGGCAGAGGGAGAGGGCAGGAGGAAATCATAAGTCCCCAATATGGGGCTGGATCCCACCACCCCGAGATCATGACCTGAGCCAAAATCAAGAGTCAGATGCTTAACTGACTGAGCCATTCATTCAGGTGCCCCTCTTTTTCCTGGTATTTTGACATCATCCCATCTTCAGACTGTAGACAAAGGACTTCCTTGTTTGTTTATTTGTCTGTTTGCAGTTCCATAGTATTCCATAATGTTGGAATTCTTGTTTAGGGCAGCCCGGGTGGCTTCAGCAGTTTAGCGCCGCCTTCAGCCCAGGGCGTGATCCCGGATCGAGTCCCACATCAGGCTCCCTGCATGGAGCCTGCTTCTCCCTCTGCCTGTGTCTCTGCTTCTTTCTGTCTCTCTCATGAATAAATAAATAAAATCTTAAAAAAAAAAAAGAATTCTTGTTTAAGCAGTTCCTTAATAAATTAGTATTTAACCAGTATTTACTGGTTTTCAACCTTTTGCCTTTATGCATAATGTAAGCTTTGTACACCATGCAAGCTTTGTACACAACGTTGCATCTGGCGCAAAAGGATTTGCACACAAATGCATTTATCTGTAGAAAAAACTCCTAGATGTGGAACTGGTTGGTCAAAGGGTCTGTGAATAGGCGATTTTGATGGCCATAGCCAAATTTCCCTTCGCCAAAGTTGTAGAAATCTGTGCCCTGAACAGCAGGCTTTGTCCAGAAGAGCTTTGAGACCGACGGTGATGGGCGCGCAACAACCTGAATGCGCTTCAGGCCACTGAACTGTACCCTTTAAAAATGGCTACATTGGTAAGTTTTACATTATGTGGGGTTTACCACACACCCACCAGAAAAATGGATGAACTAGTCACAGAGGATTAAACCACCAAGGGGGGGATGGTTGGGTGGCTGCCTTTGGTTCGGGTCATGATCCGGGATCTGAGATCCAGTCCCACATCAGGCTCCTGGGAGGAGCCTGCTTTTCTCTCTGCCTGTGTCTCTGTCTCTCTTTCTCTCTCCGTGTCTCTCATGAATAAATAAATCTTAAAAAAAAAAAAAACCACCAAGGGGTAAGGAGAAACCCCAATGGATACAGGAAGAGCCAACACAGGGATCCACCAATCATTCCCCCGGAGCAGAAGCAGAGGCCCAAGGAAATCTGCTGGGGGCGCAGGGGCTCTGGGCGTCCATGGCACTGCCACCGCCGGCCACTGTCCATCACAGGACCCAGCTAGGAGGAGCACCCAGGAGCCAGGAAGAGAACCCCATCCTCCTGCAGGGCTCCTCCCACGCCCTCTACCGGCAGAGTTTGCCAGTGCGCTAGGCGCGGGAGGAGAAACGTTCGCAGGGTCGGGCTCTAATATCGCAGAACAGGGCAACCGAGAGTGGTGAGAGTGGTTCAGAGGCCAGAGGCAGTACCTTAAGAACGGGGACAGGGTTACTGTTAGAATCCAGGGATATAGGGGCGCCCGACTGGCTCACTTGGTGGAACGTGTGACTTGATCTCAGGGTCGTGGGTTCAAGTCCCATGTTGGTCGCAGAGATTACTTAAAAACAGACAAACAGGGCACCTGGGTGGCTCAGTAGGTGAGCCTCTGCCTTGGGTTCAGGTCATGATCCCAGGACCCTGCATCGGGCACCCTGCATCGGGCTCCCCGCTGGGAGCCTGCTTCTCCCTCTGCCTGTGTCTCTGCCTCTCTCTGTATCTCTCGTGAATAAATAAAATCTTTAAAAAATAATAATAATAAAATAAATAAAAGCAGACAACAACAAAACAGACAATCCAAGGCAATAGAATACTCCTAAAGGTGATTGTTAGCATTATTATTATTATTGCTATTATTATTTCTCATCTGACTTGCCTATACTGTAGTCACCTGTAATTCAGACCTGAGAACGAGGTCACTGACGAGGTCCCTTCCTGCTACATGACATTTGTGGCTTCCCACAGCCATCAAAGGGTTACTTCTGAGAAGGGACAGTGAAAGGAGCTGAGACCTTTAAGTCCAGACGCCTGGATTTAATTCCAGCTTCCTGTATGTATTAACAGAATGCTTCTGCCTCATACATAAGCCTCGGAATCCCAGACACGGAGCCTACTAGAAGCTTATTTATCGTTCCTTTAAACTCCAGTTGGTGCAAGATGCATGGAGGGAAGTGGGGAGAAATCCACGCAGTCTCGAGCATTCTGGCTCTTTTCATCTTATGGCTCTGCCATCCCCGGGAGCCCCAGTTTCCAATGGCGTCCCCACATCCAGCCAGCAGAGAGGGAAGGGGGGGCATGTGGGAGGTGTTTATGGGCCAGGCCTGGAAATGGCTGCACATCGCTGCCACCTGCACTTACTTGGCCAGAACTCAGTCACATGGCCCCACATGTAGCTGCAGGGGAGGCTAGAAAAATGTGGTCCCCTCAATATTCCTGGTAGGGAAATGAAAAGGGGTCGGGTGGACGGCAAGCCAGTCTCTGCCTCACGCCACTTCCCAGCTTCTCCACCTTGGCCACCAGAGTCTGTTTCTTTGAGCCTTGAGTTCCTGCTCTGAAATGCAGGATAAGCAGCCCCAGCTTCTCCACTGGCCCAGGAGGCATCTGTGCAGCCAAATATGTAGCAAATTGTGCAAATAATGCACCGTGAGAAATGCAACTCTGCTTCCTTCTGTCCTCCCCTCCGCCCCACCCCCATCTTTGATTAATTTGCCCAATATCATCCGGACAGGCACCAACTGGATGATCGAGATCCTCAGCTTAATCCTAAAGGACGGGGACCCATCCTGGATCCGCTCAGTGCCCATCTGGAAGCGGGCACCCTGGTGTGAGACTATCATGGGTGCCTTCAGCCTCTCGGACCAGCCCAGGCCCCGCCTCATGAGTTCCCACCTCCCCATCCAGCTCTTCACCAAAGCCTTCTTCAACTCGAAAGCGAAGGTGGGAGAGGAGGGAGGGGTATCGGGGTGGAGGAGAGCATAGGTAAAGGATGGATGCAGCACATACTTCTTGAATACCTACTATGTGCTGCCTGGCCCTGATCGAGAACAGTAGTAAATAATGTTCTCGCTCACACAGCAATGCCTGTGGGTAACAGGCAGAGGATAGATAAGGAGAATCTTCAATAGGCCAAGATGATAAGTTCACAGCAGAAAGGAGCAGAGCGTGGGGATGTCTGGGGGAAGAACATTCCAGGCACAAGGAAGAGCAGGTGCAAAGGCCCTGGGGGTGGGGGTGGCATGCCTGAAGCTGGTAAGGAAGCCTGTGTGGCCAGAGCCAACTGAACGAGAGGAAGAGGAGTAGAGATGAGGTCAGGGAGGTAACAGGGTCCAAACTGTGCAGGGCTGCGTGGGCTGTGGTGGGAACTTTGCTTGTACCGCAGGGAGAAGGAAGAGCCAGGGCAGAGCTCAGAGCAGAGAACCAGGTGCCGACTGAGGGTCTCACGGGCGCCCTCTGGAGGGAAGGCGGGGAACAGACACGGGGGGGGGGGGGTTGAGGACAGAGTCCAGGTGGGAGGTGACGGTGGCCCAGACCAGGGTGGTGGCCACGCCCGCGAAGGAAAAGGACTGAGTTTGGGGTGTATTTCGAAGGTGGAACCAGTAATAGGATTTGATGACAGATTGGGTGTGGGTGTCAGACAGATGAGTCAAGGGTGACTCCTCGGCGTTTGGCTTAAGCAGCTTGGGAGGATGTGGCTGCTGTCACCTCGGATGGGGGGACGGGAGGGGAGGCTCGGGGGAAGATGGGAGCTCTGTTGCGGCCGATGGACCTCCGGGGGGAGGTTGCCAGTGGGCAGTGAGATAACTGAATCAGGACTTGATGCAATGGCTCTGGGCTGGGCATGCAAATCTATAATTGGCCGGTGGATACAGAGAAGGGGAGTAATTAAAGCCAGGCGACTGGTGGGATCACCAAGGAAGTGAGTGGCTGGCCGCAGACCTGGGAAAGGAGACAGTTGCCAGTGAAGGACGCATCCGATGGGGCTGGAGGGGGCTCGGTTGTGAAACATGAAGCTGATAAACAGAGTGGAACCAGGTGACCAGGGCCTTGAATGCCAGGCCCAGGGGCTGGGACTCTTCCCCAGAGCGCTGGAGAGTCGAGGAGGATGGGGTGAGCTCTGGGTGTAGAAGGACCCTCTGGGGCCATGTGGAGGTTGGGAGGCTGGGAAGGAGGCTGAGGTGAGGAATCAGACAGGAACGGATCAGCTGGGGCCTTGGCTATGGGACTAGGAAGGAGGCTCAATGCCTCTCACTCCAGTCTCCTGCATCCTGAGCCCTACTCCTTCCTCCTCCAGTGTTTATTCCCTGAAGCCAAACTGTCACTCTGTCTGGTCCAGGAACAGTCCTTCTGTCCTCCTAGAATGTGTTTGCATCCTCTGGGATGAGGGGAGCTGAGCTAAGCTTAGAGGGGCAGTCCCCCAAGAAGTCTACCCTGAGTCCTTCCTGCCGAGGGCTCAGAAGAGAGAAGGCCTGGGGGCAGCATGCAGTCTTTGGGGCTGGGGTCCTGCCCGTGTCTGACCCCTTCTCGCCTCTCCCCGACACCCACACGCACAGGTGATCTACATGGGCCGGAACCCCCGGGACGTGGTGGTCTCACTCTATCATTACTCCAAGATTGCTGGGCAGTTGAAAGACCCCGGCACGCCTGACCAGTTCCTGCAGAACTTTCTCAAAGGCGAAGGTGAGGACTGGGAGCCAAGTGAGGTGGGGAGGTGGGTTTCCAGGCAGGAAGGGGGCGGAGGAGGGACATGGAGGAGAGAGAGGCAGAGACACAGGGCATGACTCACAGTGAAGGAGATAGGAGCACAAGAGAGTGAAAGATAGCGCCAGACACGGCGAAGGGGAGAAAGAACCAGAGAGACAGAGACACAGAGCAAGCAGGAGACAGGGAAACAGAGACAGACAGACACAGAGACAGATACAGAGAGACAGAGAGAGAAATAAAAAGAGAGACAGAGATGCAGAGAAGGGACAGAAACAGAGAGATGGGGAGACAAGGATTCTTGGGGTGCCAGGTGTGGGGGTGTGGGGGAGGCGTCCAGCTCTGAGAGACCAGGCAGAGGGCTACATGGGGCTAGTGAGGCCCCCCCAAACCCCAGCGGGGGTGCTCCTGCTGCCCGGCCCTCATCCACCTGCCCCTCCGCCCGCAGTGCAGTTTGGCTCCTGGTTCGACCACATTAAGGGCTGGATTCGGATGCAGGGCAAAGAGAACTTCCTGTTTATCACCTACGAGGAGCTGCACCAGGTGATTCCTCCCACCCCACTCCAGCCCCCCCCTCCACCCCTCCTCGCACCCACTTCCCTTCCCACAAGGCCTGCTCTGTGACCCTGACGCACCAGGTACCGGGGCAAAGCGGTGAACGGAGCAGAGTCCTGAGCTGGAGAGGGGCGCAGACAGATAAATAAAATAGATGGCAGCTTGGAGAGCAGAGCTAAGGAGAAAAGGCAAGCGGAGGAGGAGGAATGTGTGCGAATGCAATTTTTAAATGGGGTGGTCGGGGAGGGGTGCCTCTGGGAGAGAAGATAACACTTAAGCAAAGATCTGAAGGAGAAGAAGGAGCCATGGAGGTATCTGGGGGGGGGGGGGAGCCTGGGGCAGAGGGAACCAACTGCCTGTGCAAAGGCCCTGAGGTGAGAGCCTGCTTGATGTGTTCCTAGGGGAGCAAAGAAGCCCCGTGGCCAGAGCCATCTGAGTTGGGGAGGGGGTGGGAAATGTGGGCAGAGAGGGGGCAGGAGGCACAGGCAGGACCTTGGCTTTTCTCTGAGGAGGTGGAAGCCAGGGGTGGGCCCCGAGCAGGGGAGGTGATGGGATAGATGAAGTCATGCGAAACGCTGGCGCGTAGGAAGTGAGCTTCAATGATGGTTGTGACCTGAAAGCCAGAGGGGAGCAGAGGAAGGAAACAGCCTTTGGAATTAGATGGGGATCCTGTCTGGACCCCATCAAATGTCCCTGGAGCAGGCACTTGGGATAAAAAAAAAAATGCCTTCTGGCTGGGGCAGTCAGGGAGAGCTCCCTGGAAGAGGGTGCCATGCGGAATGCCCACTGCTCTGCTCGGCTGCTGGGACGGTGCTGCAGGCTTCTAGGGGAACAAGTCACAGTGAATATAACCAACCATTCTAGATTTGTTATTTTTTAGCAAACACTTTAAAATTTTTATTCATTCATGCATTCATTCATTCATTCATTCGAGACAGAGAGAGAGAGCAAGAGAGCACACATGCACAAGTGAGGGGAGGGGCAGAGAGAGAAGGAGAGGCAGACTATCTACTGAGCAGGAGGCTGATGCGGGGCTCGATCCCAGGCCCCAGGACCCTGGAATCATGACCTGAGCAGGCGCTGAAACAACGGAGCCACCCAGGAGCTCCATTCTAGATTCTTTTTTTTTTTTTAAAGATTTTATTTATTTATTCATGAGAGACACAGAGAGAGAGAGAGGCAGAGACACAGGCAGAGGGAGAAGCAGGCTCCATGCAGGGAGCCCGATATGGGACTCGATCCCGGGTCTCCAGGATCGCGCCCTGGGCTAAAGGTGACGCTAAACCGCTGAGCCACCCGGGCTGCCCCCCTTTTTAGATTCTTAACAAAGATGTTCCCAGAGGCTGGGTACCCAACAAGCTCCCATTAGATGCTCCAACACTAAGCTCCCCAGACATGCTTTCTTCTTGTAGGTGCGTTTCAGGTATGTTTTGTATTCTTTTTCCCACTCACTCTGGAGTGGGAAACACCTGAATTTTTGTGTCCAATAAAACTTGGGGCACCTGGGTGGCTCAGTCAGTTGGACATCCGACTCTTGATCTCAGCTCAGGTCTTGATCTCAGGGTTTTGAGTTAGAACCCCACTTTGGGGTCCATGCTGGGTGTGGAGTCTACTTAAAAAAAAAACCCTAAAATCTCTCAGAGCCTCAGACATCCCATCCCCCCCCCTTTTTTTTAATGATAGAGAGAGAGAGGCAGAGACACAGGCAGAGGAAGGAGCAGGTTCCATGATGCGAGCCCGATGCGGGACGCAATCCTGGGACTCCAGGATCACACTCTGGGCCAAAGGCAGGCGCTAAACCGCTGAGCCACCCAGGGATCCCCAAGATCCCATCCTTAGAATGGGTGGGAAAACCTGGGCTCACGGGGTTGCCACAATGCCTGACACTGGCATATTATTACCATCTGACAAGGAATGCCACCATGTTAATATAGTGTGTAAACTAAAAGTTATTAGGTTCCGAGCAAGTGCTTATCTGATCAGTAGTAACAATAGCAGCAAATGTCCCCTGAGGGTAACAGAGGCCATGCACCAAATACTGCACATGGCTTATCACATTTAATCCTCACCCTGTATGGACAGGTGAGTTACCTGTTAGAGCGAACCACATAAAATTGCCAGCACTTGGCCAGTTTTGGTCCACAAAATAGGAACATTTTATATGGTTCACCCCAAAACTATTATTACCCTTATTTTATAGAGGAGGAGCCTCAGGATTTGTGACCTAGAGAGAGTTGACAATCTGCCTGGGCTTTTTTTTTCCCCCACCCTGGTAAATCTTTTGATGTTAGAAGATCCAGAAAAGATTTTGGCATTACCACCTCGCAACCCGCCCCCCCCCCACCACACACACACACACTTTTTTTTTTTTCATCTAGCTTTATTCTCCAAACCAAAAACTGGGCCATGCGGCCTGACAGAGCTTCTGGGCTGCCCCTGGGTGTGAGGAACTGCCAACATGTTAGAATTTCTGGGACACGCCAGTGGTTCAGGTTGATAAAGGGATGGAGGGTTATGAAACCAGGAATGACCTGGAAAATCGGAGCGGTGAGCTTGGTGGAGCTGACCAGAAGGCTGATTGCATTTCAGGGAAGGCAGTGAGATAGAGGGGGGTGGGGACGGTGGGGCTTCAGGCACTCGAATCTGAGCTCCTCCCTCGCTGTGTGACCCTGGACAAGTGTCTTCCCCTCTCTGAGCCTCCATTTATGGATTGGGGTAATGACGCCCCTCTGTGGGACAACTGGCACGCTTGGCACAAATACACATGAGGGGCTTGGACCAGAGCTTGGCACACAGTAGGTGTTCAATCCCCAGGGACTTGAACCATCGTTGTCAGGAGGGGGTTGATATTTGAAGTGCATCTGGTTGGGGAAGTCTGCCAGGTGGAGGAGGGCGGCACAGGGCATTCTTGGTAGCCCCACGCCAAGGTGCAGGGAGGGAAGTGTAGGGAATGGTAAGTTCTGGAAAGATAGGATGAGGGAGGCCAGACCACTTCTGTCCTTGAAAGCAAGGCCTGGGGGGCTGGGACTCCCGTCCCTGGGGCACCAGGGAGCCACAGGAGGGCTGGGAGCAGAGAGGAGTAGGGTCAGCTCTGGGTGTGGGGGCCTGGAGGCAGGGAGGCCAGGGAGGAGGCTGGAGCTAAGGTCCATAGGAAAAGGACAAGAGCTGACCAGTGCTAGGGCTGAGAGCCCAGAGGAGGCAACGAACAGAGAGAGACTGACAGGGGTTTGGGGGCAGGGGGAGAAGGAAGGGGGAGGCTAGTCTGTGGGTCTGGCCTGGGACTGAGTCAAGGAGGCCGCTGTGGTGGGGTGGGGACCTGGGAAAGGTGCAGATCTGCGGCCCAGACAGGCTGATTCCACCTCTAACCCGAGTGAGGGTGATTCTGCAGAAGATTCACAGGGAGCACCCCCCAGACCTCACGAGGGGCGTCATGTAATATGTGGGGTGTACACTCCAACTGACCTCTGCCCCTTGCTGTGACCTCCGCCCGGCCTCCGCCCTTTCCCTCCCACCCATGGAACCTTCCAAACCCCCAACCTGCAAAAACTCGCAGAAGCCATAGCCCAACCCCAGGGCTTGGAGGTGGGGAAACGGAGGCAAAGAAGCTGAGTCACCCAGACAGGTCTGCGTTGGGACTCAGCCAGCCAGATTCTGGCTCTGGCTGGTGCTCCTTCCTTGCCCCCAGGGGTCCCCCACCCCACCCCCCACCTGGCCTCCCTGACCCCCCTCCTCTGCCTGCAGGATCTCCACGGCTCCGTGCAGCGCGTGTGCGAGTTTCTGGGCCGGCCGCTGGGTGAGGAGGCACTGGGTTCCGTGGTGGCGCACTCAGCTTTCGGTGCTATGAAGGCCAACGCCATGTCCAACTTCACCCTCCTGCCCCCCACCCTGCTGGACCAGCGCCGCGGTGCCTTCCTCCGGAAAGGTGCGGGGGTTCTGGGGCTCCAGGCCACACTCGGGCCACCACCTGGCTGTGAGGCTTGGGTGACTTATGTAGCCTCTCTGGGCCTCAGTTTCCCTGGCTGAAACACGCGGTTGTTCCAAACAGAACTGCCTTCACAGAGTCACTGTGGTCCTAGGCACACAGCAGGCGCTCAGCACTGCCACCCGGGCAGCTCCAAAGGGGAACAAAACGCCCGCATGCACTGCCATGGCCAGCACTAGGAGGCTATGTGAGGTCTCCTCGAACCTTTTTTTATTTTTATTTTATTTATTCATGAGAGACACACAGAAAGAGGCAGAGACACAGGCAGAGGGAGAAGGCTCCCCTTGGGGATCCTGATGCGGGACTCAGTCCCAGGACCCCAGGATCATGACCTGAGCCAAAGGCAGACCCTCAACTGCTGAGCCAACCACCCAGGCGTCCCTTCTTAAACCTTTCTTAGCATCAAGTTTCACCCCAGAAATATTCAAGTATTAGATTATGGGGTGAGGGTGGGAGTGCGTTAGCTTCCATTCCTTCCAGAATACCACACATCTAGCAGCTTCACACAATCCACATTTATTATTCTTTTACAGCTCTGGTCAGAAGTCTCAAATCAGTGTCACTGGGTTAAAACCAAAGTGTCAGAAGGACTGTTCCTTCCGAAGGCTCTGGGGGGTGGAATATATTCCTTGCCTTTTGGTTTTCTAGTGCCATGTGCATTGCCTGGTTCGTGGCTCCCATTTGTCCCGAAAGCGCCATTGGAGTAAAAGTCCCTTTTGCTGTGTAAGGTCACATAGTCACAAGTTCTAAAGACTAGGACATGACCTCTGGAGCGGGGGTGATTATTTAGCCTACATGGGGAGCCCCCCAGACCTCACGAGAGGCGTTATATAATATGTTGGGTGTACACTCAAGACTCAAAATACCACAATCCAAATGCCATTGGCCCCAGGATTCCAGGTAAGGGGTGGTGCCCCAGGTGAGCATGGGGCTCACTTCACCCCATGACAAAGTGAGAAATGAGAGGCTCAGAGGGATCCCCGCGCCTGCCGGGGTACACGGAAGGGGGCAGAGTTCATTGTGCCCTTTGCCTGCTAGGCTGCTGCGAGGGTTAAGGAGTGAACCCCATGAATCCAGGGCAGCCCTTTGGCATGTTCCCTGGCACCGGGTGTGGGAAAGCATTCATTCCCACTGTCAGAGCCATAATGGAGGTAGTGTAGCGTGTGCAGGAGCCCTGGGGTGAGGAAGCCCTGTTCTAGCCAGGGAGGTTAGGGACGGGTCATAGTGACACGGTCACACAGGTGGCACTGAGGCAGGAATGCAGGATGGGGAGGTGGATGTTCTGGGTGGACAGATTTAAGGGGCCAAGTGGGTAAATTAGAGAAAGGCAACAGGTCTACTGGAGGTTCAGGTAGGGGAGGGGGGCGCCTAGGGAAGAAGGGGGGAAAATGATGCCCAGGGGTCTGGCCAGGTGACTGGGGACAGAAGCGGCCACCATTGGCGGTGAAGCGGCAACACAGAGATGAAGGGGGGGTGTGGGGAGGTGCTTCTGGGCAAGCCTGGAGGTGGGAAAGGGGGGCGGGGAATGCTCCGCTGTTCCTCACCTGGCCCTCCCTCCCCCCCATCCCCCCAGGGGTGTGCGGTGACTGGAAGAACCACTTCACGGTGGCGCAGAGCGAAGCCTTCGACCTCGTCTACCGGGAGCAGATGCGGGGGATGCCCACCTTCCCCTGGGACGTCCCCGAGGACGCCAGCCCGGACCCCGATCCCAGCCCCAGCCCCCCCCAGGCTGGATCCGAGCCCCTCCACCCGTGACGCTGAGAATAAACGCTTCGCTCCTGCCCCGACTCCGATGCGCTCTGGAGGTGGCTGGCGTGGGCGGCCGGCAGGGGGCGCGCGAGGGAGGCGGCGGCCGGGGTGGGGACCCGCACCCAGGGCCCCGGAGGGGACGAGGTCTTCTTCCCCGCTGCGCACACCAGTGGGGTGGGTGACTGCAGGGAGGCAAGCGCCGGGCACCTGACCCCCACCCCCCAGGCCAGGGGTGCTGCGGCCGCGGAGGAGGGGGCGGGGACTGCGTTCCTGGGTCCTCTGCTAGGCTGTGCAAATGCAAGATTCTGGCATAAAGCAGCTTTATTCTGAGCAGAGGTAAAGGGAGCCCCAACAACTCACCCCTTAGCACCCACAAAACAGTCCCAGCGCCCATAGCCCTGATCCATTGCCCAGCAGGTGTGTTATTCAGGTTATTCAGCCCCAGTCCCTGGATGGGATTCTGTCTGCTTCTCTGCCAAGCTGTTTACCCACAGCTCCTGAGCATGGTGGGTGCAGGAAGCTCCCCCACTTTGTCCCAGGGACGCCCCACCTTCACCCCGCACAATGCCGGCACCGGGGCCGCTCAGCCAGGCCTGTCCTCAGAGGAGTTCTGACCTGGCCCCAGTAGGGTATGCACTCTTCTAGGATTCCAGCTAGTCGAGACTTCCTGCCCGTTTTCTAAGCTGTGACACTGGCATCTAGAGCGAGCACTGGGCCTGCCCAAGTTCTAGAACAAAGAGAAAAAAAAAATCCCTTCCACTTTCCAGAGACCCAGGCCAGAAGCCTTGTCCAAGTCACCGCATGGAGGCAGGGGGCTTGGAGCTTCCAGTCAACAGGCAGGCCCAGTGACGTTTCGGCTCCAGTCAGCGAGGCCCCCTGAGTCCTGCCTGGGCACCCCGATCTGGCTGCTGGACTCCTCGGGGTTCCAGGAGTTTGGAGGCAGCATCTTCACCAAACCTCCTTCGGGTTGGGGACAGATAGCGCAGGCGGCGAGCTGGGAGGAGGGGCAGGGGGCCGCCCCAGGGCTGGGACCGGCCCACAGGACGGGGTTCTATCTCCCCCCGGGGAGCCCCTCCGGTGCCCCGCTGCCTCATCAGGGCCTTGGCCGGGGTGTCCTTGGAGCCCCAAGACATCTTGAGCTGCAAAGGGTAAGTAAGAAAGAAAGGTGAGAGAAGGCTCCGGGGCCTGAGTCCCTGGAAAGGGGTGTGTGTGTGTGTGTGTGTGTGTGTGTGTGTGTGTGTGTGTGTGTGTGAAACTGTCAGGGAAGGTGAGAAGCCTCCAGAATGGGGAAGGGAAGTGAACTGAGAGGCCTGGGGCCCCCGACCCCCAGGAGGCCAGCTGCTGTGTTCCCCCTGCAGCTTTGCAGTTGGGGAGGAACAGGAAGCTGCCAACAGCTGCCCCAGGGGGGAGCAAATATTTGCCAAAGGAGGTGATGGTGGGTGAGGGTGGCTCTGGACAGGGGTGGAGGCAAGGACCTTGCCCCCACCCTGCCCAACCCCCTCTCCCCTGGACTGGAATCAAGGGAAGAGATTCCTGGGACATTTCTCCCTCACCCTTGGAAACAGATCCATGACCTGTTCCCATTTAGCTGATGGGAAACTGATCCTGAGAGGGGCACGAACCCCAGAGCAGCTGCACCCCGGGTCTGCTGGCATGAGGGCGAGTCTGCCCACTTGTCCCACAGGGCTCTCTGCTCTCGCCCTTGCGGCAGCCCACTTTACAGCTGAGGGCACTGAGGCTCCATCCAGGGTCCCAGAAAATTAAGGCAGGCTTTGTGGGAACCCCAGGGTCTCAGCAGCTGAGGGGAGGGGCAGAGACCCCTCCCCAACACGCTGACAACATTTGAATCCAGGAAGCCAGAGGCAGAGCATTTTAAAAGCTGCCCCGGGGAGGGGGGTGGGGTGGGGCGTGGGGGTGGGGGGCACCTGGGTGGCTCAGTGGTTGAGCATCTGCCTTTGGCTCAGGTGTGATCCTGGGGTCCTGGGATCAAGTCCCACATCGGGCTCCCCGCGGGGAGCCTGCTTCTCCCTCTGCCTCTCTCTCTCTCTCTCTCTTTTTTTCTTTTTTTTTAAGATTTATTTATTTATTTATTTGCCTCTCTCTCTCTCTCTCTGTCTCTCATGAATAAATAAATAAATCTTTAAAAAATTAAATAAATAAATAAATAACTAACTAAATAAATAAATAAATAAAAAATAATAGCTGCCCCAGGGAGGCCACTGGGGCTGAGTTCCAATCGCTCCCTCATGACTCAGTCTCCCAAAACTGAAACGGGCGGGCAGATGAAATGGTTGAGCTGTAATAACATCCACCTCAGAAGGTCATGGCAAAGGTCCACTTTCACCACCTCTGTGAAAGCGTCTGCAGGTGGCACAGTGCCCACAGAGAGATGGTTGTTTTGACCTTGGACAAGTCACTTGACCTCTCTGAACCTCTTTTCCATCTGTAACCATGAGCCTGAGCAGAGTATCACCTCACTGACCTGGGATGAGGGTCTCATGAAATAAATATAAATATATCCCACCGTGGGGACTTATCACAGTGCTTATCAATATTCTACTTCAACCTCCCCTCGCTGACTCCTCCTTCCCACCACACCGAGACTGCGGACATTGCTGCACCCATTAGCTGGATGAGAACACCGAGGGTTCAGAGAAGGCACATCTCTGCCCGGCTCTCACCGGTCAGGCCAGGATTTGCACCCACGGGGGCTCTCGGGGTCCCTGGCCCAAGCCACTCAGAGTGCCTCTGCCCAACACACAGTAGGGCTGCAGGAAAGGGTCCCTGGGATCGTGAACTCAAGTGGGCACTTTCCCCGCACCCCCCCGTACCCCAGCTCTGGTCTGGGCCCTGGCACATAGTCAGCTCTCAGCTGCCCCATCCTCTTCCAGCTATTGTTTTGCTCAGGCCGGCCACCAGGTCTCACCTCGCTGTCACCATCACTGGAGCCCGACAGCTGGGACAGGCGGCTCAGGTCCCATAGAGAGCGGCTGGGCCGGGCCGGGGGGCCGCTGGGGGCCCGGGCACGCTGGACACTCCTCAGGATGTCACTCAGCGCCGGCCCTGGGGTGGCCGGGGTCTCCTGCCTGTCACCCTCAAATACTCGGCAGGCAGCCAAGCGTTGGGCCAACGGGCCGTCGGGTGGCGGCGGGGACATGGGGGCCACAGAGCGGCGGCGGACCACACGGTGGGGGTTGGGAGCCAGCTGCAGCCCCCCCACGGTGCTGACGAAGGGGCCCGGGGTGGGTGCGGGCGGGAGCGGCCAGGAGGCCGCATAGAGTGTCCGGAACTCTCGGCTGAAGGCATCGGCAATCTCACCGGTCAGCAGGGTCACCAGGCCGCGATGCAGGCGTGAGTCACTCCATGTGAAGCTGGGGGGCACGCAGGGAGGGGTCAGATCTCTGTGCAGCCGGAGGGGGGGGCGCCCCAGCCTGGACACTATTACTGATATCCCACTTGGTCCCAGGGCAGGCTGTGTGACCTTAGGCAAGTCCTACAACCTCTCTGGCTTTAACACCCGCCAGCACCACCACCACCCCGGAGAATGGGAACAGCCCACGCACCTACCCAGAGGGTTGATGTGACAAGAGTTAAGCTACTTAAAGTACCATCTGGAAGCTGGCCTGAGCTTAAACCTGGACTCTGCCCCATCCCCAGCAAAGGAGGCATCAGTGCCTCAGTTTCCCTCTCTGAGAGGTAGGATTAGTTTGCTGACCCCCACGAGGCCTGCTGCTTTGACTGTGCCTGCCTCAGTTTGCTCATCTGCAATATGGAGCAAAGAAGTAGGAAGACTGGAAGGAGCGAACAAAGGGTTGAGCTCCCTGCGTGGTGCCCGGCTGGCTGTGGTGCGCAGTGCTCCTAGGGTCCTTGTCGTCAGTGTCGTCACAGTGGTGGTATTTAAAGCATCCAGCATGAGTCTTGGCACACAACGGGTGCTCGGTAAATGCCCTCTTGGGAATTAAATGAATCTGGATTCTATTCCCAGCTCTGGGGACCTTGGCCATGGCACCTTCCCTTCCTGAGCCTTGGTTTACCCATCTGAAAAACGGGCTCCCCACTGGTTGTGCACCTCTGCAGGCTCAGCGCCCAGAGGACCGATGAGTCAGCGACCAGGAGAGCGAGCGTTGGTCCGATCGTCCTTACCTTGGCGGAGTGGCAGTGTCCTCAGGCCCTGGCAGGTTGGTGGGCCCGTCTGCCCGCAGATTGTGACACCCCTCCCCCCACCTGTGACCTCACCCCTGGAGGGGCCAGTGGGAGCCCTGAGGGGTCTGTGAGGTCACCCCATTCCGCTCCATATAGACTCCCATCAGGTAGTGGCCGCTGGCTTGTCTCCGTCCTGGGGAAGCTTCTGAGACCCGAGGACTCTCAAGCAGTGGTCACAACGGAGTTCCCAAGAGGGACGCGGAGCGTTGGGACCCAAGGACCCTCCAAGCGCTGACCCTGGGAGGCCAGACCAGGGGCAAAAGTCTCGTAGGCCTCAGGAGCGTCATTCAGCAGTTCCGGGAGGCCCAGGAAGCCCACGGCCTGGCTTGGGCACCGTCACCGCCGCCAGGCCACCATGGTCCTCGGCTGGCTGCTGCTTCTGGCAATGGCTCTGCCCCCGGGCACCACAGGCGCCAAGGACTGTGTGTTCTGTGAGCTGACCGATTCCAAGCAGTGTCCAGGCATCCACATGCAGTGTGGCGACGATGAGGACTGCTTCACAGGCCATGGCGTGGCCCCAGGCCTCGGCCCTATCATCAACAAAGGTTGCCTGCTGTCCACTTCTTGCGGCCATGAGGAGCCGGTCACCTACATGGGTGTCACCTACACGCTTACCACCACGTGCTGCTACGGCCACATGTGTAACAGGGCCCCCAGTCCCGCCAGATGGGAGGGGCGGGCCGCAGGCCTGGCGCTGGGTGTGCTGCTGCTGCTGCTTCCACGTTTGCTGTGACCAACCTGAAGGGCAGGACATGGGACTGGTGTCCCGGCTCCGCTGCTCCCCGAGTCCCCTGCCTCCACCCCTTCTCCCCATTAAATGGCCAGAGGCCCTGGACAACCTCTTGTGGCCCCGGCTTCATCCATTCTAGGGCTGTCCACCCGGAGCCCAGTGCTCGGCGAAGCATCCTCAGGCCTGATTCAGTGGTGGGGAGCCATGCTCGGTGGGTTTGGCTGTACCCCTACTGTATTTCATTGGTTCTAAGACGCGTATCTTTTCACATTTCGATCAGGATGCTTCTTTTCATTGGTGGCACCTCAGAGTCGATGAAATATGGTTAAAACGAACAATGACAATAATAAATGACAGCTGATGTTTACGGAGCACTGCTTATGTTACATGCCAGGGCACCGTGATCTCGCTGAATCCCCAAGCAAAGCCAGGAAGGTAAATGCTTTCCAGGGCAGCCCAGTCTCTGCGGTAGCGATTCTCCAAATGGGGTCCCCGGATTGTCCGGGAGTTAACTAGGGATGCCAATTCTCAGACCCCGTCCCCAGCCAGCTGAATGGGGGCAGAGGGCGGGTGGTGCAGAGAGGCTCCCAAAGTCTGTGTTTTTAACGGGTCCTCCAGGTGATTCTGATGCAGGCAGGCCCGAGATGGAAAACCACCAGTGGGGAGCACTGGTAAAAATAGGGCACCTCTGCCCCCCTCCAAGGGACAGTGGCAATGTCTGCAGACACTTTTGGTTGCCATAATAGGGGAAGGGGGGTCGCTACTGACATCTACAAGGTGGAGACCAGAGAATTGGGTGCAGCTTCCTACGACCTGTATCATCCCATCCTGTAGAAGGGGAAGTGAAGCACAGAGAGGTGAAGTCAGTTGCCCAAAGTCACACAGCTAGTAGCCAGCAGAGCTACAGTTCAAAGCCAGGCCAAGAGACCCCAACATCCAGGCACCCCACACCCTCCCCCACTGTGACCCTATGAGGCAGGTGCTGTTATTATTCACACTTTCCAGATGGGGAAAGTGAGGCGCAGAGCAGGGAAGGCACCGCCCAGAGTCAAGGTTGGTCAGACCCCAGAGAAAGGAGAGGAGGGATGTGGGCCACCGGGTCATTTGCATACCAACTCTTCTATTTTTTTTAGAGATGCTCAGAGAGGTGGAGTTAACTCAAGACGGAGCTAGGACTCCAATCCATGTCCTCCTGGTTCTGAAACCCACACACAAAATCTGTTTCCCAGATAAGGGGCAAAGACACAGGGTCAAAGAGATGACTCTCCTCCTCTCCGCAGGCAGGCCTGGCTCCATCCCAAGGAGGTTCGGCCCTATGGTACCTCCTCTACCAGTGAGAGGGAGGGCTTAGACCCGTTTCACAGACCAGGAAAGAGATGCTGGTAAGGGGGATGCCAATTGCTCCCCGTAGGTTGGGGACAGACGCTGGGAGGTGTGGTGAGGGGCAGGCGCACCTGTAGGATCCGGAGATGACCCTGTGGCCGTCCAGCAGCACAAACTTCTCTCGCACGTTGCCGCTTACCTGCTGTCGCCAGCGGCTCTGGAAACTGCAGCCCCGCACAACACGGATATCTAGGTTCTGGAGTGGAGGGGGCACACCGTAGCTCAGGCCAACCCCATGCGCCTCCGCCCATTGCCCAGGGCTTGGGTGTCCCTCCAGGCTGGTTAGGAAAGGTCTGTCCCAGCTTCCCCAGAGCCACCAATATTGGTCTCTCTTGGAAATACCCCTAACTCAAAGGGATCCCGTGGGAAGACCCACCTTTAATTCCCCCAATGCCAGGGGCATCAGATCTCAGAGGACCCTCTAGGCTGGCATCTACCTTGATGAGCTAGGACGCAGTGGAAGGGCCTGCCCCCACTGGCCCCAGTGTCAGGGGAATGGGGACTTGGGTCCCTCCTGCCAGGCTCCTACCTCAGTGGCCCAGGGGTTCACTCCCAGCTGGTGGGCCAGGGTCAGGAAGGCAGGCAGTTGCTGGCGGTCCAGGAGGAGGTAGACAGGCACCCAGCGGCGTGTGGCAGCGTTTACCAGGTCCAAAAGCAGGTCTGGGTCAGTGAAGATGTCCATGACCACGGCCACTAGCTGGGGGGTGTGGGTAGAGGGGCTGTGGATAGAGCCCAGAGACCTGGGGGGGCATCCAGGGGGTGGAGCCCTGGGAGTGAGGGACTCTGAGGGTAGGAATTTAAAGGCCCGGCCTTGATGGGGTGTTCAGGGGGCGCTGCGAGAGAGACCCCCAGACACAGACTATTGCTCAATACGGCGCCTACATGTGAAAGAGGCAAAGACTGTCCTTCCTGGAGATCAAGGCCTCTGCTGCTGGAAAACTCATCATGATGACATTTGCACCAGCAAGTGGCGTCCCGTGAGCTGTGACACTATGTGGTGGCCCTGCTCCAGAGCTCAGTGGGCCAGATGCCCTGGCAGGGCAATGTGGGCAACTGCACAGCTGGGCACTTGGGGGTGCCATGGATACCAGGGGGGGGGAGGATGACCTGCTCAGCCACCCAGGGGAGCTCTGGGGACTCAGGGGCTGAGGGCCTGGGTCTTACAGGCAGAAAAATGCAGCAGTGATGACTCTTGACCCACTGGCCAGACAGCCTTGGTTCAAATCCCCACTTGGCCACTTACCCTGAGAGACTTAAGCTCCTGTGCCTCAGTTTCCCCAACTCTCCTCGCTTGGTATAATAAGTACCAACCTCACAGGACCCTCTTAACAATTATAAATGTTAAGTCATGTAGAGCACTTAGCGTGGGAGCTGGCAGGCATAAAGCTGTTATATAAAGAACAGGGCACCCGGGAGGCTCAGGGGTTGAGCATCTATCTGCCTTTGGCTCAGGTCATGATCCCAGGGTCTTGGGATGGAGCCCCATGTCGGGCTCCCTGTTGGGGGCCTGCTTCTCCCTCTGTCTATGTCTCTGCCTTTCTGTGTCTCTCATGAATAAATAAAATCTTAAAAAAAAAAAAAAAAAAGATAGAACAGGCTATCCAGGGGGCCATAGGGGAGACATCTGGGCCCTCTATGGGAGGAAGGATGGAGACACTTACCCTAGTGGTAGGGTGGGGTGCTGGGGGGTAGATGATTCGGTCCAAGGGGCATGGATGCCTAGGGGGACCCAGGCCTTGGAGAGAGGGTGAGGATGAGGCTGGGGGATGTAGACACCTGTGTCCCCCCTCCTGAGAGGTGTCCCAGGAGGGCATGGGTGAGATCCCCAGGCCTCAGGGGATGCACCACTCCCAGGTCCGGGAGCTGGCATGCGAGGATGTCTGGGTCTGGGGAATGGACACTGGGCCCCTGAGACCCCCACCTTGCAGGCGGCCTGGATTTCCTGGCGCACCAGCTCCTTGAGGGGCGGGTGGCCCTCGTCGGGTGGCTGGGTATACAGCTGTGCCCGGGTGATTCCCTTCCAGGTCGGGTCCTCCGGCCAGCCCAACCGCAGCGTGGGCACCTGCTCCTCCGACTGTCCGGGCCAGTAAGTCAGGCTGCCGGAGTCCCCATCGGTGGCAGTGGCTCCCTCTGCTGCCCTGCCGGGTGGCTGCTTGCATGTGGTCCAGTTCTCAGCGGCCGCCGCCAGGCTCCGGAGCTCTTCCCCGCTCAGGAAGGGCCGCAGCCCCTCGCGCTGCACGCAGGCCTGGAACGCCTCTTCGCCCTTGCTCAGCAGAGCCTCAAGAGCCAGGCGCTGGCCCTCGGAATACAGGAAGCTGGGGCTGGCCTCAGTCAAGGGCAGCCCCTCGGGCCCTGACCCCACTCCTTCCAGCGCTGCCAGCTGGGAGGCTGCCATTGGGCTGCTTAGGTGGGAGGACCGTGCAGCTGGGTGTCTGAAGGTTTGGCCGTCTCTGGGGGACTGACCATCTGGGGTGTGGGTGGGGGTCTCCTGCCAAGCAGAGTCTATGCAGCGGTGCCAAGGCTTCCAGGGCAGCTCTGTGAGTGGCACCCTGTGTCCCTGGATCACCGTCGTGACAATCAGACTGCTTAGGGTGTGGGCTGCTCAGACTGACCACCCACCTGCCTCCAGCCACCACTGTGGCAGGCTGGCCATCTGATGGTCAGGCTGACCACCTGACACCGTCCCCAGCTGTGTGACCCATGAGCTCCTCTGTGCTCCCACCACACGACAATTTCCAGTCTCCTGGCCACTCAATAACCCCAACTGACCCGTTTGCTGGTTCAGTCTTGGTCAGGCTGAGGGCCTGGCTGTCCTGGTCAAAGGTCTGGCTGACTGCCCAACCATCTCCAGGCAACAGCAACAGGCTGTCTGCCTGTCTCCTACCACCCAAATGTTCCTAACCAAAGGCAAAGTGGGCTGCCTATCTGTCCCAGACCTATAGCACATCTAACTGGCCCTCCCCAGCCATCTTTTGGATCATTTGGCAAACATCGATTGCTTCCAACTAACAATGTCACTATCTGACCACCCGGTGGAGCACCCAGATGGGTCCAGCAGAATGTTCTTCCTGACGACTGGTGGCTAGCTCACCCCACCGGCTCTCACTGATTGACCATCCTAGGCATTTCCCCTTTGGACCTGCTCTCTGCTTGGGAATGGGCTCCAGCCCTAAGTCTGGGCATCACCCTCCCCCAGCCAGGGAATGAGGTCTCAGTCTCTGTGGACCGGGGACTCTGCTCCTGGGCTTTCACACCCACTTGGGCTGCTACAGTGGAGGATACACTCAACAGGAGCTTTCGTCACCATGGAAGTGGCAACAGCCCATCTCACTGGAGGGCCTGACCAGCCAGTTGCTTGGATTGGCTGCCCGTCTCCCAGCCAGAATGGTCTTGGGCTGCCCTCTGATCTGTGCTGATCCCTGGCCAAGCTGACCTGTCTGGGTTCCTGCCTGAATCCAACAATCTCTTGCTAGCTGACTGTCCACCTATTCTTGGCCAAGGACCACCCTTTGAGGCTTCTGACCCAATCTCTGGACACTGGACCCCCGATTCCTGCAAACCAGCAGCCCTTCCTTCCAATCACACACCCAGACGCTTCCTTCCTGCACACCACAGCGACAGGGGCTACGAAGAGGAATAAAACCAGGACTCCCTCTCACCCCATCCAGCTCCCCCAACGTGTCCAAATCCCCATCCCTCCTTGTCTTGCCTTTTCGGAGGTCAGAATAGGGGCCTGGAGACCTCCTGCATTTATTTCTGCCGTTCTTCCGGCCGTCTGGCCTCATTCATCAGGTTTTAGCCTGGGATCCGGGGAACCCAGCCCCTTATGTAAACAGAGGAGGGCCCACAGCAGATCCCTGGGAAAGGCCCTCGAGTGCCGGTAGGGGAAGGCGCTAGCCCATGGCACACATTCACTGCCCCAGGGCCCAATGGCCCGCCAGATTCAGCTTTTTGAAGAGGCTAACAACTCACCTGTTCCCACGTACCCCTCCCCCACTGCGGGCCCGCCCCCTCCTGCACTTCCCGGTCCACACACCGCCCACTGTCCCCAGCCCGGAGGAGCAGGTGTGGCTAATCCGGGGAATTGAGCAGCTGCGGAAACACCTGTCATCCGGCCCACTAGCGGGGCGGGGCTTTGGCCGTAGTGGGCCCGTAAGGGTCCAACAGCACAGGATCGACAGGCACGAGTCGGAACCGCCAGAGGGCGCCTTCAGGTAGAGCTGACTCCGCCCTCCGCTGGGGGAAGGTCCCGTCCCAGGCTGGTCTCCAAGGAGATGGGCACCGCGTCCTGTCCTACTCCCCAACTCACCCTAAGGCTCCAATCCGCTCTCGTCGTCTCCCGCCCCCCCCCACCACAGTAATACACAGAGGACCATCAGCATTCAAAATCTTTTTAATAACAAGGCAGGATCTGGGGTTAGTTTTTGTAGCCTCGGCTGGCCCTGCGGCCTCTGGCACGCTCGAACTTCCGGCCCTTGGATCTCACGTAGGGTCTGCGGGGAGGGAGAAGAAGGTGAGAGTGTGCCTCTCAGGGGCAAGGATAGGGCCTGCCTGCTCTAACAGACCAGCAGGGGGACATCAAAAGGGAAAGGGGGGGCAGCCCGGGTGGCTCAGTGGTTTAGCGCCACCTTCAGCCCAGGTCTGCTCCTGGAAATCCCTGCATGGAGCCTACTTCTCCCTCTGCCTGTGTCTCTGCCTCTCTCTGTCTCTCTCATGAATAAATAAAATCTTTAAAAAAGGAGGGGGGTAAGGGGGGATGACACCTAGTAGGCTGCTGGAAAAGCCAGGCAAGGGCACTGAGCACCTGCGCTTGGCAAGTATTGATGCGAACTGCCCCAAAGTGGGGTAAGACATAGGCTCCACCTGGGAGATGCAGCCTCAGGCCCTGAACACTGCACTTACAGAGCTGGCTATGCAGAGATCTCAGCAAAAGGGAATAATAGCTTTAAGCCACGTCTTGAGGAAAAGCAGGTAAGATGAGGGGAGGAGTTCTAGGGGGCTGAGGCTGGACTGGTGTGAGGAACAGAAGAGGCTGGAAGTGTGCCCAAGGCCCAGATCCACAGGGTGGGGTCCAGGGGAAAACCGGGTGCAGATGGCAAGGCTGGGCATACTCACTTGGTGTGGCTGTGTGGGGTTCCTGGGGCCTTGCCAAAGTGTCTGTACACCTCTCGGCCCTTGCGTGGACCTGGGAAGGGGAAGATGGGTTCAGGTAGGGACCAAGCTCCCCGAAGTCGCCACAGGAGCCACTAAACACTCACCAGAGAGTAAGACGGTGCCACAACCCTTAGGGGAGTCCAGGGCCAACTGATCGAAGGTGAGGATCTTGCCTCCAGCTTTGAGGATGCGGCTCCGGGCACGGCTACTCACGCGCAGTGCACACACCTAGGGAACACACGGGACAGATGTGGTCAGACCCCATGCATGGCCACCCAAGGGCTGCTGGGCCTTCCTCTTCATGGCCCTGGTCCAGCAGAGGCACCCAGCTGCTTGCGGAGACTAGTGACACCACTGTTACAGAGAGCTTCTCGACCTGATGATAGCTAATTTATGTCCAAGACCACCTTTAAGGCTGCAACAACTTCAAGTTACTACAGATAAGAAAATGGAGATTTTTTTTTTTTTTTTTAAAGATTTGAGAGCGGCACGCCTGAGAGAGAGCACAAGCAAGGGGAAAGGCAGAGGGAGAGGGAGAGGTAGAAGCAGGCTCCCCACTGAGCTGGAAGCCTGACACAGGGCCGGATCCCAGGACCCTGAGATCATGACCTGAGCCGAAGGCAGACACTTAACGAACTGAGCCACCCAAGCGCCCCGGAAATGGAAATATTAAAGAGACCCATGACTTTGTCCACAGACTGGCAGAGAAATCTAGACTTGAAGCCAACCTGTAAATTCAAGAACCAGCACCGACAACAGAGAGGGACCCAGAAGGGGCTGGGGGCTGCCTGGGGACATCCAGCATCACTAATGCAAAGGACAATCCCCCTTCAGCCCTAAAAGCCATGCAGACAGGGAGGTGCGATGCCTGCCTCACCCAGAGAAGAGACCAGGAATGCATCACAAGCCTCAAGGCACCCCAACAGAGGTCATCAGCAGTGAGCAAGGATGAGCCAGGTCAGCAGACTCTACTGCAAGTCTGGGCTCTGGCCCACCCACCACACTCCTGAGCCCCCTCCACATACCTTCAGCTTGGGCACCTCCTGGACACGCACATCATCCGTTATGGTTCCTACAACCACAGCTGTTTTGTTTTCCCGGCCAGGCAGTTTCATCTTTCGGATCTTTGGGAGAAGGATTAATTCCACATTAAGGAAGTTCCTTCTGGCATTTCACTCCAACCTCACCGCTTCAGGCATCCCAAGGCCTGAGACAGCTGGGCCCCCAAGGCCTGAGACAGCTGGGCCCCAAAGGGGTTGAACCCACCCATGCCACAAGCTTTTCAATCAGCATAGGCTGAACCTCCAGTCCAGGTGGGAAAAACACCAGAGACAAAATGCAGACCTTTCAACAGATCTCTCCTTCAGGAGAGCTTATGACACCTGAGACCAGTGTCATGTGACAGCAGGCCACCTGAAGCCACTACAACCACCCCAACTTCACGACAACAAGATGAGCCCAAGCTGCTCAAATACCCACTGCTGCTTAACTACAAGCCCCAGGGTCAAGCGTTGGAGCTCTGCACACACCAAGGGGTGAAGGAAACCAGCTGATGGCCAGGCTGAGCCCCCCCAACCTTGCCCGAAGCCAGGCTCTAAGACACAATCCAGTCACCCACGGAATCAGCTCCTCACCATCCGGGAAAGGGACAGAGGTGGCCGGTTGGTGCGACTCATGAACAACCTCTTCAACACAACCTGGTTAAAGGTAGAGTTGGTTCGTCTGGCCAGAAACCTGTACAGCTGTAGGTCAGAGAAAAGTCAGAATAGAAACCCAGGGTAGGTAGCCCACACCATTCTTCCAACCTTCAACTTAACAAAAAACCGGTTTGGGCTGCCAAGGTTTTTATGGCTTCCCATCCCCCGGCCCCCCCAATTCCCCTCCCCACTCCCCAGCTGTATAAGCCCTGAGGCTGAGGACACTGAACCTCCAGGAGCCCTGGGCAGAACCACAGACAGGAGCCTGCCCTGCAGGCCCCTGAAGAAGCCCGATACTAGAAAGGAGGTTCTAGAAGCTGCAGTTCTAGGTGGCACCTAAGGGGCTCCGGCCTCAACCTCACCTTGACCAAGAGTCTCAGGTAGATGTCCTGGCTCTTGGGCTCCTTGCGCCGAACCTTTCGGTCCTTGTTGTGGCGGATGTCGACTCCCTGCAGAGATAAGAATAGACCGTAGGCCCAACTCTCTCTGGCAGCTCACCCCCAGAACTCTTCCTCTCTGAGAAAGAGAGAGGGCCTCATTTGTTGAAGAGACAACAAATCCCAAGTCCACCCTTAGAAGACCTGGGACTCCAACAACCCCAACATAAGAAAAGTATTAAATCCACACACAAAACCTTCAGCACATGGCACCTTAAAAAGCTTTAACAGGACTTACAACCACTAACAAATTTTAATTCTTCAGAAGCTGTATTTTTTTAAAAAAGGTTATTTGACAAAGAAAGAGAGAGCACAAGAGAGAGAAGCAGACTCCCCACTGAGGAGGGAGCCCTGATGGGGCTCAACCTGGGGCTCCATCCAAGGACCCCAGCATCACGACCTGAGCCAAAGGCAGATGATTAACCAACTGAGCCACCCAGGCATCCCCCCAAAAGTGGTATTTTTCAAAAACATGACCCAAGGGCAGACTCTACCTAATAATACAGCAAAGAACCTTTGTTAGGAACTTACTCCACAGAGAACCAGTACTAGAATCTTCCATGCACTACCTCCTTGAATCCAACAGCCCGAGGAGACAAGTTTGCCCTCTTCAGCTAAGAAAACTGAAGGAAGCCACAACTTCCACCACTTCCGGCTGCTGTCCTGAGATTCCTTAACAGGCCGTGTCAGGCGCTGTAGAGAGCTACATGGCTATTCGTAGCTCCTTTCCTCCAGCACTTCAGTATGCAAGATCTCCAATGTGTAGCTCCTACAGCTTCTTCCCAAACTCACGTCTGTGACGCATGATTACTGTGTTCCCAATGCACAGACCAAGAAACTGGGGTTACAGGCGGGGAAAGCCAAGACTGAAGGCTGGACAGGGAACTGAGACTTCAGAGGTCCGCCTGGCCGCAAAAGCCGGGCATCGGACGGTGGAGACCTCCCTCACCCCCAGAACCCAAGGTTCCAGGTCGGGGGAGTGACAGGTCCAGGTAGGGGCGGCAAAGATAAAAGACCAAGCGCGGACGTGAGGTTAGCACCCGGGTCCGACCCCGGCTCTGCCACTTCTTTGCAATGTGGCGAAGAACGCAATGTGCAACGTGGCCCCGGTCACAACGTTGAACTTCCTTGCACTTCAATTGGGTTATCTGCTCAACTGGAACTAGACTAATAAAAGGGGACGAGAGTGGCCAGGGGCTGATAGAACTGACCCACCCTTGGTCTTCGAATCCACCAAAACAGTCCCCTCACTGCGGGAGTCGCCCCCTTCGAACCCCCCCGACATCCCTGCTCCCCTCCAACACTCCCCCAGCCCAAAACCGCGGCGGATGGCGGCGGATAATCGAGCCCGCAGCGCCTCAAAGCACGCTCACCATGATGGCGCCTCCTGCTCAGCCAGGTCCGGAAAGAGAGAACAGTGCCGGAGGGGGCGGGGAAAGCCTTCAGCGAGGGGCGCTTGTGTGACGTCACGCCGGCGCGACGCGGCGCTCTACTCGAGTCGGGCCTCTCTATGGCGAATCGCAGAGCGTCCGAATGGGCGATTCCGGAATAAGTGGAGGAACCACCACCCACGGAGAACAGCGCTGCGTCAAGGGTGGAGGGGCGGCGACCACGTCGGGGGCCTCTCTGGCCCTTCCTAGTTCTCGATAGTCTTCCGGAAGAAAGGGAATTGGCAGCGAGAGAGATGTGCGGCGCTAGGAGGTCGCGTCGCACGGTGACGCTCTGGCCCGACGCCGACGGCCTCTCTGTGGCTCCTTGGAGGACCCGGCGGGCCGAGTATTGGAGGTGAGGAGGCGGAGCTGGCGGGGCCTGTCAGGACCTCGGGAAACCACTAACCCCACGCTTCAGGCGTTTCCTTATCGGGCTCACCTCTCTTATCTCGTGCGGTGCTTCCCAGGCGCCGCCGCAGCTCGGGAAGTCCTACTTGAGATCTAACCCGAGATCTTCTTGCTGCAGCCCAGTCTATAGCATCCTGTATTTCCAATTTTTATATTCCTCTCCTCCCCCTGCCCATTCTCTGAGCCCCGCCTCAGCCTCTACCCCTTGGGGGCCGCTTTTCCCTGCCGGAGATTCGAGTGGCCCCGCGGGCTCCGTGTGAGGGCTTTACACGGTACTGGAATGCCAAGGAGGCACACCGAAGCCCCAGCCTTGGGGTTTGGGGGTGGAGAGGGAATGGTTAAAAGGCTCCTGAAAGAGAAGGGAAGACCTGGGGGATAAAGATTCAGAGGGAAGGAGGACTGGAGGCCCAGAGCGGGAGTGGACAGAGACGCGAGGGATGCCCCCCAACCCCCGCCGGAGATGGAGACCCAGGGCATGACAGGGAGACCTAGAAAGAGAGGGAACCTGGAGATTCGGGTGATAAGCACTGACATAGAAAGATGGTGAGATGGGGGTCTTGTCAGCTGTATCCAGATCCCAAACCCGGCCATGCTAATTACTAACAAGAGCGTGACCTTGGGCAAGTCATTTAATCTCTGTGTGCCTTACTTTCCTTATCTGCCAAAAGGGGATAACAGGCTTGACACTTGTTTTCCAGCATTACATAAGTTAGTAAGGGTGCTTTGAACAATGCTTTGCACATAAAGTGCTCAAAACAAGGTAGCCTCCGCTCCTGTTTTTTTAGCCCTTCTTGGGTAGGACCAGATGGACTGGCCAGGGCAGTGACGAAGCTGACCTGTCCCCTCTTTTCTCCTTCCTCAGAGAAGCCCTGCCCCTTTGGCCTCCAGCACATCCAGCCGGGCCTGCAGCCTTCCCCTGATGCTGCTACTTACTCACCTGTCCTCCACAGAGCCAAAGGCTGGGCCCGACTGTGAGGCCTGACTCCTTGCCCATACGGCCCTCCCACGGCCTCCCGCCCAGGACCAGTGTCCTGCTCATGCCGGAGCACAGCAGAGGGCCAGCAGATGAATGGACGCCTTGAAGCAGAGGAGCAGCGGAATCAGGTAAGGGTCCATCGAAAGCTAAGATCACTGCACCACGGGACAGTTTCCTCCTCCTCTCTTCCCTTGCCTTGGTGACTTGGTCTCTGTCTCTGAATCCCAGCCTCTTTGCCCGCCTTTCTCCCAAATGTAAGGTGTGCATTTCCCTGTTTTCTCCCGTCTTCCTGGGTTTCTGTCCCCACTCCCACCCCCACCCCCTGCTCTGGGTCTTTCTTTGGCATATATTATTCGGTGCTGTTGTACATTGTTTGACGATCAAAGAACTTCCACCAGTCATCCCTTTCTAGCAAATACTGTCCCTGTCTCCTCCTGAATGTATCTCTCTACGGTTCTGTTTCTTGCTCTCCAGATATTTTTCTTGCCTTGCTTTCTTTGCACTTTACCGTGTCTTTGCCTCTCTCTGTCTCTCTCTGCCCACATTTTTGCATTCTCTTGGGCTCACTTCCTCTTAGCCTCTGCTTCTCCAGCATTGTCTTCCTTCCCTACCCCTGCCTTGAAGTCCCTCCAGATACCGTTCCTCCCCATCTTGCTCCTTGTTTCTGTTTTGCCATGTTACTGGGTCATTCACTGGGCAGATGTCCATGTCATGGTGCCTCCACTCTGGGTTGAGTCCAAGGTAAATAGTTGGTGAATTAATGAGCCTCTCCTCCCCAGTTTTCCTGTCAGAAATATCTGTCCCTGTGTCTGTGTCCATCATTTTCTGGGTTTTCTTGAATCCTTAACCTTGCATATTCTCAATTCTATTGTCTTTGTGTCTTTGCATACGTATCTCTGTTTTTCTTAGGGCTTTCTGTAACTATCCAAAAAACAGGCAGCACTCTCTCTAAGTCTCTTACTGCCTCTGATTCTGCTTTTCTGGGTCTCTTTTACTAACTCCCTTTGCATAGCTCTGGGCCTTGGTTACCTGTGTTAGGGTCAGTACCTGCAGGTGATGATCTCCTCCCTCCTGCTTCTTCTCTTTCAAAAACTCAATGGATCGGGCCCACCTACCGCCTGCCCTCCACAAAGATGGCGTCAGCGGCGCTGGCTTGTGGGGTCGTGACGCCGCCTCTGCTGCGCGTGTGCCCTCACTTACTATGGCAGCTGATCTCGCGAAGCGCGTTGCCCCGCCCAGTTCTCAAGCTCTCCCTCGGCTGGCCCCTGCGCCATGCTCGCGAGCTGCTGGCCCCGCCCCCCGCGCGCCCTCACTGGCGCGGCTCAGGCCGGCCGCGCAGCCATTGGCTGAGCGGACTCACACCCTCCCCCTCCCCCCGGGTCTGATGGGGGCGGTTGGTGCTGACTTGAGGGGCCGCCTGGAGGAGGACTTGGCGTGTGAGGAGGGTGCGGGGGTAGGGTCAGGGACCCGAGTCTGGGGGACCGCGGGACCAAGAGGAACGGAGACGCAGGCCGGGACTGGGGTACCAGGGGTGTGGGATGGAGATGGAGAACCAGAACCGGGACTGAGGGATCCAGGAATGGAAACCCAGGTCTGGGACTGGGTTCTGGAAATGGGATGGGGATGGAGGACCGGGACCCGAGGAACCGGAGACAGAGACTCAGGCCTATGGACTGGGAGCGGTGGGGAGGGGGATCTTTGGCGAACCAGGCCCAGTTCTGGGGGACCAGGCCAGAGACTTGCGGACCTAGGGGACAGAGCCTCAGGCCCAGGACTGGAGGAGATCTAGGACTCTAAGCCTGATTCCAGCTCAGGGATGGGGGCGCTGCTCAGTGCAAGTTTAGGGGCGGGGCCGAGGGAGCTGCCCAGGGCAGGGGGCAGAGGTGACTCCCGAGGGTGAGTCCACAGATGGAGGTGCGTCTGGGGCAGCTCTAGGCCCGGGAAGGTGAGGGGCAGGACTGGCAGGCAGCTGGGTGGGCGGGGCGGTGGGGAACAAAGGTGAGCAGGGAGGAGGCAGAAGCTGGGCAGAGGGCAGGGGGATGGCCTCTGGGGAGGGGACCTCAGGCCCGGCTCCCATCCCCTCCCTGGAGAGCAGGCAGCCAGACGCCCAGGTCAGTGCTCCGGGTCCAGTGTCGGCCCCTGTCCCTTGCAGGCGCCTGCATGCGGCTCCTTTAGCTCTGTGACTCCTTAGTTCCTTTCATCCTATCCCTTTCTTGGTCTCTCCAGCTGTCTACACCTCCTCCCTCCTGCCCCTCCTCTCTGTTCAGTCCTTTGTCTTCCTGACCCTCAGAGGACCTTCTGGCGCCCCTAAACTCTTACTCTCCTGAGTATCTCTCATCATCCTGGGTTTCATCTCATCAAAGCTGTTGTCTCCTTTTGGAGTTTTTCTGGCTCTTAGACTCCATCCTTCTCTTTCTTTGTGTCTGGGTGTCTCTCTGGTGTCACTTTCTCCATCTGGAGATGACCTCCCACGTGTGTGTGTGTGTGTGTGTGTGTGTGTGTGTGTGTTGTGTTCTTGGTCTTTCCATATTTCCACCATCCAGATCTCCTCTGCCTCATTCTCCTCTGAAGCCCTAATTATCCAACACACTGTATATTTTACTAATTTCTTTTGTTTTTCTGTCCTCCCATGAGAATACAAACTCTACAAAGGCAGGGATTTTTTTTGTCTTTTTTGTTCTCTGCTGTCTTTGCTGGTCCTGGTACTGTGATTGGCACGTAGAAGGTCCTGAGTGATTATTTGGGGAATAAATGAATGAACGTTTGCATGCCTGGCTGTCCACCCTCCAGGATGCTGGCCTTCCTATACAAAAGACTTATACCCTGTGTCCCCAGGATCTCCCCACACTCGTCTGAGCCTTCTGTCTCTGACACTCCCATCTCGCCTGTCACCACCCCTCGTTATCTCCTGTCCACTGGCCCTGCCCCTGCTTTTCTCTACCTGCCGCAGGGGTCCTGGACTCTGACTCCTGCCCTCCTCCCTCCCCACAGAGGCCAGACCAGGAGCTGACCTGGAGCTGGGGCCACAGGCCTAGAAGCGCCCTGGACAGGGCCGAGGCCATGGCCCCCCCACCGCCGCCACCATTGGCCGCCAGCACCCCGCTCCTGCATGGCGAGTTTGGCTCCTACCCAGCCCGCGGCTCCCGCTTCGCCCTCACTCTCACACCACAGGCCCTGCACATACAGCGGCTGCGTCCGAAGCCTGAAGCCCGGCCCCGGGGCGGCTTGGTCCTGTTGGCCGAGGTGTCTGGCTGCTGCACCCTTCGGAGCCGCAGCCTCTCAGACTCAGCAGCCTACTTCTGCATCTACACCTACCCGCAGGGCCGGCGCGGGGGCCGGCTTGGGGGCCGGCGCAGAGCCCCTCGCACCTTTCGGGCCGACGGGGCAGCCACCTACGAGGAGAACCGCGCTGAGGCCCAGCGCTGGGCCACTGCCCTCATGTGTCTGCTCCGTGGAGTGCCACTGCCTGGGGATGGGGGTGAGGCACTATGCAGCCACTCTGTCCTAGGGCCACCTTGGTGTCTCTGTGGATTTCCCTCTGTGGACATCTCTGTCTCTACTGTGTGTTTGTCTGTGATGTGTCTCTCTTGGTCTGTACTGAAAGAGTGATATACACACAGGGATGGGCTACAGAAGGAAGAAAAACCACAGGCAGAGAAAAATGATTTGTGTCTGCTCTCATAGATTTTTGTCTGTGTCCCCTCCCCCCTTCCATGGGCCCTGACCACAGATGAGTCAGAGGCTCCCTGTCTGGTGAGAGCAGCAGACAGACATGATTAGTCACCACCCAGAGTGACAGGCACTCAGAGGTCCCCTAGGGCGTCCCAGGATCCCAGAGGTGGCACCTAATCCAGCTTCTTGGCCGGGGCGGGGGGGATGGGGGTGGTGGGCAGAGAAGGCTTTGGGGGCAGAGGCTCCCCCACTCAGGCTCCTCAGTTGTCACAGGAAGGTAAAGGTTCAAGGGTCCCCATCTGGTGAGCCTCCCTTGGTCTTCCAGGATCCTGCTGGCTGGCTGAGGGCCCTAAGGGATGGTGATAATGAGGGAGCCTTGCACAGTGGAGTAACCTGATTCTGAATTCCAGGTGTTTGAGAATAAAGTGGAAACCACAGCTCTCCTTCCTCCTCCCACACGGGGGTCCAAAGGGCATTGGGATTAGACACCCAAGCCCTGCCTTGGTCTCTGGCCCCTGGGAGGGAGGGGCGGGGCTGCACACCTGAGCCCCAACACCTGAAGGCTGGGAGGAAAAAAAAACCCTGTGAATTCCCAGCAGGCCCCAGTGCCAGCCCCCCACCAGCTCCATTAGGGGCTGTTTGCAGTTGCTGCTCTGAGGTGAGGAGCCTGGGTCGGTGGCCTCTATACTCCTTGCCCTCTCTTTGCAGAAATAACCCCTGAGCTTCTGCCAAGGCCACCTCGATTGCTCCTACTGGTCAATCCCTTCGGGGGGCGGGGTCTGGCCTGGCAGTGGTGTAAGAACCACGTGCTGCCCATGATCTCTGAAGCCGGGCTGTCCTTCAACCTCATCCAGACAGGTAAGTTCCAGGTCAAGATGGAAGGAGGGGCTAGGGGGGTGGGGCAGTGAGGGGCTAGGACTCCTGAGTTCTGAGTCTTGGGGAGTGGTGGTGGGGCAGAGGGGAACAGCCTGGCTCACCTGCTGTTTCCCCACATTAGAACGGCAGAACCATGCCCGGGAGCTGGTTCAGGGACTGAACCTGAGTGAATGGGACGGCATCGTGACAGTCTCAGGAGACGGGCTGCTGTTTGAGGTAGGGCAGGGGCAACCTGCCTATCCTGGGGGACTCTGGAGGCTGGCACTGGGACCAGGACCCAGGTGGCTGGTGTCTCACCCTGCAGGTGCTGAACGGGCTCCTAGGCCGCCCTGATTGGGAAGAAGCTGTGAAGACACCTGTGGGCATTCTCCCCTGTGGCTCAGGCAATGCCCTGGCTGGAGCTGTGAACCAGCATGGGGGGTAGGTGGGGGTCCCTTCTCGGGGAGCCTGGTACTGTAAGGGGAAGGGTGAGCCCTCCTGCTACGTGGCACTTCTGTCCCCACATGTCCCCCAGGCAGTCTGCAGTCCCACATTCCAGTCCAAGTGGATCTGTCTTGACTGGGATGCTCCCCACACCGCACCCCCCTCCCCGTTTTGCCTATCCGTTTCCAGCTATATCCCTAGTACCTAGAACTGTGCCTGGCACACAGGTGGCAAAATGCTTATAGATGAAAGAACTGACAGGGAACCTGGCTTGGTAAGAAGGGTCCATTCGGAGGTGGCCAAATTGCTGTGGGTGGGCCCCAGGCCGTGGGCGGCCTGGTCCCCTTGCTGTCTGCAGCCCCACCTTTCTGTGTCTTCTGCCACCTTGCACTGTGTCTCTCACGTGACCCCGTTTACTCTTTCCCACTGTGTCCATCCGTCTCTGGCTATGAAGGTTTGAACCTGCCCTGGGTATCGACCTGCTGCTCAACTGCTCACTGCTCCTCTGCCGGGGTGGCAGCCGCCCGCTGGACCTGCTCTCTGTGACACTGGCCTCGGGTTCCCGCTGTTTCTCCTTCCTGTCCGTGGCCTGGGGCTTCGTGTCAGATGTGGACATCCAGAGCGAGCGCTTCAGGGCCCTGGGCAGTGCCCGCTTCACACTGGGCACGGTGCTGGGCCTTGCCAACCTGCACACATACCGCGGACGCCTCTCCTACCTCCCTGCCACTGTGGAACCTGCCTCACCCACCCCTGCTCACGGCCTGCCCCGTGCCAAGTCAGAGCTGACTCTGGCCCCAGCCCCGGCCCCAGCCCCACCCGTAGCACACTCACCCCTGCATCGCTCGGTATCTGACCTGCCCCTGCCACTGCCCATGCCCCAGCCTGCCCTGACCTCCCCTGGCTCACCTGAGCCCCTGCCCATCCTGTCTCTCAACGGTGGGGGCCCAGAGTTGGCCGGGGACTGGGGTGGGGCTGGGGATGCCCCACTGTCCCCAGACCCACTGCTGCCCTCCCCACCTAGCTCCCCTAAGGCAGCTTTATTGTCCCCCATCACTGAGGGGGTTCCAGAAATGCCAGCCTCCTCTGGGCTCCCACCTCCCAACCCTGATGCCCCAGAAGCGATCTCTACTGGGGGCCCACCTGACCACCTGCTCCCTCCTCTGGGCACCCCACTCCCCCCAGGCTGGGTGACGTTGGAGGGGGACTTTGTGCTTATGTTGGCCATCTCACCCAGCCACCTGGGGGCTGACCTGGTGGCAGCTCCCCACGCGCGCTTTGACGACGGCCTGGTGCACCTGTGCTGGGTGCGGGGTGGCATCTCGCGGGCTGCGCTGCTGCGCCTTTTTCTGGCCATGGAGCGAGGGAGCCACTTCAACCTGGGCTGTCCGCAGCTGGGCTATGCCGCGGCCCGTGCCTTCCGCCTCGAGCCTCTCACGCCTCGGGGCGTGCTCACTGTGGACGGAGAGCAGGTGGAGTATGGGCCACTGCAGGCGCAGATGCATCCAGGCCTGGGTACACTGCTCACCGGGCCTCCAGGCTGCCCAGGTCGGGAGCCTTGAACCTCTCAAAGCTTGCAACCCGCCAGGGGCGGGGCCTACATTCCAAGGAGGCGGAGCCTGACCTAGGGGCGGAGGCCTAGTTGCTAGGAGTTAGGACGAAGGCCCCACACGCAGGGACCCGTCTCAGGATTGTGCCCGCTCCCAAGGGACCATAGATAATGTTGGTTGGAGTGTGGCCCGAATTCCTGGGGGTCGGGGTCATCCCGATCACCGACAAATGGGCCGGCCCCGAGGGTAGTGCCTGACCAATGAGGGCGGGACTCGGTCTAGACCCTCGCTTCTGGCTCGTGGGAGGCCAGGTCCGCTGAGGGCGGAGGCTGCCTTACGCGCTGTCCGGTGACGGGCCCTGGCATGTACGGGCTGGGGAAGCCTTAGTTAATTGGCCAGTCAGGACCCGGGACTCGCCCTATCCACTCCGGTGCCTCCACTTAACTGGCCAATCAGCCCAGGAGGGGCAGGTTCCCCGGGGCCGACGCTCGGATTTGCACTAATGTCCCTCCACCTCCCCCCGCACCAGTGGGGGCGGGGAAACTCGTTTCTCTTGTCTTCTGTCTCTTGTGCGTCCCCTGACCCCAATCTTCAAAGCAATTGAAAAGGTCTATGCAATAAAGGCAGTCGCTTCATTCCTCTCAGACCGTCGCCCCTTCTGCATCTGGCAGCCCGTGGGAGGGGATCCAATTCTGGCCACTTCCAGTGGCTCCTGCCTTTTATGGACCAAAGCCCAGACCTGCCCACAGACCGCGGCCAGCGTGACCCAATGGCCTTGAACTGGGGCCAGGGAGCTGCCTCCTCCCCCACAACAGCTGGCTCTGGGGTTCTCAAGATTTATTCAGGACGCGTTAACGGAGGCGGTGGGAGGATGGGGTCCCCGAAGTGGCAGGGGCACACACACAGGACCCTCCCCGCCCCCGCGAGGGAGGGGGGAGGCTCGCTTTTTCTTAAAAATATAAATGTATTTATCTGCATCATCACGTTCCTGGGGCACTCAGCTGGCCGGCCTGTGGGCCACAGGGTGGGGAGGGAAGAGGGCGTCAGGGCACAAGTCTGAGCGAGGCTGCCTGGCAGGGATGGGGGACGGCCTCACAGGGATCCGTGCTGGGCCTGGTAGCGGGACAGCACGGCGCGGTAGTGGGACAGCTCTTGGCGCACAGCCACCACTTCCTGCCTCAGCAGGGCGTTCTCCTTCTCCAGGAAGGCCGCCCGTACCGAGATCTGGTTCTCCTTGAGCCGCCGGGCATCTCGGGACCTCTTGGCTGCCTCGTTATTCTTGTACCGTCGGCTCCAATACTTCTCGTCCTGAGGGTAGGGTTTGAGAAAGCACTAAGGACCAGAGGGGCCAGGAGAAGCAGCTTTCCTTGTGCCTTCAAGGACCAGGCAGCATCGAAGAGACCCCCCCCCCCCCCCGTGGGTGTGCTTCTTGCCCAGCACTGGGTACCAAAAGATACCAGGTCTTTCCTAGGATGGGTACCCAAGGATCTGGTTGCCAAGGAGAGCAGGCCCCTGGCAACAACTAAGGTGAGAGACAGTTCTCCCCACTTCAAGCAACTGGGCTTCAAGTCTCCACTGTGCAAACAAACCCCACCACTCCTGGCTTGACAAGGACCTACAGTTAGCTCCTGGTTGCTAAGGATGCTTGTTCCCTAGCAACAGGGCCTGCAGGGTCTGAGGGCTTTTCCCAGGAAAAAAGCACCACTCTTTGCACCACCTTCTCAGATCCTGGTTGCTAAGGAAAGCTTAGGATCCCTAGCAATGGGGTTTTGGGTCCCACAAATCCAGGGCTGGGGCCCTTTGACCTGGTTGTCAAGGTAACTTCATCCTTCTTCAGCAAACAAAAGTAAGGTCTAAGTGGTCCCAATAACTGCAGCCAGTCTCTGACCCTCTGGCCTTGAATAGAAGCCAAACAGCTGCCTTCTCCCCAACAGCCTGGGTTGCTAGAAGAGCTGTCCCTTAGCAAAAGGGCCTATCCTGAGACCTCCCTAGACCATTACCCTTAGGTTCCCCAGTCGTAGAATTTGGCTGTGGAGGAGGACCACTCCTTAGTAACAAGGACCACCCAGAGCTCCAACAGATGCTCTCCTCCCACCCCCATTTCACAAAAGCCTAGTTCTTGCTTACTAGGGTAAATCAAGTCCCGGCCCTGTGACAGGAGACACCACTGGTCTAGACTGGGTTGACAAGCCAGTCCTCAGTGTTTCGGGTAGCTGTGTCTTACACAAGGGCATGGTGAAGTCTGGTGAGAGAACCCCTGGCACCCCTTACTTGGGGAGACCCCAGAGCTGGCAAAGGCAGGATGCCAGAAAGATGTGGTTACAGCTCCAAATCAGAATGTGGCTCTGGCTGCTAGAGAGAACTTGAGGCCTCTCACCAATGAGAAACAAGGCCCAGAGGGGCTGGCAAAGTCTGCATCCTACATAGATGCAAGCACCAGGAAAGATGCCCCAAATCAGAGATCAAAAGATCAATCCCAGCCTGACAAGTGGCTCAAAAGAAACAGACCGATACCATGCTGCTAAGGGATGCTGTCCTTGGCAACAGGGCCTGGTCAAAGCTCCAAGCCTATACTGGTGGGTCCAAGCAGGGCTGGCTGAGTCTGCATCCCCCAGTGATACCATCTTTGTAAATCTCAAGCCCAAACCTCGGCCCCCTCAAGCCCATGGTTATGGACATCTCATTCGTGGCTGTAGGTTAAGAGAACCTGAGAGCTAACCAAAGTGAGAAGCCCAGGCTTGTCTGTGGGGAAAGGGCCATCCCTGGCTAAGGGACCTATAAAGGCCACGCCTTGATCCTACATCTGGCAGTGCTTACCTTCTGCTCCTCTGGCACCTGGATCTTCCGGGCCTTCTTCATGATGGGCTGGGGCTTAAGTTCCTCCTCTGAGAAGCGATGTCTCCGAGGGTCAAAGGTCTCATGGCCAGGAATGCTTGATAGGGCTAAATCGGCCGGGTCTGGTTCAAATGTCATCAGCACCTCCACGGTGTCTGGGTCCACGGGGCTGGGTGTGTCCCGAGAGGTCAGGCCTTGGGGAAACAGAATGTGCCACCTGAATGTGGATTTATTGAGAGAGGGGGTGTTTCACAGAGGCTACCCCCTGCTCTTTTCTACCACAAGAAAGGCCCTTATGAAGCCTACCACAAAGCCCACCAGAGATCAACCTCTCTAATATAAAATACGAAGGTTCTCTAAGCTACAAAGGTGCTTAGACATCAAGGAACCAATTCCGTTTTTACAAATAGGGAAACGGGCCCAATTATAACTGACCTACCCTAAATAACAGAGGAGCCTGGTCTAAACCTCAGGCCTTCAGATTGGCAGTGTTACTGCTTTCTCATTATCTAGCCTGAATCCTGCTTACTGAATCCATGACCAAAGCCTAGACCCCAGGCTGTTCAGGAAAAAGAAATCCAGTGCACTGAAAAGATTTCAGGTGAGCCGTGTAAGAGCTCCTGGCCCTGAAGAGTTAGGGAAGAAAAGCAGAAACGACTGAGGCTTGGGGGAAGTTGGTTCAAGAGAAGGGACAGGGATGGCCTGTGCCTTTAAGAGCGAGCAAGCCGGGGCCAGCTGAGGACACAGGTTCAGGGCCTGTCACGTGCGGGTGCCTGCTTTCCCGCCCCGCCCCCCCTGCCGCCACGGGCGCCCTCTAGTTCTCCAGGCCCCGCCCCCCGCGTGACCGCGCGTGCGCGAAGCGAGAAGCAAGGAGGAGGGAGGGGAGGACTCACGTGGCGCGGGAATGTGCGGCGGGGAAGGGAAGGGCCCTGCTTCTGGCCTAAGGCCGCGCCAGGGGCTGGTGTGTCCAGGAATTCCCCAACCTGCAGTCCGCCCGTGGAGACCCCCAAGTGCCCGAGGGAGCACACTTTTCCTTCTGCCCCCTGGGGTCTCAGCTCAAACCTCTCCACCTCCAAAGATACAGGCCCTCCTGCTCTCTGGGGAACACGCTGAGAAACGGTCCCCTTGACCTTCTCCCTCACCACTGGGATATACATGATTCTGGGATCCCAGGCCCCTCCTCTCCCAGGAACATAGGAGGCTCCCGGTCGGCGGAAGACCCAGCTTGAAGATCCCCAACCTTCTAGATTCCTTGTAGAGGACTCGGGGACCCCGGGTCCTAGCTCTTCTCCGCTGGAGGACCCAGCAACTAGGGCTGCCAGTCTCTTAGATCCCAGTGAAATAAGTCTGAGCCCAGACCTTGCTTTCTTCCCTGTAGAGGGCCTAGGGGTTACAGTTCTTCCCCAGTCCACCGATTCCAGGCCCAGATTCTGGAGTGCAGTTCACTCCCCAGTAATCGAGTGTCCCCACCCTCTGTCCCCACGTTCCACAGAAAAGTCCACACTACCGCCCCACTGGGCAGATTTCCTGTAATTTGGGATCCCAAGGCCCCCATCTCCAATGGATCCAGGAGACCCAGTCCCTGACGCATTAGGAGGCAGAGAATCCAGACTCCTCTCCCAGCATCTCTCGCGCCTAGAGGCCCCAGAAATTGGGCGCACAACCCCAGCCCCACGCTCCCGGCCCCAAGTGCTGTACAGCCCCGCCCCTAAAGCCCAAGCCCCGCCCCACCAGGGCCCTGCCCCGCCCCCGCCGTCGCACCTGCGCGGTGGCCGCCCGCGGCCCCGAGGGCAGCCCGGGTGGGGGCGTGCCCCGGGGAGGAACGAGGGGAAGCTGAGCCGCAGGAACCGGGCCCCGGGGAGGGTGCGGGCGTGCGCACGGGCGAGGGCGCCGGTGATGGGCCGCCGGGCGGCGGCGGGCTGGGCGGGAGCCCGTGCTCCAGCAAGAACGCGTCCAGGTCCACGTACTCCACGTCGCCGAACGGCAGCGTCCGCTCCCACAGCAGCGGCGCCAACAGACCCGGGCCTGGCGGGGCCCCCGGGCGCCCCCGCGGGGACCCGCCGCCCACCGCCGCCCCAGCTGGGGCATCTGCCGGGCCCGCCGTCTCCAGGCCTGGCCCGGGGACCGTGGCTGTTGGCGGAGCCGCCTTGCGCTCCTTTTCCTTCAGGAGACCTGCGGGGTGGGAAGGAAGAGATGGAGAAGAGACCCCCGAGACAGAGAGACACGAAGAAAGGGGAGATAGAGACCCACACGGCGGAGATCCAGAGCAAGACGGACAAGCGGGGGAGAGGCAGAGATAAGAGTGGGAAGGCAAGGACCCCAAAAGAAGAGACAGAGACTCAAGAGAGGGAAAGAGACCCAGAGAGAGAAAGCACAGAAAGGGGCGCCAGAGAGAGAGACGGGTACCGAGATTCAGAAAGAGTGGAGGATAGAGACCCAGACAAGGAGAGGACACAGACCAGGGAAGGGATAGAGACACAGAAGGGGGACGGAAGTTCAGACAGAGGTAGGTGGAGGGTTGGGCAGGTGAGACTTCTCTGTAGTCTAACCCCCTTGCTCACAGGAATCTCTTCTCCCCACCCCCACACTATGTAAGGGGCAGGAAGGGGCTCTATTCCTGGGGCACATTCCTCATCCCTAGACTCCATGTGACCCCAGGAGGCCCCGCCCAAGCCCGTGTCACTACCGTGTGAGCATCCGACACACCCCCTCCCTCCTCCCTGGACCCCAGGGGTCCAGACTCTCAGAATCCAGAGGAAGCGGGGGCTGGAGCCCAGACTCCTGTGTCCTCGGAAAAGAGGACTTTGGGGGTACTCCTTGGGTCTTCCTGGTGGACGGGCTTGAGCGCCTGTACTTTTGGATCCTGGGTGCTGAGGGACTTAGGGGCCTGAACACCTTTGTAATCGGGTAGATGACGGGTAAAGGATGGACTCTCCGCTCGTAGGAGGGAGCCACCCGTCCCCCACCCCCCCAACACTTGAATCCCTAAGGGAGTAGGGTGTCCGGGGTTGGGATAGATGGGGGCTAGAACTCACAGCTGGCTGGCTCTTTGGGTTTGCTGGTCCCCTGCAGAAGGCTCCGCAGCCCAAGCAGCGCTCCCCCGCCAGGGGGGGCCCCGGCTGGGCCGCCCAGCAGCAGGGAAGCCGGGGCCCTGTCGCTCACCGGCCGCGCCATCACCGGGCACCTGCCCGCAGGCTCACGGGCTCATGGAGAGGCGAAGAGCTGGCTTGCCAGTCAGCGGCACACTCCTGTGGTTCGGGCGAGTGCCTACCCAGGGGCGGGCGAGCGGAGCTTGCAAGCCTCCAGTATCCAGAACACTGCAAATCCTAGGGGTGACGGGGATTTGCAGTCCTCGGTGCAGAAACGTGCAACTCAAGAGGGTCCCAGGAGATCATGCAGTCCGAGTGAGAGGCTTGATCAAAACCAGGCAGCCGGCTCTTTGCTACTCAGAGTTCAAGGGGACACCAGGCGCTCCTTCTACAAGGTGGGCGAGCCTGGCTCTTGCAAAATCTGCAGCTCTCTCAGCGGAAGGCGCTTTGCAATCTGCACCAAGAGGTGTGCGCGGAGGGCGGGGGAGGGGGCAAGAGGAGGCGGCCGCCTTGAGGCGTGGCCAACGCAAACTTCTTTCGCGGAAAAAAAAAAAAAAAAAGCCAAACCAAAACACCCGACGCCACAGCGCGCACCCCTCCCCTCGGCCCCCGCCAGCCTCTTGGGCTAAGCACCCCAGCCGCGTGCCTCCCTCCGGCTGAAAGCTCCGGCCAATCGCGTCCTGACCCTTCGAGACGCACGGCCAATGGGACCCCCGGATCCTCCAGGGCTCGGGAGGGCGCGTGAGGGGCTCAGGGCGTGAAGTGGCGGTGCCTTTAGGTGAGAGGCGGGACCCTGACCTACATTTGCCCAATGGGAGACTGCACTGGGGGCGGGACCCTGACCCAGTTCGGGCCAATGAGGCAGGCGGGAGGGGGAAGCACATGGCTCCGCGCGTGCTGCCGGGCGGGGAGGGGAGTTGGGGGAGTGAAAAGAGGTGCCGCTTAAAGGAGCCGCCAACCGAAATGTCGGTTTTGGGAAACAGGAAGCCGAAACACCGAGCGGGGCGGTTTAGGAAGAGGGAGACTGGTTTCTAGAAGCAGGCTGCTGTTCTTCAGTACCCATGTTTCCCCGCCGCGCCTAGAATCAGACCACTAAGAAACAGGAAGTATTCTGTCCCTTTAATAGCTTTGTTTTGGGGGTAACTCCCCTCCCCGTGTGGGGAGACTTGGAGAGGATGGGCGCAATCCTCGACGGGGAGTCTCAGCGACCATGGGGGGCACCATCCACTGTAAGACAGACGACACCGAGCGGAGCGTTAGTTTAGGGCTCCCTGCAGGGGGTTTGCAGGGAGGCGGGGGCTGGGCCGCGGTAGGCTCTACCACGGGGAGGCTGCGGAGGGGGAACCCGGAAGGTACCAAGTCGAGAAGTTGGGGGAAACGGGTCAGGTTCTGGACCCGCGCTGGGTTTAACCAGCAGGAGGCAGCAGGAGGGTTGAATGGGGGCGTCCAGCTTCAGCATCACACGGAACTGCATGAAGGTATTCATGGGGGTGGGGGTAGGGGTCAGGGCCAAACCCCGCAGAGAAGCTAGAGTGGTGGCCCAGAGATCGCAGGGTCGAACCGCACAGGCTAGGCCGTGGAGAGGGAAGGGGGTTGTACCACGTTGATTTTCAGGAAGGGGGTGTGTGTCGGGTTATGGAACAGCTTGAGATCGTACCACATGGAAACCGGGAACGGATCCGGGCTGTACCACTTTGGAAAACCCTAGTAATGGAAAGCACGGCCCGTGGGGCGGGAGGAGCCAGGGATCTCGGGTTATATACCAAGTTGCAAGTTGCAAGCGGTGAAGAGGGACAAATCACGGACCAGCTACGGTCTGTGGCGGGGAGGTGGACTGTACCATGTTGACACAAACGTAGAAGGGAGAGCGAGTGCGAGATCAGGAGGCTGGACCTTACAGAAACGGCAAAGGGGTGGGCAGGACTATATCATATTGAGAAAAGAAGGGGAGACACAGAGGCGGGTTAGACCAAGACGTGCGGGGGTGGTGGTGGTGGTGGTGGAGACTGGAGCATACCATGCAGGCGGTAGTTGGGGCCTCGGCAGCGCCTCTCGGGGTGCCGGGGGTCCCTGTTGCCCCTCAGTGCCCTGTGGGCCAAGGGCTGCAGGGGCCGGCCGTTACCGCTGAGGCTCTGGAAGATCTGGGACGGAGGATTCTGGCTCAGGAGTCTCAGGGAGTGCATCTGCCGCGGAAGGGAGTGGGAAACTGAGAGTGAATCACGAAGGGTCCTAGCGAATCGTCAGAGAGGCGGCCCCGCCCCTGGAGCGGGTGGGCGGGGTCTTACTTGGCCCCAGCCCACCCCCAAAGGTTGTGTGAGCCTCCTAGCAATCAGATTTGGAAGGAGGAAGGAGGGTAGGTAGGGCCTAGGGGGGGAATGCCCAGGCCAGGGAATGGGTTAGCCAGGCTGGAGGGGGCAGACAGCGGGTCACCTGGAGGGAGGTGATATTGAGGGCCCGGTCAATGAGGATCCAGGTGACAGTCTCTGAGCAGGGCGGGGTGCTGAGTGACCCCTGGTAAGTGATGAAGCCAAAGGATTCGGGGAACAGGAGCTCCAGGCTCAGGTCTTGAAGAAAGTAGGCATCATCTGCGGGAATAATGGGCTAGAGTGAATAGCAAGACCCCTCCTGACCTCCTCTCCTCTGCACACACTGCTCCTCCTACCCTCCCACCCCCACCACCCCACCCCACCCCACCCCACCCCACCCCCCACAGCCCCAATGCACCAGGGACTTACTCTTGTAGGAGATTCGGGTGATGGTGTCACGGTTAAGGAGGCGGCTGAGGAAGGGGTTTGAGTTGCCAGCCACCTGTGTGGCGGTACAAGGTGAGGAGGTAGGAATCCAGAAGTCCAGGACCCCAATCCCTTCCTCCCCCAGGACCTCCCCCAGACCCAATTCCAGGCACCCAGCCACTTCCTCCCTCCCAATCTTGCCTGGGCTCACATTGACAAAGAGGCTGAGAATGGCCAGGCCATTGGGGCCCCTGGAGGCAGCGCTGAGGTTCCCATAGAGTTCTTGGTTGAAGTGGATGAGCTGCACCTGCAAGGGGAGCACAGAGTGGGGTCCCCCAGCAGAAAGGGAGGAGAGAAGGGGTGCAGCTCTGGGACCTTGGGGTCCCAAGTCAGATTAAAGATTAGTGCTTGGGGGGCAGTTCTGTGAAAGAGGAGGGGGTGAGACATGAAGAGAAAGGTGAGGTGGGAGGAATTGGATCAACTCAGGGTGAGGTCAAGGGTCAGAGGCCAGTGGCCACCACCTCAGCAGAGAAGCCCTGGTGGTTGATCTGGTGTTCAGAGCCAGCTCCGTCACGTGCTCCAAATAGCAGTCGCAGTTCACTGAGTCGGTGGCTATAGAGGAGGGGACCCCCAGACACATTGACCACGGGCCGGGGCGCAGGCAGGAAGGAGACATGGCGGCCGGTGTTGTACAGTGTTCCCCGGAGCTGCAGGAGAGGTGGAAGCCGTCACAGGGACAAAGAGAGATCTTTTCCCTCCTGTGTCTCACTGGTACATTTCCTGCTTCCAACAATTATTTAATAATTCAGCATAATTTGAACACCAATGACTTTCCAGGCTCTGTTCTAGCCCATATAGGTGCTCAATATCGGTGAATTTATTCGACTAACAAATATTTATTGAGCTGCTACTGTGTGCCATGGATGCCAGGAAGAGAGCAATGAACAAGTAGACAAAAACCCCAGGCCTCGTGATACTTGTGTCCTAATGGAGCAGAGGGCAGACAATAAATAATGAATCATATAAGAAACTGCTTAATTAATTACATCTTATGCTTATGCGGGGAAGAACTGAGAGCTCTGAGAAGGCATGATGGGAAACCCAGCCTTGATTGGGGTGTGGGTTGGTAGGGTGAGGAGAGGCCTTGGTGAGAAAGTGATGTTTGAGTGGAGACCTAAAGGATAAGTAGGAATTCGTTGCAAAGAGCAGGGAGAAGGGCCTTCCAGGAAGAGGAAACAGCAAGTGCAAGGGCCCTGAGGTAACCTGTTTCAGTAGTAGTGAAGGGGCCAGTGGAACCAGTACCTGGTGAGCAAAGGAGAGGTGATAGGAGCCAGATGGTCCACGGCCTTGTGGGCAATGATGGGATGTTTTGTATTTTTATTTAAATAATTGTATATATCTATATATCTCACACCTAGCACAGTGCCGGGCACGTGGTACTTGCTGTATAACTGTTTGCTAGCGTTACTTATCCTAATAGGTTTTTGAGCAGGAGAGTGGTGTGATCTGATTTGTGCTTTTAAACATCTCTCTGGCTGTGGGGTAGAGAATGGATTGCAGTAGGCAGAGAACCAGGCCAGCTAGCAAGCTATGGCACCAGTCCAGATGCAAGGTGATGGTGGGGGCAGCAGAGAAGACACAAACTGAAAAGATCTAAATGATATTTAGCAGGGAGACTAAAAAGGGCCCAGACTAGCCATGGGAATGAGGGCAAGAACAGGTTGGCAATAGCTCCCTGGCTTTTGGTGGGGGCAGCTGAATGAAGAGTGGTCCCGGCTCTTAAAGGAAATGGTATTGCAAAGTGGGCAAGAGCATGGATGCTAGGACCACACCGCCTGGGTTTGAATCCCAGTGCTGGCACTCTAGCTGTGTGACCTCAGACAAGTACCGCAGTCTCTCTGTGCCACAGTTTCTGCATCCTTAAAATAAAGTGAATAATCGCATTCACCTCATGGGGTGGTTGGGAGAATTAGCAAGATTATCAAGATTATCAAGCTTTTAAAACTGCACCTGGCACGGGGAACAGTCTGTGTTACCATTGCTTTTACCAACATGGGAAAAACGAGGGAGCCATGTTTGGGGGAGGGAAGAACAGGTGATCCCTTTTAGAGTCTAAGCAGCCTCCTTTCCACCCAGTGTGGACCCCTCCTTGCCCTAGGCGGGCCAGCCACCTCAACACCCCACCCCCGCTCATGCCCACCCCTAGGGGATTCGGTGACCCCTCCCACCAGGCGCCTTACCTTCTCTCCCCCAGTGCTCAGTCTCAGTGGAGGCAGAAAGGGGTCGTAAAGGACCCTCTTCAGCTCCACATCCACGGGGCTCTGTCGCTTCCCCACAGCACACAGACTCCAGGCTGCATTCACTAGGCCCCAGAAGGGAGGCCCTGGAGGCAGGAGTAGGGCAGGGAGGAAAGGGAGTCAGAAACAGGGACTGGATCCCCAAACTGGGAACCCCTGAAAAGGCTGTGTTTTGGGGTCCCGGATCTCAGGAGAGGAAGGGCAGGGGATGGGGACTCCTGGGTCTGAGGGAGGAGGGGGCTGGGATCCAGAATCTTGGGCCATAGAAGATCTTGGAGGAGTTTCCAAAGACCATCTAGCACCCTCCTTGCTCAAATCTGTCTTCAATTAAGTCATTGGGAAAAAGGAACTACAACTCCCAGCAGGCCTGAGGACAGCCAGCCTACCCATCCGCTGCCTGCCTGCGTCAGAGCCCATGGGAGTTGTAGTTCTTTCCGTCTCCCTTGTCCCACAGCTGGATAATGAATGTATTGGGAAGAGGAGTTGCAAGAGAGGGCTGGCCAAGGCTGGGGACCCGGCCACGGAACCTCTGGTTGCCAGCAGCAGCCAGTCCTACCTGCCTATTTCCCTGCAAACCCGCACTCACACTCTCTTGCTCCCCCACACTCCTTCTTTCCACTCACTCCCACTCACTACTTGAAATGCGCATAAATAATGTCCCATGGTGAGCCGCTGGGGTTCACAGGCTGGGCCCCACTCTGGAGGGAGGGAGGAAGAAAGGAAGGGGCTGGGACTCTTGGGTCTGAGGAAGGAGGCACCCGACAGCCCCGACTCCTGGGTCCCCACCCTGGCTGCACCTGGCACGAAGTTTCCCTGGAGATTATCCTTGTAGCTCCACCAGTCCTCAGGGTCAGGTGCAGGTCCAATGTGAGCTGGGGAGAGAGCAGCCTGAACCCCTCTCCTTGGCACCCAACCCCCACCGCTCCCTCAGGAGTTCCTGCCCCAACCACCCCCCACCCCAGGCCTTACCTGCCGCCCCCAGTGCGGCCCAGAGTACCAGCGCTCGAGGGGCGCTCAGACGAGCGGCAGCCCCCATCCTGGGGAGGTCTCTGAGCGACTCCTTCCCAATGTCCTGGCCACCCCCCTGTCTCAGCTCCTCCTAACCCCCTCTGTGGGACCCTCTCCTTCCAGGACTTCCAGCCTGCCTCTCCTCCCTACAGGGAGTCCCGTTCCCCAAACACTGAGGCAGCGGGGACCGAGACCCCCCCAGATCTGCTCTCTGTGCCTTTCCTCCTTTCGCTCCTGGTTTCCCCAACCTTCCAATCTCCCTCTACCTCTGGATCTTCCTACTCCTCTCTCTGCCTCCTGCTTCTCCCCGGGGTTACCTCCTGGCTTCTAATCCACACCCCCTCTTCTCTCTCTTTTCTCCCAGCTCCCCTGAGCCACCTAACCCCATGTCTCCATCCTGCTTCTCTCTCCTCCTCTCGGTCTCCCTCGTCTCCAGCTTCTTTCTCGCCCAGTCTCCCCACCTCCTCCTCTTCTGCCTCTCCTGTTTCTCGTCTCTCTCTTCCTTCGTCCCTGCTCCCTCCTCCCCCTCCCTCTCTGATCTCTCTCTGGGTGTTATTTAATTTTTTTGTCGTTGTTGTTGGGGGGGGGGGCGGGTGATCTCACAGCAGCAAACACTCCTCGGACTGGTGTGTGTGTGTGTGTGTGTGTGTGTGTAGGGGGTACCCAGGGGGCAGGATGGAGGGGTCGCTAGGAGCTGATCCCCAGCTTCCAGCTGTGCCGGGTCCAGGGGCGTGGGGGTGGGGATGGGGGTGGGAGGTGGCCCGGACACCTGGGGCCCGAAGCTGGCAGTTCCCATCCTCCGCAGAAGGGGGAAGGGGGGGCGCTTAAGGTGGAGCTGGGAGAGTCCTCCGAAGTCTCGGTGCTCGGGGCCGCGGGCGCCGGAGGATCCGGGGTCCCCCAGCTCGTGGGGACTCGGGTTGGAACCTGCACCGGGGCCTGCAGCCCCCGCCAAAGGCTCCAGTGGGCCTCGGCTGGGGGCTGCCTTAACCGGGCCGAGGGATCCCCCTGGGAGACCGGGGTGCGGTGCGCGCAGCTGACCAGGAGGGGGAGGCAGAGACCTGGAGAGGGACCGAGCGCCGGGAGGAGGAGCCGGGGAGGCCGAGGCGAAAGCCGGAGGTGAGGTCGGAGAACTGCAGAGGCTTAGCATGGAAAGGAAGCCTGAGATGGATACGGGGTGACATGGAGGGAGGGAGCCTGCTGGAGATGGGGGGTAGGGAAAGGGGGAGAAGGAGAGAGAGACAGAGACACACACACAGAGATACAGGTAGAGTGAGAAAGAAATATATATACTGATGGAGGCGGAGAGAACTACAGAGACACACACTTAAGCCATAGCAGCAAAGACACCCACCCAGCTGGTCAGAGATGGAAGAACAAGCTGGCAGGTAAGGGGGGTGGGGGTGGGAGTGGAGAGAGACAGAAGCCCAAAAGAGATCCAAAGACAGAGAGAGACAGCAAATGCCAAAGAGAGACAGAGAAAGAGGCAGACACACACACACACACACACACACACACACACACACACACACGCCCACCTCTGAGTAGAGTTGCTCATGCAGAGAAAGGTCACCAGAGAGGGGCAGATGGCAGAGACCCCAGACCCAAAGAGAGGGAGGGAGGCCCAGAAACAGACCAAGTGACATCAAGGCAGAGAGTAGAGTCAGGAAGACAGGCATTCAGATAGAGAATTGGGAACAGACATTCAGAGGCCCTAGAGATGGAGGGGACAGAGACACACAAAGAGAATCAGAAATGGAGAGAGAGGGGATCCCTGGGTGGCTCATCGGTTTAGTGCCTGCCTTTGGCCCAGGGCAGGATCCTGGAGTCCCTGGATTGAGTCCTGCATCGAGCTCTTGGAATGGAGCCTGCTTCTCCCTCTGCCTGTGTCTCTGCCTCTCTCTCTCTCTCTCTCTCTCTCTCTCTCTCTGTCTATCATGAATAAATAAATAAATTCTTAAAAAAAAAAAAAAGAAATGGAGACTGAGAAAACACAAGAAAGGTAATTTGTTACTTAGCCATTGCCGCATAGCAAATTACCCCAAAACTCAGTGGCTTTGAGAAACAAACAGGTGTCTAAGGATTTGGAGTTTGGGAGTGGCTTAGCTGGGGTGTTCGGCTTGGGGCCTCTCATGAGGGTCCAGTTGGGCCCTAGGCCAGGGTGCAGTCATCTGAAGGTTCAGCTGGGGGTGGGTAGTCACTTCTGAGCTGACCTATGTGATGGTCACTAGGAAGCCTCAGCTCCTCGTCACTGTGCCTCTCTTGAGGCCTATAGGGGCACTGGTGTGACCTCACAGTATGGCTGCTGACTTCCCCAGAGTGACTGGTTAGAGAGAGAGAGAGATGTCTTGTATGACCTAATCTCCAAAGTCACACACTGTCACTTCTGTTTTATTCTGTTCCTCAGAAGTGAGTCACTAAGTATAGCTCACAGTCAAAGGGAAAGCCATTAGGCTCCTCCTCTTGAAGAGAAGAGTTATCAGAGAATTTGTGGGCTTGTTTTAAAACCATCACAGGTGGGGAGGGGGTCTGGGGGGCGCAGTCAGTCGAGCACCCTACTCTTGGTTTCTGCTAGGGTCATGATCTCAGGGTCTTGGGATCAAGCCCCCCATTGAGCCCCGTGTTGGGGTCCATGCTCAGTGGAAAGTCATCTTGGGATTCTCTCTCTCTGTTTCTCCCTCGCCCATGTCCCCTTCCCCCACCATGCTCTCTCTCTCAAATAAATAAATAAATATGAAAAAATCAAGATTTTACCTTTTTAAAAAGATTTTATTTATTTATTCATGAGAGACACACAGAGAGAGGCAGAGACATAGGCAGAGGGAGAAGCAGGCTCCCTGCAGAAAGCCTGATGCAGATCCCAGGACCTTGGGATCACAACCTGGGCTGAAGGCAGATGCTCAACCACTGAGCCACCCAGGTGCCCCTCAAGATTTTACTTTTTTTAAAAAATCACAGTTGGGGGAGAAGAGGGAGACAGAACAATGGGGAGAGATGAACCCTTACAGACCCATGATGCTTACAGGTCAGTGGGACATTTATTCAGAAATGCAGTAACATTTGGAGAGGGAGGCACCATGGAAACAGGAAAAAGAGGCCAGACAAAGAAAACAGCAGCAATAACATCATTATGATCATTATTAATTACAGTAATAAGAGCCGGCACGTAAACCACCCAGTATATACCAGGCAAAGTTGGAGCACTCTCTGTGAACTCACGCATGTCATCTTCTGATGAGGGAGAGACTGTTATCCGGTTTTACAGATGAGGAAACCAAGTGTCAGAGGGCATAGGTGACCTGCCCAGAGTTCTACAGGAAGTGGTGGGGCAAGGGAGGAAAACAGAGCAAAGAGGGATGAGAGAAAACATGATGGAGGCATCTGTGAGGAGAAGTGGGGAGCATATTGAGGAAGTGGTGGAGGGACCCCGCTCTGGGGGAGAAATAAATCAGGAAGAAAGGGCACCATCCTGATCAGTATTTCCTAGGTGCCAGGTGCTCTATAGACTTTTGCTTCAACCATCAAAGTGGCCCCAGGAGGTGGTGGGGTTAGGATGAGCCCCATTATACAGATAGAACACTGAGGCTGGACAGAGATGGAAGTGACTCATCCAAACCCCCCCAAAAGGTGCCCAGAACCTGAGTAGGACCTAATCTAGAAAAAAAAAAAAAAAAAGGTCTTTGCAGGTGTAGCTGAGGTATGACCATGAAATCGGATCATCCTGCACTCAGTATCTGGCTTGTCCAATGACAAGCGACCTTATGAGAGAAAGGCGGAGGGGGATTCGAGATGACAATGTGACGACAGAGGCAGAGACTGGCTGGCGTGATTCAGCCACAAGCCAAGGAACACCAGGAGCCACCAGAAGCTGCGAGATGCAGGGAAGGATCCCCTCCTGGAGTCTTCAGAGGGACTGTGGCCCTGCTGACACCTCGACTTGGGACTTCTGGCCTCCAGAACTGTGAGAGAATCAGTTTCTGTTGTTCTTAAGCCACGCAGTTTGTGGTCATTGTTAAGGGCAGCCAACCCCTGAGGTGGGGAGAGATAACGAGAAAGACCTGGAACTTTTTAGAGACTGGTGACAATGAAGGAGCCCGAGTAGGGAGAGATTGACAAGACTGACCGGAATAGCAGGTTCCGGGCAGGCCCAGTGGCTCAGTGGTTTAGCGCTGCCTTCAGCCCAGGGCGTGATCCTGGAGACCTGATCCAGTCCCACCTCGGGCTCCCTGCATGGAGCCTGCTTCTCCCTCTACCTGTGTCTCTGCCTGCCCGCCCCCCTCCCCCCGTGTGTGTCTCTATGAATAAATAAAATTAAAAATCTTAAAAAAAAAAGGGGGGGGGAACCCTGGGTGGCGCAGCGGTTTAGTGCCTGTCTTTGGCCCAGGGCGTGATCCTGGAGACCCGGGATCGAATCCCACGTCGGGCTCCCGGTGCATGGAGCCTGCTTCTCCCTCTGCCTGTGTCTCTGCCTCTCTCTCTCTCTGTGTGACTATCATAAATAAATAAAAATTAAAAAAAAAAAAAAAAGGAATAGCAGGTTCTACCTATAAGTTGGCTCTCCTCCTCCAGGAATCCAGGAAACCTTCTCTGACAACCCCATGCCCCCAGCCGGGGTCAATGCCTGCTGTGCACATTCCCCATGCCCTGTGCTATCTTCATTAGAGCCTAGATCCCATTCCCTAATGTCCCCGTGTCCCGTGTGTCCTGCCTCAAGGGCCCAGGCCTGACCCATCTCTGGGTCCCCAGCATCATTCCCCACAGGGCACAAGGAATCCTCAGGAGAGAAATCAAACACAATTGAATAAGATGAGGCTCCTGGTGTCTCTCCCCAGAGACTCTGGCCCCCTCCTGTATGCTTGGGAGACAACTGGATTTCCCACAAGGCCCAGCTTGTGGGCTCACCTCCTCCAGAAAGTCTTCTCTGATCTAACAGGTGAGGCCCCATGCTGGGTCTATTATTACACATCACACCAGATGTGACTGTACATAGGTTTGTCCCCTACCACACCCTCCCAGCCTGGGAGCCCCTGCAGGGCAAGTCCTGGGTCTGACTCAGGTCTCAATCCTGGCATTTCCCAGGGAGATCTCAGGAGAATATGGTTTTTATATTTAGGTTTTTTTGTTTTGGAGGTTTGTTTTTTTCTTTTTTTAAAGATTTTATTTATTTATGAGAGACACGGGGGGAGAGAGAGAGAGAGAGAGAGGCAGAAACACAGGCAGAGGGAGAAGCAGGCTCCATGCAGGGAGCCTGATGTGGGACTCGATCCTGTGTCTCCAGGATCACGCCCTGGGCTGAAGGCGGCGCTAAACCGCTGAGCCATCAGGCCTGCCCTGTTTTCTTTTAAGTATGCTCAATGTCCATCGTGGACCCAGGGCGGAGCTCGAACTCATGACCCGAGATCAACACCTGAGCTAAGATGAGGAGTCAGACCCTTGAATAACTGAGACACCAGGAGTATGTGTTGAATAAACAAATGAGTGAATGAATTCAAAATAAAGAGGGCAGCTCGGGTGGCTCGGCAGTTTAGTGCCGCCTTCAGCCCAGGGCCTGACCCTGGAGACCTGGGATCGAGTTCCCCGTCGGGCTCCCTGCGTGGAGCCTGCCTCTCTCTCTCTCTCTGTGTGTCTCTTATGAATGAATGAATAAAAATCTTTAAAAAAGAAAAAAAAAAGAGAGAGAGAGAAACTCCGGAGCACCTGGGTGTCTCAGTGATTGAGCGTCTGCCTTCGGCTCAGGTCATGACCCCGGGGTCCTGGGATTGAATCTCACATGGGGTCCCCCAAGGGAGCCTGCTTCTCCTTCTGCCTGTGTCTCTGCCTCTCTCTGTGTGTCTCTCATGAATAAATAAATAAAATCTTAAAAAAAAAAAAAAAAAAAAAAACAGACTCCAGTATTCAGAAATGGTTGAGAAAAAAATTTTCTTGCATGAGGGTTAAGAGGAAGTCTTCTGGGTGGAAGAGACATTCTCCTAACTCTTTTTTAAGATTTTATTTATTTGAGAGAGAGAGTGCATGTGAGAGAGAACACGAGTAGGGGGGAAGAGGAGGGGGAGAAGCAGACTCCCCGCTGAGCAGGGAGCTCAACATGGGACTTGATCTCAGGGTCCTGAGATCATGACCTGAGCCAAAGACAGATGCTTAAGTGGCTGAGCCACCCAGGAGCCCTCTAACTTTTTCTGTCCCCATAGCCAGGGCCCCAGCTCAAAACTTATCTTTTCCCCCCGCTGACCTTTCCCTCCCAGACTCTCCTCCCCCTGCAGTGTACCCTTCACAGATCCCAGAGTTTATCCTGCCTCGGCTCTAGCCACAGCAGTCCCACTGATGCCCAGGGTCCCTGGACGGAGCACCCACCCCTTGTTCATTCTTTCTTTCTTTCTTTTTTTTTTTTTTTAAGATTTTATTTATTCATTCATGGAAGACAGACAGAGAGAGAGAGAGAGAGAGAGAGAGAGAGAGAGAGAGGCAGAGACACAGGCAGAGGGAGAAGCAGGCTCCATGCAGGGAGCCCGATGTGGGACTCGATCCCCGGGTCTCCAGGATCACGCCCTAGGCCAAAGGCAGACGCTCAACCGCTGAGCCACCCAGGCGTCCATCCTTGCTCTTTTTTATGGTCACCAAATCCTTCATCTGTTCTTCAAGACCTACCTCGAATGTCACTTTCCCTAAAATGTTTCCTGATCTCCAGCTAGGTTCATGGCCCTCTCTGGGCTCTCCCAGTAAACTGAGCCACCTCAGTGATTGACTGTGGGGTGGTTGTGGGTTTTTTTAAGTTTTAAAAATTTATTTAGGTAATCTCTGCACCCCATGTGGGACTGGAATTCAGAACCCCAAGATCAAGAGTTGCATGCTGTTTGGACTTAGCCTGCCAGCCCCCCCCACATCACTGTTTTTTTCTCACAGAGGACTGACCCACCCTCTCCATTGCCCAGAGATCTCCCATGGCTCCGCAGTGCTCCCTAGGAGAAACACACAGGTCCTCAGCCTGGCCTTAGAGGCCTCACATGCCTTGACTACCACCAATCCCCAGCCTCATTGCTCTTCTCTTACCATACCAGGCCCTTGGGCTTCCAGACCTTTGCACAAACTGTTGCCTTTGCTGTTTTCTTTCCCTCTTCTCTGCTGGGAAAATTCTTACCCAGGCTCTTATGTACAACAGGAGTCTGCTCTTTCAGAAAGCCATCGGTGGTGGTGAGGTGGGCAGGAGCCTCCTCTGAGCTCTAGAAGCCACCTGTGTTGCCCCCATTATAGCACACAGACAGACTGGGCTCGATGCCCAGAGGAGGAGGAAATGGCCAGGCCGGAGGTGGGTCCCAGATGTGGATTTCATGCCTATTTGTCACGGTTGCTGGGAACAAAGTTTGGGTCATGGGGAACATATGGGGCTTGTCCTGCTCCTCACTTTCATCTCTTTCCTCCCTGGCCCCTGGGTGGGAGGCAGCAGGACCAGGGCTCTCCAGGCCTGGGTGGTTCCCACAGCCCCTCTTCACCTCCTCACCTTGAGAGCAGGGAGCAAGCTGCTGTCAACTTCCACTCCCTTGGGGAACCCAGCAAACTCTGCAGATATGTATTCTCGATTTCTGGACTTGTCTCTCCTGGGGGGAGGTGTAGCCACCAGACACTTAAATAATAACAAATTCAAATGGCTCTTCCTCTGTGCCAGGCACTGTTCTAAGCCCGTTAAACCACATAGTAACTCTTTTAATCCTCATAATATGTCCTGTGAAGTGCCTGGCTGGCTTAGTCAGTGGAATATGCTACTCTTGGTCTCAGGGTTGTGGGTTTGAGTCCCATGTTGGGTATAGAGATTGCTTAAAAATAAAATCTTAAAATAATAATAATAATAATAATAATAATAATAATATGCCCTGGAAGTTACTTCCTATCATCATTATTATCATCCCAATTTTACAGATGAGAGAACTGAGGGATACGGAGAAATTTGACCCCAAGCTGCCTGGCTTCTGAGTTTATGCGATTCATGAAAATGGTCTCTAGAGCAGTGCTGTCCAATAGAACTTTCTGCAATGGTGGACATGTTCTATATCTGCTCTGTCCAGTGTGCTGGCCACCAGCCACTTGAATTGTGGCTAATGCAACTGAGGAACCGAATTTTATGTTTTATTTCATTTTAATTGCTTTAAACTTAAATAGCACAATGTGGCTAGTGGCAACCATATCAGACAGCTTCGCTCTATAGAACCAATGCCAGCTGCTTGCTGTGTGACAGTCGCTAAGATTCCTGTCTCTCTGAGCCAGTTTCTTTCTTCATGGAAGAGATGGCTAAGAATGCTGGCCAAACCCAAACAAACCTGGGTTTAAATCTCTTCCCTCACCTCAAGGTGCAGTCTCCCAGGAGCCTCAATTTCTTTTGTATAAGGGGATAATAAGACCAGCCTATTAATTCAACAAATCCTTGAGTACCTATTAAGTCCTAGGGGTTGTGTTTACAGCATGGGACAAAACAGACACAAAGGCACGGTCAGGACAGTAGGAGGCGGAATGGAATGTCAAGGCCATACTACTTTGAATCTCAGCCTCTCTCTTCCAGGAAATGGGAAAAGGCTGCTCTGCCTAGCACTTCATGATGTCATAGAATACTCTGGGCCCTGATGGGCTGAGGGCCTAGCATAAAGCCAGGTTGGCTAATTTTCCTAAATTTCCTTACTTTTAACTTGATACCAAAACACCCTATTTAGCTGGATCCAAGACCACACAGCATCAAAGGTTGTACTTCCCCCTTGTCTTGCAGCTTAGGTGTGGTATCACCAAATTCTGGCCAGTGAGATAAGAACAGGCGGATTCTGTAGCAGTTTTTGGAAAAGATCGCCCTAAATCAGCTGTGCAGACTTTTGGGCTTTTCTCTTTTCCTTCTTCCATCCTGCTGCATTCTAAGGATGTTGGAGAGGAAAGGTAGGTTTCCACTGGCTTGACTACATCCAGACCTCTTTTATGCAAAAGAGAAATCAATTTCTTTTCTTTTCTTTCTTTCTTTCTTTCTTGAATTAAATTTCTATCTTGCTTAACCCCACTATTATTTGAGGTTTACCATAACTCCTAATAATACAGATGCTTGAGGGACCAGTTCAGGTTCAGTCAGACTGCAAGTTAGACATTTTTGTTTTGTTTAGTTTGTTTAATTTTTATTTAAATTCCTATTAGTTAACAGACAGTGTAAAATTAATTTCAGGTAGGTTAGGCCATTTTTTGATCTGGTTTCTGAACAAGTACTTATTGACCATATACTATGTACCATGCACCTTCGTAGGGATGAGGATGCCTTCGAACAAATCAAAATCCCTGCTCCTGTGGAGTTCATGTTCTAGTGGAAGAGACAGAAATCGTAACCAAAAAGACAAATATTTATTGTGTCACTTGATAGTAAGTACTAAGAAGAAGGATAAAGGAGGACAAATGAATGAAAAAGATTTTTTTTTTTTGCAGAATCTACTTAAACCTAGTGTTTAATTTTAATGTACCATTCTGTTTACCCAACCCAATATGTAATGTTGCTATCATCTTTCCAGATAAGATAGCTTGAAATGCTCTTTAAGATTCTCAAATTAAGGGGATCCCTGGGTGGTGCAGCAGTTTGGCGCCTGCCTTTGGCCCAGGGCGCCATCCTAGAGACCCAGGATCGAGTCCCACGTCGGGCTCCCGGTGCATGGAGCCTGCTTCTCCCTCTGCCTGTGTCTCTGCCTCTCTCTCTCTCCCCCCCCCCTCCCCGTCTCTCATGAATAAATTTAAAAATCTTAAAAAAAAAAAAAAAAGATTCTCAAATTAAGGGGCACTGCGTGGCTCAGTGGTTGAGCATCTGCCTTCGGCTCAGGCCATGAACCCAGGGTCCTGGGATCAAGTCCTGCATCAGGCTCCCTGCAGGGAGCCTGTTTCTCCCTCTGCCTATGTCTCTGCCTCTCTCTGTGTGTCTCATAAATAAATAAATAAAATCTTAAAAAAAAAAAAAAGGTTAAGGACTTTACGATGTGGAGATTTTTCTGGATTATTTGGGTGAGCCCCATCTGATTGCATGGGTCTTTATTTGATTTTTTTAAAGATTTTATTTACTTATTCATGAGAGACACAGAGGGAGGCAGAGACACAGGCAGAGGGAGAAGCAGGCTCCCTGCAGGGAGCCTGATGTGAGACTCAATCCCAGGACCCCAGGATCACGCCCTGAGCCAGGGCCAGCCGCTCAACCCAACCGCTGAGCCACTCAGGCGTCCTGATCTGATGGGTCTCTAAAAGCAGAAAACCTTTCCCAGCAGGAGGATAAAAGGTGTGAGGACAGAAAAAAGAGGCAGGAGGGGCACCTGGGTTAGTCAGTTAAGCATCTGATTCTTGATTTCAGCTCAGGTCATGATCTCAGGGTCCTGGAATCGAGCCCCGTGTCAGGTTCCATGCTCAAGCAGAGTCTGCTTGTCCCTCTCCCTCTGCTCCTCCCCCACTCACTCTCTCATAAATAAATAAATAAATAAATAAATAAATAAATAAATAAATAAATAAAAATAAGATCTAAAAAAACTGCAATATAATAAATTTGTATTGTTTTCAGCTCCTGAGATTGTGGCAATCTGTTATGGCAGCAATAAGAAAATGATTACACGGTTCTTCTCTCTTCCCAGGCACATGACAGAATTCTACTTCCCCACCATCATGCTATTAGGTGAAACCATGTGAGTATTCCTGACCAACGAGCTATGAATGTGAGTGCTGGAGTCATTCCTGGGCCAAAGCATTTATTTCTTGTGTGAGACCAAGACAGCTCTCTCCCTGCTGCAGTGATCAAGATGCCATGGATTGCATTTGGTGCAATGATAAGATGGTAGATGTCTCTCAGCTGGAGTCCTTGAATGACTCTGTGGAAAACCATCCCTTGCTGACTTGGATGAGACACATACACGACCAAGAAATCAACTTTCATTTATCATTCCAACAGAGCTAGCTAAACTGAGTAATGGAAGGTCTCAATGGAGTGTGGGCACTAGCTTGCTGTTATATGAGGAAGTGCATCCTAGGGAGAGAGAATAGCAAGTTCAAAGGCCCTGGGACAAGTGTGCTTGATTTTTAAAAGAACAGGAAGGAGGTCAGTGTGGCTGAAGAGCTGTGAATGAGGGGGAGTCGTAGGAGGTGAAGTCAGTTATGTGGTGGAAGTACATCATGTAGGGCTCTGTAGGGCAGGGCAAGGACTTTGGATTTTATTCTGAAAGAGATGGGAAGCCATTCAAGAGTTTTGGCATAATAGGATCATGATCTGACTTGGGTTTTAAAGCCAACATCCTGGTTCTATATGAAGAAAACTATAAGGGGGTGAAGGGAAAACCAGTATGGAGACTACTGTAAAAATCCAAGAGAACAATAGTGGGGGCTTGGACTGAGTAGTAGCAGTGGACATGGTAAAAATGCTTGAATTATGAACATATGGAGTTGGTGGAGTGTACAGGATTTGCTGATGGACAGGACATGCAGGTGGAGCAGTGAGGCAAATGCCTCACTAAACTGGCTTTTTTTTTTTTTTTTAAGATTTTATTTATTTATTCATAGAGACCCAGAGAGAAAGAGAGAGGCAGAGACACAGGCAGAGGGAGAAGCAGGCTCCATGCAGGGAGCCTGACATGGGACTCCATCCCGGGTCTCCAGGATCATACCCCGGGCTGCAGGCGGTGCCAAACCGCTGCGCCACCGGGGCTGCCCTAAACTGGCTTTAAGAGAGAATGGAGAGCAGCCTGGGTGGCTCAGTGGTTTAGCACAGCCTTTAGCCCAGGGTGGGATCCTGGGGATCAGGGATTGAGTCCCACATCAGGCTCCCTGCATGGAGCCTGCCTCTCCCTCTGCCTGTGTCTCTGCCTCTCTCTCAGTCTCTCATGAATAAATAAATAAAATCTCTAAAAGAGAGAGAGAGAATGGAAAAAGACAAGATAAAACATACAGTTTTCCTGATACAGAACACTTCTTAGAAAATCCCTTAAAGGGGATCCCTGGGTGGCTCAGCGGTTTGGTGCCTGCCTTTGGCCCAGGGCATGATCCTGGAGACCCGGGATTGAGTCCTATGTCGGGCTCCCTGCGTGGAGCCTGCTTCTCCCTCTGCCTATGTCTCTGCCTCTCTCTCTCTCTCTCTCTCTGTGTGTGTCCCTCATGAATAAATAAATAAAATATTTTTTTAAAAAAGAAAATCCCTTAAAGGGATGCCTGGGTAGCTCATCAGTCTGCCTTTGGCTCGGGGTGTGATCCTGGGGTCCCTGGATCAAGTCCCACATTGGGCTCCCTGCATGGAGCCCGCTTCTCCCTCTGCCAATGTCTCTGCATCTCTCTCTCTCTCTGTGTGTGCTCTCATGAATAAATAAATAAAATCTAAAAAAAGAAAATCCCTTAAAGAGGGGTGCCTGGGTGACTCAGTTGGTTGAGCATCTACCTCCTGGTTTTGGCTCAGGTCATGATCTCAGGTTCGTGAGATAGAGCCCTGAGTTGGGCTCTGCCCGCAGCACAGAGTCTGCTTGAAATTCTCACTCTCCCTCCTTCTCTGCTCCCCTCCCCACTCTGTCTCTCTTTCAAATAAATAAAATCTTAAAAAAAAAAAAAAAAAAAAAGAAAGCCCCTTAAAGACTCCTAACTCCTGCTTCAGGGATGCCCCCACCCTGGACCCACCTGGAAGCCAAAACAAGTTTCCCAGATATAGGGTATTATTGGTGGCTTGGGGCTTAAACAATCACCTCCTGGAGGCTGGAACCTGCCTTTTTCAGTCTCACAAGGAGCATACAAAGAACCTTGGGTGGAGGGCCTTTCTCTCTTCCTAGTAACTTAGGACATCAGGGCCTATTCCTGGCTCTCCATTGGCTGAGAGGCCCACTTTCCTCTCAGGGAAGGAACAGGATCGCTCTCCAGGCCCAAAGTCCTATCTGTTCCTCTGAGAATCCCTCCAAGTCCTCCCTCAATGACTCTCCTGCAAAGATCACCCAAATCTGAAATGCTGTGGTCCATTGCAGCTACAGGGGGCAGAGGTCAGGGTGGCAAGGAAGGTCCTAGGCCATGACAACCTTCCATGCCATAGTACTTACTGTTCCTTGGGTTTTTTAGCTCCATCCCTCTGGCCTGTAAGTACCCAGCTCTCGGGTGGGAGTAGCATTCTGCTTAGCACCAAGAGATGCCATACCACTCTGTGGCTCCCTGTTGGCTATTCTTGCAGGAAAGTGTTTAGGCTGCACTTCAAGACCAGCTGAACCTCGGTCAGAACCCTCTAGATATTCATTCCAAGTCCCTTTATTCCTTTCTCGGAGACTATCCGAGGACCCACCAGGGACACAACGTTCCGAGGCACCTGGGTGGCTCAGCAGTTGAGCATCTGCCTTTGGCTCAGGGTGTGATCCCGGGGTCCTGGGATCCAGGCCCACATCAGACTCCCTGCAGGGAGCCTGCTTCTCCCTCTGCCTATGTCTCTGCCTCTCTCTGTGTGTCTCATGAATAAATACATAAAATCTTAAAAATATTGGAACGCCTGGCTGGCTCAGCGGTGGAGCGTCAGCCTTTGGCCCCGGGGCATGATCTCGGGGTTCCAGGATTGAGTCCTGCATCGGGCTCTCTGCATGGAGCCTGCCTGTGTCTCTGCCTCTCTCTCTCTGTGCCTCACATGAATAAATAAATAAAATCTTTTAAAAATGTATTAAAAACAATATCAACAACAACACAAAATTCCTACAGGTGGAGCTTTCTGGAAATATGGCACCGCGGCCCTTTCCTTTGGCGCGTTTCCCGCCTTTTCTATCCGCCCGCCCTCCTACTGGCTTCTGGCCAATCACCAGGCAACACAAATCTGACGGGCACCGCAGTGACGTCATCCCAGCTCTGCGGCTGGATTAGGCATTTGGCCGGGGAGCAAAGCCGTCTTTTGGCTGTAGGTTTTCTACCTTTGCCCCTCAACATATGAGTGTTCTGTAGCCGAAACTCCCCCAAGATTTAATTCTTTATTTAGGGGCCTAGCCGCACAGTCCGCAGCCCAAACGCCTGGCGGCCCAAAGTCCCGCTGGCGGTTCGCGGCCTCTGGCCGGCGCGGCGCAGGCGCGTGCCGGTGACATCACAGGCTCCACGGCGCCTGATTGGCTCGCTCAGGGACGCGCCGTCGTCGAACTGGAAGGCTCAGCGCCAGCTCGCGTCTGTTCCTCCGGCGGCGGTGGAGTTCGCCCAGGTCCCGCTGTGGTGCTCGGGTCCGGGCTTGGGGCGGGGGGCCGCAGGCCGCGGCAGCCCCCCGCGCGCTCCTCCAGCTGCAGCCGCCGAAGGGGCCGGGCCCAGCGTGGCCTCCAGGGCAGCGCGAGGCCGTGGCGGTCGAGGACCAGGCGCGCGGGATCGGGGCCGCCGGCCGCGCTGCCCAGCAGCAGGTAGTCGGTGTCGGGCTGAAGGCGCAAGCAGCCACAGGCCAGGTCGGCGCGGGGCACCCAGGCGTCCTGACTGCCGTGGCGCACCGGCCGCGCCCGCTGCTTGTAGACGGCCAGGACGCGCACGGCCAGCCGCTGCCAGGCCTGGCCCGCCGCCTCCGACGCCAGCACCTGCGCGCGGAGAACTGCGGGGAGGGTTGCGGTCAGGCCCGGGCTGGGGGAGCCTCTGGGGTCGCGCGGGGTCAGTCCCGCCCGGTGGGGAGGGGGACAGGACCCAGGGGTGGGCTCCCAAGGTACCCTCAGGGAGGAGTCCTTGAACGTTTGAGGGTGAGAGGTGGCGGGGGAGGGTCCTGGCCCTGTGTCCTGAGTAGTGGAGCCTGCTGGAGGAGACATGGTCAAGGCAAGGAGGGGCAAGGCTTCTGGAGCGTGAGATGGGGTTCCAGGATTGTCATTAGGAAGGGTGGGGTGATGGAGGTCTCCTTCTTGGGAGGGGTGGCCGAACAGAGAGAGGAACCTAGGACTGTGGGACGCTTTGGTTGGGGTTTATACTGGGAGCAGCAGATGCCAGAATGACTTAAAGTGTGGGGAGGAATAACCAGGGGACCCTCCAGTGGGTGTGGCTGGGAACAAGGCAGAAAAGGTGGGCCCAGGGTCTCAAATATGGCACAGTCAAGAGACATTGAAGCAGAGCCCTTGGAAAAGGATATTGGCTCTGGAATGAGTTTTGGGAGCCAGAAGGAGGTCAGAACTTAGGACCTGAGAATTGAGGTCATAGTGATGGTGATTCAGAAAACATGTACTCTCTGAAGGGCTGAGGTGAGATGTGTTAGGGGCAGGACTCTTGCTCGCAAGCTAAGTCTATGGGGTGGAAGATCCCTCTGCGAGGCAGGATGAGAAGTTTCCATTTTCCGAATCCTAGGACCCGGTGGCCAGATGGTGGATCCTCAGAGAAGAGAGGCCTGGGATCTTACACCATAGAGGGAAATCACAGGCTGGTATGGATTCAAGGGCTGGGCTGAACTCCTGAGTATCTAAGAGATCTGAGTTACCCGAGGTCGTAGGCCCTGATGTCATGGGGCTGGTGTGGACTGGTGTAAACTGATGGATTAGGGAACTTTGAGGTGAGTCTCTGTGGGAGTGGGGCTAAGATTCAGAATCTGGGACCCTGATGGGAGGCAAGAAGTATCTTAAGATAGGCAGGACCCTCCATTCAACCAGCATCTCTTTCTCCTTCCATCCCCAGGAGGCCCCCCTCTCCCTCAGAGCTGTCCATCCGAAGGAGAGTGACACCCCGCAAGGCCAAGAACATGGGGAAAGAGGAGATATGGGAACATAGGGAACACCCCCACTCCGTGCCCCTGCCCCCATCTGGTCCTAGAATCAGGAAGGGTTATTGAAAGTCCCCCTTTCCATTTAAGATGAGAAGGCTAAACGTGGAGAAGGAGGCAATCATCAGAACACCTTGAGTAACCCACCGGCCTTTTTTCTCCCCAGCACTCACCGTAGTCCTGCTGGCAGTATCTCCGAAGGCTCATATGTACCCTGGTGTCCGAGACATTGCAGTAGTTTTGACACTGAGGGTCTGGGGAGGGTTAGGCCATCTGCAGTGGGCTCCCGAGGCCTGGGCCTCAGCGGTCTGCTCCTGCCCATCCCCCTCATTCCATCTTGATGGACAGCTGGGGTGGCCCACCCCCGGACCCCTTGGGACTGGGCTCAGTGGGCCACCCTGTATCTCCATCTGGGGGTCCAAGCAGCCCATCCCTAATCCCTCTTGGTGCCAGGGTTCTCCACACCAGCCTTACCAGAGCTGTAAGCACCAGGGGTAGTAACAAGGGGTGTTGTTGCCTCTGGAATTCCTGTGAGAGACCAAAGGAGAAATTTAACTTTTGCCCCTCCCCCACTTCCAACAGGAATCCAAGCATCCAGACCCTATGTCTATTCCCTTAAAGCCCAAGTATGAGCACCCTTTGCCCTCCTCCCCCAGGACCTGGAGTTGGTCCCTAGTCCCTTCCTTTTTTTTTTTTTTTTTAAGATTCTATTTATTTATTTGTTTGTTTGTTTTAAATTTTATTTATTTATTCATGAGAGACAGAGAGGCAGGCTCCATGCAGGGAGCCTGATGTGGGACTCGATCCTGGGTCTCCAGGATCACACTCTGGGCTTAAGACAGGTGCCAAACAGCTGAGCCAGCCAGGCGTCCCAAGATTTTATTTATTTATTCGTGAGAGACACACAGATAGGCAGAGACACAGGTAGAGGGAGAAGCAGGCTCCCTATGGAGCTGGATGCGGGACTGATCTCAGGACCCTGGGATCAAGCCCTAAGCCAAAGGAAGCACTCAATCACTGAGCCACCCAGGCGTCCCCTTAGTTCCATCTTCCTTCAGATCCAGAAGCGTAGACCCGCAGCCCCCTTCTCCCTCAGACACAGGAGTCTAGGCCCCTAGATTCCCCTTCCCAAGACTAAGATTGGGATTTGAGTTCTCTCCTCCCCCAAAGGCCCAGAGTATGACTTCCAGCGTCTAGCTTCCATCTCCCAGGGACCCAGCCCTGAGCATCCTTGCCCACTGGGATCTGGGATGTCCGCTTCCCGTCCCACTTAGGACTTGCAGCCCTGACCGTCATGACTCACGCTGGCAGGGCATCCAAGGAGAGCGGCTCTGCTGGTAGCCCGGACCACAGCGGTTGCATGTGAGGCCAGTGACCCCTAACTTACAGGAACACTGCCCACTGGTCTGGTTGCAGATGCCCCCTGTGGCCCCGATTGGGTGACACTGGCAGGCTACATGAGGAGAGGAGCTGGGTATCAGTGGTGGCGTGGGGCCCCAGAGGCGCCCTTCCCAGTCACCCGGCCCCTCCTCCCTCCGCCCAGGAGTCTGGCCTTGCTAGGCCCTTTCCTCCTAGGTCAGGCACTCACCCCTACAGGCCTTGCGGCTGGTGATGGGCTGGCCGGGGTCCCTCCAGAAGCCCGGCTGGCAGTAGTGGCAGTGCCTCCCAGCCGTGTGGTGGCGGCACCGCTCACAAACGCCCCCACTCCGGCCACCAGACAGTCTGAAGAGCTCAGAGTTGAACCTGCAGCGTCGGGCATGCTGGTTGCAAGAGCAGGCTAGAGACAGGACAGGGGCAGACACGTCAGGCTCCAGGGTCCAGCCTTCTGTTCCCAGTCCCGAGCTTTCTCCCCACTGCCCTCAGGAGAGGAAACAAAGCATAGATGCAATGAGATTGCCTGGGGGTTTGCGGGTCAGCCCAGGCCCCAGAACCTCTTCGTCCTCATCTTTAAGCTGGGTGCACTGGACCAGAGTGGGTACGCACGAGGGGCCCAGCAGACCTCTGAACATGTCTGTGGAACTGGGGGCTTAGGAGTGGCCACTCCAGGCGTGGGCGGCGGGGTCAGCCCCCCTAACCTGTCCACTCCTCACTGTGCTTCTTGGGCAAGTGACTTCTTTCTGTAGCTGGGTCTCCCCGGCTATAAAATGGCAGTACAGTGCCCACTTTGTGAGGTTTAAAGGAAACCAAAAGGATATAAATTGCTTGACCTAGGGCTTGACACAGCACGCCTTTGCCTGCCGAGAGCTGTGCGCCCAGCACCTCGCCTTAAGTGCTCAGCGCCTCTCATTCTCAAAGCAGTTCCCTGAGGCTTGTACTGTCATCAGCCCCATTTTACAGATGGGAAAACAGGTGGAGAGAGGCCAAGTCATCTGCCCAAAGTAATGCAGCTGAGGGGAAGTCAGTGGCAGGATCAGAACCCAGGGCTTCTGACTCCAGAGCCTGTGCCTTGGCAACCAGTCTAGTGTGGTCCACAGCTCACGTGAGGATTCTGTGCAGTGTACGTATGTGTGTGTTTCTGGGGGGAGCTGATCAGTGAGGCAGTGGCTCTCGGACCTTACCACTCCTCAGAGTTACTGGGAAATGTTAAAAAGAAACTGCAGGGCAGCCTGGCTCAGCGGTTTAGCACCACCTTCAGCCCAGGGCATGACTCTGGAGACCTGGGATGGAGTCCCACGTCTGGCTCCCTGCATGGAGCCTGCTTCTCCCTCTGCCTGTGTCTCTGTCTCTCTCTGTGTCTCTCATGAATAAATAAAGTCTTAAAAAAAAAAACTGCAATGGGGGTGTCTGGGTGGCTCAGTCGGTTACACATCTGCCTTCTACTCTGGTGACTCAGGTCATGATCCCAGGGTCCTCGGATAGAGCCCTGTGTTCTCAGGGATCCCTGTTCAGCAAGGAGTCTGCTTCTCTGCCTCTCCCTCTGCTCATGCTCTTGCTTGCTTGCTTACTCTCTCTCAAATAAATAAATAAAACCTTAAAAAATAAAAAAAGAAACTACACAGCTTCCAGGACCCACCCCCAGGGCTTCAGCTGGGCCCATGAATCTATTTCTAGCAAGCATTCTGAGCAAGATGCTGATGGAGGGGGTCCGTGGACCATACTTGGGAGAGATTTAAGGAGTTTTTGATTCTCGAGGGGTTTGAGAGGCCTGGGCTGGCAGGTCCCGAGAACACAGAACAGCAGCAGGAAGGTTAGGACACTGAGGCAGCTGTGTGTTCTCAGAAAAATGACTTGCTTCCCTAAACCTTGGTTTCCTCCCGTGCAGTGGGGATCTCAGTCCCTCTCCCAGGGCTGTCATGGGCCTTAAGAGGTGCCTCTTAAGAGATATTCTTCAGATTATCAGTGGGAAGAATCATGCGTTGGGCTCTTTCTGACCTGAGGGTGATCACTTCACCTCCCCTCTGTCTGGAAGACTCTAGTGGTGGGAAGGGGTTCAGACCACCATGCCTGTAAAGCCAGCAGCTCTGCCATAGGACCTAGTCCCACCCTCTCCACCCAGACCCTGCTTCATCACAACACTGTTGGCTTCTTACCCAGGTTCAGAGGCCAGTGCCATGCTCAGCCTGGGGCCGTGTGGTGATCCTCAGAGGGACGGCCTCCTCAGCTCCCAGGCCCCATCCAGGCTCAGGATGAATCCCTTCCCACCCCGAGGCAATGTGAGTCTCCCCTTCTCCCCCCGCCCCTGCAGGGACCTCAGATCTGGCTGGTGGGAATGGACTAGAGGTGGCGGGGGCAAAGGGTCTAGGAATAGAGCCTGGTACAGATGAGGACAGAGTGGGGAGCCAAGGACGGTGGGATGGGCTGTAAGTTACTCCACGTGACATTGCAGGAAGAAAGAGAAGAGGAATGGGGCAAAGAATTGGAGGGTTGAGAGAGAGGAGGGGTGTGTTGTGTGTGTATCTGTTGGTAGAGCAGATATGTCTCCCAGGGCTGCAGGAGCAGTGGGGAAGGGCCCAGACTCCAGAAGCTTCAGGTCTGGAAACACCATGGAGGGGAAAGGGTGTGGAGTGGGCCTGGGGAGCCCTGGTCTAGCTGGATGGACCGGTGGATCGCCCATTATCTGGAAAAGTCTGTCTCCCTAAGTCCAGTCCCAGCCCTGCAGTTTGTTGGCCCTTAGGGCAGGTGGGTACATGCCCTCAGGGCCCCTCCTTTCATCTGGGGAATGGTAATGTGGCAGTCACACAGCAAGCTCTTCTTTGGGGCCAGGTACCATATTAAGCTTTATTCCAAGGACCTTATACATAGTGACCCATTGGACTTTCACTACAGCCTGTAAAAGAAATACTGTCATTGTCCCCAGTTTACAAGCAAGGAAGTGGAGGCACAGAGAGGTCAAGTCACTTGCCTGTGGTCACATAGCTGGGAAGCAGAGGAGCTGGGACTTGAGCCCAGGCTGGCTTGCTGCTGAGCCCATGTGCCTGTCTGCCACCCTAGAGCATGTAGCATGATGGCACCTGATAGGCAGGAGGGACAAGCCAAGACCCAGAGCTGACACTTTGTAGCTATGTGTCTTTGTGCAAGGGACCTCTCGCCTCTAGACTCAGTCTCCTCATCTATAAAATGGACCTGATGACAAAACCTGCCTGGTACATAGCTGGTGATTGGTGATGTCCTTAGTGAGTAAATATGTCCCCCATATTGTTGACTTGATGAGTCAGGAAAGGTCCAGCTGCCCAGTTCCCCAGAATCATTTAGGAAATGTTATTCATAGCAGCAGCAGCAGCATAGAAATGGCGTGTGGGGCAGAAACTGGAGCCCCTTACTGGGCAGCTGGAAGTCGGGGTAGCAGGGACTGGGGCAGGCAGGTGGGAGGCTGTGGGGGAGGCAGAGAGGGGACTGGCTCAGGAAGCAAGGTGAAGCCAGGAGCAAGCTGCTGTAGGGAAGGAGAGGGACCAGGGACCGGCTGCTAGAGAGTCAGGGAGCACGGATGGGGGGGGTGAGGGCAGGAGGGGGCACCCAGGACTCACGCAGGCAAGGGTGGGGGTGCCAGGGCGTGGCAGGCCGCCAGGGCCAGTCTCGATGGGATGGGCGGCAGCTCTCACACCCTGGGCCCGTGGTGTGGTGGCGGCAGCGGCATCGGGGGGGCCGGGCACGGGCAGCACAGCGGGCTGCGTGGCCATGGCACTGGCAGCGGCCCCTCACTCCGGCTGCCGCCAGCCCTGCCCGGCCCCCAAACTCCACGCGGAGGTGACTGACTACCACACTGGACTTCGGGCCTGGTGGGGCCCGGAACGTCACCTTCTCAGGGCCCCCCAAGGCCCCAGGCCAGGCAGGTCTGCGCCACAGCGATCTCCAGGGACCTCCGCTGGCCCAGGCAGCAGACAGGACCAGAGCTGGGGATCCTGGAGTGCAGAAGCGCAGGCTGACGGACGTCAGGAGAAAGGGGCCGCCCAGGGCCAGGGTTAGGCTGCCATTGCAGGTGGCCCGGGGACTGAGGTCTGCCCCCAGGGAGAGGGCGCAGGCCTGGGGACAGGAGGCTGCCGTGCCAGTCAGCTGGGTCACTGGTGGGAGGCAGAAGCGGGGGCGGCCACCTGGATGGTAACATGGGTCAGCGGTGGCCTGGCTTAGGAGGAGCCAGAGGGCAAAGATCACAGGCATGGTCCCAGCAGAGCAAGCACCTGGAGAGGAGAGGAGTGACCAGGCTGAGGGCCTCAGGCTGCCCTCGTGGGTCAGCCTCCCCCCACAGGCTCTGGGGGGGAACCCTGGCATTCCATCCCTAGCCCTGCCCAAGCCCCCTCCCTGGCTGCTTCTAAGCGAGGAAAATAGTTCCATCTGGGGAGAATTACTGTTTACATAACCCAGAGGGAAAAGAACGCAAGCAAAATTGAGAATTTTGCCTGAACTAATCTGCAGCTTAACACCCTAGAGCTATCGTTGGTGTCAGTGTGGAGGGGCAGGGGGCCCTGGGGAGAGGGCCAGGGGTGCGGGCGGATGGGGAAACCCAGACAGGCCACAAGGGTGGGGGTGCTTAGAGGCAGATGAAGCTCCAAGACAAAGTAACAAAGAGGAACAGAGGCACCCACAGCAAAGACAGAGGGGAGGGGACGCAAGTCTTCGGAAAGGGCCAGGTGCAGAAAAGGAACCATGGGGATGGGGGAAGCTGGAGCCCAGATGGAGGGGGCACCCAGATCCACAGGGAGTGGGTGGAGGGGGAATGGAGTCCCAGGAAGCCTGGGGCCAGGACAGACAGACAGGCAGACCTGTGGGCTCAGAGACACCCAGGGAGCAAGAGATCAGACAGCCTGCCTGCCTGGCCTGGCCAGTGGGAAGGTGGAGGCGGGGAGGGGAAGTGGGGGCGGGGCAGGGCGGGGGATCAGAAGCCTGTGGCCAGGCCCCTGGCCCACGAGGATCAGAGCGGAGGCCCTTTCCCACGTGGGGCCCTAACCTTGTTCTCCACACCCAGGGCACGGAGGGGGATTAGCGCCAAACAACCCCGCCAGCCTCCTCCACTGCCACCCACCCCAGCCTCCACCCAGCCTTAACCCTTTCCCACCCAGGAAACAAGCCTCACCCTCAGAAGTGTGCTGAGGATGAGGAGCTAGAGCGGGGGGGGGGGGGGGGGGGGGGGTCACCCAGGGACTAGAAACCTGGGTCACTCTGGAGCTGGAGCATGGGGTTAGGAGAGCAGATGCGAGCCCCCTCAGAATTCAGGGTTGGGAGGACCCCAGACTTGGATTTCTGAGGACTTTCTGATCACTGCAGCCCTCCCTACTCCTACCTGCCATCCTAGGCCTCCCGATCTGCAGAGCAGAGCCCCCACATTCTCTACCCACCCTAAGGTCCTCAGATTAGAAGGGGGAACAGTTATGGGGGGTGTCGGGTGCTGCCTAGGGGGAGGGGTGGGGGAGGCAGGGCAGAGCCAGATGCCATGTGGGGGTGGTGGCTGAAGTCCAGACTCTGGGATGGCAGGGGTGAAGAAGGACTAGGGGCTGAAATCCGCCCCCCCACCCCCTGTTTTCCCCTTCCAGGGCAGCCCCTACTGAGGAACTTCCTCAGGTCTGGTGCCCTTGGAACCTTTCTGGGCCCCACTGACCATGCCCCTGGCTTGCTCCTGGCCCAGAAGTCTTGTGAGGCATCTGGGGGTGCAGGTGGGGTCACATCCACCCCAGCCTGATCTCACAGCCCCCGCCATATCCCAACTGTGGTTGCCATGTGCGGAGACCACCTCCCCCTGCCCCAGAGGACAGGCATCAGCCTCCACCCCTCCCTATGAGCCTGGCGCCATTTTGCACACTTGCGGCCGCGGGCATTTGCCCTGTCTTCTTAGCGCCAGCTTCATTAAGGACCTAGCCCCCATCTCCTACCTCGCCTTCCTTGCCTGGGCGGTTCGTGGGGTACCATTTTCTGGCCCGTTGCACCTGGACAGCCAGGCCGCAAGTCCCCTGGTGTTCCTGGAGGATCCAGAAGCCAGCCCCTGCCCATCTGGGAACCCAGATGTCCAGCCTCCAGCCCCTATCCCTCTTGGGAGCCGGAGTCCACTCCCACCCCCTTTAAGGAGCAGAGTCTAACTGTGCTCCTACCAGACCCATAGTTAGGCCCCCATGCCTGGGCGGTGAGGAGGTCCATCTGGGACCCAGGCTCCTTTTCTCTGGCTTTTTTGCATGCATCCCACCCCTTTGCCCCTGACGTTGGCCAAACCTGTGCCCAAGAAGAGAGGGTCCTCTGCAGCTAGCTCCTCATGTGTTCTTCCCTCTCGCAGGAGCTTGGCTGCGGGGCGGCAGCGTGGGCTCTCAGGAGTGAGTGCCTGAGTGCCGGAGTGGCTGTTGTCAGGCCCCAGGCTAGTGGGGGTTCTGGGCGGGAGCTCAGAGCAGAGCCCGCAGAATCCAACACCACCACCGCTCCCCCCCACCCCCGCCCCAGTCCCCTCGCCAACCGCAGCCACTTTCTCCCCGCAGGGACCCCAGCCAGCCACGCCACCCAGGACTGTGTGGGACGTGAGGGATGTCGCCCCAGGGGGGCCCGAAACCAGGCAGCCCGGAGCACGCTGGCCCAGGAGGCTAAAGACAGGTAGGATGGGACAGCAGACTGTGGCCCCACGGGCTTCAGACCCTTGTCCCACTGACTCCCCACGGCACTGACTCCCCACAGCTCAGCTCACCATGTGGTGCTGCAATCCTTGATCCATGGATCTTTGATCCTTCAATCCAGATCCATTGGGTTGGGAAGGGGCTGACTTGCCAGGTGACTATCAGGGCCTCTCTCCACACTGAGGCAGGACCCCCAGCTGGCACCTCCTTCCCTCTGGAACCTTCTGTCAGCTGTGGGTAAATTCAGCATTGAGGTGAGTTACTTCACACTCTAAATATCTGTGCTTTTGGAAGGATCTGGGCAGCCACCAGGAAACCCAAAGACTTGGGCCACTTTCTAAGACAGCAGGGAGGGAGGTGAGGAGAGGAGAATCACCAGACCTCCCTCATCCTGCTTTGGAAGGAGAGGGCAGGGACCCCAAGGGGGACAGAGCCCAAAGCCAGCCTCCCCATGGCCAGTTCCTACAAGGCCTCAACACTTCAGTCACGAAATTTTCATGCAAATGTGACTGTCAACTATTACAGAGCTAATGGTTTTGACTAGAAAAATAAAGCTTTCTATCACTTCCTGCTGAGAAAAGCAAGAGTCTCAGGAGGATGGGGCACAGATATTTGCCTGCCTGTGGTTTTGAATGTGTTTATTGAGGGGCCCCATGGACCCGACCCTGACAGGGATTTGAGTGTCCCACTGTTGGGAGCCTGCCCTGAGGTCTGGAGGGCACAGCCAGGACAGTCTCTGATTCTGGGTCTGGGGAACCCCCATGAACCACCCTAGAGAGGCCAGCCAGGGTGGGAGCCAGGACAAGGACATCTGATTTGAAATTAGACTGTGAGGAGGAATTGGCTGCAAGAGAAGGGGTTTCGGGGTGGAGACACCCCCAAATCAGAGGGGGTATACCAGTTCTAGGGACAGGCAGTGTGAGCTACAGGGTAACGCTGTGGAATATTCACCACAAGCATCCATCCAGCAAGTGCGCCCCGAGTCCCTCCTGTGTCCACAACCCCTGCCCTTGCCAGACTTACAATCTGGAGAGGAGAGATCACTACAGGAAAGTATTAAATAATTCTGTTCTAGAGAATGGCAGAAGGTAACAAGTGCTTGGGAGCAAAAGCAAGCAGGGAAGTGGGGTGGTAGTCTGCAGGGGACATTTGTTTGGGCTGAGACCTGAAAGCAGTGAGGGCAGCAGCCCCCCCCCCCCCCATCATCAGGACCCAAGCGACTGGGGTAGAGAGAATCTGGGGTAGAGAGGATGGCCAGTGCAAAGGCCAGCCTGGCCGCCTGAGAAAATTCGAGGTTTAGGTCTCTGATTTATTCTGATTTATTTTGCTTTACTTTTCTCCCCACCCGGTTGGGAACAAGCAGTTTCTTAAGCAAATGTGACCTGGAGGGAAGCTTTCTTCCTCACTTTTGTTTTTAATAGCCTGAGCTGCATGAGGTGTTTAGCACTTTGAGGGGGTGGGGTGGGGGGAGGGTAGAAGCAACGTAAGCCTGGAGGAAAGAATTCTCTAAGTTGGGAAGGAGGCTTGTTTGTTTGTTTGTTTGTTTGTTTGTTTTTGGATAAGAGTTCCTCAAGTACTGGGCACCTTGTCCCTCACATGGCCCCAGAGAGGAGGCAGGACCTCCCTGGGGCACAGCTATGTGGTAGCTCAGCAGTGTGGGACCCACAGCTCTGGGCTTACAGAGAGATCTTTTATCCCTACCTTGGTGGTCCAGAAGAGACAGGCGCCACGAGGCAGAGCAGATCATACTCCATGTATAACGACTGAGAGCCTGCGTCTGAGTGCTCTCCTTCAGGAAGACTAGAAAAATCCAGGACAGTAATGGAGAACAGATTCCTGAGCCACACTGCCTGGGTTCAAAATCCACGCTCTACCTCTTTCCTGGCTGTGTGACTTAAGGCAGCTTTCTTAACCTCTCTGTGCCTGAGTGTCCTCATCTATTAAACGAGCGAGCATAACAATCTGCCTTCCTCCTGGGAGGGCATGAGGTCTAGATGAGCAAAGACAGCCCTGCAGTCTCATAACGGAACCTCCCTGGACCAGACGTGTTCCAGAACCTGTGCATCGGCACTGTAGTGGGATGTGGGGTCTGGGCAGTATCCCATAATCAGATGTTACCGTTTCTGCAGCAAAACGTGGGCATCTCAGGAAGTCAGTCTACAAGTCACTTTGGGCCACATTTTTGTCTCCAAATGAGTTCAGTTGAGGTTGAAGTTGGCCACCAGTTGTTGGGAAGGTGATGGATAAGGAATCGCAGGTGGGCAAGCAAGCACTGGGGCCAGTGCCTGGTGCACCCAGGGACCACAGAAGCAGTACCCCTGATGCAGTCTTTCTCCGACTTTCAAATTGTTCAGGCCGACAGAAAGCCAGGAGAGGGAGCTCTTGAGACTCAAGGACCAGGGCTGCTGGATTCGCAGAGCCCAGAGGAACATGAAAACTTGGGGTGCCTTATTCAGATTGATTGATAATTTCTAGCTGGTGAGAGCAGAGCATTAAACCAAGTGCAGCCCCCCCACTTTTCATTAAAACATGTAAACTCTACTCCCAACATGGGGCTCAAACTCATAACCCCAAGGTCAAGAGCTGTCTGCTTTCCTGACGGAGCCAGCTGGCTGAAGCGCAGGCCCTTTTGTGTGTGGGCCGCGTACAACTGCTCGGGTCATGCACCATGGAGGTGGCCCTGGGTGGTGGGTTCCTTTGTCCTGAGCTGCTGCTTCCTCCCCAGTAGCCCAGGCTCCAGTCCCTGCTCAGCTCCCCTGCTCTGTCTTTGGAACCTGGCCCACCCCGCAGGCTGGCTTGGAGCGAAGCTGGAGTCTTCCCTGGGCGGGACCTGAGCTGAGCAGGCCATGTGTTAAGGATTGGGGCAGAGTTGTCACCAGCCCCATGAGAAGAGGGGCTCATTCTTTGAAACTCTGGCAGTAGTCTGGGCATTGCTCGGACACCCCAGTGGAGGGAGTGTGATGTCATACTCAGCCCTCCTGCGGAAGAGCCAGCTGACCTTGCTGGGGACCCACATTGAACAAGAAACATTTGAGGAGGGCCCAGGAGTGTTCAGACTTCCCAAAGGGTCAGATTAATAAAGCGAGGAGCCCTGGAATATTGGAGAGGGAGTAGAGGGGGCGCTGGCAGAGGGAGAGAGATGGGGAGCCTGGACAGGGGTGGAACAGAAGCCAGAGGATGAAAAGTGGGGGCCCCAGCATTCCAGTGCTTCCTTCTGCACGGGCTCCTGAGCCGTAGCCCCTGGAATGGCCACAGAGAAACCACAGGTGGAGGGGAGAGTAAAAAGCGGGTCAGGACACGCTGGACACCACTCGACTCGCTTGGCTTAGTTGAGTGAGGGAACCAATGATTTGGGGGTGAATGTGACTCGGGTGCTGCCGAGCCATCACTCGTGACTGCGTCCTCTGTCCTCCCTACAGCCCTGATGGGATTCCGGGCCACTTGCCCTTCCTTCTCTACCATCTACTTCCTCTTCATCATCTTCGTGGTGTCCACCATCTTCCACTGCCACCAGCGCCTGGCTCTGGTGCCCACCCCCTGGGCCTATTCAGGCCGCGTGGTCCTGCTCCCCAGATACCTGCCCCGGGGGGGCGTGTTCACCATCAACTCCAAGGGCCGCCTGGGGAACCAGATGGGTGAGTACGCCACCCTGTACGCCCTGGCCAAGATGAACGGGCGGCCGGCCTTCATCCCGGCCGAGATGCACAGCACGCTGGCCCCCATCTTCAGAATCACCCTCCCCGTCCTGCACGGCACCACGGCCAGCAGCATCCCGTGGCAGAACTACCACCTGAACGACTGGATGGAGGAGGAGTACCGCCACATCCCGGGGGAGTACGTGCGCCTCACCGGCTACCCCTGCTCCTGGACCTTCTACCACCACGTCCGCGATGAGATCTTGCGGGAGTTCACCCTGCACGACCACGTGAGGGAGGAGGCTCAGAAGTTTCTGCGGGGCCTGCAGGTGAGCGGAAGACAGCCGGGCACCTTCGTGGGGGTCCACGTGCGCCGGGGGGACTACGTGCAGGTCATGCCAAACGTGTGGAAGGGCGTGCTGGCTGACCGGGGCTACCTGCGCCAGGCCCTGGACTGGTTCCGGGCCCGCTACCATGCTCCCCTCTTCGTGATCACCAGTGACGACATGTCCTGGTGTCGGCAGAACATTAACGGCTCCCTCCGCGACGTGGTGTTCGCGGGCAATGGCCTTCAGGGCTCCCCCACCAGGGACTTTGCGCTGCTCACGCAGTGTAACCACAGCATCATCACGGTGGGCACCTTCGGGATCTGGGCAGCCTACCTCGCGGGTGGGGCCACTGTCTACCTGGCCAATTTCACCCTGCCCGACTCCCCCCTCCAGTGGATCTTTAAGCCGCAGGCAGCCTTCCTGCCCGAGTGGGTGGGCATCGCGGCCGACCTTGGGCAGGCCAGAGAGAATGGCCTCTAGCCCCTTGAGGTCACGCATCTCTTCCTCCCCCTCGGCTGACAGGCGGTGCCCTGGCACCACCAGGCATCTCCAAGCCACCATGCTTTCCAGCTGAGGGACCTCAGACAAGTCACTTAATTTCTCGGGGCCTTAGGTGCCACCTGCAGAGTGAAAGTAACACAGAGCTTACCTCAGCAGTCCTGCAGCAAGTTCATTTAGTGTCCTCAGGAACACATCATGGCTCTGGGTTTGCTTGGCAGTTGGACCATTAGTACTAAACAAACCATGCAAGGGCACCCCTGCAGCAGAGGCCCTGGCAGCGAATTTGCAGGCTGCATACCCAGCCTCTTCTAGCACACCTTGTCTCCTTCCCCAGTCGCTGCAAGCCAGCCTTGAGAAAGAACTAGAAGATCTAATCTCATCTCTCCATTTTATGGGTGGAAAAGCCACGCTCAACCTACAGTGCACTTTCCCTGGTGAGGGCAGTGGCTCTGGCTGCTGCTCTGGCTCTGCAAGTGGTGCCTGAAACCACGAGGAAACTGCCCCCAGAAAACGAACCTGCCTGTTCTGGCAAGTCCCTGCCTAGGAGCCCAGAAACTTCCTGCCTGCTGCATGCTCCTTGGCCATGACCAGGCAGGTGTATGGCATGCCCTGAACTTTCTGGTTGCCTTAAGAAACCTAATTTTTGCCCTCTCCTTGTCTGCAGCTTCTGGAGTGTAAGTCCAGATGTCTTGCCCTTGCCTCCTGAGAGGGTTTGGTGAAGCTGTGCCTGCCGTCAAGTACAAGGGAGCCAGGTGTCTTGGGCAGCAAAGAATTCAGGCTTTAGGTTTCATAAGGCCTTAGCATGAAAGGGAGGGAACCCAGAGTTTGAGGGGATGAATCTCAGGGAAGTACTCTCAGTGGGGAGGTGAGGGCCCTGGACATGGGTGTGGATGGGGGGTGGGGGCCTCACAGTGCTGGCCGGAGTCCAGCAGGACCCCACACCACTTGGCCTGCAGCAGCAAAGCCGCCAATGTTCTAGAAGCGGCGGGCAGACCTCAGGAGGCCCCAGACAGGAGCACAGCCATGCCAGCCTCCACCTGCAGACAGACGTCCTCACTCTCGGCACTGCCTGTGCCCCGGGCACACTCTGAGAAACCCCCCGTGTAGAGAGAAGTTGGATTAAGTGGTCACAATACGGGTTTTCCTGTGTTCAGTGCATTCAGAAGTATGGAGATACCGGTACATTTATCCGTGTAATACTCCTTTTTGAATATTAAAAAAAAAATCTTGATCTCATCCCTTTCCTGTTGTAAATTCATTCCAAATGTCTTAATTACGTGAATGCCCATTTCCTGGCATGCCTGAGGTTGAGCACAGGTGTCCTCACCTATCAATAATATATCCCCAGAGTCTTTTGACCCCAGTATACTTCCTTAAGTCCCATCATGGTCTGGGGCCTAGGGTAGGGGGATGCTAGGGAAAGTAAGAGGTGTCTGGGAGGAAGGGGAGGGGGCCTCTGTGTGAGCTATCCCCAGCTGCTTAGCAAATGACTCCCAAACCTAGTGGCTTAAAATAACTGCAGCAATTTATTAGCTCTTACGGTTTGTATGGGTCAGGGATTCGGGTGTGGTTTAGCTGGGTGGTTCTGCTTGCCTTACTTATCCAGGGAGGTTGCTGTCGGGTAGGTGTAGGCAAGGGCTGGTCCCTCTGAAGGCTTTCTGGGGAGCTGGGGGGTCCCGCTTCGAGGGCTGGAAGCTCTGCTGACTCTGGGCTCTTTTTTAATTTAATTTTATTTTTGGGGGATCCCGGGTGGCTCAGCGGTTTGGCGCCTGCTTCAGCCCAGGGCATGATCCTGGAGTCCTGGGATCGAGTCTCACGTCGGGCTTCTAGCATGGAGCCTGCTTCTCCCTCTGCCTGTGTGTCTGCCTCTCTCTGTGCGTCTCTCATGAATAAATAGATCTTAAAAAAATAATTTAAAAAATATTTGTATTCATTTATTCATGAGAGACGCACAGAGAGAGGCAGACACACAGACAGAGGGAGAAACAGGCTTCCGGGCAGCCCCGGTGGCTCAGCGGTTTAGCGCTGCCTTCGGCCCAGGGCATGATCCTGGAGACCTGGGATCAAGTCCCACATCAGGCTCTGCATGGAACCTGCTTCTCCCTCTGCTATGTCTCTGCCTCTCTCTCTCTCTCTGTCTCTCATAAATAAATAAAATCTTAAAAAAAGAAAAAAAAGAAGCAGGCTCCCTGCAAGGAGCCCAATGCAGGACTCGATTCCAGGACCCCAGGATCATGACCTGATCCAAAGGCAGATACTCAAAAAAAAAAAAAAAAAAAAAAAAAAAAAAAAAAAACCACAAAGGCAGACACTCAACTACTGAGCCACCCAGGTGTCCCTCATTTTTTTTTTTTTTTAAGATTCTAGGGATCCTTGGGTGTCTCAGCAGTTTAGTGCCTGCCTTTGGCCCAGGGCATGATCCTGGAGTCCCAGGATCGAGTCTCACATCGGGCTACTTGCATGGAGCCTGCTTCTCCCTCTGCCTGTGTTTTTGCCTCTCTCTCTGTGTCTCTCTCTCATGAATAAATAAATAAAATCTTTAAAAAAAAATAAAGATTCTATTTATTTGACAGAGCGCATAAGCAGGGGGAGAGGGAGAGGAAGAAGCAGACTCCTCGCTGAGCAGGGAGCCCGATGTGGAGCTCCATCCCAGGACCCTGGGATTATGACCTGAGCAGAAGGCAGCCACCTTTAACCCTCCTCTGAGCCACTCAGGCGCCCCCCTCGTTTTAATTTAATTGCATCTCTGAAGATCCTGTCTCCAAATAAGGTCACATTCTGGGGTCCTGGGAGTTAGTACTTAAACATTTGCACTTTTGTGGGGGACATAGCCTGTAACACTGGCCACCATGGGGCTCCCAGCCCTCTGCCCTAGAATCACACAGGTTTTACTTCCCTTCTGTTTCTCCCCTACAGGATCATTTACCTGAGCAGGGTCTTTTCCCAAATTGCCCCTTTTGGAGAGACTCCAGCCAGAAGGGTACAGGAAGCTGAGCCAAGACCTCTGGCCCTCTACCACCTGCCATAGTATCAAAGTACAGAAGCAGGGATCCTTGGGTGGCGCAGCGGTTTGGCGCCTGCCTTTGGCCCAGGGCGCGATCCTGGAGACCTGGGATCGAATCCCACATCAGGCTCCCGGTGCATGGAGCCTGCTTCTCCCTCTGCCTGTGTCTCTGCCTCTCTCTCTCTCTCTATCATAAAAATTAAAAAAAAAAAAAAAAACAAAAACAAAGTACAGAAGCAAATGGCAACCATGTCTCACACTTCAATAAAATAATCCAGTGCCAGGTCCCTCCGCACAGCCCCTCCAAATCTCTTCTCCAACTTTCCCTGCTCTGCTTCTCTCAGCCCTGGGAGGCTGTCTGATAGCATCTGCTGTGGACTGGACGTTTGTGTCCCTCCAAAATTCATATGTTGAAGCCCTAACCTCCCAATGTGCTGGTGATTTTACCTCCGGAAGTGATTAGGGCGGGGGTGGGGGGAGCCCTTGGTGAACACAATTGGTGTCCTTGTAAGAGATGTCAGAGATGATCTTTCTCTGCCCTCTGATGCAAATCACAAGTGGGCTCTCACCAGGCAACCCAATCAACAGGCAAACCTTCACCTTGGACTTCTCAGCTGTCGGGAAGAATGCAGTGTTGGAGCACCCAGCCTGTGGCAGCCCCACTCTGTCGCTGTTTCCATGGGCTCCCCGCCCCAAGGCTCCTGCTGACTCAGGGCAGTGGGATCACAGTCCAGAAATCAGAGGAGGCGAGCGAAGCTGGGAGTGTTTATTCTCTCTTGCTTCACCTGCCCACACCTCGTAAGCCGTCCTATTAGACTCCTCTCCAGGTACCTCCATATGAGGGTTCCCTCTCTTGCTGGGACCCTGAGCGATGCCCCCTTGCCCTGGGATTTTGGTATCACACAAAAGAAATCCCCACATGGACACGGCTCCAGTGCCTTGAAATCCCTCAGCTTAGCATGAGGACATGCTCTCGGTCAGAATCAAGTTGATTCTGAAGATAATGAAGAGAGGTGATATTGCCTGCGGACTTCACTCAGGGGGCAAAGACGAAACCCAGGAGCAGCCACAGGGCCAGTTCCCACAGGCAGGGGCGGGGGTAGGGGTGGGGGGGTGGGCAGCACCAGCTTCCCACCTGTCTCTTCTCGCACATCCTGGGCATGATGTAGGCACCAGGGGAGGATTCATAAGATCCATCCTCCCAGCCACCCTCCCACGTTATCTCCTGGGGTGGGTACCCCCCACCCAGGAAGGGGCCCTGCTACCCAGAACAGGCCTGCGGGGTTCCGGGAGCTGGGTGGAGTAGTAGTGCAATAAGATTCTATTTAGTTCTGTTTAATCTCAAGGCAAAGGGAACCCAGCTCTGCTCCTTATGTTTGAAGTGCCTTGTTTGAAGAGGAAGTAAGTGACTCTTAGAAGGGCTGAAGCAGAAATTGGCCAACTGTGAAGCATAAATCACACTAAATCAGTCACAAATATTTACTGAGCTCTACCCTGAACTCAATGACCTCTTCCTTGTCCTCACCACAGGGGACAGAAGGAAGCCCAGGACAGGCACCACTCCAAAACCAGCATCAAGCACACCATACCTGTTTGTTACGGGTCAAGTTGTGTCTCCCAAAAAGATAGGCGGAAATCCCAACACCCAAGATGTCAGCTTGTGCCCTTATTTGAACATAGGGTCTTTGCAGGTAAACTAGTTCAGATGAGGGGCACCTGGGTGCTCAGTGGTTGAGCGTCTGCCTTCAGCTCTGGTCATGATCCTGGGGTCCTGGAATCGAGTCCCACATCGGGCTCCCCATGGGAGCCTGCTTCTCCCTCTGCCTGTGTCTCTGCCTCTCTCTGTGTGCCTCTCATGAATAAATAAATAAAATCTTAAATTTAAAAAAAAGGGCAGCCTGGGTGGCTCAGTGGTTTAGTGCCACCTTCAGCCCAGGGCCTGATCCTGGAGACCCGGGATCGAGTCCCACATCGGGCTCCCTGCATGGAGCCTGCTTCTCCCTCTGCCTCTGCCTGTGTCTCTACCTCTCTCTCTCTCTCTCTCTCTCTCTCTCTCTCATTCTCTCTCTCTCATGAATAAATAAAATCTCAAAAAAAAAAAAAGGCTTGAAGTTTGCAGTGTGCCCCTTGTTACAGCAGCCCTGGGAAACCGATACAGTGTTTCATGCCTGTTTATTGAATGGCGTGAACAAGCACTGGAGCAGTTCAAGCATTGAACTTAGCACAGCAGCAGATTAGAGACACAAGCTGCCTTGGCCCCGGCCCTGAGTTCCTGGTCAGATCAGGGAATCTAGTGGCCAGTGAGGGGTAAACACCAGGTGTAAGTCAAGCAAGGTGTGACCTGGTTGAATGTGGAAAGCCATAAAGGCTAGAGAGGCATGCCACAGGGGTGACCTAGCACCCACATCCTTGCTTGTGGCTTGTAAGTCCCCCGAAACCCTCAGAGGCCAGAGAGCTCTTTCCAGGAGAAACTGAGGCTTGTCGACCAGATGCCTCTACCTGAATTGAGCCAACCTGGCTGGGGGCTCTGGGCACCTTGGGTCACGACCAGGCTTTGAGCCCAACCAGAAGTGGATTCTCCATATGGTACCATCCCCTCTGGCAACCTTGGACTTGAATGCAAGGAGCCAGGGCAGTGGGGTTTGCTGAATAAGCCTCATTTCTCAGCACAGCTGATGCTCGTGACATTGTCAGTGGAACTAGTCAAAAGTTCCAGATCAGGCCACTTCGTTATGGCCACCGAAAGTAAAGCCTCAGCTCCCTAAGCCCAACATGGAATATGCTTCTCGAAGTGGCTCAGAAAGGACCCATGTAAGCGCACCTGCTCTGGCCACAGACTGTGGCTGTCAGGCTCCTGTACTCGCTCGCTGTGTGACCCTGGGCAAGTGACTTTCCCTCTCTGAGAATTTAAGAAAAAAAAAGGAAATGTCCAGAAAAGGCAAGCCCTTAGGGATAGAAAGACTGGTGGTCATCCGGCTAGTGAGCACTTACGGGTCCAGGCTTGCTTTTGGGGAGGGACAAATATGTTCACAATGATTGTGGCGATGAGTGTGCAGAGCTCTGCAGCCACCCTGGTTTATAAGCCACTGATCTGCAGGCCACTACAAACCGTCAAAGTATTATTTAAGTGATTTGTGTATTTTATATTTTATAGTATGTGAATTATATCCCAGTCAAGCTGTTATAAAAAATAAACCATACCTGGCACATTGGCACGTGGCGTGGGTGCTATCACCGCACACAAAACGAAGGGTGCTCTTATGTGTGGGCGCTGGGGCAGGGACCCGTGGATTTCTGCCTTTGCATGAGGGCATGCTGGTGGTGGCTGAAAGTGGGGGGGAAGGCAGCTTTGAGACCATCAGGGAAATTGTAATGTGGGTATTATGTGATATTCAGAGATTATTTCATTTTAGCGCTAGCCACAGCATGGTGCTTGCTATATACTTTTAAATATTCTTATCAGTCCAAGCAACACGAAATGTGTACAGATTGAGCAAGAAGGCAAAGGACAGAGCAAGCCAGACTGGCAACAAGTTGGAAATGGAGCCAGAGGTGTGTGGGGTTTGGTTGTACCAAGCTGTCTACTTTTGTGGGTGCTGCTGAATTCAAATTCCATAATACATTTTATTTTTTTTATTTATTTTTTTAAATTTTTTTATTTATTTATGATAGTCACACAGAGAGAGAGAGAGAGAGGCAGAGACACAGGCAGAGGGAGAAGCAGGCTCCATGCTTCCCCACGTCCGGGAGCCTGACGTGGGATTCAATCCCGGGTCTCCAGGATCACACCCTGGGCCAAAGGCAGGCGCCAAACCGCTGCGCCACCCAGGGATCCCCCATAATACATTTTAAAGAAATTCACCAGCGTCCCTTTTTGTGCCCAGGGACTAGGTTAGGGGTGGCCTGGCCCTGGTTTCCACTCCAGAGGGCTCCCAGTCTCATGGCAGAGGCCACAGGTAACCTTAATGGTGGGGGCTGCTCAGAGCTCTCAGGGGGAGGCTGGAAGCAGGTTTGAAGTAGTCCTTTAAGGGGGCACCTGGGTGGCTCAGCAGTCTTTGGCTCAGGGCGTGATCCTGGGGTCCTGGGATCGAGTCCCAAATTGAGTCCCATATCAGGCTCCCCAAAGGAAGCCTGCTTCTCCCTCTGCCTCTATCTGTGCCCCTCATGAGTAAATAAATAAAATCTAAAAAGAAAGAGAAAGAAAGAAAAAGAAGAAAGAAAGAAAGGAAGAAAGGAAGAAGAAAGAGGAAGAAAGAAAGAAAGAAAGAAAGAAAGAAAGAAAGAAAGAAAAGAAGGAAGGAAGGAAGGAGAAGAAAGAAAGAAAAAGAAAGAAAGAAAGAAAGAAAGAAGAAAGAAAGAAAGAAAGAAGAAGAAAGAAAGAAAGAAAGAAAGAAAGAAAGAAAGAAAGAAAGAAAGAAAAGAAAGAAAGAAAGAAAAATTTACATGGAGCATCTCCTGACTGATGCAGAGCCTGTGGATGGCAGGACCTGGGGGACCTCCAGTGTTTCGCCCTCCACTCTGCAGCGCCCATGTGATCGCTGTGAGCATCCCCCCCAAGCTCCCACGTATGACCCTGGGCCCCTCTAACCCCATGGTTAATAAGCAAAACATTTCCTGGACTCAGCTCCTCATAAACAAGTTGGTTTTTTCGTTTGTTTTGTTTTGTTTTTTTTACCTACATACAGGTCTGGCAAAATATTCCAAAGTCATGAGGGTACAGGATAGTTCTTTTTTTTTTTTTTTTTTTTTAAGATTTTATTTATTTATTCATGAGAGACACAGAGAGAGGCAGAGACAGGCAGAGGGAGAAGCAGGCTCCATGCAGGGAGCCCGACGTGGGACTGGATCCCGGGTCTCCAGGATCACGCCCTGGGCTGAAGGCGGCGCTAAACCGCTGAGCCCCCCAGGCTGCCCATGGGGTAAATTAGGTAACAATTCTTCGTTCCGGCATACGGTGTAATATGTACAGCCCCCACCAAAACACACCCTATCATATACACATAGAGGCTGGTGTGCTTATCAGCTTCACTTACATCTCATGGGCCTGATCGCAGGAGTTGGAGTTCTTTTTTTTCTTTTTTTAAAGATTTTATTTATTTGAGAGAGAGAGAATGAGATCATGAACAGGGGGGAGGGGTAGAGGGAGAAGCAGACTCCCCGCTGAGCAGGGAACCTGATGCAGGGCTCCATCCCAGGACCCTGGGACCAGGACCTGACCCAAAGGACTGGTAGCCAGGAGGTGGAGTTCTGAAAATCTGTTCCTTCCTTTTATCCTCTCTCCTTCCCCTTCCTTCCTTCCTTCTTTTTTAAATATTTTATTTATTCATGAGAGAGAGAGAGAGAGAGAGAGAGAGAGGCAGAGACACAGGCAGAGGGAGAAGCAGGCTCCATGGGGCCCAACGTGGGACTCGATCCCAGGTCTCCAGGATCACGCCCTGGACTGAAGGCAGGCGTTTAAACCGCTGAGCCACCCAGGCTGCCCCCTTCCTTCTTTCCACAAATATGTATAGAGCACCTGTCATCTGCCAGGAAACATTCTAGAGGGTGGGGACCGAGGAGGGAGTGAAATGGACACATTTCCTGCTCTCAGGGACGTGTCCGTTTAATGGGAGGTGTTTCATTAGCTAATGCTGTGTAACAAGCCACCCCAAAATGTAATGGCTTTCAGCGCAGAATTGCTGATTTCCCACAATGATGTGAATCGACTGGGTGGTTCTTTCCGTGTGGTGTGTGAGGTCTCTCAGGCAGCTACACAGCAAGGAGCTTGGTGGGGACGGCCAGGCATCCTCTCTCCTGCAGGACAGGCTGGACTTCCTCTGAGCATGTTGGCCGGAAGCCAAGAAGACATGGACCAGCGTTCATGGAGATGCACCAAGTGTTTCAACCGGCCCTTGTTTACAGTCAGTACCCATTACAGAGGAGGCTAGAGTCACTGTCACTGGTGACTAGTGATTGTCCACTTCCTGGGAAAAAAGGGGGGGGGGGTGGAGCTTTGGGTTCAGGATGAAATCCCAGCTCTGCCACTTATAGGCTGTGTGGCTTTGGGCAAGCAGCTGCACTTTTCTGGGCCTCAGCTGATAGTGACCACCTCCTTCGATTGGAAGGATTAAGTAAGTTATGGTTGTTGATAATCTACAGCCATAAATAACATTGCCAGGGTTCCTGCCTTCAGAGGGCCTATAGTCATTCCAGATATTGTTTTTATTTTTTAAATTTATTTTTATATTTTTAAAGACTTTTTTTTTTTAGGTTTTTTTTAAAGATTTTATTTATTTATTCATGAGACACACACAGAGGCAGAGACACACACCAGCAGAGGGAGAAGCAGGCTCCCCACAGGCAGCCCGATGAGGAGACTGGATCCCAGGACCCCGGGGATCACGCCATGAGCTGAAGGCAGACACTCAACCGCTGAGCCACCCAGGCGTCCTCAGATGTTGTTTTTATCTTTTTTTTTTTAAGTTTTTATTTATTTATTCATGAGAGACACAGGCAGAGGGAGAAGCAGGCTCCATGCAAGGAGCCCGATGCAGGACTCGATCCCAGGACCTCAGGATCATGCCCTGAGCCAAAGGCAGACATTCAACTGCTGAGCCACCCAGGCGTCCCTGTCCTCCTGTTTTCTGAGAGCTGGCCATCACCCTGAGAGGCTTGTTTAGATTCAGATTCCTCTTCTGCAGTGAAGATGTGGAGTGTGAGATTCAGAGGCGGTGCAGCGAGCCTCCTGTCGCCTCACTCGGGGGCCCAGGAGTTGCTGCTTGTCCCCTCTTTCAGTGTTAGGATTGTTGGGAGCTCTGGAGGTGCCCGCAAAATTCCTCCTTGATCTGACATTTGATTTTGGCAGCGGCAGACAGGCATAGGCTGTCCCTCTAATGTACTGTTAGGGGATTCTCATTTCATGAGAATCTTTTGTAAGATAAGGGAAAGTGAGAGGAGCTGGTATTTGCCAGGTGTTTTCCAAGATTCTGGCTTGTCTGGTTTCAATCTCCAGCTTCTCGGACTTTCTAGCTGTGTGACCTGGTGCCATCATTCCTGCCTGTGCCCTGGTATCTCCACTCGGTACCGCAGCGCTGCTCAGAGGGTCGCTGCTGAGTGTCCACCTCACCGAATTTTGAAGATGGGCCGAGGCTGCTAGGCACGGAAATGCTAGTTGTTGCCAAAATCAATAAAAGTAGGACCCTGAGGAGGCCCAAGTCTGGAAGAACCTGGCCCAGGGGGACGGAGTCCTCCTCCTCTCCCTCCTCCCCCTCCTCCTCCCCCCTCCTCTCCCTCCTCCCCCTCCTCCTCTCCCTCCTCCCCCTCTCCTTCCTCCCCCCACCCTCCTCCTCGGGTCGGCCTCCCAGGCCTGTGTCCCAACAGTCACGTGGGGGAGGGAGGAGTGGCTCGGGGCACACCTGGCCGCAGAAGCCCAGCCTCCCACCTCCCCGCGGCGCCCCGAGCCAGGTAGGTCCTGGGCGGGGTCTTCCGGATTCGGTGCTGGGCGGTTCTGATTTTTGAGCGTAGAGTCGTCCTCAGGGGAGGGAGCACCCCGATCTGCTCGCAGAGCAACCTCGCGGTCAGCTCCCCATTCCCGCAGCCGGAACCAGGTGAGAGACGGCGAGGAGGGGGCGCCGGGGGGCGGGGGGGGCTCTCCACGACCCCCGAGGGCGCGCGCGCGTGCGCCGGGGACTGGAGCTGGGACCCGCTTGAACTCCGGGATCCCCTCTGGGATGCCCCCGCCCCGGGGCTCCAGGAGCAGAGGGCCATCCGTCACAGCCCACCACCCCTGCCCCTAGCCCCTCAGCCGCCGCCCCCCGCTGGGCTCCCCTCCCCTCCCCTTCCCTCCGGGCCGAACTGGTACCTGAGGTCCCGGCCTCCCCTATCACCCCCGCGGTCCCCTCCCCCGCCCCAGGCAGCCACCTCCCTCCCTCCTGTCGCCAGTTTCCTGGAACCTACCTGAGAATCACTTTGCACACCAAAGGCCAGGGGCAGGGCCTGTTGGACTCGAGTTTCCTGTTTGCTTCTCAGGGTCTGCTCCCCTACCTCCGGGACAGACGTAGGATTCAACCACAGGACTCAGGGGTCTTCAGAGGCCCCCCGACCTCCAGGCGCCCCAGGGCCCCCCGGACCCCCTGGCTCCAGAGTCCCCCCCCCTTCCGTTCCAGTCCTGAGAATCAAGTTGGCGGCTTCAGAGTGGTGGCCTCACATTTGTGCCCCGAGCTCTTGCCCCAAGACCTTCTTACTGTGTGAATCCCGGGTTGGAGGGAAGGACGGGACACACCTGCAGTGCTCAGAGCAGTAGGGAGGGGACTGAGCTGGGTGATCTGAGATTACCTGGAGGAGAGGCTGGGAAGAGGGAGGGAGGGGATCTCAGAGGGGGGGGGCACGGGGACACACACCAGACACCCAAATTATAGGGTGTGACCCCTGGGCCTGGGGACGTGGGAGAGGGTTATTTCTTGGTAGCAAAGGGATGGGAAGCCGTGGGAAGGCTTTAAGCTGAAGAGGGGGCCAGGCCAGCTCTGGGGGTAGGGGACAGATGGGGTGTGGGGATGCAAGGAGCCCTGGACCAGGCTCCAGAGGAGAGGGGACAGGACAGAGGGGATGAGGCTTGGCCTGGGATCTGAGACAGAGTTTATTTTTATTTTTTTTTAAGATTTTATTTATTTATTCATAGACATAGAGAGAGAGAGAGGCAGTGATACAGGCAGAGGGAGAAGCAGGCTCCATGCAGGGAGCCCGATGTGGGACTCGATCCCGGGTCTCCAGGATCACACCCCAGGCTGCAGGTGGCACCAAACCGCTGCGCCACCAGGGCTGCCCTGAGACAGAGTTTAAAAGAAATGGGCCGATATGGGTGGCCCCGTTTTTCCAAGGGACCTGCAAGCTGGGCTCCTCTTTTGAAAATGGGGCCCCCTTCTATTCTGTCCTCCTGCGAGTGCCTGAGGGACCCCTGCCAAGGGACTCGATCTTGCCCCTCCCTCCTCAGCTGCCCGGAAGTGCCCTATGCAGCTGTGGGGAATGAGGAAAGGAGGTGGGCTTCCGGATCTCCAGGACTAGGGGGAGATCCCACTCACTCCAAGCAGCAAAGCTTTCCAGACTCCCAGCTCTTGGTTGCTGGCTGTGGCATCCTCCCAATCTCCTTATGGAGGTCAGGCGGGCCAGCTGCTCTCCCAATCTCCTTGTGCCCCCTCTGTGCCCCAGCCCTGGCCTTTCCCCACGCTTGTCCCCCAGACCCCTCTCTGATGAGTCTGAGCCTCACTTTGCCTTTGCTTTCAAATAGGCATGTCTACACCGAGCTGCAGGCCTGGCCCATGCTCTTAAGCATTCACTTCAGATTTCCTAATCCCTATTGTGCCCACACAGCCTTGGGAAGAGGTATTATTATCCCCAATTTTTGGATAACAGCACTCAGAGGGAAAGGCCCTCAGTCAAGGTCCTGCAGCCAATATGAGGCTAATGGCTACCCCCTGGCCCCCCTGAGCTTCTCTCCAGATCTGCCCCCACTCCCAGACACTGGGTTTCCTTTGTCCTGTGAGCCTCCCTGCCTCCTCTCCCACAGCCTTGCTCAAGGACAGGGGGTCAAAATCTGCAGGTGCTTCCCTTAGGCCCCTCAGCAGTGAACCGTCCCTCTTCCTGAGTGAGGAAGGAGGGAACCACCAAGAAAGCTGAGAGACGCTGTTCTAATACATTCTGCCTTTTTAACCCAAGCAAAACTAGCCTTATTGTCTGTCTGTCTGCTGTAAGCAGATTTCAAGGGGATATTCAGGGCCAGCCCAGAGATTAAGAGGTTTGATTGTGAAGGTCTTCCTTCCAAAATTCATCACTTCACTTGGTGCCAGGAAATGGATTCAAAACCAAAAAGGGATGGGCACCTGGCTCAGTCGTTTAAGGGTCTGCTTTCGGCTCAGGTCATGATTCAGGGGGTCCTGGGATGGAGTCCCACATAGTCAGGCCTCCCGGCTAAGCGGGAAGTCAGCCTCTCCCTCTCCTTCTGCACCCCTACCCTCTCAAGTGGTCTCTCTCTCTCTCTCTCTCAAATAAATAACATCTTTAAAAAGAGAGAGAGGAAGTCAAGGCAGGGAGACTTTGGCAGACACTTGCTATAAGGAGGAAAAGCAACAGCTGGAGCCTGACTGGGTCTTTTTCTTTCTTTCTTTCTTTCTTTCTTTCTTTCTTTCTTTCTTTCTTTCTTTCTTTTTCTTTCTTTTTTTCTTTCTTTTCTTTCTTTTCTTTCTTTCTTTTTCTTTTTTTTAAGATTTAATTTATTTATTCATGAGAGACACACACAGAGAGAGAAGCAGAGACCCAGGCAGAGGGAGAAGCAGGCTCCATGCAGGGAGCCTGACGCGGGACTCGATCCTGGGTCTCCAGGATCATGCCCTGGGCTGAAGGCGGCGCTACCCGGGCTGCCCGTGACTGGGTTTTGACAGGTGGAGACAGACCCACATTCCTTCTGCATACATTTCCTAAGTGCCTACTATGTGTAGAGCCCCATGTCTGGGGGCTGCAAGGGATACCAAGGGAGTAAGACCGACACTGTCCCTTCCTTCACAGAGCTGTGTGTGTGATCAGGACACTGGGACTGAATGATCCCCACAGGGACTCATTGGGAGACACAGAATTGAGACAACACAGGGGCCAGAGCTGGACTGAGTGCATGAAGATCCATCCTGCCTGCCTTGTTTCTCTCTCCCTCTCTTTTTTTAAAGATTTTATTTATTTATTCATGAGAGACACACACAGGCAGAGACATAGGCAGAGGGAGAAGCAGGCTCCATACAGGGAGCCCAATGCGAGACTCGATCCCAGGACTCCGGGATCACGCCCTGAGCCGAAGGCAGACTCTCAACCACTGAGCCATCCAGGCATCCTAAGATTTTATTTATCTGACAGAGAGAGAACAAGCAAGGGGAGCAGTGGAGGGAGAGGGAGAAGCAGGCTCCACTGAGCAGGGAGTGGATGCAGGGCTCCATCCCAGGACCCCAAGATCATGACCTGAGCTGAAGGCAGACCCTTAAACAACTGAGCCACCACTCTCCCTCTCTTTTCTCTCACTGTCTCTCCTGTGGTTTTTCTATTCCTGTTTGTCTCTCCTCCTGCTCTCTCTCTCTCTGGTTCTGTCCCTTTCTGTCTAGTTCCCCTCTCTTTATCTTTTCCTGTCTCTTTTTCCATCAATCGCCTCCCTCCTCCCTTCCTTCCTCCCTCCCTCCATCCTTCTGCCTTCCCATAAGCATTCCCCTTGGCCCCTTTGTCCCACATCCTGTGCTTGGCAAATTCGGAACTAGACAGAGGAGCCAAGTCTACTCTGTGCCCTTCAAATGCTCATGGTCTCATTGGAGAAAGGAAGAGAGAAACATCTAGAAGAAGTGGGAAGAGCATACAAGGCCACTCCACAGGGAGCCTTCCCTCCTCCTCCCTTGGGTGTCCCCTCTCCCCACTTCCTCCTGCTTCCCAGTCTCCAGAGAGGTCCTTCTATCCAGAGTCAGGGCAGGGTCTTGAAGACCCCTGTTGGGATCTGGACAGGAATGTATGTTGCAAGTGGCCTTGAAACAGGAACCAAGAAGCCATCAGGGACACAGTGATATTTTCCATCTCTCCCTCAGTATCCTCTTTCTTTTTATTCTCAGGGTCGAATTCACTGTACTCATGGATTTTTCTGGTCCACCTTAGATATGGTTTACCATGGCTGCACATGGGCTCTAACAGTCCCTTTAGTTGCCAAGACTACACTCCACCAGCTGGTTGGCTGGTGCCAACCAACCACCCTCTCTGTGCTTCTTACTTCAAATTCCCAAGGGAGAGAATCTACTTGGTACAGATTAGCCTCTTGAACCACCACCATGCTCACACATCATGAACTGACAATAAATAGACCAGCCTTGGACCAATATCTTATGATACACTGTGGGCTGTGTTTTAGTTTTTTTTATAAAGACACCGATCCTATCGGATTAGAATCTACCTTAGGATGACCTTGTTTTAACTTGGTCACTTCTGTAAAGATGTGTCTCCCAATAATGTCATATTCTGTAGCATCAGGAGTTAGGATTCCAATATACCTTTTGTAGAAAGACACGATCCAACAAATAACACACAAAGTCTGTGGGTTGGATGAGCAAAAATGTACTATCTTAATACAATCCATCCCTTGATTGCCATCACACATATGTTTTATCTCATACCCTCAACTCCATTAAAAAAAAAAATCAAACATTAACTAGTAGAATCACACATAGTCACCCACTCCACAGAGGGACAATCCTCAAAGTCAGCTTGATCCAGCATATCTACATCTGATGGTATGGGGCTACATTCTATGACCTAAATGCTAGATGTGGCCATTACTGACACACCCAATATGAAAAGTGGAAACCCACGGGTCGCTGGCCCAGAGCCCGCACAGGACAACGCTCTTTGTTTTGTGTATGATAATATTAAAAAGTATTGTTTTTGTCCTCCAGCCAGGTAGTTTTAATCCTCAGAAAGGTGAAGTTACTCACACAGAATCACTGTAGCTAATGAGCGTGGAGCCTGGAATCAACAGCCTGCGACCAGAGCATGTGCACTTAGCCACTGAGCTGAGTCCTCTCAGTCACTGAGTGAAGCACATTCCATATTGGGCTTCTGGAACAGAGGCTTTACTTTCAGTGGTGATGAGGAAGGAATCTGGAACTTTTGACTAGTAAGACTGAGAATCTCCTGAGCATCAGCTGAACTGTACAGTGAATTTTATTCAGCAAATCCAACCTCCCTGGCTCCTTTTATTCAAGTTGAAGGGAGCTGGAGGAGATTGTACCACCCAGGAGTTCATTTCTGGTTAGGCTCAACATCTGGTGATGACCCAGGGGCCCAGACCCCCACCTGAGTTGGTTCAACTCAAATCTAGGCATCTAGTTGACAAGCCTGAATTTCTTCCAGAAAGATAATGCATGTGATCTTAATGGGTTATGAGGTTGGCAGTGACTTAGAAACAGGGATATTGCTATATTAAGTCCTGTGCCAACTTTTATCAGCTATAATTAATCATAAAGCACCATACCTGCATAGCTTCTGGCAGCTTCCCAGGTTGAAAGAGGTCACATACTGCTTGATTTAGCCCTGGTGTTCTTCTTAATGGCCACTTGGTTCAGTATTTTGACCAGGAACACAAGCCCTGGACCAAGTCAACCAGAAGCATTTCATCTCTAATCTACCTTTGTGCAGAGCCTCCAGGATATGCTTTGATTAAAGCCTGCTCATGAGGAAAAGTTTTAAAAGGAATGGGTGGGGGGCAGCCCGGGTGGCTCAGCAGTTTAGCACCACGTCAGGCTCCCTGCATGGAGCCTGCTTCTCCCTCTGCCGCTCTCTCTCTCTCTCTCTCTCTCTCTCTCGCTCTCTCTCATTAATAAATAAATAAAATCTTAAAAAAAAAAAAAAAAGAATGGGTGGGAACCTTGGGCAGCCTGGGTGGCTCAGTAGTTTAGTGCCACCTTCGGCCTAGGGCCTGATCCTGGAGACCTGGGATCAAGTCCCATGTTGGGCTCCCGTCATGGAGCCTGCTTCTCTCTCTGCCTTTGTCTCTGCGTCTCTCTTTGTCTTTCTGTGTCTCATGAATAAATAAATAAATAATCTTAAAAAAAAAAAAAAAGAATGGGTGGTACCCTCATATTCACAGGGAAGGAAGAGGGAAGTCTGTGAAAGAACTGGGGAAGCAGAAGTGTCTCATTCCTTTGACTCCTCTCATATATCCCCATTCTCATTATTCTAATTCCAAAGTTGATCAGTGGCCAAACCTGGACTTTTACTCTGGCTACATGGTCCAGGTGTTGTTCCAGCCTAGATTGCAGAATGACATCAATAATTTATGGATGCAATCTTCAGCAATAATAAAGTGTTAACTGTGATCATCCTAAGCAATGCTTGTTCTGTTTGTCCCTACTGGCTTTTAGGGACATAATGGGGGAGACAGAACCAATTCATCCCCTGCTTTTTTTTTACTTTCAACTGTCTTGCTTATCCTCAACAACCATATCTTCAAGGCCTTTTGGGGCCTTTGTTCCAGGGGTCTCAAGAAGGAACTTAATTAACTACTTCACTCTACAAATCACTGGTCCAAGTTTTATGTCCTGGAATGGGGAATCTTCAATGCCCCCTACTTCCTATGATACTACAGTAAATGCTGTGTTCTCAGAAGGTCTGTTCAAAGCAACCACCCCACTCCTGGAACTTATTTCTGTTGCAACCAGAGTTGAAAAGAATAGGTTGTATACTTGTTTGAATATAAAGAAATTTTTTCTCTGGGTTTTCTTGGTCAGTTCTCTTAAGTTTCTGCACATCTCTTCAAGCATCTCCTAGTTACTGACTGCCTCTGCTTCAGGCTGCATCTGACATGTCGCAGCCACTCCAACCTCTACTTTCTCAGCATCACCTGCTATGGTCTCACACAATAATATTTGGTCTTTGTCCCTAGTTCTGGCACATGACTCATAAAATCCTTGGCATTTCGTGAGTGATAGGGTGATAGGAGTGTCTTTTGTCCTGATGAGGTGACTCTTCACAGGCCCCTAAAAAGCTTCAGGATCTGATTATCAGAAAGACCAAGCTTGATGAAGAGATTAGAACTTTCAGGGCAGCCTGGGTGGCTCAGTGGTTTAGCGCCACCTTCAGCCCAGGGTGTGATCCTGGACACCTGGGATTGAGTCCCATGTTGGGTTCCCAGCATGGAACCTGCTTCTCCCTCTGCCTGTGTCTCTACCTCTCTCTCTCTCTCTCTCTCTCTCTCTCATAAATAAATAAAATCATATATATATATATATATATATATATATATATATATATATATATAAAAGGAACTTTCATCTCCAGCTCCCAACCTCTGGGGAGGGTAGAAGGACTGAAGATTAAGTTAATCACCAGTGACCAATAATTTAATCAATCATGTCTACATAATGAAGCCTCCATAAAACCCCTTAAGTGGGTTTCAGAGAGCCTCTGAGTTGGTAACATACCCATGAGCCAGGAAGGTGCTCTACCTCAACTCCATGGGGACAGAAGCTCCTTCTGGATCTTACCCAATTGTACTTCTTCTGGTTATTTGTTTCTCTTATAATAAACTGGTAAATGTAAGTAAAGTGCCTTCCCGAATTCTGTGAGCCATTATAGCAAATTATCAAACCTAAGGAGCGGGTCATTGGAGCCCCCAATTTATAATATTAGTCAGAAGTATGAATGGCTTAGGACTTGCAGTTGGTGTGTGAAGTGGTGCTGAACTCTTTAACTTGTTGGATCTGGGCAGCCCCGGTGGCGCAGCGGTTTAGCGCCGCCTGCAGCCTGGGGTGTGATCCTGGAGATCCAGAATCAAGTCCCACATTGGGCTCCTTGCATGGAGCCTGCTTCTCCCTCTGCCTGTGTCTCTGCCTCTCTCTCTCTCTCTGTCTCATGAATAAATAAATAAAATCTTAAAAAAAAAACTTTCCTTTAAAAAAAATAACTTGTTGGATCTGATACTAAATCTAAGTAGGCAATGTCAAAATTGAATTGAATTGTTGAATTCAACTGGATGTTAGGCACCCAGTTGTCTGAGAGGAGGAAAACAAACTCTTACCTGCCACCAATTGCCTTATGACCTTTTAGTAACAATATTCAAGAGAGAATTGGCCAACTCATCTTTTAGAGCCAACCTACAACTTATCATAACCAAAAAATGGGAAAGCCACTGTGGAGACCAGTGCTTATCGCAGGTCCAGCTGGCTATGGCCAAAAGGGTAGGCAGGTCAAGTGGTGGAATTTGTGATGGGTTGGGCAATTTCCCTTCAAAGGGAATATAGATAGGCAGGGCATACAAAGATGGACACCTCTAGAAACAGGATTCCCAAGTAAATAGTAGGTTTGTACACTTGTACTCCCTATATATAGGCACCCATGGATGTATTTTCAGGCTATAAACACCCACATTCAAACATACATTGTATATATACATAATATATAAGTATGCGTGTGTGTATATATATACACGCACACTGTGTATAGAGTACACACTAGTACACCATGTATACACATTCACACAATACAATGTACACGTCCATTCTATGTACACAAATTCACACACACCCATATGTGTATACAATGTACAGGTACCCATATGCACACTCATACAATGCACGTGCCATGTGTGAATACACACAATACTTATCTACATATGCAAACTGGAACATCTGAACCCAATGTAAACACATCCCCATAGCATACACTCTAGAGACATACCTGCACACTTGTACCTGAGTATTCACACCCCTTTACACACAGAGTAAAGCCACCTGCGCAGACAACCACAAAATATCTGCACATTGACACACCGCCCCGGGGCCTCCATCCCCCGAGCTAACATTCCCTGCTCTCCCTTCCTTGACAGCCATGCTCAGCAGTCAGGTGTCTTTCTTCCCCATGGTCCACTTCATCCTCTTTGTCTTCACGGCTTCCACTATATTTCACCTTCAGCAGCGGCTAGCGAAGATTCAGCCCACGTGGGAGTTTGAGACACTGGTTTTGGCGCCGACAGAAAGCTCCACGAGCCCCCCGCTCAGGGGAATGTGGACGATCAATGCAATTGGCCGCCTGGGGAACCAGATGGGTGAGTACGCCACCCTGTACGCCCTGGCCAAGATGAACGGGCGGCAGGCCTTCATCCCGGCCGAGATGCACAGCACGCTGGCCCCCATCTTCAGAATCACCCTCCCTGTCCTGCAGGACACCACGGCCAGCAGCATCCCGTGGCAGAACTACCACCTGAACGACTGGATGGAGGAGGAGTACCGCCACATCCCGGGGGAGTACGTGCGCCTCACCGGCTACCCCTGCTCCTGGACCTTCTACCACCACCTCCGCAATGAGATCTTGCGGGAGTTCACCCTGCACGACCACGTGCGGGAGGAGGCTCAGAAGTTTCTGCGGGGCCTGCAGGTGAACGGAAGACAGCCGGGCACCTTCGTGGGGGTCCACGTGCGCCGGGGGGACTACGTGCAGGTCATGCCAGAGGTGTGGAAGGGCGTGGTTGCCGACCAGCGGTACCTAGAGCAGGCTCTGGACTGGTTCCGGACTCGCTACAACTCTCCCATCTTTGTGGTCAGCAGCAATGGCATGGCCTGGTGTCGGGAGAACATCAACTCCTCCCGCGGTGATGTGGTGTTCGCGGGCAATGGCATCGAGAGCTCACCAGCCAAGGATTTTGCATTACTTACCCAGTGCAACCACACCGTCATGACCATTGGGACATTCGGGATCTGGGCTGCCTACCTTGCCGGTGGAGAGACCATCTACCTGGCCAATTACACGCTGCCTGACTCCCCCTTCCTCAAAATCTTTAAGCCAGAGGCAGCCTTCCTGCCCGAGTGGGTGGGCATCGCAGCTGACCTCTCCCCACTACTCAAGCACTGATGTTAGCCGCGCTTGGCACCTCCTCCTTTGCTGGTATTGTTACATGTACCAGGACACTACCCACTGGCATCATAATGCTTTGGGCAGCAAGTAACAGAAGTCACAACTGACTTGTTTAAATAACATATTTATTTTTTTTTTGTTTGGTTTTTGTTTGTTTGTTTGTTTGGTTTTTGTTTTTTTTTGTGACTCTGCTGGGACCTGAACTAAATAACATATTTATGTGTTTTACACAAGACTGGAGGCAGTGCACCTCTGGGGTTAGTTAAGTCAGCCGCCAAGCAGTGTCATTGGTGACTCCAGTTCCATCCAGGTTGTTCAACTGCCATCAGCTCTCAGACCAGCTGGCTCCCTCATGGTCCAGAAGGGCTGCCACATAGCCAGGTGTCACATGCAAACAATCTCTTCATGAAGCAACAACAACAAAAAAGGTTCATTCTTGCATCCCTTTAGAAGAGTGAGGGAAAGATTCCAAAGCCCTCCAGCAACTGCCTCCCACACATACATATCTCATTGACTGGAAGTGTCTCACATGCCCACATTACCCATTATAAGCCAAAGTGAATAAGACCCTGGCATTGGCTCAGCTTCAGATCATAAATCTTTGCCCCCTTCAGCTAGGGAGTTGACCACCTTCTCTGAAATATATGGAGGTTTGCAGGAAAGGAATGGGTGCTCCTCACAAGGAAAATGGTGCAGTACAAAACAGAAGCCTTAAATTGTGCAGGTTGTTCACTACACAAAGGCAACTGACCAAGGAGGCAAGTGAGGCTCAAGTAGAGCCAACAGCCTACTCTCCAAGCCATGTGTCCTTAGGACTGTGTCCACCCAGGGGGCTCACTGTTTTCTAGTTAGCCTGCCCAGACCTGGGACCATTTCAGCAACTTTTTTTTTTTTTTAAGATTTTATTTATTTATTCTTGAGAGATAGAAGGAGAGACAGAGCCAGAGACACAGGCAGAGGGAGAAGCAGGCTCCATGCACCGGGAGCCCGACGTGGGACTCGATCCCGGGTCTCCAGGATCGCGCCCTGGGCCAAAGGCAGGCGCCAAACCGCTGCGCCACCCAGGGATCCCCCATTTCAGCAACTTTTATAAGAGCACCGCCCTACCGGCAAGTAGCTTGTGTACATCCAAGACCACCCGCCCCACTTCTGCAATGCTGGCTTCCTAGGGCCTAGGATGGTTCCTAGTGAGAACTCAGAGACCAGCATGGCTCAGTGAACTTGAAGAGAGTCCATTTGTTCTTTGTAAACGTTTGTTGTGGTGAATGTAACCAACAGGATCTCTGCTAGCAAAGGTTGGGTTAACAAAATATAGCAGCTTACAATGACAGCCGTTTCTTATTTCCCACAATCCTATGGGTCAGTTGAGTGGCTTTCTGCTCCATGCAGTGTTGACTGATGCCTCATGCAGGTGCATTTTTGTGGAGTTCAAGTGGAGCATCTTGATCTCCTGCATGTGGCCTGTCCTGCAGGATAGCTTGGACTTTTGCACCACATGCTTTCTTTCATCTTGCTTACTGGAACACTCAATCATTAGCATCATGTAAGAAGCCACTATGCTATGAGGAGGCCCAACCCCACTCAGAAGCCATGGGTGGGTGCTACAATTAACAGTCTTAGCTGAGGTCGACTTCAAATCATTCAGTGGAGGCATCAGATATGATTCTATGGGTCATTCAAGTCAGCCTTGAATGGTTCCTGATGACATGTTGCAGAGAGAAGTCCTAACCTGATTCCTGATTCATTAATTCTGTGAGCATAACAATATGATTGCTCTATGCTGTGAAGTTTGGGGATATCTGTGATACAGCCATAGATACACTAAGTCAATTATTCTCTATTATTTGCAGACACTTTCATGATTTTGGCATGAACTAAAACATGAACTTCTCCACCTGACTTGAGATCCCACGTGCAAAGGCCCTGTGGCAGGGGGAATCTAGTGCTACATGAGAGTGGAACAAGGCCAGTGTGGCTGGAACACACGTAGGAGAGAATGTAGGAGAGAAGTTAACAGGGTTGACCATGAAAGGCATTGCGGACCATGGCAAGGACTTTGGGTTTTATTCTAAGACCAAGGGGAAGCCATTGGAGGGTCTAAATTAGGGGAGTAACACAGTCGGATTTGCTATGTGGACTACTCTGGCTGCTATGTGGAGGAAGGGCTATAGGGATAAGAGTGGAGGCAGAACCAGGGAGAGGGCTACTGTAACATTCCTAGTGAAAAGTGGTGGTGGGCCAAGGAGGTAATGGTAGAAGCTTAGAGGTCTCATTTCAAGGGCTCAACAGAGACTCCTAATACCTCTCTGCCAGTGTCACAATCCTTAAAGAGACAATCCAGATGCCCCAATCAGATGGATGTTTGAGTCAACCATTCACCATGGGCCAATTATCTGAGGGCATGCAGAAGGTCACATAATACAACATGGCCACCATGTTTGTAAGGAAGTTGGTCTGATAAGAAGGTAATAAAAGAACATAAGGACTGGGAAGATGCTCCGAAAATGATTATATGGGGAAAAAGTTTTGCCATTCACATTTCAGTGGCTGAAGCAAATCAAGTGGTCACACTCAATTTCAAGAACAACCCATCCACATACCCCAGAATATTTGTGCTCCAGTGACTACCTTATGTCTTGCAAGCCTCCACCATCTTTCCACATGGTTCTTTTTTCTATCTCTTCATTTTTTTAAAAAAAAGATTTTATTAATTTATTCATGAGAGACACATACACACAGAGAGACAGAGACACAGAGGGAGAAGCAGGCTCCATGGAGGGAGCCTGATGTGGGACCCGATCCCGGGACTCCAGGATCACGCCCTGGGCCAAAGGCAGGCATGAAACCACTGAGCCACCCAGGGATCCCCCTGGAATCTCTTTCTGTTGGCTTAGTACCCATGGAATGGGGTGCCACAGATAGGTTTCTCCCTCAATAATTCTATTTAACTCAAATTTCCAGTCTGATTTTAATTTTTAAAAAATTGTTTAAAGTAGGCTCCATGCCCAACATGGGGCTTGAACTTATGACCCTGAGAACGAGTCACATGCTCTACCCACTGAGCCAGCCAGGTGCCCCCAGTCTGTTTTTATACAGCTAGAATGGGTAATGGTTGCTGGACCAGATTCTGTTATGTAAAAATAAATAAATAGGGGTGCCTGGGTGGCTTAGTCTTTAAGCATCTGCCTTTGGCTCAGGTCATGATCCCAGAGGCCTGGGATCAAGCCCTGCATCAGGCTCCCTGCTCAGTAGAGAGTTTGCTTCTCCCTTTCTCTCTCTCTCTGCCTCTCCCCCTGCTTGTGCTCACATGCTCTGTCTCTCTCAAATAAAGTCTTTAAATAAGTCCTTAATTAATTTGCTTATAAATCTGACATTCTCTCAGTGTACATTGTAAATGTACTGGGGGAAGGCACATTTTACATGCTGGTAAATTAAAACAACATCATGGTTGTCATTTCCAAAGATGGCCATGACAATATGTCCCCTCAATTTCAACCACCCAAATCTTTCCCTGCCCCTCTCCATCTCAGTAAATGGCACTATTTACTTCAACCAAAAACGTAACTTACTCTTGATTCTTCCTTTCACATTCCATCCAGCAGCAATTTCTGTCAGCTTTACCTTCAGAACTTACCCTGAATCAGACCTTCTTTCCTTCATCTATCATCACTACTCTATCCAAGTCACCACCATCTTTGCCTGGACACCTACAAAAGTCTCTTTTTTTTTAAAAAACTTTTTTTTAAATTTTTATTTATTTATGTATGATAGTCACAGAGAGAGAGAGAGGCAGAGACACAGGCAGAGGGAGAAGCAGGCTCCATGCACCGGGAGCCCGACATGGGATTCGATCCCAAGTCTCCAGGATCGCGCCCTGGGCCAAAGGCAGGTGCTAAACCGCTGCGTCACCCAGGGATCCCCAAAAGTCTCTTTTAAAACAAACTAAGGAGGGCATCCCCGGTGGCTCAGTGGTTTAGCGCCAGCTTCAGCCCCGGGGCATGATCCTGGAGACCCAGGATAGAGTCCCATGTTGGGCTCCCTGCATGGAGTCTGCTTGCTTCTCCCTCTGCTTCTCTCTCTCTCTCTGTGTGTCTCTCATGAATAAATAAATAAAATTAAAAAAAATAAAACAAACTAAGGGGCGCTTGGGTGGCTTAGTTGGTTAAGTGTCCAACTCTTGATTTCTCAGGTCATGATCTCAGAGTCATGTGATCATGCCCTGGGTTGGGCTCCTTCAGAGAGGAGGATGCTTCTCTCTCCCTCTGCCCCTCCCCCCAACTCATGCTCTCTCTTTCTCTCTCTCTAAAATATATAAATCTTAAAAGAAAAAAAAAAAAAAACACGAACTAAACTGGGGCACCTGACTGGCTCAGATGGTAGAGCATCCAACTCTTGACCTTGGGGTCGAGTTCAAGCCTACTTAAAAAATAAAGTGTGTGTGTGTGTGTGTGTGTGTGTGTGCGAGAGAGAGAGAGAGAGAGAGAGAGAGAGATTCTGTATCACGATAAGAAACCTATGATGTAAAGAGTATATTTGAAGATATGCCTTGAAGGATGAATTCAACTGAGTTTCACTGCTACCAAGCAATGATGGTGGACCAGTGGAGTCATGGCAGAAGTGAGGCAAAAAGACCAGTGAGATCTCCAGATTTAAAGATTTACCATAAAGCTAATGTCACTGTGACAAAGTTGTACTGGCATAAAAGATAGACAAATGGGCTCCAATGAAGAGTTCAGAAATAGACCACATATATATGATATGGTCACTTGATTTATGACAAAAATATCAAGAGTTCAGTGGAAGGATGAACGAGCTTCTCAATAAATGGAAGCAATCCAATATCCACATGGAAAAAGTGAACTTGACCCTTTCCTCACACGATTCACAAACATTAATTCAAGATGGATCACAGACCAAAACGTGAAAACTAAAAGCCTAATTCTAGAATAAAACATGGGAGAAAGGTTCATGACATTGAGATAAGCAAAGGTTTCTTTCCTTTCTTTTCTTTCTCCTTCCTTCCTTCCTTCCTTCCTTCCTTCCTTCCTTCCTTCCTTCCTTCCTTCCTTCCTTCTTTTTTATGATTCCCCCTTCAGGGGGATTTCCTTTTTTTTTTTTTTTAAGTGACCTCTATAGTCAACATGGGGCTTGAACTCACAATCACCAGATCAGACACCCCAGAGTCTCACATACAGCTGAGCCAGCCAGGCACCTTAGTTTCTTAACTAATACACACACACACATACAAAAACAAAAAACAAAAAACCAGTAGCCACAGAAAAACTAATAAAAAACTAATAAAAACTAATAAACTGGACATCTTCCTAGAGAGCCCTCACTAATTCCTGGCTCTTAACTGCATGGTCACAAGATACCTGATTCATAATCTAGTGTAGAATTTTATTTGGGGTCCAGTGAACACACCAATGTCATCTGTCTCCTATTCTGTATCTTGCATCCTCCATGACATCATACCATCTCCATTCTCCAGATTTTCCTTTTTTTTTTTTTTTTTTTTCCATTCTCCAGATTTTCTAAAATCAATTGCAGACAGAGTAAAACTAATCTGGTCCATATGCTTCAGATATTTATGATCTTATTTTTTAAAAGATTTTATTGATTTATTTGACAGAGAGCACAAGTAGATAGAGCAGCAGGCAGAGAGAGAAAAGCAGGCTCCCCACTAAGCAGAGAGCCTAATGTTGGGCTCGATCCCACTGAGTCATCCAGGCACCCCAGCTATTTATTATCTTAAAGATACATTGTTATATATTATAAGCCATCAGGGGCCTGAGCTGGGAGAGGGCAGTAATATTTCATAAAGAACTTGAGGCTGGTTTGTCTGCTTAGAGTGGCACCTGTTATGAACTGAACTGTGTCTCCCAAAAGGGATTATGTTGAAGTCCTGACTCCCAGGACCTGTGAATATAATTTATTTGGAAGTGGGATTTGTGTAAATGTAGCCAAGATAAGGTCAGTTTAGGGTGGATCCTAATGCAAAATGATTGTACTTAGGAAAAGGGGATATTTGGGCATACAACCTGAAAGAGACACAGAAGGAACATACCATGTGAAGGTAGAGATCAGAGTGACTCATATCTATAAGCCAAAGAATGCCAACAATTTCTCCAGCAAACCACCAGGAGCTAGGAAAGAAGCAGGGAGCAAAATCCCATTCACGGCCCTCAAGGAAATGACCCTGCTTGACATCTGATTATATCAGATTTCTGGCCTCAGGACTTTGAGACAATCAATTTCTGTTGTTGAAGCCACTGAGTTCGGGGTGCTTTGCTACAGTGGCCCTGGAAACCACTGTAGCACCTAAGAAAGTAGGGAAGGGGAGAGTTGTTTCTGGTGGCTTTGTGGAGTTTCTTCACTTAACCAAACTTCTGTAGAATGCTAGCTGCTGCTTTTCTGTTCGTTTTCATTTAAATTATGTTCAAGTACTGGCACTCCCTAGGGTTCTGTCCCTGGCCCCTTGTTCTCCCTGGAGAATTTCATGGTTTCATATACTGTATATAAAGGGACTCCCATGTTTTTATTTTAGGGCCAGAAACTTCTTTTTAGACCAAAAAACAAACAAGTTAAGCAATAGAATAACTACTGTAAATATTCCAAAAGGAAAGAGTGCTGAGGAGGACAGATTCTAGCAGATGTTTTAAAATAATGTTAACCCTCAATAAATAGGGGCACCTGAGTGGCTCAGTTGGTTGAGCGTCTGCCTTCGGCTTGGGTCGTGATCCCGGGGGATCCTGGGATGGAGCCCCTTGTGGGGCCCGGGGCTCAGCCGGGCATATGCTTCTCCCTCTGCCCTGCCCCCTGCTCCTGCTCTCGCTCACTTGTGTTCTCATTTAAATTATTAAATAAATAAATAAATAAATAAATAAATAAATAAAGTCTTTTAAAAAATCCTCAATAAATAAAAACAATGTGATCCTAGCATATGGAAAATCAAATCACTGCCTAGAAATGTCAGAAATAGACAGAAACCCATTTGGTAATTTAACATATGTTGAGGGTAGCACTGCAAAGTAGTGGCGAAAAGATGGATTCTTAACAAATAACGAGCCATCTGGGGGGGAAAAAAGCAAGCCTTTAAAAGAAAAACAACATAAATTTAAACCTTAAATGCTTTTTTTGTAGGGTTTTTTAAATTAAATTTTTATTTAAGTCATTTCTACGGTGTTCGGACTCACCATCATCAAGAGTCGCATGCTCCACCGACTGAGCCAACCAGGCGCCTTTTACTAAACCTTAACTTTAAAATCAATTAATCTGGGCAGCGCCGGTGGCTCAGCGGTTTAGCGCCCCCTTCAGCCCAGAGTGTGATCCAGGAGACCCAGGATAGAGTCCCACGTCGGGCTCCTTGCAGGGAGCCTGCTTCTCCCTCTGCCTCTCTCTCTCTCTCTCTTTCTCTCTCTCATGAATAAATAAATAAAATCTTTAAAGATAAAATCAATAAATATAAAGTTTATTCATCTTTTTTATTTCTTGCAAATATGGAATTAAGCAAACTTCAGCAAGTTGCTTTTCCTTTATTAGTCTTTTATGCAGTAAACGTATTTCCGGATCTCTTTGGTAGTTTGCAAGAGATTCCACTGTAGACATTGATTATGATATATACATACTCCATGTATGATATATACAACTCCAACCAGGTATTTTTGTGGTTCCTCTTTTTTTTTTTTTTTTTTTCTACTACAAATAATGCTACGGGGATTCCCTGGGTGGCGCAGCGGTTTGGTGCCTGCCTTTGGCCCAGGGCGCGATCCTGGAGACCCGGGATCGAATCCCATGTCGGGCTCCCGGTGCAAGGAGCCTGCTTCTCCCTCTGCCTGTGTCTCTGCCTCTCTCTCTCTCTCTGTGACTATCATAAATAAAAATTAAAAAAAAAATAATGCTACGGAGAATGTCCTTGTATTCATCACTATTAGCTATAGTGCAGAAAATCTTTTTTTTTTTTTTTTAAGATTTTATTTTTTTATTCATGAGAGAGACACAGAGAGAGGCAGAGACATAGGCAGAGGGAGATGCAGGCTCCCTGCAGGGAGCCCAATGTGGGACTCGATCCTGGACCCCAGGATCATGACCTGAGCCGAAGGCAGATGCTCAACCACTGAGCCACCCAGGTGCCCCTAGTGCGGGAAATCTTTATACATACATGAGAATATTTTCTTTGGAGAGCACCTGGGCTGACTACTCAGTCTCCAGCATCTCCCAAGGTCAAGCTGACACCATGGGGCCAAAGGGCTCCTCCATGGGTCCCCCTGGGGCATAGACAATCCGGTATAGCCCAAGGCCCCAAGGAAACAAAATGCTCCTATCAGCCAAAATAGTCCAAGAGCTCCAGAAGTTATGTCCTGGGAGCCGGTCAAGGGTTGGTCCTTTCTTTGGAATGTGCAGGGTTTGAGCACTCCAAGACTGTTGAGTTAACCCCTTACTGTATACCCAGGATGCTGTCAGGATCCAGAATCACCGAGAAAGCCTCTCTCTCCCCAGTGCAGTTATGTTGACTCTCACTTTCACTTTTGTTGGCAGATTCCTACCTTTCTTTCTTTCTTTTTTTTTTTTTTTGATTCCTACCTTTCTTTACCCTTTTACCATCTCTGGATGTGTCTAAACAAAACAGTGTAGTTCCGCCTGGTCTTTATGTTCTAGCTTTACTGAAATAAAATTTCTTTTTTTTTTTTAAGATTGTATTTATTCATTCATGAGAGACACACAGAGAGAAGCAGAGACACAGGCAGAGGGAGAAGCAGGCTCCCTGTGGCGACCCTGATGTGGGACTCGATCCTAGAACCCTGGGATCACACCTTGAGCCAAAGGCAGATGCCCAACTGCTGAGCCACCCAGGTGCCCTGAAAATACAATTTCTAAACAATATTCACCCACTTCACAGCCGCACTGATCATGACAGCCCAAACCACGCAGCAACTCAAGCGTATGAAGGGATAAACAAAATGAGGCGGATCCATACAATGGAATATTATTCAGCTGTGAAAAGCAAAGTGCCGACAACTGCTACAACCCGTAGCAGCATGAAAACATCATGCTGCGTGGAAGAAGCCACATACAATGGGCCACATATAATCTCATTTATAGGAAACGTCAGAGTAGGCAAATCCATAGAGACTACTGATCAGTGGAAGCCGAGGGGGAGGGAAGAGAGGTTTGAGGAAAAAAATGGGCAGTGATTGCTAATGGGTATGGAGTTTCTTTCAATGGTGATGAAAATGCTCTCCTAATTTTTAAAGAATCATCATGTTTCTCTCATTTCTCATCATGTTTCTCTCATTTCTCATCATGTTTCTGAGATTCCTCTACATTCTTGCAGGAATCAATCACTTCCAGTCTTTTCACTGCTGAGAAGTACTCCACTGTGCAGATGTGCCACGGGTCGTCAATCTGTGTCTTTATTTGATGTGTACTCAGGTTATTTCCAGTTTGAGGCTATAGTGAATAATGCTGTTATCAACACTGGTGTACAAATCTCTGTGTAAACATAGGTTATTAGGGCACCTGGCTGGCTCAGTGGTTGAGCGTCTGCATTTGGCTCAGGGCATGATCCTGAAGTCCTGGGATCCAGACTTGCGTCGGGCTCCTGGTAGGGAGTCTGCTTCTCCCTCTGCCTGTGTCTCTGCCTCTCTCTGTGTGTCTCTCATGAATAAATAAATACAAGCTAAAAAAACAAACAAACAAAAAACAAACAAAACAACAAAAACCCACAAGTTATCATTTCTCTTGAGAAAATACATAGGAGTGAGGCCTTCTATGAGGGCAGAGAGGAGAAATGGCTTGTCTGGGGTCCCCTGCCAGGTAAGGGCTGGGTTCAAAGTCTGAATGCAGGTTTGGCACCACACATGGGTGCAGCCATGCAACAGAGGAGTGGAAGTCAATCCATTCCAGGGGTCAATGACAACTGCTACAACCAAATAAGGACTTGTCCTATGCCAGGCATGGTTCTAAGTGATCTGCATACATTAACTCATTTATTTCTCAGTCAACCCCAAGGAGAAAGAACTAGTGCTCTTGTCCCCATTATAAAGATGAGAATACTAAGGCCAGGGAGGTTAAATTGGTCGCTATAGGCCACGTAGAGTGATGGAGAGATGAGTCCACCTAGATTGATCTGGCCCCAGAGATGAAACTCTCAGCCACTGTGGCACCTGCCCCTGCATCATCCACTCCTGGGGGTGTTTCCCAGGGAAGTCCTTTCATGCTCTGTACAGGGCTGTGCTCGATGATGATGATGGTGGTGGTGGTGATGATGGATGGTGATGGTCTTGGGATGGCTGGTGGAGTTGGATGCTAGGGGGTCAGCCCCCCAAGGTGTGCGTAGAGGGAAAATAGGTGGAGGTAAAATGCCGAATGGAAGTCAGTGATTGGAAGCAGCAGACTAGGTATGTGGTAACACAGACAGGGAGGGAGGGAGGAACAGAAAGGGGAAGGGGAGGAGGAGAAAGAGAAAAACGAATAAAATATATTTTCCAGTCTACTCAATGTATCCTTCTCGAGAATACGTCTATGAAATGAATTGAAAATTTGGGTAATTTGTCAAATATATTCTAGGTCTTTCTCATGTGTCTGCTGAGCTCAGGGGATGGCAACATGGCACTGGGGCTCCCCTGGGGCTGCTCTCCCCATCTTCCTGTGCCTCCACTGTGGTCCAGACCTTGGGGGGCAACCCAGCCCTCTCCCTGGGGGCAGGAGGGAGCAACCGGAATGTCTGGAGAAGGGTTGGGTGACAGATGGTGGGGAATGTAGGGTCCAAGCTCTTCTGTCTCTGGGTTCAAACGTGCACACTCGACCCAAGACCCAAGCCTGTGCGTGTCTTTCAAATCTCCATCTAGCAGAGAATTCCTTACCCGCTCTCCGCTGGCCCTGACTCCCTTTGGGATTGCCCTCCTCTGGACACAGGAGAGATGGGGACAGAGAGTCACAAGCTCAGTCAGGCAGAGATGGAGATAGACCGAGGCCCCACCACACCCTTTCCTAATCTTTCCAGGGCTGATGGCGCCCCTTGAGCACCAATTTTCAGCTTGACAAGAAGGCCCCCACAGGCCCCAGCTGCCACAGGCCTCCAGCCCCAAATTCTGCACAGTCTTGACCTCACAAGGTTCCCCCAGGCCACTCCTCTGACCACCCTGTCTGTTCCTCACGGCTTCTGGTACTTTCTAGGAGTTACAGCCCCTTTGCTGTGAAAACACTCATCACCCTACACTGGAACTCTATTTGTGCAAATGTCTGAGCTTCACCAGAGCAGAGATCGAGGCTCTATTTCTTCAACTCCAAGGGCACAAGCTGGACTCATGAACCTGACTTAAAGTGCCTCTCCAACACCTTTCATCTGTGTGGCACTGGGCACAGTGCTCCCCACACCTCTGGTCTTCCACAATCTCATGGGCAAAGTGAGGATGACAAATCCTACCCGATTGCCTTTGCCTCGTGATAAAGTGCTCTTGTTCCCTTGCCTGTTCTGTTGTGAATCTCTAATGCCCGCCAGGGTTTACAACATCGGGGACCTAGAATAATCATGGATCAGCAGCTAATAATGGTGATTCACATTTGCCAGCATGTCTCCCATGCCAGGTCCAGCTCATAGGAAGTCTCAGTGAGTACAGTATTTCATCCACACTGGGCATGGAGCCTACTTTACTTTTTTTTTTTTTTTTTTTTATGATAGTCACACAGAGAGAGAGAGAGAGAGAGGCAGAGACACAGGCAGAGGGAGAAGCAGGCTCCATGTACCGGGAGCCCGACATGGGATTCGATCCCGGGTCTCCAGGATCGCGCCCTGGGTCAAAGGCAGGCGCTAAACCGCTGCGCCACCCAGGGATCCCTGGAGCCTACTTTAAAAAAAAAAGAAGTTTGTTATTCTTACAGATCCCCAAAGAAGGGGGTGTGTCAAGCACTTGAGGGAAGTGCCCAGGTCCTCAGGAGGCGGAAGGTGAAGGTGGAGCTCTGGGCAAGAGACTATTGTGGTTTCTCAGGGAAGGAACAGGGGAGGCAGGGTAAGTGGGCTGGCTCTGGGGTGTCGGGGTTGTCCCTAGATGTCTGGAATGTGGTCCTGGGGTGCACAGGACTTGAACTCATGACCCTGAGATGGAGACTTGAGCTGAGATCACAAGTCAGGCACTAGACTCATAACCAACTGAGCCACCCAGGCATCCCAACAAAGGATCTTTTCAATCTGATCCTTGGCTTCCCCACACCTGAATAACAATAAAACCTACATTTTGCAAGACTTTGCTGCTAATGGCCTACTCTGGGACCTTCTTCCCAGGACTGCTGTGGGGTTCAAGGTACCTGGGAGTCTATATCCCCCTTTGTCCTCATGACCCATGGCCCAAAACTGATGAGAAGAGGGGGGATAGTGGAGTCTCCAATGACCATGCCCCCAACGTTCATACACCAGCATAGTCCCCTCCCATAATCAGCCAGCCTGACTTGAATTAGCCAATGGAAAGTGTTGAAGGTGACACTGGGCCATTTCTGTGCTCAGTCTTTATGAGACTGGCAGCTTCTGTGTCCCCCACGAATAATACTCACTTTGGAGGACCCTGAGCTACCATGTAGGGAGTCCAGGTACCCTGCTGGAGAGACCACGTGGAGAGGGGGGGCGCTGAGGCCACTCAGAGATAAACTGGAGTCCAGATGTCCTGCAGCCGAGCTGACTCCAGCCTACTTGCCATTCCTGGCAAGGTGCTAGACATGTCTGAGCCATCTTGGATTTTCCAGCCCAGTTGGACCCTAAAATGGCTACAGCCCGGGTCATATGGTGCCTCAGAATTGCCTTGCTGAGCCAGTCAGCCCATGAAATTGTGAGTGATCACAAACAGTTATTATTTTAAGGCTCTAACTTTGGGGACGCCTGGGGGGCTCAGTGGTTGAGTGTCTGCCTTCAGCTCAGGTTGTGATCCTAGGGTCCTGGGATCGAGTCCTGCATAGGGCTCCCCCCAGGGAGCCTACTTCTCCTTCTGCCTATGTCTCTGCCTCTCTCTCTGTGTCTCTCATGAATAAATAAATAAAATCTAAAATAAAAGAAAGAGAAAAATGACTCTAACTTTGGGGGAAGCTTGTTATTTTCAGCAATAGAAAACCCAAACAGGGATCTCCATCTGCCTCAAAAGCCTAGCTCCCTTTGCCTCAGGGCAGGAAAGTCTGCAACTTAATTTATCCTCCAGAGCTCCCCACAGGATCTCGGAGAGATTGGGACCTCACCTGAAGTTATACGCTTGCTAGTCTTCCCCTTCACTGTCCAGTTTCCTCTGCTCCTTTTTGGTTTCTCCTTGGAGCATTTCTTTAGAAAATCATGGGCATGTGATTTTTGTCTCGGGCTCTGCTTCCAAGAGAATCTGACCTCAGACATAGCAGCGCTTCTGATATTCTCTCTTCCAACCAGAAGCCAAGGCTCTGGCTCCCTATTCGCCCTCTCCACTCTTCTCTGCCCCTCTCCTACATCCAAAAAACACAGACCACCTTCCAGACTCCCATCTAGTTGGTGGCATGGGAGAGAAGAAGGTGGGAACAAAGACATCCAAGAGGTCTCCGAAGGAAGCAGCAAGCAGCTTGTTTGCCCGGGCCAGCAGCAAGTGACACCTCCCTGCCCCCAACCACACAGCTACCGAGGGGATCATATGGAGGTCAGGCAGGCAAGAGTCAGGCGGTTGGCATGTCAGCAGCAGTTCAGGGGCCAAGTGGGGAGGAGAGTCATCTCTGATTCTGTGTCGGTGGTGGGAGGGGCTCTGCCGGTTGTCCCAACCTCTCCCTGGGAAGTCTGTCTCTGTGACCTTCCTACCCCCACCAGCTGTCCGTCCCTGGAAACCCCAGAATCCATCACCATGGATCCTCCAGCAGGTCCCACAGCCGCTTGCCACTGGAGTCCGATAAGTCAGCAGAGAAGATGCTGGGGGCCGGGGGGCCACAGCCTAGCAGGGGACCCCCACTCAGAGCCTCCAGCCAGTCCAAGGAGTCTGTGGGGCCCCTGGGAGAGAGGGACGGGGAGTTTGTGGGGGATGGGAGTGAGGAAGAGAAGACAGATGAGAGGCCTTCAGAGTCCGGGGAGGGGGACAGCACGTCGAAGGAGCCGGGGAAGTCCAGGGGAATGGGGGGCAGTGGGTCTGCAGGAAAAGGAATGGAGTGTGAGCTTAGGAAGGCAGAGACCCGCACCTCACTCCGTTATTCCTCGTTTCCAGAAATCTAAGTCCCCAGCCCACTCCTCCCTGCAACCCAAGACTTCAGACCCCAACCCCTTCCTCTCTTGGACTAGAAGTCCAGAATCTCAGTCTAGAAGTTCGACTCTTACCCTCAGGCTCCACTTGATCCTCCAGGATGTCATCAATGCCGCGGTTCGGAAGCAACTGCGGACGGGCAGAAGCTGCGTGAGCCAGGATCCCGCCCCATCCTGACCAAGACCCCTTGCCCGCCCCCACGCACCTGCGCCCGGCGGATGGCTTCCTGCAGCTCCTCCTCCAGTGTCAGGGCCGCTGCGGCCGGTGCTGAGGAAGGGGTCGGTGCCGGAGCCGCAGCCGCAGCGGGAGCGGGAGCCGGAGCGGGAGCCGGAGAAGTAGTCGCAGGGGTTTCCGCGGCACGTGCAGGAGGCGGAGCGCAAGAATTTGGGCTCTGCTTGAGCTAGAACCGCACAGAGGAGCTCCCATAAGCCACGCCCACCGGGCGCAACCCCACCCCTCGCCACCTGTGGCCCCGCCCCTTGGCCCCTTCCCGGCCCGCCCTCGGTGCCGCCCTGTGTTCTCATTGGCTTCTCTTCCCTTGGATCCTCCCATTTTGCTCTTAACCACGCCCCCCACATCCCATTGGCTAGTCTTCTTTCGACTTCCCGCCCCGTCCCGCTTTGTCTTCTCCTCACTGGTCCACACGCGCGTAGCCCCGCCCTCACCGAGCCCTGCCGCCGGACGGCTCCCAGAGCCTTGGGCCTGAGGCGCGGCCAGGGAGCACCCACGGGACCGTCCTCGCGCCGCGGCTTCGGCCGCTCGCGGGGCAGGGCGCCGCCGCGCATGCGCTCCAGGAGCATCGACTTAGTCCCAGACACCGGGAGGCCCTGCAGGCGCAGCTGCTGCCGGAGCTCTGAGACCTGGGCGGGTGGGGGGGAGAGGCCTTGCTGGGAGGGCTCCGGGGCGCAGGCAGGAGCTGGGGATAGACATTTGGAAGCCGCGAGGGGAGGCACTGGGGAGCCGGGCTGCTGGGTCCCTGATGGCGCAGAGGCTGCGGGGTTAGACTTATGGGTACCCACCGAGGGGAGGGCCAGCCTGGGACGTTACCCCCCATGCTCGCTCACCGTCAGCTCCTCCAATTTAAGGGTCTGAAGTTCCAGCTTGTGTGGAGGGGGTGAGGGGCGGAGGACTCCAGGTGGGGAGGGAGTGAGGGCAGTGGGCTTCATCCTGGCGGTAGTCGTGGGGGAGGGGAACCGCGGTTAGAGGGGGAGGAGAGAGGCGGGGCGTCCCCAGGTTCTCAAACGCGGCAGGGGCTTGTGAAAAGGAAGGAGAAGGTCCAGACCCCTGGGTCTCCGAAGAGGCTAATTCCTGTGCACAGGACAGGAGGAACCAGAGGCTGTCTTCTAGGGGAGGGACGGGTTGGGGGCTGGAGTCCCCCTGCTCTTGGACTCGGTTTGAGGGAGGAGGCTGCACCGGGGTCTGAATTTCCCCCCAGAGAACAAAAACAGGGATCATACCTGGGAGGTGGCTGCTGTGAGTTTGTCCCTTCCCACAGAGGTGGTCCAGGGGGACCCAGGGCCAACTCTTTGGCCGGGGGGTCTACCCTGGACCCTTGTCTCCGCCCTGGGGGTATGTACTGGTGATATGTCAAGTTCCCCTTTGCCTTGGGCTTTCTCCAGTGTTGGGAGATCTTGGGAGACTCCTGAAAAAGCAGGTGTGATGTCATATGGAGCTTCAGCTCCGTCCCCACTCTCCTGCCCCAGAGCCTCATGCAAAATATGGTGTCAGCTTGCCACCACCATTAAAAGGAGCAGAAAGGGCAGCAGCAAGGAGGACCAATGCTAGACTCTCCGGGGTACTCCTCACTCGATGGAGACTCACCTTCAGGGACCTCCAAGTGCCGTATTCTGATTCAGGGAGCAGGTCCCCAGGGCTGAGGAGGAAAGGGGTGAGGCCCGAGGGCGAGACTGGGGCCGGGGCTCTGGGGGCCAGAGCGGGGCCTGTGGTTGAGACCCACGGGTCTGGATCCAAGACTGGAGAGGTGGTGAAGGACCCTGAGAGGCCTGTAGACAGCAAGCCAGGCAGACAGGAGCAAGGTTGTGTGGGAAGGAGGGTCCTGGAGGCCTCAGCCCATCACTGCCGCCCCCCCCCCCATGTGGGAGGGCAGGCCCAGGGAGGGAAACCCCAGTGGTAGCAGCTGAGTGCCCAGGCTCCTGGATCTCAGGGCAAAGGTTCCAGCCTTTTCTATTCTCAAGAAAGGCAGGAATTGGGGCATCTGGGTGGCTCAGTGGTTGAGCATCTGCCTTTCGCTCAGGTCGTGATCCTGGGGGTCCTGGGATCAAGTCCCCAATCAGGCTCCCCACAGGGAGCCTGCTTCTCCCTCTGCCTATGACCCTGCCTCTGTGTGTGTGTGTCTCTCATGAATAAATAAATAAAATCTTAAAAAAGAAAAAAAAAAAAAGGCAGGGATTGTCCTTAGTCACCTAGGGGTGTGGTAGCTAAGGATCACAGATTTGGGGTGAGGGGAGTTTTGCTGGGACAGGGGTGGGGCCAGCACTCCTGGTTCTTGAGGAGAGAGAGAGAAGCTGAAAGCCACATCCTGAGATTCTTTATGTGTGCCAAGTGTGGAGTCTGGGATGCCTGTCTTCTCCAAAGAAACAGGATCTGGATTCATGCATTTTATTGGAGTGAGAGAAGTCACAGAGCAGCAAGCAGAGCTTTTAGGGGTGGGGTGGCCAGGGACCCATACTCTTGGGTTCTCGGGAAAGGACAGGCTAGGATTTCAGTGTATCCCTGGCATAGGGACTGAGGCTCAGGAACCAGTGTGGGATATCTTGTAGCTGCCCTCCCGGGTACCCCAGGGGTATCAGGCCTCCATCCCCCTCCCTGTCGGAGCCCCACACTTACTTGGGTCCTGATACCGCCTGTGGATCCGAAGCTGGAGCACTATGGAGGAAGGAGGGAGGTGGGAGGAGAAAGGCGGGAAGGGAGTGTCCAGGAGCCTGGCCTGGCAGGCGGTGTGAGCTGCAGTTGTTGGCAGGACACGCGTGCCCAGCCCCCTTACACACCCAATGCAGGCGGGTGGGCCAGCAGCCTGTTCCCTTTCCCGGGCCTCCCGCCTGCTCCTTGCTCCCTGCCAGAGCTGTTCTGGGACTAGGAGCCAGCCAGTGTGCAGGCAGGAGGCTAGCCCTGCCCCCCAGCTCCACCTGCCCCCTTCCGCAGCGTGTGCCCACCCCACCCAAGGCACGATCCTCATCTTGGCAGCTGCACCCATTTGTACTTCACCTCTTCTTGTCCACGTGCTCCAGTGCCCACGAGCCTGCTCCCTTCTGTGTGCCCCTGGGCCTCCCTGCACTCACCCTCTCTGCACACACTTCCTTGGGCTCTCCTTCTGGCACCTATGGCACTTTTATGCACTTGTACCCTTTGACACACTTCATCCTTGGCTTGCTCTGCCTTGGCACCCACTCGGCCACCTTGACACTAATTTGCACATTCAGGATTTGGCTTCCAGTTCTGGAGTGGGGTTCTCTCTTTGCACATTTCACGTGCATTCTCTGGCACACTTTGCTCTTTGCTCACTGGTGTCTTTGCACCGACCCAGCCACGTGAGCATCCTTGTTTGCACACTCACATGCCCTTCAGGGACTAACATCCAGTGCCACTCACTTGCATGCTCTCAGTCCACCTTAGGACCTAAAATACAACCTTTGACACATCCAAGGTTTGGTAGCTCACTGGCCCCTCACCAGCACTCCCATATTGCTCACACCAAAATCCCCACACTGCGAACTCCTCCATTTTGCACACAGATCAATTTAGGCCCCTGTTCCTTGGCAGTACCTGATTCTCCACCTTAGCCACCCACTCCTCTCTGTATACAGGAACATTGCATTATTGGCCATTTGCACACTCACAGAGCCACCAAAATGGAACCCATTTGTTGGGGCCTCTTTTATACACAAGTGACCTTTTGCACAGAAAACACCTGCCTTGTGGGCCCCATGACCCCCTCCCTCTGCCTCACCCACCATACACACTGCCAGAGTTAAGAGCATTTGATCCCAGGACCCCAAAAGACCCCTTCCCTACATGCAGAGAGAAGCCTCTCACCAGATCTGAACTTGGAGCGAATGATTTGGGAGCGCTGAGAGGAAGTTGCGAGAGTCATTGCCAAGGCTGGGATGGAGACCTGGACTGAGGGGAGGACAGGGCCCCCACCGGAGGCAGGGTCAGAGTGGAGGTCAGGAGGCTGTCCCTGCGTGTGAAGGCAGCAGGGAAAGGGCCTCAGAGGCTTAGGAATAGGAGAGGCCTTGAGCCATAACTTCTGGATCCTGAAGAAGGAAGGGCTGGGAGAGGGGACTCCTGACTTTGAGGGCCCCAATTCCTGGAGCCTGGAGGAGGAAAGATTGGGATCTATGAAAGGAGACCCCTGGGCCTGTGAAAGGAGAGGAAGGAAAAGGGGCTGAAGGGACAGAGCTCAACACTCCGAAGGGGCTAGAATCCAACACCCTTGATCAAGAGGGGAGAGCTACCTGGTAGGTTCCTGGGGAATGGAAGGGTCTCTGCCACCTGCATTTAAGAAGGGAGTGGGTGGGTGGGTGGCAGCCACCCTGGTCTGTGAGGAAGGGACTGGGACCAGAGAGGTGCAGAGGAGTTAAGGTGGGCTCCCCCCACCCCTCATCCCAGGGGCTTCTCACCAGGTGGGCTCAGCGCAGCGGTGCTCTGGAGCGGGTTGAGTCCCTGGTCTAGGCTGGAGGCCTCAGGCTCCGCCCCACCAGCTGGGAGCGCCTAGGACGCCCCTTTCGAGGGCGTGCCTGGGGCCTGAGGACGAGGCGCGGGGTTGGGGGGCGGACAGGAGCCCCGCCTGGGACCCTGAGAAGGGGCGGGAGCACAAGCTGGGAGGGACTGGGGCGGGGCGAACGTCGGGGTTCCCTGGGTCGCTCCTCCTCCGCGTCCTGGGGCCTCGGGGTCGGGCGGGGCAGCCACCCGCGGACTGACAGAAGCAGGTGCCTGGAGAGGGGCTCCGAGTGAGCAGCGGGAGCAGGTGGTCGCGACCCGGCCCTGCGGGCAGGTGCCACCTGTCGCTTATTTTTTCCCTGACGCAGCAGCAGGGTCAGATTTAGGGGAGTGGAAAGTTCAAACTGGAGCCCCGGACTCCTGAGTCTGAGGGAGGAGGGGACTTGGGGACCCGGACTCCCAGGTCTGAGGGAGGAGTGGGTTGGGGGCCCGGACTTCCTGATGTGGAAAACGAGGGTTGCCAGAACAAGGACAAGAGGTGTTGGGATTCCGCAGGGTGCCCGACAGGCCGAATGTGCAGATGGGTTCTGGGAACCCAGACTCCTGGGTCTGAGGGAGAGGAGGGTTGGACTATGGCCTCTGGGGTCGAAGGGAGAGAAGTCTGGTCCCCACTGGCAGGACTGAGGGCCTGATATTTGGCAGAGAGAGCTTAGAGCTCTGTCCTGAAATGCGTGGGAGGCCCCAGGGCTCCGGGTTTGGATTACAAGCCGCAGGGCAAGCTGAGGCCGAAGCTATAAATACCTCCTCGGACTGGGCAAGAACCCAACGCTCTAGTCGAGGACCATGGTGCTGTGATCCGCAGAAAGTCATCATCACCAGCGTTCCCGAGTCTTAACAAGTGAGGCGTTGCCAATACGACAGATACCTTTATTGCTCCTTGCGCTCACTTCCCAAGCCCATTTTCCCACTGTCCCATCCTCTACTGCCCGAAAACTCAAACTCCCGGCATCCCACGCGGGGAAAGAACTACAACTCCCAGAGAGCTCGGAGCTCAGGCGGGCTCCAGGGAGTGGAAGCCGAAGAATTTTCAAGGTTCGCGCGCTTGTTCGTTATTGGTTTTCAAGGAGGCGTGGCCGCGGGAGGCCCGTGGCGGTGATTGGCCGGCAGTTCCTGCTGCTCAAGATCCCAGAGAAGGCGGCGGAGCCTGCGCAGTTCACGGTGCAGAGCGTCGTCCGTCACAGGACCCGTGAGGCGCAGGCGCGAGCTGCCCAAGGGCAGGATGAGGGGAGGATGGGAAGAGAAGCTTTCGAAGATGTCCCCTAGGAAATCGAAGAAGAGTCAAATTCTGAAAATGGGCGAGGGGTAGCAGTGTTGGGGGAGAAGCTGCGCATGCCCGAGGGAAAAACTTCAACTCCCAGCAATTCCTGGAGCAGGATCCACTCAAACACGACTCTTGGGAGTCCCCAGGCATCATGGGAGTTGTAGTTCACACAAAGAAAGGCCACCGTTGCCCGGGAAACGGGCGAGGTATTGGGTTCTTGGGTCTGAGAAAGGAAGGTCTGGGAGCTTAGTTTTACGGATTCCTTAGAGTGGAGGGGTCCGGAACCCGAATTACTGGGCGGGGAGGGCAGCTTGTCGGGGAAGAGGCTGAGGGCCCGAACTTTGGGGAAAAAAGGAGAGATGGAGCTTGAACTCTTGTACCCTGGGGGAGGGGTAGTTAGGGTCCATCACTTAGATCTTGAAGGAGGAGAGAGTTAAAGGTATATAATCCTGGGTCAGAAAGAGGAAGGGGTTGGGGCTATAAATTCCTGGGTCCTGAGGACAAAAAAAAAAAAAAAAAAGCTGACAGCCCCAGTGCCTCTGTCTCCATCTCTCCTCACCTGTGTCCACAGCATCTCGCTCTGCAGGGGGAGGATCCCAGGCAGGTGGTGGCCCACGACCAGGACCCAGCTGGTAGTGGCTGAGCAGATGGTGGAGCTGAGCAGGGGTCAGAGTGGGGTGGTCAGTTCGTAGGCTGCTCCATGAAGCCTGGTGGGAAGATCATGTGAGAAATATGGGGTCATTATGGGGCAGCTGAGAAATCCTAAATGGAAGGCCCTCCATAAAGGGCATGGATGTAATGGGTAGATGGTTGTGTCTGTGCGATGTCTTCCGGACACTGTGAGGCCAGGCTGTCACCAAAGTGATGGTGGGAAAAGGCATGCTCTCAGCTTTTTTTTTTTTTTTTCCATGCTCTCAGCTTTAAAAAAAAAAAAAAAAAAAAAAAGTGATTTGCTTCAGCATAAATGAAGATCCAGGAGTTGGGTGTGGGGTGAAGAAGAAACAAAATGGGCCATTCGTTTGTATTATTATTTTTTTAAAGATTTTACTTAGAGACCCACACAGAAAGGCAGAGACACAGGCAGAGAGAGAAGCAGGCTCCCCGTGGGGAGCCCGATGTAAGACTCAGTCCCAGGACCCCTGAATCACGACCTGAGCCAAAGGCAGATGCTCAACCACAGAGCCATCCAGGTGCCCCCATTAGTTTGTATGATTGAAGCTGATGTTGTGTACCTGGAGGTTCATTACTATATTGTGGCTATTTTTTTGTTTCTGAACAATTCTACACCTAACTGAGATGACATTCGAATCATCAGTGGGTTGAAAACCAGAGACTCTGGACTCAGATTGCCTGGGCTCAAAAATCCCAGCTTCACTACTCATTACCTTCTAGCAAGCCACTGTACCTCAGTCTCTTCATCTGTCAACTGGGTGTGGGCAGGACTAGGAACTACGTAATGGCATAGTTTTGAGGAGGATTCAATATGGCAAGATCATTAAGTAGTTAGGACACTGCCTAGTGCTTATTAAATGTTCTGTTAAAGTTTGATAAATATAAATAAATGAAATTGAGTAACTTATCCTACCTGATTTTCAGCTTTCTTGTCTGAAAAGAATTTTCAGTTAATAACCTATTTCATGAGGCTTATTCAACATTCAATGAGAAGTGCTAAACAAGGGCGCCTGGATGGCTTAGTCCATTAAGCATCTGCCTTCGGCTCAAGTCATGATCTCAGGGTCCTGGGAATGAGCCCTGCATGAGACTTCCCTGCTCAGTGGGGAGTCTACTTTTCCCTCTCCCTCTGCTGCTCCCCCTGTTTGTTCTCTCTCTCTCTCTTTTCCCCTCATAAATAAAATCTTAAAAATAAAAAAAAAGTACTAAACAGTGTCTGGCATGTAGTTTATGTGCAACGAATGTTTTAACTATCACATTCCCTGGTCTCATAGCAAACTTTCTGAATCAGCACGTCTGAGGGAGGGGGCCTTGGAAACTATTATTAGCAAGTAGCCCAGGATTCAGATGCAGTTTGGACACTTGGGGCTGGCTTCCTCTAACCGTCAATGCCGCACCCAGTGTCAGAGCCAGGGCAGGGGATAACATGAAGTCCAAGGTGAGGTCCAAGGGTAAGGCTGAATAGAGGATGTCAGAGGTCAGGGATCAGGAGTCACCTTGAGCAGAGAAGTGCGGGGCACACAGAGCAGGTTCACAGCTATGGAGAGTTTCCGGAAGAATTCAGTGGCAATGTCACCCAGCCCGGCCCCCTGCAGCCAGTCCAAGACAAGGTCCAAGTTGGTTCGGATTTGGACAGCTCGGGACCATTGATAGAAAGGCCGGCCTTGACCTGTAGGGAAGGGCATGAGGGGCAATTGGTTTGCAGACTCTGCCCTCCTCCCTCCCAAACCCTTCCCATCCTTCAGCTTGGGATCTGGAGCTTGCTCGCCAGAGTCCCTAAACATGAGGACTGATCCTGTGGGCGTGGTGTCTGAATTGATACCGGTCTTAGAGGTTGCCCGTCCTTTCCTCCCTGCCCCTTCCCCAGTCTGACCCTCACCTCGTTCCATCAGTGAGTTGAGAAGGGATGCATTGGAGAAGAAGAACAAGTAACCAAAAGTCTGAGACACGAGGTCCGGGTGCAGCTCACACTGGCTGGTCAGTTCCAGGGCTGCCTGGAACACGCCCAGGGTTGGTCTCAACCCTGGAGGCATGGCCCCCAGCTCTGCGCCAGGCCCTGGCAGCTCTGCCCCAGCTGTAAAAGGGTTACTATCCAGGAGAGCAGGCAGTGTTGAATACAGAGTCTAAGAAGACACAGAGATGCAAACAGGTGATTGGACTACAACCTCCCGGAAGTTCAGGGTGATAGAACTTCTGGAAATTACAGTCCTTTCTACACATGACACTCTACAGGTCTCTATGAGGAAATCCCTACTTTCCAGGTGGGTTTCTAGCATTCATCAGGGCCAGAACACCTCAGGTCTTAAGAAAGCCTCCAGGAGTTTCTTGGGTATTTTAATGACTACTTCTGGTGCTTTACAGGGCTCAGAGTTCTCAACAGAGACAGCTCACGGAGGACAAAAGGATACTGAACAAAGAGGCCCCCTTCAGTCAAAGAATTATTTATCCAGAGCTCCCGAAGGAAAGAAAAAGAATAAAGAGTCAGGAAGTGGGAGTGGCATGGCGGTAAGCCAGTGGAAAGTGAAGGACAGGAAATGAAGTCAGAGCCGAAGAAGAAATAAAGCCACACTTGGCAGGGATAGACAGGAAGTGAAGCCTTGGAGGAACAGGGTTCACAAATCAAGGCGGCTTATGGAACAGAAAGACTGTACCCAAAGATTCCTTTTCCTTTCACCGATATGGACTCAGGTCCACTGGAAGCCTGAAACCCTACGAATTCCAAGAAGCCATCTTAAGGTCAAGGGTAGTGGAAGACGGGGACAGATAGCAGGTCCTGCAGGACTAGACTCCAGGGAGAAGATCTGTGACTCAGAAAAGGGAGTGAATTCAGAGCTGTAGGATGTGAAATCAGCAAACACAGGAAGGGAAGCTGGATTCAAGAGGACCTTTAGTTTAAACGACAGTGTCCGGCACTGTTTGATCCCCCATCTATCTATCTAACCACCTAAGAAATTTGCCAGTGGACTTAGAAAACAGGAGCTTAAAAAAAATGATAGAGGTGATATAACCAGATGGTAAAGTTAGCTGGCCAAGAGGGGACAGTTGGAGAGACAGGAAGAAAAGCTGGGAAGGCAGGAAGTAATGCAGGCTCAAACAGGAAGTGGTTCCAACACAGCAAAGTGCTGCAGTGCCTGGGAAGTGATGTCAGAGAAGCAGGGAATCTCACAAGGTCAAATAGGAAGTGACATCGGAGTGATGTAATTCAAACTGGAAGTCAGGAGGTTATGTGTCAACAGGAAGCAGGGGACAAGACCAACCTTGGTGAGGTAGTAGACAGACTGCTGAAAGGTACACATGATGACCTCATCCAGGAGGGCCATGGCCTCATCACATAATTCCAAGTCATTGCAGAGCTGTGGGTCTGAGGACAGACCTGGGGATGAGAGAGAGACCAGAGGCTGACAGGCAGGAGCCCAAGTCCCCAAGTAGAGGGAATGACAGGGGGCTTGGGAAGCCTAGGCTTGGGTCAGAGCTCACCCTCCTGGTCAGCCTCCTTCTCCATCTCCAGCACTTTCTCCTGCACAAAGCTCAGCAGTTCCGTGGTGTTGGCCATCCACAGCATGAGTGGCCGCAGCTCTACCGACACGGCCTCCGGAGTTAAGGGCACCTCGGGGACTCCTTCTGGGTGGCTGGAGAAGGAGAAAAAGAACCTATGATCCTAGCCCAACCCCCACCGTAGTATCTGAACCCCGAGATCTGAGTCTAATTGGGTACTGAGGCCAATCCTCATTGAGTGCCAAGGAAGAGCAGCAACCTGTACTAAGATATGAATGGAGTGAACACAGAACTGGCTCTAAATCCCCACACCCTTTCATCCCTAGACCCTTCTCCCCAGAATTTGTCTTACTTCTCTGGCTGACGGTCTCCAATTTCCTTAATTTTTTCCTGTAGAACAGTAAGATCAGAGTCAAGGTGAGGGTGCGTGGGTAGAGGCCTATGAGTTAACACCCTGGTTTTTCTAGAAGCACCTTTTTGATAGTGACTCTCCCCACTCAAATGGACTCTAACCCTCAAGCTTCAGAATGGTCTCTCCTCTTCTTACCATTTAAAACACAAACTCCCATGATTGTGAGTGGTCTGTCTCCCTTAGCTCCATTCAAATAGTTTCTTCCTACCCCCAAGACACTTCCTTAACCTTTTCTTTAATAAGCCTGCTCAGGGGGATGGAACCTGGGATTTCTCCCAGGCACTTCCATCTTTAGGTCCCACTGATTTGTTCTCTCTTGCCTCCAAGAAATGGTCTCACCCACTACTGCTCAAAGCATCAGGCCCCATGGGCTGCCTGCCTCACCTCCCACAGTGGTCTCTCCTGACTTCTCATCCAAGGGATCTCATCCAACAAGATCTCTCTCCCGATCTCCCAGAAGGTTTCTCCCATCATCCCAGAGGGGCAAAGGTGGTATTTCACTGCCTTCTCTTCTAGTACCTTGGGTGAATCCATAGGGCCCAGCATCCCATGAGACCCCTTGCTTCATGGCCCAAGCCCCTCTTGAAGCATCACGGAAGAGGCAGTTTCATCCTGCCCCACTACGGCTGGGAGGTGGCGAGGGGTGGCTAGGGAAAGAATCTGGGGCTCCGAGGGGCCTGGACTGCGGTGGGAGGACTCACCCAGACAGCCTCCTTAATGAGTCGGGCCAGGCGGCCCAGCAGGCGCGGCAGGTGGCCCAGCTCCAGCTCTCGGGCTGAATGCTGCACGCACAGCGCCAGCAGGGTGGCAGGCCCCAGCGGTGGCAGGTCCCCAGCGCCCGCGGCGGCAGCACGCACGATCTCGCCCAGCAGCGCCTCTTCTTCGCGGGGCCGAAAGCGCAGCACGGGCTCCCGGCCGTCCAGGTAGGCCGCCAGCGCCTCGCCCCGCTCCTGCAGGCCCCGGCCGCACAGGCGGCAAGAGAAGGCCCACCCTGGACCCGGCGGGGCGGTCCCCGGGCGGGCGGGCAGCCAGGGCGGCCGCGCAGGCCCAGAGCCCCCAGTGCGGGGGTCCTTGTACATGAAGAGGAAGTGCTCGCCCAGCCCCAGCAGGTCGCCAGGGTGCAGCTCGGCCTCCCGCAGCAGGAGGCACCCGTTATGCGTGACTGGGGCCCCCCGGGATGGGCGCACCATGGCTGGGGGCTCAGGGCCCGCACGCACCGTGCAGTGCCGTGGCAGGATGTCAGGGGCATTGAGAAAGGTGTCCACGTATGGGGCGGGGGACCCACCACGGGCTGAGGAGTTCCCCCCGCGGCCGAAGACGTGCTGCTCCCGCGTCATCACATACACCACGAAGTCCTAGAGGGAAAGTGAAGACACAGTAGAGACACATCTCCATGAGGAATGGATGCTTCTAAAGAAGACCTTTTGCCACAATCCACTCTCCCATCAACCACCTCCCTCAGGATGAACACTTCCAAGGAGATCTCCTGGGATCCCAAAGGACTCACCAATTACCTCCACCCAAGCATGAGTGGACTTTTCAAAGGCACTTCCTGTGACCAACTGACCCATAAAACTCATCTTGAAGACCAGCTGCTTATAAGGAAACCCGTTTCTTGACATGGGCTCTATAATTCCTCTCCCTTAAATTATTGATGATTTCCAGGAGACTTTTCTCCAGTGAGATGGAGAAAAGTGAGATGGAGACTTCCATCTCACCTCCTCTGAATGGATTGTTACAGGCAATCCCTTCCCACAGTGTACTCTCCCACAACATCCAGCTCAAAGAATAGGTGTTTCCAAGAACACCACACCCACATCGCTAAAATGGACTGTCCCATTACCCTCAAAGAATGGAACTTTCCAAGGAAATCTTTCTCTTAGAACTTAGGAACTCAAAAAAAAAAAAAAAAAAAAAAAAAAAAAAGAACTTAGGAACTCTCCAATTTCCCTACCTTTGGCCCCATTTGCCTGACATTCTACCCCCATGATGGAGACTACCAAAGATGTTTCCCCTTCCAATAATAGCTTTTCTGAATATTAAAAAAAAAAAAAAAAAAGGATGGATATCTTTAAAGAGACTCCTCCTGTGAACAAAGGTTTCTTCCACCCCATGAGTATATACATCTGGGGAGACCCCCTTTCTACAATGGACTCTTATTTTTTCCCACTCAATGCTGAACTCACTTCCAAGGAGACACTATACTACAATGGACTCATCTACCACCTTCACTCCCATGATAGAGGATTCTAAAGATACTCTCCTCTCCATCAGTGGATGCTTTCAATTTTCCCATCCTAAAGAAGAACATCTCCGTGGAGATCTCCATATAGTAGTTCTTCTAGCAACTCCACCTTATACATAGATGTTTTCAAGGAGACCCTCTTCTTATAATGAAGTGTCTCATTTCATCCACCAAATGAAGAGGTGCATTCCAGAAGACCTCTTCCTAAAAGACTCTTCCATTTCCAACCTATAAAAATGGAAGAGCTCAGTCTGATCCCCTTCCTAAAATACATTCTCTGTTCTCTATTCATGTCTAAGAGAATAATAATCCTCATATTCATAAATCCCCTTCCTACACTGAACTCTCCCAATTTCTTCACCCCAGGGAAGGACATTTCCAAAGAGACTCCTTCCTACAATGTATTTGTTCATCTGCCTCTAGAAAATGGACCTTTTCAGTCTTACCACCTTCTGAAGGTAGAATTTCCTGTTTTCTATCCCTGTTTGAAGCAGTGGAATGATCCAAAATACATGAACCCCTTCTCTAAAATTGCTTAACCCAAGAGGGGAGGCTTCCACAGTGCCTGCAATGAACTCTCAGGTTCTAGACAGCCACTCATGAATAAATGACTACAAATAAATTTCTCTTTCTAAGAGATTCACCTCTTACTCTTGATCCCAAGGAAAGAAGACCTCCAATGAAGCCTCTTTCTTAGAAAGGAATTTCTCATGAACCTCACTCGAAAGAGTGGATGTTTCCAATGTTTTCCCCTCTTCCCATACTAGACTCTCCTATACTCCCAGAATAGATTCTTTCAACTTGACTACCTTCCCAGAATAGACCCTCCTATTCTCCAACCTTGCCTGGAGAAATGGGCTGTTATAATATATGCAAACTCCTGCCTAGAATGAACTTGCCCAGTCCCCTTGCCCCAACAAGGAGGAATTAATTCTTCCATGCAAGCCCTGCTCTCAAGAGTCTTCCCCTCTCACTCACACACACAGCTAGGCCTCCTAACCCAAGTGGATCACTCTCTGACAACACGAGACTATTCACTGAGCTCTACCAGTAGGCTTTCCCAATGATTCTCAAAAGTATCTGTTGAACTTGGCTGTACCACTGTTACCCAAAGTCAAACAATACCATAAAAATGATTCTCCCAATTATCACACTCGTGAAAATGAATATTTCCAATGATACATTACGTTCCTTTTTTTCATACATTACGTTTCTATTAATATAATAATTTCCCTCTAACCCACGAGTAATTTTCTACTAACTTCTAATGTTTTCTCCCTCCTTTGCTCTCTGACACTCAAATAAATTTTTTAAAATATTTTATTTATTTATTAATGAGAGACACAGAGAGACAGAGACACAGACAGAGGGAGAAGCAGGCTCCATGCAGGGAGCCCCATGTGGGACTGGATCCTGGGACTCCAGGATCACGCCCTGGGCTGAAGGGAACGCTAAACCGCTGAGCCACCCAGGGATCCCCTCAAACAAGTTCTTCTATCATCACCCAAATATATAAAATAGAAGTATCGAGACGCCTGGGTGGCTCAGCAGTTGAGCACCTGCCTTCGGCCCAGGGCATGATCCTGGAGTCCTGGGATCAAGTCCCACATCAGGCTCCCTGCATGGAACCTGCTTCTCCCTCTGCCTAGTTCTCTGCCTTTCTCTCTGTGTCTCATGAATAAATAAACAAAATCTAAAAAAAAAAAAAAAAAAAAGTCCAAGGAACAAAAAATTATAAAATAAATAAATAAATAAATAAATAAAATAGAAGTATTGGTCTCACCTACCCCCATCAGCAATAGTCAAATTGGTCCAGTGTAAACTAGTTCCTTTAAGAAATGGATTGGTCCACTCCTTCCAAGAAAATATAGGCTTACCCAGAACAAGAACCCATGCATCAGCCAAATTATCTTCCTCCCAAACAAGATAGACTCTTCTATTACTCCTCATCAAGAAATAGACCCTTACAAGGACATCCTTATTTTACAATAGGCTGTTACTTTCACCCCTTGACAAAGACAGCTTTCCCCCAGTTTTGTGTGAAATCTGCCATTCCCTACTTGTTCCTCCAGCGAGATCTTTTTCAGCCATCAACCTCCACCGCTAGCTACCACCACCCCCATCCTCCATCTCTGACAATGACATCTCCTACCCTGGAACCTCGCTGGGACCACACCTTCCGGCATTCGGCATTCCTGAGACTGCCCCATCCAAAGAATAATGGGAGTTGTAATTTGGTCGCTGGGCAAACGAAGCATAGAGCAATAGGTCTCTCCCGGTAGGCCAGGGTGCGCTCACCTGGGCGTCCTGGTAGCCCTGGAGCAGCAGGAAGTAGGGACGGTTGCTGGGGGCCTGGATGAGGCACTGGGTCAACTGATCGAAGTCGCCAGGGTCTGCGGGTCCGATCTGGGCATCCGCTGCCCCTGGGGCCATGCTAAGTGCCTGCTGCCTGCGCTCCTGCTGCCGCCGCCGCCGCCCCTGCAGGCTGAGCTCCGACACGCTGCGCCGCAGGGACAGGTTTTCCGAGCGTTCTTTGCCCCCAGACCCAGCAGGGGGCCCTGAGCCGGACCCCGGGCCAGGACTGGCCAGGGCCGCCCCGCCGGAAGCCGCCCGGGAACGGTTCTTTTGTGGCCGCCACGAGGGGGCGCCCGTGCCTGCGGGGGAGAGACAGAGAAGGATGAGGCAGAGACTAAAAAGAGACGGAGACAGACAGGCTCAGAGATTTGGAGATTATAGAACCAAGAATTGACTACAGAGAAGTGAGGAGGCTTCCCACCTTTAGGTTTTTGCATATGCTGTTCCCTCTGCCTGAAACACATTTTCTGCCTGACTTCTACCCACCTGACAGTTTTCAGCTCAAAAATGAATTGATTCTTTTAATTGGGGGGGAGGGGACCTACTGTGTGCGGAGCACTGTTCTAGGCACTAGGGACTTGGCAGTGAACAGAGAAGACTGTCCTCCAGGAGACAGAAACCACCTCCTCCTGAGCACCCTTCCCTGACATTCCAAGCTGCAGCAGAGAAGGGCACAACTGGACACACCGGGCTTTGCCTGGACCTAACAGGGCCCTGGCACATAGTGGGGGGTTAGTGGAAATGAGCCAAAGGAATGAACTGAGGTGTTTCTCACTAGGCTGTGAAATCTAGGAGGGTGGGAACCTCACCTGTCCTGGGCTCACTGTATTCCCCCAGGGCCCTAAATAATGTGTGGCCCACAGTAGGCGCTCAACAAATGCTTTGTGAAAAGAGAGAGAGAGAGAGAGAAAAAAAAAGAACAACAATGGTAATAATAGCCATCCTTTATTAGGCAACTACTATGTGCCAAGCCTTGTGCTAAAGCCATTTTATACATGATCTCATTCCACCTTCACCTCGGGTTTTGCTCAGTTTAACCAGTAAAGGACATACTGGAATCCAAGCCAGAGTTCAAAGCTCCTGAGTTAACTGCTACAACACTCTATCTCCCAAAGGGAGACTCAGAAACAGAAAAGCGTTAGAAGGCTCCCTGGGCGGCCCCTATCCCGGAGCCAGGCCCCATTCCTGCCAGGCCCTGCTCTGCACTTACTATTTCACACATGGCATCACCTCCTGTTCCGGGCCGGCCTTCTCAAATACCAGGCCAGCATGTAAGCATGACCTTCCTTGGCCTCTACGAATACTCTTCCTCTTCATTTCCCTTGAGCCACCCTCAAATCTCCCACTCTGCAGCCAACTTAGCCTAGGGCCACCTGCTCCAAGGCCAGGTGCCCCGAGGCTTTGCCCATTCCTAGGCCCTGATCAAGTAGCCCATTTCTTCACTCTCCAGGTCTCTTCCCTTTATACACTTAATCTACACAGGCCCTGGGATCCCTGGGTGGCTCAGCGGTTTGGCGCCTGCCTTCGGCCCAGGGGGTGATCCCGGAGTCTGGGGATCGAGTCCCACGTTGGGGTCCCTGCAGGGAGCCTGCTTCTCCCTCCTCCTGTCTCTCTCTCTCTCTCTCTCTCTCTCTCTGTCTCTTATGAATGAATAAATAAATAAAATCTTTAAAAAAAAAATTTACACAGGCCCTGTTCCTCTCGAACCCCTTCAACCTATTGTTCTGAGAGGCCTCCAGACGGGGGGGCCAGCGCCATCATTCCACCTGTCTCGCTCCAGGTTACTCTATTCCGCAGGCCCCGCCCCAGCATCACACGCCCCGCCCATCGGCCTTGCCAGTCTCGCTGAGCCGGGTCCTGCTCCAGGCCCATTCTCTGCTCCACCTGGCACTATAGGTCCCTCCCAGTCCCTTCTCTCCCGCGGACTCGCCTCCAGCCTACCACCGGCCTCCCCAGCCCCACAGATCCTTCCCCGCCCCAGCGCCCCCGCTCCCAAGCCCCGCCCCACCTCTCGAGGCCCCGCCTCCAGAACAGGCCCCGCCCATCCCGCAAAGCCCCGCCCCTCAGCGTCCGGCGGGGTTCGGCTCACCGTCGCTGTCTGCCGCCCCGAAGGCCTCCTGCTCCAGGCGGCGCGCCTCCTCGCGGCCGCGCAGCTCGAAACGCCGCGCCCAGCCGGGCCGCGCTCGCCACAGCTCCTGCACCAGCAGCGGACGCTCCGAGTCGCCCAGCACGCGCAGGTGCTCCGCCCGCCACTCGCCGCCGCCCACGCCGCCCGCCGCGGGCCGGCCCAGCGCGTCGCACAGCGCGAAGGCGTCCACGCAGCTGCTCTCGCCCGGGCCGCCCCCGGGGCTGCCCGACAGCCCGTAGCGCTCCAGCGCCTCGGCCACCAGCTCGCGTGCCGTGGAGCGCGCAGTGGCCAGCACGCTCTTGTAGTTGGCGCCCGACGCCAGCCCGGCGCCGAAGATCTTGAGGACCCCCGGGGGCGCCGTGGCGCGGGCCGCTAGCGGGGGCTCGGGGGCCACGCCCGCCGCTAGCTCCGGCAGCTTCTTCTCGCTGGCCCAGCGCTGGGCGCCCCCCGGAGTCCCGGGGCCTCCCGCGCCGCCGGACCCCGTGGCCCCGGTCCCCGAGCCCCGAAAGAGCTGGGAGATGCGCTTGGCGCGACTCCCGGAGGCTCCCCCGGCCGCCTTGACCGCGCCCACTCTCCGCAACTCCACGTGCGGTGGCGGCGGGGGCAGAGGCTCGCTGCTGCGGCTCCCCGTGTCCGAAGACGACGACCTGGGAGCGCGCCGGGGAGTGGAGAGGCGGGGAAAGCCCCAGGCAGACAGGCAGAGGCCGGAGTAGATGGTGGAGAAGGAGAGAGGTAGGCAAAGACCGAGATGGAGGGGACAGAGACCCAGGGAGAAAGGAATTGGGGGGCAGAGACCCAGAGAGCAACAGAGACCCATTGAGAGGGGACAGAAAACGAGAGAAAGAGGGACAGAGACCCACAGAAGGGCGAGAGATGAAGGGGGTGGGGGTGGGGGGCGACAGAGATGGGGTTGGGCAGAGGCCAGAGGCAAAGAGAGAGAGAGAAATAAATAAATAAAGGCGAGTCCCACAGAAGGAAATTCCAAGAGGTAAGCAGGGAGAGGAGGAAGGAAGGTGAATCAAACCCCTATCCCGGGGTCCCCATCCCCTTGTCCATCCAGCCTAAGCCCATCTATAGAGCCGGCACTCCCCCACACCGGGTCTAGGAGCATTGCTGCCCACTTGTCTCCTCCTGCCTGCCAGTTCACTTGCCCATTCAGGACAGGAACTGGAAGCCAATCCTTGGAGCCCCTGGCATTACCCAGTGCAGAGACTGGGTGATAAACAGGGACAACTGGGAGGTAGATGGGGCAGGGGCAAGAGTCTCAAGGAGGTGGGCACTCACTTAACAGAGGCAGCACTGGGCCAGCGCCGCCCCAGCTTGGCCAGCTGCTTCCTGGGAGAATTGATCCACAGGCCCACAGGGAGATGGAGCTTCCCGAAGCGGGGGCTTCCGCCCTCCTTCCGTTCACCAGATAGCATGGCCCTAAGGAAGGGTGGGTAAGACCCGACTCCTGAGGCCCAGAGTGGTGGGGCTGGGATGGAGGGGGACCCGGACTCCTTGGTCAGAGAGAGAGGGGCTGGGGCTCAGACTCCTGAGTCCGAGTGCAGGAGAAGGATGGGAGCGGGAACTCCTGGGCGCTAGGCTGGGAGATGACTGGGGACTGGCTCCCAGATCTGAGGGAGGAGGGGTCTGGACTCCTGGGTCCCTGGCTCTTACCCTGCTTCAGGTCCCAGCAGCACCCCGGGGCCTTGGCTCCGTTGGCCCTGGTTGGTTCCTGACCTCGCTGCTCCTGTTCAGCCTTTGCCTCTGCCCCAGCTCCCAGCACTGGGTGGGGGACAGGAAAAGGCAAGAGGAAACCCGGCAGGAAGAGCGGGGAGGGGGCGTCCTGTGAGAGGACTGGGCCTGGGGGAGGAGATGTGGGGAGGGCTGGCCTTTCCCCGCTCCTTGATTCTGGAATTAGTCTCAGCCAGTTGGCCCTTCCAGGACTCAGGGAGCTGGGTTCCAGCCCCTCCTCTCTCACACAGGAGACCATCCCCAGACCCAGACTTCTCCTCTAGGGAAACCAAAAGTTAGGATCAGATGGGAGGAATGAGTCAGATATTTAGACCACCAGATAAATCTTTTACTGGAGCTTTGATGCCGAGAGTTTTCCCTTTGAAACACTGGGCTTCGGGGCAGCCTGGGGCTTCCGGGCACTCTGGGGCTTCTGGGCACCCTGGGGCTCCCGCCCACCCTGAGACTCCAGGGCAGCCTGGGGCTCCATAGCAGTCTGGGCCTGCTGAGCAGCCTCCTTCTGGTTGGTACTCCAAGCCTTTATGTAATTGATCACCTTCCCAGGTCGAAAGCAAAGGATCCTGGGGGAGGGTGGGGTGCAAATAGCGAAACCAGATTAGGTCCTGAGTGAGAGACACCCCTCCCACCCTCCCTATATTTGATCCTATTCTAGTAGTGACCCAAGCTGAGCCCACCTAGGTAAGCCCCACCCTGTTCTGTAGGCCCAGTCCCCAAGGGAAGTACAGCTCTCAGGGTTCCCCAGTTCCCAGACCCCCTCCGGCGGTAGGAAGTTGGAGGTCCCTCCCCTTGCTCCAAGCCCTGCCTTCTTCAGAGGGCGGCTCACGCGGTCACAAAGGCGATTAACAGCACTAGTAAGCCCCAGAGCAGCAGTCCTATCAGACGGCCTCTCAGAACGTCCTCGGACTTCGGACACTCTGACGGATTAGCCAGGGCGGTTGGGAAGAGCAGAGAGAGATCCCAGTCCGTAGGGAATTCGTACTCGGTGGTAGCAGTAGTAGTGGTTGGTGACGACCGCACGGCTCCACCGGCTCTTTGGGGCAGCACTGATAGAGAGGGAAGGAGTCCTGGGAGGGCACGAAGGTCCCGCCATGGCCAAGGCAAGCCCTCTCCACTCCAACTCGCCCCAAGACCGAGGTCTCTTCCAGGAGAGCAGCGCGTCCCTAACTGCGTGAATCTCTGTCCGGCAGCGGTAGGGCCACAGGGTGCGAAGCCACACCCTCGTGGCCTGAAACCACACCCCAACAGGAGGTTAAGCGCCGCAGGCCCGCGCCCTGAAGCCGACTCCCCCCAACCCCAGGACCCTGAATCTCACACTTCTGTCAACTCCCCAGCACTGACCTCTGACATGAAAATGCGTGACCCCGGCCCGGGAGGTTTTCATATTGGCCAACTCGCAGCGGTAGGTACCTGCATCTTCTAATCTCACCATGGTCTTGGTCAGGGTGGGCTCTTTCCCCACGGACAGCAGCAAGCTGTTGCTCCCTAAAACCTAGACCCAAGCTCAAGGGGTCACAGAGGCCTGGAGAATTCAGGGTTTTGGGTTGTACAGGGGTGAGATAATCACGGGGTCTCAATGGGGGGTAGGTATACTGGGGCAGGGCATAGGGTCTCCGGGGATCAGAAGCAGCAAAATCTGGTAGATCATGGGCCATAGGGATTGTAGATGCAAGCCTCTGGATACAAAGATCAGGGGGCCCACACAAGCCTGATGGACTCGGGGTTCAAGGGTTACAGGAGTTAGTGGGTCCCACCCTGTAAAATGTGTAATTGTTCACGCCTGCAGAGATTCGATGCCAGCTGAGCTCACAATCCAGGACCAGGTCTTCCAGTTCATGGACCACGACTTCGTGCACTGGGGATAGGGAGTTACTGTGGGATGCTCCCTCCTAACTCGCTCCTACTTGGTCTCGGCCAGCTCCAGCCCCCGCCCCCTCCAGTCAGTCCCTCCTCTGGCTCCGCCCCTCTTTGCGTCGACCCCTCCTGCTGGTCCCAGCTCGCTCACCTCCGCAATCGATGGGCTTTCGACAAGTGTGTATTCTCTTCAAGCAGTTATGGCACCAGATCAGAGTCTGCAACATCTGACCTGAAGGGGCAGCATCAACGCTGTATTCGCCCTGAGAGGCGAGGCTAAAAGGAGAGGGCAGGGCCAAGGGCAGGGGCGGGGTCAGGTGCCCAAGTCCCTAGGAGGTCAGCCCAAGGGGCGGGGCTACGAGGAAGCCCGGCAGAAAGAGGGATCCAACCCGACTCGGTGAAGAGCGCAAATAGAATAGGACCCGCTCCCCCGTGAGTCCGTAGCGCCGAAGGAATATTGGAGACCAGGAACCTCTCAGAAGTGGAAAATTAAGAAACATCGAGACCCCAAGGGGGAGGTTCATAACCGGGCGACGATGAGGGATAGAGGACCAGCTCCTATAATCCGGACTCACCACATTTGTTGGGACAAAAACCTGCCTCAGAAGAAAGAAAGAAAGAAAAAAAGATGATCAGATTTCTAAGTTAAAAGAGATGAGGGGGGCGAAGGACTAGGTTGGGGTTTGGGCTCTTGGGTTTGAGAGAGGAAGGTGCCTGGATCCCTGGGTCCCCAGGAAGGTGTCTGGATCCCTGGGTCCGAGGACAGAGTTGCAAGAACTGAGGGGCTGGAGACGGGGACTGTGGGACTTTTGAAGAAAGGGGCTGTGGTCCCTGACAGACTCCCATCTTCCCTCACCCTTTTTTTGGAACTGGGTTATAGTTGTCAGAATGGAAGCTTTTTGCTTGATTAACATCCAGAATATCTGACTCAGGAAAGCCTCACCTGGGAAGGAACAGGGGTGACACAGAGTGCTTCCTCTCTCCCTCACCCATCCCAGGAGTGAGGTACAGGAAGTTTGTTTCTGTCAGAAGAGCCTGGCATTCCACTTGGTGTCTTCTCAGGGAGGGACAATGAAATTCAATGACTGCTTAACATAATGCTGGGCCACTGAGCTAAGCGACAGCTGGCATGAAGGCATTATTTTGATCTTCATTTAGAAATGACAAAGCTGTGAAATCCCTCACTCAGGCCCACACAGGAGATGACAGAGCTGGAATTCGAACCTAGGCAGTTTGGCTCCAGAGCCACTACCAGACCAGCTGTCACCAACTATTACTTTTCTGGAAGATTCTGGAGCCCCTCCTCCTGGGCCCCTCTGTGCATTTACCTTGTTCTTCAGAGTTTGTGATACGTTTCAAATTCTTCAGAAAATCCATGGATAACTTTTTCAGTGTGGGGGAATCTGGAGGAGGGGAGGGAGAAGGGGAGATAGAACTCCAGATTCAAGCCTTTCTGGCTCATTGGCTCACCTAGTCTTAGAAACTACAATACCCATGGGGCTACTGGGCAAGGCTAGGACTGGTAAAGGGATTGCCTGACCGTTGCCTTCTGGGAGTTGTAGTTTTTCACATAAAATTGCAGGCTAAGGGGGAGGGAAACACGGCAATTGCTAGCCCGGGGTAAACCGGGAATCTGCATCTTGGCCTTCTCCATTCCAACCCAGTAGACTCTGGCTCCAGTCCTTCCCACCCTGGCCCCACACCCAGCAATCCTAGCCTCAGACCAGACCCCTCCTTTCCCAGGACTCAGGATTTCCACGCTCTTCCCTGCCCTCACCGACAACCCCTAAATGTTGATCATTTAAATCTGGGATTTTCCTGAAATCGTTCAGCAGATATTTTATCCTGTCCAACACGCCTTGCAGTTCCTGACTCCGACTCGGCAGGTACTCCATCTCAAAGTGGTATAGCGCCTCCACGACCTTTGCATCGCAAGTGACACAGCCCCGGGCAGGAAGCAGGCAGCCGGCCAGCGCCGCCACCAGGAGGGGAAGTTGCGGACTCATTGCGGCCAGAGCGCTCAGTCCGCGCAGAGCTTGGGGGAGGGTCCTCTCACCCTAAACGTTCACGCTAGGAAGAAGAAAGGGAAGCGTTAGACTCGAAGCTCTTCCCCGAGACCAAGACCCCCAAAATATTTGCAGGGCGCACACTTCTCGGTTAGGAAACCGGGGAGTCCGGAGATCCGGTGCACCGTTAACAACCGCTCTCCGATCTTGGCCTCGACTGTTGCACCCTCAAATACTAGGGTTCGCTGAAGAGCCGAATCCGGGCTGAGGGCTTTTAGGACAAGCAGGGCCCGTCCTTCCAACTCTGATATTTTCCCGCGACTAAAATTAAGGATTTTGGGGGGAGAGGGTGAGGTTGGTCGCGTGATTTGGAGAGCTTTTTGAATGGAGTCAAAGTCACCGTTCGCCCCGATCTACAAGGAGTTTCCACAGCTTCCAGCTTCTAGCTTCCCACTTGGGGCCGCAACTTCCCAGAAGATGCTCCCTGGGAGTTTCCTTGGCCCCGCCCCACAAGCCCAACGCTGAGTCTCATTAGACCGTAACAAAGGGAGGCTCCGCCTACCGTTCCGTGATATCACAGAGACCGCTGTCTTTTCAGACCAGAACTTTCCTAGCGTCTACCGAAAGGAAAAGTATTTTGCCCCCTCCGGCTTCTACAGCCAAGGAAAGGGCTTCTGGTCGTCAGCTTCCTCCCGTCCTTGAGCCCCCGGACCCAGGCTTCCGGCAAAGTGCACAGGGCCTTTTGCAAACCGGGCTTGGAGCCACGACCCTGAGAGAAGTGGCCCGTTCTAGCCCTCAGACTACGACTCCCAGGAAGCCCTGGGGCTCTCCCTAGCCGATTACTCTGGCCGCCCCGAGGACTAGATGGGAAATGTAGTTTCAAAATTGCGCACTTCAGACTCCTGGGTGGCTCAGGGCGCGATCCTGGAGTTTCAGGATCCAGTCCCACTTCGGGCTTCCCGTGTGGAGCCTGCTTCTCCCTCTGCCTATATCTATACCTCTCTCTCTGTCTCATGAATAAATAAATAAAATCTATAAATAAATAAATAAATAAATAAATAAATAAAAGAAAAATTGCCCACTTTGTTCACTCCTCCCTCTACCTTCTCTCCCTGGCCCAAGGGGCTTGATGCCAGGGTTCCAGAGGAAAGAGGCCTAGAACCAGTACTGAGAAACTGGGGCCCTATGGATCCAGCAGGTCTCTCCTTTTCTGCATAACTGAAACAGGCCACCAGAAAAACAAGCACCAGGGTTCACACAACTCTGAGAACCAGAGGCTGCCAGACCAGAGCAGGACAATACTCCTGCTCTGACATGAATAATGAGTCCCTGGCAGTTCTGCACTTTGCCTCCTCCTCCTCCTACACACACACACACACACACACACACACACACACACGACTCCAAAAAATCTGCAGACAGAAGTTGGCGATGTGGACTTTTAATTCATACCTCCCTCTCTTCAACCTTGGCAGCTGAATAGGGAGTGATCCCTCCAAACTCCTTGAGATGACTGAAAAGGGGCTTGAATTCTTCTGGTTAGATAGGGGATGCGATCACCGTTGTCTATAATAAAGCTAGCTATCCCCACCGCCTTCAAAAAGCCTCAAGGGGTTCCTGGAAGCTGAGTCCAGAATCCCAACCTCCTTTGCCAGACCCTGTGCTCTTTCCTGCCTGGGTTCGAGGCCAGCCCCGACTCTGCAAACCTTCAGATCCTTTCAAACTCGAAGCCAGATTTAGTGGTTCTGTGAAATGGGGGCGGGGGTGGGGGGAGCAACACAATCTTAGAGGTTTGCAGAAAAGCCCAAGGAAACAGTCATGCTGGCTGAATTCCAGAAAACTGATCGCATCAGCACCCCGCTGCTCCCACCCACCCTCACCCTACTGCCCCCGCAGCCCAGCCACAGACGTAGAGGAGGAAATTTTCAACTTTCATAACTGGGAGAGGCGACCTAGTGTGGTGCTTGTCTTTGGCAGCTTTTGATCTTAAAAAAAAGTGTTCCTATATTTCTGGAAAACTCTGCTCCAGGAGCTTTCAGCAGCCGTCCCCTTTCCCCACCTCGCATGTTTTCAGCCTATCTGCTCAAAAAAGTCTTTGTCCTTTTTTTCAGGGGCTGAAAGGTGGGACAGATTTTGGATCTGGTCACAGCTACAGATAGTTTTTCTTCCACCAATCTTTCTGGCAGTGGCTGAGGTGTTGCACTTCTGATTGTACCTTCCTGAGATTCTCCTGGAATTCCAGAACCCCATTCCCTCTGGAAGAGCCCTGCAGAATTCTTCACTGGCACCAGAATTGGCCCTCTCTAGAATGACTCCAGAAGCATAGCCAGGGAGTTGGTGAGTGCTTGCTCTAGAATACCCACAAATTCCCTCAGTCCTGAGGCCTGAACCTCTCTTTTAGAAAAGACCAGGGGCAACATTAGAAGGGGGAGTTCCCTGTTCTTGGGGTACAGCCATCTAGAAGTACTCTAGATATGGGTTGGGAAGAACAGGTAGGCATTGCCTTCTAGAACTGACATGAGCCTCCCTGGACACTGCCAACCATCAGGAAAAGATCTTCTGCTGGTTCTAGAATGTCCAGGCAGCTACAGAAAACCGTCCTTTCTCTCAGAGTCTAGCCAGCTAGAATTACTCTAGAAGTGGATGCCCACCTGCTGCAGGACTACCACAAGCTTCTCCAAAAGCTCCCAGGCCTCTGAAGATGCATAAATGCCGGCACAAGCATGATCAGCTATTCCAGAAAGTCTCCCTGCTGTTTGCTCAAGGCCCCACCAATGACTGGACTGCGGACAAGTTTGCATTAATGCCCACCCACTCAGGCAGGAAGGCGGCCTCAGGCTTAAAGATCTTCAGGAAGTTGGAGTCTGGCAGGGTGAAGTTGGCCAGGTAGACAGTGTCTCCACCGGCCAGGTAGGCAGCCCAGAAGCCAAAGGTCCCAATGGTCATGATGGTGTGGTTGCACTGGGTGAGCAACGCAAAGTCCTTCCCAGGTGAACCCTCCTGCCCATCGCCAGCAAAGATCACATCCCCAAGGGAGGTGTCGATGTTCTTGCGGCACCACTCCATGCCATTGCTGGCGACCACAAAGATGGGGGCTTCATGGCGTGCCCGGAACCAGTCCATAGCCTGCTGGAGGTAAGCACGATCGCCCACCACACCTTTCCAGCGATGGGGCATGACTTGCAGATAGTCCCCACGGCGCACGTGGACACCCACAAAGGTCCGGGGACGGTCCCCGGAGTGGCCCAAGCGGAGCTGACTCAGTAGATGCTGGGCCTCCTGCCGCAGATGATCGTGCAGGGTGAACTCCCTGCGGATCTGTTCGCGGAGATGGTGGAAGAAGGTCCAGGAGCAGGGGAAGCCCGTGAGCTTCAGGAAGGGATCCTTCAAGTGGGCATAGTCCTCTGACATCCAGTCATGCAGCTGCAACTCCCGCCACGGCATGTGGCTGTCCACCTCGGGCGCCAGCACGGGCAGGGTGATGCGGAACACGGGGGCGAGGGCGGCGTGCATGGCAGGCAGGATGAAGGCCTGGCGACGGTTGAGCTGGGCCAGGGCGAGCAGAGTGGCATACTGCCCCATCTGGTTGCCAAAGCGGCCATCTGGGGAGATCGTCCAGGTTCCAGAGAGAGAGGCCAGGTGCTTGAAACAGGGAAAGGAGGTGTTGGGGCTCAACGGCGTGCCTGACAGGCAGAAGATGGCCACAGGGGATGTCATGAGGCGGCGGTCTGGACACAGGGCAGTCAAGTCTAGGCTACCATGAAAGAGGTCTTGGTGGATGTGGAGGAAGAAGACGGCTGAAAGAACACAGACTAGCAGGAAGGTCAGGCACAGCTGCCGTCGGCTGGGGGCCCACATGGCTGCATGGAGGAAAGGGGAGTTAGCAGGTCCTCTGGTCCTCAGGGGCCTGAGGACAAATATCAAGGAGCAGAGGCCAGAGAGAAGGAGGATACTAGGGATTCAGGCTCCTGGGTCTGAGGGAAGGGGGATCAGGGTCCTGGGTCTGAGGGTGGAGAAGCAGGGTCTAGGAATTTCAGGGGATGGGGATGGGGAACAGTGCTTTCCGAGAGCAGTGGTCTAGGATCCAGCATCTCATCACCACATCTTGGAATCTGGCTCTCCCAGCGGGTGAGGCCCACTGAAGCTGGGCAGTGCTCCACCCACTTCTTTCTCCAGTGTACCTGGGGGGGGGGGGGCGGAGGCCAGCAGACTCCACCGTGGAGGTGACAGTAAGAGACAGCCAAGCAGCACAGGAGAGGCGGGAGGCCCAGGCTGGATGAGGGATCTTGGCTCCTGGAGGAGCAGCAGTTGGGGGTGGGGTGGAGACCTCTGGGGTCCTAAGAGGTTCGATGTTGGGGGCCGCCTCCTCCTGGGACTAAAGGCCCCGGTTCCTGGGTCGGAGGCATCCGCTGGTCCCACTCACCTGCGCTCCTGGCGGGTGGCAGATCCACAGTCGGCTTGGCGAGGCTGGAGCGCGGCGACCGCAAGTGCAGCCCACATCCGGCCGCCCCCGGAACCCCGACCTCCAGGGCCCAAGGCTCGGCAGCCCTCCCCTCCAAGCCGCCTCCCCCGACTGGCTCCGAGGGCTCGGGGAGAAAAGGAAGGAGATGGGCGCGGTTCCGAGGCTCGCAGCCTCCGCCCCTCGCGGGCTGGGCAGGTAAGTCGGAGGCGGAGCCCCGCCCCTGCCCTGGAGCCCCAGGCTCGCGGTGGGGCGGGGGAGCCCCAGCCCCCTGCTTTGCCCAGACCCGGGGACCCGCGCCCAGCTCCCTCCTCCACGGCCGCGGCCAGCCGGAGGGCTCTCCGGGGCCGGCCTTCCTGGCCTCAGCAGCCGCATCCTTCGCTGGACGTGAACGTCTGGAGCTCAGCCGCGAAGCTGGACGCAGATGCTCGGGTCCATCGACTTCTCCCCCTTCGCCGGTGGCCGGGCTCACGGTCTGCCCGGGGGGCCTGGATGGAGTCTGGCCACACCCGGGCCGCTAGCGAGCCTGCCCCGGGCGGGAAGGAAGATCCTCCGGCTCGCCTCGTCCGCCCGGTGCGGGTGAGGAACCTACTCGCCAGGCCGCTCCGGGAGCGGGTGGAAAACCTCCTCCAGCTCTCAGGGTCGCCGACTGGGAGCCTCTGGGCCGAAGGTGTCCCCGGGCTCACCGTGGCCTGTGATCCCCCATTGTCAGCACCCGGCACCTGCAGATTCCAGATTCGCGGCTCCCCGCCCCCCCGCGGCTCCCCCTGCCCCGCCTCTCCTACTGAGGGGGTGCAGGATCTGGCGCCCGACGGCCCCTTTCTAGACCGGCGCCTCCCCGGGCCAGCCTCTCCCGGAGCAAGGAAGGGGCGATTTACCTTCCCGGCCTCCCGCGGAGGCTGGGGCCCCGGGTTGGGGTTCCAAGGCCTGGTTCTGCAGTACACCTGAGGCCCTTCCCATTGTACGGTGGCTACAGACACACACACACACACACACACACCACCCCTTCCACCCCCGCTGGAACAGGGTGACCAAGGTCATTCAATAAATCAAATCCAGGAATTTGACTTCACTCTCCAGAAATTTGACCATAGTGTGTCCAGACCCAGGAGTCCAGCCCCCAGGCCTCTGTATCCCTCCTGAGACCCCAGGCTTTCCACCCCAACCCCCTCCTCAGACCAACATGCCTTCCTGGCTCAGACACAGGTTTAGTTTCCGGGAAACTGCCCACCCTCTCATTCCCTTTGGGCTCTAGCCTGTGCTTCCCCCTCAAGAGCCAGGCTTGGCTACCAAAGCTGAGTCACAGACTCTCACCCTCCCCTCTCCCCCAGGCTATTTTGAGAGCACCTTTCTGGGCCTGGGGGGTAGGTAGCTTCTCTGGTGAAAGAAACACCAGGATTGCATCAGGGAGGAGAGAGAGGCAGGGATTTTTGGTGCAGGAGGAGTGTCTGGACTGGAGTTGGTGAGGTTGAGGTCAGGATGCCCACGTCCCTGCAGAGGACGCTTTAGTGATGTGGCATTCGCTGCCTTCCTGATGATCAAGGAATGTCCCCCGGTGACCCTTCAGAAACCTAGAAATTCAGGTAGGATCAGGAAGGGCTGCTTATGGGACACAGTATTTGTCCACCAGGGAGGCAGATTTCCAGGCCCCCAGCCCTCTCCTCCCTCAAGCCCCAGCCCCATTCACCCAGGTCCCCATTCCTCAGACTCAGGAGTCCAGGCCCCACCTGGAAAGACCCCCTGATTGCATCATCCACTCAGGCTGATCTGGCCACGGTGGAATCCCAGTTCCTGCCAAGTGGGTCAAATATCATGGGTCAGGTGTGGGGAAGGTGATTGGGCGGGTCTGTCTGGATATAAATTTTGGAGCTTCTGCATCCATTCTAAGAGACCTGGGTATTCTGTTCAGCTGTGAATCCACGTGCCAGAGGACCCCCGGAGTTCAGGCTAAGCAGCGATCCTTTGAATCTGCTCTCCCAGACGACCAGGATCTGAAACAGAATCTATACGGTTCAGTTCTTCAAAACCCAGACTCCAGAGCTCGCCTGAGGACGTGAGCCATTGATGGGCTGGGCCGAGGCCGGGTTCGAGCACCTGGGACTGTGGGTCCCTGTGCTGGCTGTGCTTTTGCTGGAAGCCTGCCGGGCACATCCGATCCCTGACTCCAGCCCCCTCCTACAATTTGGAGGCCAAGTTCGGCAGCGGTACCTCTACACCGATGATGCCCAGGAGACAGAGGCCCACCTAGAGATTAGGGCCGATGGCACAGTGGTGGGGGCTGCCCACCGGAGCCCTGAAAGTAAGTGTGTAGGACAGGGCCTGGTTCTGAGGGAGGAGGGGCTGGGGGCCCAGACCCCTGGGCCTGAGGGAGAAGGGGGCTGAGGCACTGCTGTCCTGAGTCTGAGGGAGGAGGGTCTTGGGCAGAGGCCCTCTGAGCCCCTGACACTTTCTCCCCTTAGGTCTTCTGGAGCTGAAAGCCCTAAAGCCAGGGGTCATTCAAATCTTGGGAGTCAAAACATCCAGGTTCCTGTGCCAGGGCCCAGATGGGACACTATATGGCTCGGTGAGTTTCCAGAATCCTCACCTACCCCCCCCTTGTGCTCCATCCTTCCTCCTATCAGCCTTGCCGTCTGAGGGACCACATCTTGCATCTGTGGCCTGGGCCAGCCTTGATTCTGTGCTTTGTATGTGGCCCCAACATGCCACCACCTTTGCGTGTGGGAGCTGACCTTGTCCATGTTTACAAGAAGAGGAAACTGAGGCTTGGACAGGGACATGCTGGCTCTGAGTCACGAGGCCTGTGAATGATAGAGTAGCCTGAGAGGCTGAGTCTTGTGACTTATAACCCCTGGTGGCCACATGGGCTCCTACATGGCCGGTTCCTGCTGGGCACAGGGTCGCTCAGAGAACCCGTGGCCTCTAAAACGACCATGACCCCTTGGGCAGAAGCCAGACACCCCTGTCTGGACTCAGAGAGCCTAGACTGGTCCCTGGGCTGGAAGATTTCTCTCTGTGAAGTTGGGGACAGGGGTGAAGGAGGAGCCTGCTTCTGTTGTTTGTGTCCTGGAGGGGGGCTGGGACCTGGACTCTGGATCTGAGGGAGGAGGGGCTCCCCCAGCTCCCTAGGAGTGTCTGGACTCCTGAATCCTGTTGGAGGAGAGCACTCTGTGGTCTGAAAGAAGAGAGAGCTGGGGGCCCGGACCCCTGGGTCTGAGGGAGGAGGCACTGGGGACAGGACTTCTGGGTCTGAGGGGGGAGGAAGAGGCTGGGCACCCGGCCACCTAGACCCTGCAGTAGGATGTCCCGTCTCATACCTCTAATCTCCATTCTTGTTTCCTCAGCTCCATTTCGACCCTGTGGCCTGCAGTTTCCGAGAACTGCTTCTTGAGGATGGGTACAACATCTACCACTCCGAGACCCTTGGTCTCCCACTTCGCCTGCGCCCCCACAACTCCGCATACCGTGACTTGGCCCCCCGCGGGCCTGCCCGCTTCCTGCCACTGCCAGGCGTGCTTCCAGCACCCCCAGAGCCTCCAGGGATCCTGGCCCCGGAGCCTCCTGACGTGGGCTCCTCGGACCCTCTGAGCATGGTGGGGCCTTCACAGGGCCGGAGTCCCAGCTATGCTTCCTAAAGCCACGGGCTTTTTGTTATGGGGTCTCCTCTTTATTTATTGGGTTATTTATCTTATTTATTTTTTTATTTTTCTTACTTGGGATAATAAAGAATCTGAGAGGAGGATCAGAGTGAGCACGTGTGAATGTTTGATGGAGGAGATGGGATCTGCTTCCTTGTCTCCCACGGACCCCAAGAACCTCTGCCCCCATTGCTGAAAGGCAATGGAAAGGTCCCAGCCTCCCTCTGGGCCTCAGTTTTCTGCTCTGCTTAGGTGTCCCCAGGGGCTCTGGATTGTCCCTGCCCTTTGACAGGAGAAGACTTCTTAATCTCCCACCTCTCCTCTGCCCACCCCCAATCTGGAGCTTGTGTTGTGGAACTGTTGTTTCTGAGGTCTCTCAGTGACAGGGGAACGTTTAAACAATGACACCGTAGACCTACAGCCTCATGGGACATGTAGTTTTCTGGGTCCACTTAGCATGAATAATAGGATGATATCTTGTTCCTCAGGCCTGGGGCAAGGACTCTTGGATCCTAAGGGTATAACATGCTAGGTGGGACTCTTGGGTCCTGAGGAATCAGAAAGCTGGACATCTGGATACCTAGGTCCCAGGAGAACAAGGGAAAAGGAACCTGGAACCCCGGCAGCCCCGGTGGTGCAGCAGTAGGGTGCTGCCTGCGGCCCAAGGTCCTAGAGACCCGGGATCGAGTCCCATGTCAGGCTCCCTGCATGGAGCCTGCTTCTTCCTCTGCCTGTGTCTCTGCATCTCTCTCTCTGTTATTCTCAAGAATAAATAAATAAAATCTTAAAAAAGAAAGGTTAAATTCCTTTAAAAAAAAAAAAAAAAGGAACCTGGAACCCTGGTCCGAGGAAGGACAGGAGGGGAGTCCTGGTTCTCAGAGCACGTTAGGATCTAAATGCATCCATCCATGTGCTTATGGACTCAGGAGTGTAATGACTGCCTCAGACTCCAGTTCCAGTGAATGAGTGAATTGCCTGTTCTCCCCCCGCTTCCCACAATTTAGATTTCCACATTGCTCCTTGAGTTATTTTCTGGTTGGGAAAGATGAAAGGACAGACATACAGACGACACTTCCCCAGAATTCATGGTCAGCACCTGTTGGGTCCAGGAGTCTGGTTGACTACTGCAGCATCTCAAGAGTTGTGGTCTTGGGCCCTTCATTTTATTTTATTTTTAAAAGATGTTATTTATTTATTCATGGGAGACACACAGAGAGGGGCAGAAACACAGGCAGAGGGAGAAGCAGGCTCCACACAGGGAACCCGATACGGGAGTTGATCCCAGGACCCCAGGATCAGGATCTGGGCCAAAGGCAGACGCTCAACCACTGAGCCATCCAGGCGTCCAGATGGGCTCTTTTTTTTTAATTCCCATGTTCAAAGAGAGGAACTTAAAAAAAAAATTTTTTTTTTTTTAATCACAAATGAGAGGAACCATCTCAGTGGAAGAGTGATATAAGCACAGGTCCCAGTGGACCATGGGAGGGACTCAGTGCCCAGAGGAAATGAAGGTCCCATCTTGTGGAAAGTGCGGTTTCCCACTCTGATGGCACTAGGCTGGCTCAGGGGGGAGGAAATTGTCGTGGCCAGAAGCAGAAGCTGATATGCCACAAAACCCACTTGGAAAGAGTGGTTTCATTCCCGAGGGGACCCATGTGAGATGTAGGCTCCTCCTCAGTGGAGTCCACCTGCCTCAAGAAGGTCTCCCTGGTGTGGAGGGGGCAGGAAGAAGCACTGGGCACTGCCCTGATCCCTCTCCTGTGCACCCGATTAAGTCCCTGATTAACCCTTGATTAACTCCCTGGCCACAGGCTTGGAGAACTCAGCCCTACAGGGGAAAGGAAGAGGTTCTAGAGGAGGGAGCTGTGTGATAGAGACCCAGAGAGAAGGGGCGGGGGGACAGATAGAGATCCAGAGAGAAATCCAGAGGGAGGACGTAAGAGACCCAGACATAGAAGACCAGAGACTCAGGTAGAGGGAGGTCAGAGACTCAGGAGGAGGAGAGAGACAAAGATGGGAGAGAGAGGCACAGACATCCAGAGAGAGAGGCCAGAAACAGGGAAACCAGACGGGAAACCTGCAAAAGGTGTTGAATAAGCACCTGTCACTCCACCTGAGGATTTTAACTCCCAATTACGTTGTGTCTCCTCCTTTCCGGTAGAAGCAGGTTAGCATCTCCTTCCCCGGAGAGCCCCCCCCCCCCCGCCCCCACCAGGGTTGCTGCCGGAGGGTGTGAGTGATCTCCCCGAAGCTCTGCCCCATGGTCTCTCACTCCTTTTTTTTTTTTTTTAAAGATTTTATTTATTTATTCATGAGAGACACACAGAGAGAGGGGCAGAGACACAGGCAGAGGGAGAAGCAGGCTCCCTGTGGGGAACCTGATGGGGGACTCAATCCCAGGACTCCGGGATCACGAGCTGAGCCGAAGGCAGATGCTCAACCACTGAGCCCCCCAGGCCCCCTCTAACTCCTTCTGGACTCCATTCTAGCTGGTCCCACAGGGTGAGGTGCAAAGTGTGGACAGGGAGGAGCCGCAAAGTACACCAAAAGCACTTCTGGATCTCGCCCTTGATGTGGCAGTGACCTGAGGGAGCCAGTCGGGGAAGAGACCCCAGGAGATGCATTTATTGGTAGAGATCCCAGACCCTGATGCTAGCTCCAGGGGCTGGGGGTGCCCCTTGTTTGCTCTTTGGCTAGCTGGAAGCTGGCCCCCAAGTGTTCTACACTTGAGATACTGTAGAGAGGCCATTCTCAAAGGGTGGCCCTGGACCAGCCACATCACTGCCTGGGAATTTGCTAGAAATGCACATTCTGACCCCAGACCTCTGGAATCCAAAAATTCTGGGGGCATCGGCAAACTCACAGACAGAAAAATCAGCTCAAAAAAAGAAAAAAGAAAGAAAGAAAGAAAAAAAAATCAGCTCAGTGTTTTCCCCCCAAGGGCAGGAGGGTGGAATGGGAGCATATTACTTTTCCGGGGCTGCCAGAACAAAGTACCACAAACCAAGTGGCTTCAAACAACAGAGATTTACTCTCTCACAGTTCTAGGGCTTAGAAGCCTGAACCCAAGGTGTTGGCAGCGCGGTGCTCTCTCTAAAGGCTCAAGGGGAGGAGGCTTCTTTGCTCCTTCCCAGCTGCTGGCGGTCGCTGGCAATCTTTGGTGTCCCTTGGCTTATAGACATGTCACTCCAATTTCTGTCTCCATCTTTATATGGCCTTTCCACCAAATGTCTGTCTGTGTCTGTCTGTGTCTAAATTACCCTCTTAGGAGGACACCACTCATGTCAGATTTAAGACCTGGTCTAATCTGGTAGGATCTCATTTTAATTTGTTTACATCTACAAAGACCTTATTTCCAAATAAAGCCATAGTCACAGGTTCTAGGCAACGTGAATTTCCAGGCGATGCTCTAGAACTCACTGCACACCTCTGCAGCTGGCTACACTGGTGTGGTCTTGCTCACAGGTAAGTGCATTTAGGAGGAGCATGGACCAGGGTAGTTCTCCTGGACGCAGGGTTCTTGAAATTCACTCTTGGCTCATTCCAGGTGGTATTTAAAAATATAACCTCTCTTGGGGCACCTGGGGGGCTCAGTTGCATAAATGTCTGCTCAGGTCATGATCTTGGGGTCCTGGGAAGGAGCCCCACCTGTCTTCAGGCTCCTTGCTCAGCTGGGAGCCTGCTTCTCCCTCTCCCTCTGCACTGCACCCCTCCTCATGCTCTCTGTCTTGCTCTCACTCTTGCTTTCTTTCTCAAATTTTTAAAAATGTTTAATATATATATTATATATATTATATATATATATAAATATTCAAGCCCCACATTAGATGTAGAGACTATTTAAAATCTTTAAGGGGCTCCTGGGTGGCTCAGTGGTTGAATGTCTGCCTTTAGCTCACGTCTGACCATGGGGTCCTGGGATCTAGTCCTGCACTGGGCTCCCTGCATGGAGCCTGCTTCTCCCTCTGCCTATGTCTCTGCCTCTCTGTGTCCCTCATGAATAAGTAAATAAAATCTTTATAAAACATCTTTTTGGGGGATCCCTGGGTGGCTCAGCGGTTTGGCACCTGCCTTTGGCCAGGGTGCGATCCTGGAGTCCTGGGATCGAGTACCACATCGGGCTCCCGGCATGGAGCCTGCTTCTCCCTCCTCCTGTGTCTCTGCCTCTCTCTCTCTATCATAAATAATAAATAAATAAATCTTTTTTAAAAAACCTTTTCTTGGGATCCCTGGGTGGCTCAGTGGTTGAGCATCTGCCTTTGGCTCAGGGCGTGATCCTGGAGTCCCTGGATCAAGTCCCACATCGGGCTCCCTGCATGGAGCCTGCTTCTCCCTCTGCCTGTCTCTGCCTCTCTCTGTGTGTCTCTCATGAATAAATAAATAAAATCTTTAAAAAAAAACACAACCTTTTCTTAGAAGGTGTATATATATATATTTTTAATATGAAATATAATAAAATATAAATATATTTTAAATATATATTTTCTCAGTTTATCAACCTCTCCAAAATTTTGCAAACAGATCTACCTTTGTTTCTTCCCCTACCAGTACCAGAACCTTTTCTCTCCTTTACCCCCAGAGGTCCTGCCAAAATCTTCCATTCATTTTCTTTTTTTTTTTTTTTTAATTTTTTTTTTATTTATTTATGATAGTCACAGAGAGAGAGAGAGAGAGGCAGAGACACAGGCAGAGGGAGAAGCAGGCTCCATGCACCGGGAACCTGATGTGGGATTCAATCCAGGGTCTCCAGGATCGCGCCCTGGACCAAAGGCCGGTGCCAAACCGCTGCACCACGCAGGGATCCCCTTCCATTCATTTTCACAAGAATAGAGCTTAGCCCAACCACTCAGAAGAAAGGATAATTATGTAACCTGATAGAGGTGCTCATTATTGCCACAATGGGAATCCTATTACAGTATGTAAATGTATCCAATGAACATCTTACACACTTTGAATCTATACAATGTTATATGTCAAATATATTTCAACAGTAACAGTTTTTAAAGCATGGAGCTTGGGCAGCCCTGGTGGCTCAGCGGTTTAGCACCACCTTCAGCCCAGGGCTGATCCTGGAGACCTGGGATCGAGTCCCACATCGGGCTCCCTGCATGGAGCCTGCTTCTCCCTCTGCCTGTGTCTCTGCCTCTGCCCCTGCTCATTTTCTCTCTCTCTCTCTCTCTCTCTCTCTCTGTATCTCTCATGAATAAATAAATGAAATCTTAAAAAAAAATAAAGCATGGAGCTTTGTCCTTTCAAAGGAGAGATTCTGGGGGCGCCCGGATGACTCAGTCTGTTAAGTCCACCTTCAGCTCAGGTCAGGATCTCAGGGTCCTGGGATCGAGCCCCAGGTCTTCGGGCTCCCTGCTCAGCGGGAAGTCTGCTTCTCCCTCTGCCTCTGCCTCTGCCTCTGCCTCTGCCCCTGCTCATTGTCTCTCTCTCTCTCTCTCTCTCTCTCTCTCTCTCAGAACTATGGGATCTCAGAGGACCCAGACACCCACCCCAGCATCTTCCAACCTTCCCACGCACCCTCTGACACCCCCTACTAATTGGAGCTGTGAACCCACACACACATACACACCCAAGGTTTGAAGGTTGCTGTTTTAGTTGCTCCCACCAAGTCCTGGGCTGTGAAGACAACCTCTCCTTTAGGGGTGGGGGCTGGGCGTAAACTTCCAGGCTTGCTAGCTTCCTTTTCTTCCTGTATGGGTACTGGCTCGGCCCCACTCACTTGTATTTAGGGGCTCCATGGGGCATAAATGTCAGCTGGTTTTGTGCAAGATGTTGTTTGGGAGCTTTTGCTATCCTAGTTGCTCTGCCCAGATTTGTTTCTGTCGTTGTTTGGGGGAGGATGGGGTGGAGGGATGGAGGCAGAGGTAGAGGTGGGGAAGTTTAAGAAACCATGCTGCCCAACCTGAATCTAATCTCCAGGAGACATCAAACATTTTCCAATCAGGAGACTTTCTTTCTGCAAAACAACTGGTCTTGACCCTCCAAAAAAGTCAAGGTCAAGAAAGAGGAAGACAGAGGAAGTGTTCCTATTTATGGGCCCCAGAGGCAGTCCTTTGAGCAATCAGGTGACATCCCGGTTGTGAGTAACACACTTGATGAAATTTGAATGAGTTCTGTTCATTACATAGGAGTAATGGATCCATGTGAAATTTTCTGACTTGGATCATTGCGTTGTGGTTATTAAAGAGAATGTCCTTGTTCTTGGCAAATAAACACTGGAGTATCTAGGGACACGGGCACGGTATCTCCAGTGTTTTCTCAAATGCCTCTGGAAATGTAAATATGTAATAATATAGAGAGATAGCAACCGGATGATAAGGCAAAAGGGTGGGTGGCAGGGAACAGCAAGAACTGAGGAGCCTGGTAATGCATAGATGGAGCACTTCGCTTGAGTCTTGAAACTTTTCCGTAGGGACGCCTGGGTGGCTCAGGGGTTGAGCGTCTGCCTTTGGCTGAGATTGTGATCCTGGGATCCTGGGATAGAGTCCCAGATCAGGCTCTTTGCAGGAAGCCTGCCTCTCCCTCTGCCTGTGTCTCTGCCTCTCTGTGTGTCTCTCGTGAATAAATCCATAAAATCTAAAAAAAAGAAAAAAAAGAAAAGAAAAGAAAAAAGAAAAGAAAAGAAAAGAAAAGAAAAGAAAAGAAAAGAAAAGAAACTTCTGTAAGTTCAAAATTATATTAGATAAGAGCTTCCTCTGCAGGGCCGGGGGGTTGG